>NC_090443.1:535205880-535830880 GCF_031143425.1 Pleurodeles waltl
TATCAAAAAAGTTCGACATCTCAATAGCCAAGAGTGAAGGTGTAATTTCTTTAAGATCATGATAGGGAGAGTTACCCTGCTCTACTGCCATCTCCAACAACATAGATGCCTTTCCCAACCCAGAACTATGAGAAGGACTGATGGGATAGGAGGAAATGAGATAGTGATAGTGATGGGATTTATAAAGTTCATGGCTACTCACGAGTGTTCTGGCACTGAGGGTCAGATCAGTTGCAAAACAGTTACAGTACAGAAAGCCAGGTTATAAGCTTTTTCTTAAAAACAGCCTCTATTTTTGGTTAGTGCAAAGCAAAGGGCAGAGAATTCCAGCCTCAAGGGCCAAGAAAGGAAACAGAATGGCCACCTGCAGTAGTCCGATGGATCCTAGGAATCTTAGCCAGAGAGTTACCGGCAGATCATAAGGCTCTCTCAGGAGTAGGAAAGGAAATTCTGGCAGATAAAGAAGCAGGACCAATATGCTAGAGATCACTATGCATTAAAAGTGCCAGTTTAAAAAAAGATCATTTTTTCAATAGGAAGCCAATGCAAATTATACAGCTCTGTAGAGATGTGTTTTCGTCTAGGAAGGCCTAGGACCAACCATGCTGCCACACTCTGAACTGCTTGAACATCACCAAAGCCAATATAACAGTAATCCAGAAGGAAAAAGATACAAAAATACAAAACCTTCTTAGTCATCTGGAGAACGACAAAACATACACCAACCAATGAGATGATATGATTGGACAAAGACAATTTATTATCAAACTTAACACCTACGTTTTCTACAATAGTGGCATGAGTGTCAGGAGCAGCTAACCCCCCGATACGCCAAAGACCAATGAACATCTAGGCCTAATGTAAAATTGTGTCCAAAACTGAGCACTTCCATTTTCTCAGTATTGCACTTCAGCTGATTAACTGTCAACCACTGAAAGACAGCAGAGAGACAAGGTTGAATCGCATCTGCATTAATGGCACTTCCTTTGCGAAACACAAATAAGATCTGGGTGTCATCAGTGTAGGAGACGGTCTTCACTCCAAAAGATTCTACAAGCTTTGCCAAAGGAGCCTTATAGATGTATAGTAGTAGGGTTAAGCGTAGAACCTTGCAGGACCCCTACTGACACCATTCGACTAGAGGTAACCAAACCTCCTGTCTTCTATTCTCAAGGAATGACTTTAACCATTTCCAGGCCTTGTCTTTAATGCCGAACTTGAGGAAACAAGAAAGCAGACTGTCATGTGGGCCAGTGTTGAACGCTGAAGACATGTCCAACAGTATAAGGACTGCCTTCCCCCCGCATCTTCAGTGCTTCTTATAAGATCTGAGACCTCCACTAAAGCAGTCTCTATAATGAGTCTCGGTCTGAATCCTGATTGGCTAGGATGAAGAAGTCCATTAGCCTCGAGATAGCCCAAAAGCTGAAAGTTGACAAATTTTTCAACCATCTTTGAAGGTGCAGGAAGAAGAGAGATTGGCCTGTAATTATTTGGCACATTAGGATCAGCACTCTGCTTTTTTAAACAGGGAACTATTTTAGCTCTCTTTCAGCAGGAGGGCACAGTTGCAGAACTCAAAGATTTATTCAATATCTCATTAAAAAAAGGATTAATAATATCCACCCCTAGAGCCAAAATAGAGGGGGGACAAGGGTCCAATGGAGACCCTGATTTAAGTTTTAAAATTGCCATTTCGGAATCCTCCAAAGAGATGGAACTAAACTCCAAAAGGTAGCTAGAAGGTAAGGTGTTTATGTCAATCTGGGAAGAGCTGTATTCAAATATGTCCTGATTATCACCTGAAGAAAGGCTGTTTTGTATATCCACCACCTTATTATAAAAAATAGTGAAAGTTATTCACATCAGTCTGCGGAGGGTACCTTGTGTCTCTGGATAGTCACAAGCTCTACAAAGTCTTTCACTATTTTCAAACGTTCCTTAGATTTCTTCGCTGCTTTATCAATGCGTTCCTCATAATACTGTTTTTGAGACAGACTCACCAGAGTCATATATTTTTGCAAGGCTACTTTGTTAAATATTTTGGATTGTGGGCTATAATTTTACCTCCACGCCCTCTCTGCCTTTTAACATATATTTTTCTCAAGCTTGAGGGCACCAGAGAACCAAGGGCTGGAAATATGTTTCCTCCCAGATGCACGAGTAGAGATGGGAGCAAGTCTGTCAATCATGGAGGGTGCCCACTGATCATATTATGTGCTATCAGAGTCTATGGCACCCATACACAACAGAGTGTAAGTTTCCAGAGCCATCCTTAAATTATCTCCTGTAATTTTAGAAAAAAGGCAAAACTGGTAGGACTTTCCACAGTCCAACCGAGTGCCAACATGACAGATAGGCCAGTTAAAATGGATCAAACTGTCATCTGTTCATGCCAGAGTAAGAGGGTCCGACATAATGAGTGGGCTTATCAACCAGTGGTGAAAATGACAAAGGAGACATTATGTCCTAAAGTGTGGACTTAGCACTATCCAAGGCACTGTCCCAATGTATTTTGAGATCACCCAAAATGACACAAAGAGAGTACCATAGGACAACCTGAGAAACCACCTTATTAAGTGACTGTAAAAAAGGAGCAGTAGGACCAGGAGCCTATAAATCAAAAGACCCCAAACAGATTGTTCCGAATTTATATGTATACAAAATTCTAGACTCTCTGTATCAGAGGTAGATGAAGCCGCTGAGTAGGAACAAGAGTAGGTTTCTTTGAAAGCAATGGTTATGCCACTGGCCCTTGATGAGAGGGGATCCAATCTCACCATTTTATACCCACCAGGAATAGCTAAGTTGATCTGTGGGTTAGAGGAGGCATTCATCCAGGTCTTTGTGAAAAAGACCTGGATGAATGCCAGGTTTTCATAAGATCATGAATTAGATAGGCATGCTTGTGAAGAGACCAAACATTTAATAGCCTTGCATCCACAGTACCACCAGGCAGCGTGACTTTAGTAGGAATTCATTACTGATATTTCTTCAGGAAAAAGCATTTATTGACCACAGAGCCACAAAAAGGAAAACTAGAGTCCCTCTCAAAAATATCAGTTGGCAAAATATGGGAACAATTAAAAGGAGTATTCAGTCCCAACAAATCATCCATGGATTAACACATTCTCACCTTATCCATACCAAAAAATTGCCTATCCTGCTCGGCGCTGGACGCTTCCGGGATGCAATTGCCCAGCCTGGCCAGCACTGGATGCTGACGGGTGCAGACAGGCTTGCTTTAGGCATGCCCGATGCGCGCATCTGTGCAGACGTACTCTTTATATGGATAAGCCCCAGCAGGCGAATCGCAGTAAGAGCATTCCCGTTCTGAACCAAAAAGTAGAGCTGTAAAGCCAAGTGTGAAAGGCTCAGACTGCCGCCATGACAGACAAGTAAAAACACATGCACAATAGTAAAAACAGAATAAAAATAAAGTAACTCACTGCCAGAAATTCCCCCTTGAGTGAACACACTACATATATATTAGCTGTCAGCAAGAATAGCAAAGTTTTGCATCTGATTGCTTTAACACCCAGGGTGCGTCCGTGCAGCCATCCTCATTCTATAGATAAGCCCCAGCAGGCAAATCACGGTGATCTGTAGCTTAGATCTGATGTCCACCCTTATGATATTGTACGCAGCCTCCATCCTTCTGGATATGGATTAATTGTGCAGAAGCGTGAGCAGCGCATTCTCTTTGGTACCAAAGAGGTCCACTCTCAGACACCCAACCCTCTTCTACAACTGAAGAAATGCATTCTACGTCAAAGATAACACACTTGTTGGATGGAAGATTTAACTCAGGTTATGTACCATCCAATTTTCCCTCCCAGGAAGCTATTCTGCTCTTAGGCAGCTGGAATGGAGCTTGGCCCATATACAAATATCTTGTGTTAGAAGTCAAAAGGATTGAGCGCTGCAAACCCTTTGATGGTTTAAGTATCTCATCACCACTCTGTTGTCCTTTCTTATCCGGGCAAGATGGCCTCATGGTTAATTAATGGGTGCATATGATGTCTGGCCCAGGGAAGAACATTAATTGATGAGGCCATCAACCCCTGCAGTCTCAGACATTGTATCACTGGTGACAAATCCTGTTTCAGAAAGTCCAGAATCTCTCTCCTCAGCTTTTCTTACCTCTCCATCAGATGAGTGCACCTGCCTGATGTCAGTCTTAAAATGAACCCCTATGGAGAACAAATCCTATGCTGGTGACAGGCATGAAATCTTGTAGTTTAATAGGAGACCACAATCTTGGAGAATTTTGCATATCTCTTGGACTTGAAGGATTGCCTTTGGAAGAGAAGAAGTAGAAATGAGCCAATCATCCAGACCAGGAAACACTTGAACTCCCCTTCTATGAATGACTCCTAGCAAAGGTGCTAACAATTTAGTAACACCCTTGGTGATGATGGAGACCCAAATGGAAGTACTTGGAAGCAGAAATGTTTGTTCACACGTAACCTGAGGAACGTCTGAGAGCTAGGATTAACTAGAAAGTGATTGTACGCATTGATCAAGTCCAAGAATGTGTGGGAGTAAAAGGGTACTCCAATACCGAGACATCACAAAATTTAACTCAATTCGATTTTCCACATTTCACCTCAAGTTCATGAGGTAATGTGAACCCAGCACCTCCCAAATCATCAAAAATTACAAGTACAATTCTTTAACTAAATGAGATTGCTTAAGTGGACCCATTCAATAACTGAGTTCTAGATCAATGAGTTACAAATTAATGGGTTAAAAATTAAAGGGTTTTTATTTCAAAATTCAAACTTAAGTGGCACCAAGTCAATGCCATAAAGGCTCTTAAATTGCAGAGTTATATAAAGGTATGTAAAAAATTGAAAATATTCTTGGCACCAGTAGCAAAATCAGAAAAGAATCAGACATCATCCCTAGTAGAATAGGAATGATCTTCTGTCTCACCCCCAAATTAAAAGTTTTTTTATACATTCCTTTAACATATGAAATTACAGCAACCACAATAAGATGGTATTGTGAGCAAAAGTATATCTTTTTCACAAAATCATAGCACATGAAAAATAAACCCCACATTACCTTAACACCTAAGCATTAGCCCAACACATGAAAATGTATTCAGCACCTTCTGAGCTAATGTCAGCCAGAGAAGCTCAAACATAACAAGATACAATAACAATAACACATTATGTAAATGATAGGTCTCAGTAAAGAGGCAGAAGACTTTGCAACATGTTGCATGTTATATCTAAAATGGGGCAGGTTTATCGTGAGCAGAACAATACCAGTGAATTTTAGCTTGACTATGTGCTGCAGATGTGTGCATGGGTGCGGGGAGGGTGGAACACAGGATGAGAGACAGAGTTTACTTCCATCTTAGCCAAGATGACGCTTTGCACTGCAATGTGGCCTATTTAACATACATGAGAAAAATACACTTTTATATATCATAGAAAATGTGTTTCAAAGGCCATTATCCTTTATCAGTCTAGATATTTTAAATCAAGTGTGAAATTGCATTTCGTTCATTGTTTATAATGCACAAAAATAAGAATCCATAAAATCTTTTATAGAATCAAGAACATCTCCCTGATTGATGTAAAAATTGTAAAATTTCCTGTAGTGTTACTATGACTTTAACAAGTAGGATGTATGAGATGACATCCTAGAGATCTAAAACTAGCCTTAAATTTCCTGAGGCTTTCCTAATGTACTCCTTGCCCTTCCTGGTGAGTGGGAACTGGAGTTATTGCACTCTTTGAAAAGAGGCTTTGAATACCATACAGAATCGCTTTTCTCTTTGAGTTGCTGGTAAAGGTGTTGACGAAAACACTCTGGTGAAGGGAAGCGCAAGAGAATCTTTTAACCCTCTTCTATTATCTTCAGAATTCATTGGTCCAAGATTAATGTTTTCCAACTATCCTGAAAATAGAGATTTTTCCTCCCATCTGAATGTCTGTGGCTATATAGTCAGGATTTTGTGGGGCTGGAACCCACCATCAGGTTGTTGAGATAGGCTCTTGTCTGAGGAAGGAACTCCCCGACAGCCTCCCCTTCCTCAAAAGGACGGATTCATTTTTCCCTGAAACACTGATCGAAAAACTCTTTTATTGCCAAAAAACTAACTCCTGGTGGCCTTGGTGGTGCCATAAGCTTTTGGTGTTCAGCAGTCTATTTAATCATCTCTTCTCATGGAGCAACAAACAACTTTGCTCCTGAAGAAGATATTTTTTTTGTTTAATTTCCACCTTCCAGGATCTCAACCATAATTGCCTTTCTGCTTAGATGCAGGGCCTAGCAGTTGATGGTGCTACATTCAGAGTATCATATGATTAATCTGATAGAATCCTTGTTTAAAAGGGTTGGAGTAATATCTGTACCTTCTTTCATCAGCTCTGCTAGGGATTGCAAATCCTTCAACATGGGTTGGATGGCATAGGAAAAGCGGTAATGGAAAAATCTGCAGCTGCATAAATGCACAGTGCCTATTCTTCTGTCTACTGGATCTGAAGGGGTGGCATCTTCCTTATAATTGTTCTTCTAGAAGCCAAACCTGCCATCATAGAATCCACCTTTATTGACATGGTGTATTAATTTGTGAACTTTTGGATTAGATACCTTTTGGTTTGATACCTATCAACTTATTTCCATCCATTCTCAACCACCTTTCATATATAGGTTACTTAAGGTTTCTTTTTCTTATATTGAAGGAAAATATCATTACTCTCCTCTGCAACAGAACTTTCAGAGAAAGCCAGATTATTTTATGTTTTAGGACTTCCTTTAAAGTCTGCCTCTGAACATGCTTTCCTTTAATTTCCTCTGCAATGTCCTCTTTTCCCTCAGGGTCCTCCCCAGGAGTGGGAACATGTCTTCTTCGCTGAAGGATGGGTTTCTTTCTCCGTAAAGCCAACACCCACTTCTACCTGAACCATTTACTGAATGACTGTCAAAGAAGGGACCCTCTCAGTCACTGTTTGACCCTCCTCAGTATCCTGGCTCCTACATTTTGTTTTGCCAGAGTTCTCTATTGTGACTCCCTCTGCAAAAGCCCAGGTAGAAAAGAGGTGAAGCACTACTTCCAGCTTCTGTGTAGTTTCCAAGCAACAAGGCTAACCAGCAAAACGTGTTTGGGCTATTACATAGCAACTACGAAGGCAACCGACAAACAGAATGCGGAGATCTCTGCAAAAGCCTGACATGGCCTGTAGCTTTCACTTGTTTAAACCACAATGGCAGGACCTACCTTGTAAATGATTGTGGACCTGCTTTAGGGGGGTTTTCATACCAGCAACATGTCTGACTGAGGGAGCTAATGCTCACATTTTTACGACTGTGAAGAGGAAGACACAGAAGGAGGTAATGATTAGTAGGGTCATTTAGATAAGTCTGTACCTGCTTGTTGCCTTCTCACAATACCACAACTTCTTCTTAGTCCAAAACATAGTTTATTGGTATTTCACAAGATCTTCGGTGAGGGAGATCTACATGACCTTCACTGCCAACCCCTTTACATCTCTCCTATTCCAATGCTCTGTCATCGCATTCTAGATCCTCAGAATGCAATGGCATAGGACACCACACATCCCCTCTTTAAATAAAAACTTTCACATAGTCATCTACAACCAATTGCATCTCTTTCACACCTTGCTCACAGTCATACTGCATTTTGTAAATATTTCTGCATTAGTAATGTTCTTGCTGTTTCCCATTAAACTTGTTCTTGCCTCCTTTCATTCTTTCAGGCTTGATTATATTTTGTTAAAAGATCTCTTCCTCACAATATTTTAAAAAGGAGAAAAACGTGCAATTGTAAGTGTGATGCATTAAACTCAAATTAATTTGTTCACTTCAGATCTCCAATCCTTATGACTTTTAACAGCCAACTGTATATTCCCAACTAGTGCTCTATTAAAATGCTCCACTGCATCATTTTCTGCAGGATGATATAATGACGTATGTTTCCAAATAATATTATTTCTTGATTAAAATCCTCGAAACTACTTTGAAACAAATTGCGGACTGTTGTCACTTAACATCATTTTCGGTACTCCTTCTCTCTGAAACAACTCATCTAAACATTTGACTACAGCCATGGAAACAACTCTCTCCTTTACTTTTATTTCAGGCCATTTCAAATATAAATTTACACTTGAACAATCCTGTACTGGTCCCAAAATATCTATACTTAAGGCCTCTCAAGGATTGCTAGGACACTGTAACAGAAATAATGGTAGTTGGAACATTTTATAACTTTTGTTTGAGTTCAGTCATCCAACCCACTCTTCTTCTGAGTCTTCCATTTCGTTGATTAATCCTAGCCACCAGTAATGTGATTTGACCAATCTTTTACTTATTACAATGCCCAAATCTCCCTCTTGGGATATTTCCAGCACACTCATGCTTAGATTGCACAGTGACACCACCTTCACTCCTCTAAGAAGGAATCCATCATCTTCCCAGGATAACTCATCTCTGAATTTCATAAAAGGTCTTGTGCCTCCTTCTCAAAATGCCTTCTCTGGCCAATCATTTAACATATATTCTTTAATATAAGTCAAAGGTATATCAGCTGCAAAATCTTCCATCCACTGTTCTTTATTTATGATGTCAGTTTTATTCTATTTTAAATTTGCAACACAAACAACTTCCCAGCAGTCATCCATCATGAAACACACTTTTAATGGATCTCTACTTAAGTAATCAGGTACTCTGCTTTTTGATCCAGGTAAATATTGTATGTTGTATGTATAGTCTAATAGCCACAGAGACATTCTGGCTAATCTGTCTGTTGTTTTTCCATTCCTTCTGGAGTTAGAATTTTAGTCATAGGCTTGTAATCTGGGCAATCTAGGAAATTCAAACCCTACACACTGCCTATAGTTTTAAATTTCCCATCCACAAGCTAGCATCCCTCTTTCAGTAGTAAATAATTTTTCTTCTGCTAATGTGAGAGATTGGGAAGCACATGTAATAGTTTACTCATGCTTATCTTCTCCAATTTGAGAAATACCTACATCCAACCCCCAACCACTTGCATCAGTTTTTACAATGGTTGTAGCTCTAGGGTCAAAACCTTGCAATGGAAAGGTTGTACAAATATCCTTTTTTATGCTTTCAAAACTTGCTTGCAATTTGGTGTTCCACTCATATTTACTCAACATTTTAATCAATAGCCGTATGTTTTATTTTTTTTCTGCAGACTTCTCCATGAATTGTTCATTATACTCAACAAAACCTAAGAAGGACCTTATTTCACCTTCAGCAGCAGGTGAGGATGCATTCTGAATGGCTTCAATCAAGTCCTTCTTTGGAAGTAACCCAACTTCTGAAATCTTATGCCCTACATATGTAATAGATTAATCTGCAAAGTCACATTTAGAGATTTCTGCACTCAACCGTTTGTTATTTAGGACATTCAACATGCTTCTTACTCTTTGTTCATGTTCCTCTCTATTCTTCACCATGATCAATATATCATCTTGGAAGAACATGACCCCAGGATGGTATTTGAAATGTTGGAACATCTAGTGAACACAAGCCCAAACGACAACTGTTTGTACTGGTAACAGCCAAAAGGGGTTATGAACCCTGTCAATTGCTTGCTTTTGGGATGCAATGGTATTTGGTGATATGCTGATGTCAGTTTGAGTGACCTAAATCATCTTGCAATCTTCGTCATTCCAAGCATTTCTCTAATTTTGGGAAGAGGACACCTATCAGCGATTGAGACTCCTTAAATCTATACGTAGTTACACTTTCCCATTGGCTTTGCAAGCAACCACCAGTGGTGCCATCCATTCACTTGCCTCAACACTTTCTATGATCCCTTCCTTTTCTAATCTGTCTAACTCTTCTTTGACTTCATCTTTTATGAAGAATGGTATGCAACACAGGTTTGGTATATTCCTTCAACCTGATTCTGTGTTAGAAGACATTTCATTCAACAACCTGCCCTAAAATACTTTATGGTATTCTTCCTTCATTTGTTGTGGAAAAAAAATATTTATCTTCTAGTTGCAGAACCTGCTCTTGGCTGTTGGGGTCCAATATAATACCTATTTTCTTCTGATCTTTACACCCCAAAACGGATGGCCCTTTTTCTGCTACATAGAACTTCCCCATAGCTTCCCTTCCTTTGAATTCAAACTTGGCTACCCTATGTCCCTCCATTAGGAGTGGTTCCTTTGTAAAACCTTCTGGATGAATATCTAACGGTCATCATTTTTCTCTTAAAATATCTTCGATTTTTTCATCTCATAATACCTGATTCACAATGGTTCAAGGGGATTCTGAATCCACAACTGTCTCTACTGTGACACCTCCAGAGGTGATAGAACATAACGGTCTGGAGCTCACATTCTTCTCTAATTTTAGAATATTCACTTCTACATGTAAAACTTTTTTTTTCTTCACTCAATATAGGTTTCACTGTCAGATGAAGTATCTTGTTCATTAAGAATATTGAAGAGTCAAGATGTTTCTCTTTTCTATAGCACACTTTTAGTTAATGTCCAACTATGCCACAAAATGAACATTGCTGTTTCCAAGCTGGACATCATTTGCCTTTGACAAAATGGTCTCTACTGCCACTCCTATAGCATGCCCCTCTGTTTTCCCATTTCTTTTTCCCCAAACAGTTATTTTTTTACTGTAAGTCTTTTTTTCTTCTTTCTTCTTGGTTTAGGATGAGTACATTTGGCAAACATTTTCTTCCATTTTTTCTGTACTGCAACCAGCTGCTTTCACACATCTCTTTGATAATTCCGCTTTCTTAGTTATGGCCATAGTTTCTTTAAGATTTAACTCCCCATACGCCCACAATCTTTCTTGCACATTAGTAACACATGTGTACATGATGATCTGGTCTCTCAATAACTCATCGTGCAGACTGCCAAATCTGCACAGTATTGATAGTTTTTTCAATTTTCCAACATACTCTTCAATTGATTCTTGGGCCCCTTGCTTTCCTTAAAAGAACATTGAAACAATCTATGGATATGCACACAGATGGCGAAAAATGATTGTCTAAATTCTCAATGGTGTTCACTTTCAGTAGATGTGCACATCTTTTTTCAGCTGTACATATATTCTCAACCCTTTCTATTAGATAATAACCTTTATCCAACGTCATTTTCATTAGCAGCAATGTAATTTAAAAAATACGCCTCCCATTGTGACCATTTCATAATGGGCTCTCCTGGGCCAGGTAAGAATGGTTGTGGTGGAGTTAGCGTTAAAGCATACATTGTTTTATTAATAACCTAAGCTGGATTAGCAATTTAAAAAATATGTATTTTACAATGTGTAAAAACTCTTTTTTTTTCACCTCGTATTCTTCTCTGACACCGAATGAGAAATTCAATACCGTTTTCCTTTGCTGTTTGATTCTTTATTTTCAGAATGATTTCCTGTTAGGTTCTGCTGTCATGCGCTGATATTTTGAGTTTTGTTTGCGATAAACCCTCTTTTAAGATGGTGCAACATTAACAAGTCCGCTAGTGTGTGACGTTGCGCACAATGCATTCTGAGGAGCATGATGCATGTCTGACCATGTGCAAGGCTTTGTGAGTGTGCCTCCTTCTTAGTTGCAAGTGACGGTTTAAATTTGCAGCACATGGGACAGGGTGCGGCAGGTACATTATTTATTTTCAAACCTACCCATCCCTCCCACTGTTAACCATCCGTCTAATACCAGAGTTGGCATGGTGTGTTTGGAAACTTGTGCTGTCACAGTTCTTGAGCCAGTGGCGCTCTTCCTCTCTCTATATTTAATTACTTATCATTAGTCGCTCTTTATCACTCTTCCTGTTGTTATGGATTTATCCTATTCATCAAGTGGTTAACTCTGAGTTCTCCAAGATCCTGTTGCTGTCATTACCAACTGAGGACTTACTTTAGGGGAGTTTCCAGACCACCAATTGAATATTAAGCATTCCGAAGCAGAGCTCCAAGGGGCATATTTATACTCTGTTTGCGCTGAATGTGCGTCAAAATTTTTGACGCACATTCGGCGCAAACCGTGCACCATAATTAAACTGTGATGCCCGAGCCCACGGATGTCAAAATTCCATTTTGTTGTAAAATACACCACAGAGGTGCCCCCTGAAACTTAACCGACTGTCTGTGTAGGCTGACTAGTTCCAGCAGCCTGCCACACTAGAGACATGTTGCTGGCCCCATGGGGAGAGTGCCTTTGTCACTCTGAGGCCAGTAACAAAGCCTGCACTGGGTGGAGATGCTAACACCTCCCCCAGGCAGGAGCTGTGACACCTGGCGGTGAGCCTCAAAGGCTCACCCCTTTGTCACAGCCCAGCAGGGCACTCCAGCTTAGTGGAGTTGCCCGCCCCCTCCGGCCACGGCCCCCACTTTTGGCGGCAAGGCTGGAGGGAACAAAGAAAGCAACAAGGAGGAGTCACTGGCCAGTCAGGACAGCCCCTAAGGTGTCCTGAGCTGAGGTGACTCTGACTTTTAGAAATCCTCCATCTTGCAGATGGAGGATTCCCCCAATAGGGTTAGGATTGTGTAGGTAAGTTGAGGTAAGTATTATTATTATTTTTTTAAGTGGCATATGGGAGCCTAATTTGGGCCCTCTACATGCCACTGTGCCCAATGACAGAAGTCCCCTGGGCATGGCCATTGAGCAAGGGGGCATGACTCCTGTCTTTGCGAAGACAGGAGTCATTTCAATGGGGGTTGTGCCTCAAAAAATGGTGCAAGTCCGGTTTGAGGCATGGTTTTTGCCTCAAACCTGACTTGCACCATTTTTTGACGCACAACCCCCATTTTCCCCTATGCCGGCGCTGCCTGGTTTGAGACTTTTTTTTTTTACTCAGACCAGTCTGCAGCACCGGCTAATGTCATTCTTTAAATAAGGAGCCTGCATGGCGCATAGGAATGACGTTAGCCGGCTTTACAAATTTTAACGCACACCAGTGCTGGCACTGGTTTGCGTCAAAAAGTATAAATATGGGCCTAAATGTTTAAAATTTGCGCATGCTGAAGCAGGATGTCAAGTTGGAATATGGGTCAACTATAGCGAGATCTCTTTATTTAGCACATAGTAAAACACAGGATGAGGAGAGGATGGACCTTCTGTTTGTAGATCGTTTGGGAAAAATAAATTTTGTCATCTTGAAAGAGATGGGAACAAGTAGAGCTCAGTATTTTTTGGCTTGAAACGTTTCTGTTCACAAGAGCTAATGCTCACATTTTGACGACTGTAACAAGGAAGTTGGATGAAAGAGTAATAATGATTAGAAGTGTCATTCAATAATTCTGTGTCTGATTGTGAATTTGCAAGATGGGATACTCCTTCACAAAGGTGATGGATATCTTGACGGCTGTATTACAAGTGCATCAGAATACCATGCATTTGTAATACAATGGCCGAGATATCTGTCACGTTTGTGACTGAGTGTCCCATCCACCAACTATAAATCAGACTATCTGTGACCAGCAAAGCAATGCATATGCTGAAAAAGTGATAGAATAAAGGCTCACCTTCCATTTAACACACTAGTGGCATTTGTTTAATCAAAACGTGCATTGAACCCTGTAAGAGGTCACAGGTAGAGAAGGAAGGGGGGAAACCAACTTGGGGAACAGAAGTCCAAAGATATGTGGAGGAAAGGAGCAGGAATATGCTTACAGACTGACATGCCAACCAAATGTGTTTGTATTGTGCCTAGCTATTACACGCATGGTGTCGTAGTCAGGGGCGGCTCCTCCATAAGGACGGAGGAGCATCGCCTCCCGCCAAAAAACTAAAATGAACTGTGTTTATCATTTTTTGGGAAAAGGGGCAGGCCACAGGAGTGATGGAGTGAGGGAGAGTGCTCAGCACTCACCCCCAGAGCACATGTGTATTTGCCCGTCCGTTTCGGCCTGACAAATACACATGTGCACAGGGCGCTCTCCATCCAAGCAACACAGTTGCTGGGCTGGAGAGAGTCTGCACAGGCTCCCAGTCTGCCTGGGAACACACTGGCTGGGTGCTCCCAGCCAACCCTAACACTGCTCTAAGCAGCATCAGGATTGGCGCTGTCAGCTTCGCGCGAGCCGCTGCTGGTAGTAGTGCTATGGGCGTAGCATTTTTTTCAGTTTGTAACAGGTGTCACTGTTACCCAGTTTACTGATCTGGGAAGATGGAATCCTGCGATTTGCAAGGAAAAGGCCAGTAAAAAGGTAAAATAAACAGAATTCAGTGTGCTAAATAAATTCTGCATGTTATATCTCATTTGCAAGTTAAGAAGTGGGAATAGGAGGTACTGACCATCAGTGGTAATGATGTACCACATGTGGTGAATCCCTCACCTTTGCCACCTAATTTGTATTGAGGTTCCAAGCCATCTTGAGGACAGTGCAACATATAGCTCTTTATGTGGATAACTGTTTACATGTAGGCCCTCTCAACTTCCATTTTTTTTATTCAATACAGTTTCCAGAATGAATAACAACAGGTAAATAAAAATGTCACCATAACTCAAAGGTAAAGATGTAATAAAAATGCATTAATTACACGTCGGATATCTGCCTTGTGCTCTAAGGTGAACCGAACCTGGAAGCAAAATGTCTCCTAGGTGTGTTTGTTTTAATGCTGCAAACTAAACTAAATACAGAGTTGCCAGATATACCAGATTACTGAATTAAAGGGGAACCAATAAACATTTGTTATTGAAAATGAGGACTTCAAAATTATACATACACCTTAACGACATTAATTGAAAAATTGTACTTTAAGATATAGTGCAGATGTGCGTATTTAATTTTTGGATGGTTCTGGAACTGAGGTTCAGGGATATTAAATAGCATGCCGAGCATGACACATTGTTAGTCAAGTTGAGCCGGGTGTCCTACCTTGTGTTCTCTGCTTAGAAAGCCACAGGGAGAAGCCAGTGCCAAGACATTCAAATCATGGAGTTGGTCCTGCATAGATATGCCACTCTCTGAAAGTAGCACCTATTAAATTCATACCTCCCAATGATAGTTCAGATTGTAGTTTAAGAGTTGAAACATGTTAACGAACGAATCAAAAAACAACATGTGGGTGTAGCGATATATCTGTAGATTAACGAGGAACTCTTAGAAAAGCAATGACATTTGTATTTCATTAGTGCAGTAGGACCTTTAATGACACAATTACAACCATAGTGTAAACAAGAAGTAACCAGAATTAAGATTCTTTGAAAAGCCTGAGATAAAAAAATTATTTGGAAAATGTTTCTATTGTCAGACAAAAAAACGCTCCAAAGACCAGTTCAGTGGAAGGAATGATTCTCCAATAAAGACGAGACCAACATCCTCCGATTTTCCGCAGCAGAAGGCAAAGCAGCCTCGCGCACACGGGCTTCCTGGAACAGAAAACGAGACAAAGCAGGGTGCCAGGAATGTTCTCTTTTCATTTAAATGTCTGCAGTGTTACACATGCTAGGAGACAAAGTGAACAAACACCAACCATACCAGGAGACGAAGTCAGTAGGTTAAGTGTTTCTATAGGTCATGTACATAAACCCAAAACATCCGTAAACAAATTGACGTAAATCCCACATACATTCACATATGTATTCATTCATGCGCAGGAGAACAAACCACCAACAGAAATCCATGCTCACACAAACCAGTACACAGACATCAAAGTACAGAGATTAGACATGCAAGTGCACAGCACAGGGATAAACAGGAGCCAAGATAATCAGACTATTGGCACTCAATGACGCAGCCCCCCATTTTTGCAGCTGCTCATGAACACAGATCACCAGACATGGAGTTACCTATGCACAGAGACTTCTAGCGTTGCATCAACCATGCATAAAAAGCTTGACCTTTGCAATCATTTATTCACACAGGCCAAAGGAGGTGAAATGACCCATGCACAGAGATCACAGGTCATACAATGTTCACTATTTACAGCACATACATACAGTTACACAAACATACATGTAGAGGGATGAGCGTACATAGCCGCACACGTTGGCAGAGAATAAAAGCAGTTTCACGTACATTGGCCCAGATGTTGATGGGAAGAAACAGGGAGAGGCAGACAGAAGGTGGCCACAAGCTCTACTTACAGTTAATCTTTAGCCCATCTGCTGAGAAAATACAATTTGAAGCGGAGAAAAGAATGGCCTGCCAATACCCATTCAATCCTTGGCCTCTCTATTTGTGCAGTGAATCATGAAATAATTCAGTCAACAACCTCATCCAGCTGTTGAAATAGAAAACAAAAAAACAAAAAGTAGTGTGCTTTGAGGAAAAAGTCATGGGGTATGTTGAAAGGAGCAGTGGTACATGACTTTCAGAGAGATTGCTATTTGCTACCAGTAAGCTCTAGGGTAATGGCTTTTTCTGTCGTTCATGCCCAGAGGAGCGACCAAAATGAAGGGTGGCAAATATAGAAAGATTAAATAAATGCTTGAATTACTGTAAACTACTGTTTACTTGACCATATCCCATTGTTTTTTCCCCACCATGTCACCTCAGATTAGACCTGTCAAGATGCAAATCATTCTTGACCCTGCTGTAATAGAAATAGTCTAGCAGGACCTGCCAAAGCAGATTCTCTCTTAACTGGAACACAGGCCACCGAAGATCGATTTCAGTCTATTTGTGCCTCTTAAATCTTAAAAATAGTGCAGATTGGTCCCAGTGGCA
Organism: Pleurodeles waltl; assembly: GCF_031143425.1. Classification (NCBI taxonomy): domain Eukaryota; kingdom Metazoa; phylum Chordata; class Amphibia; order Caudata; family Salamandridae; genus Pleurodeles; species Pleurodeles waltl. The sequence continues at coordinate 535,222,525 of NC_090443.1, forward strand.
CAGTGAAGACAGCATCCACATCTGGGCACACCTGTCTCATTTAGAGCATCACCATGAAAAATCCCAAAAAGTAATCAATGGAATGCTTGAATTAATTTCAGCTATTGGTAATTACTCAGGGTTGCATCCCAATTTGGTTTTTGGTCCACTATGCCCCCTCCGATTAGCCCTGCCATATTGAAATCATCCATGCCCTGCTCCAGTACGGACAGTCCAGCCCTAACTGCCAAGCCATGTCCTCTCACAACTGGAACCCAAGCAATCCAAGACACATTTTTGCAAATCTAAGCATGCTTAAAGACTTACTAACTGACAAGTCCTGGGGATAACCATGAATGAGAGTAATTCTGAGCACTCCCTAATAATGACTAACAGACATGTGGCAAATCTGAACATGACCTGGGGATAGGCATGTGGAGGGTAGTTAATCAAAGCATGCCCTTAGGAGTACTGAGTGATAGGTGGTGGATAGGTATAGACACTGAAGATTTATCAATGATAGAGCACATATTTGCACCTGTACCAATATCTTTGGTTGTCAAATTGTAACTGAATGGATGTAGAGAAGTGTCCCTTTATGTATGGTCACCCCCCACTTTTTGCCCCAATGCTGATGTGTATGACTCTGCCAGTGCACTTGAAGCCTGCTACCCATGCTCCAGTGCTCATGCTCTCTCCCCAAAAATTGATTTGTTGACTTGGTAATTCCCAGATTGGTAAGTGCTTTACCCCCTTACAAGCCCCTACTACATGGTACCCAGGATACCCAGGGCATAGGTGGTAAAGGGGTCCCCAGGACTGTATCAAAAGTTTGTGCCACCCTGAGTGCCCACACAAGTTACTGATGACAGGTCTGCCATTGGAGTCTACTAGAGCGGTGCAAACTGCTCAAGTTTGACATTTCTCTCACCATGAGTGGCACAGTCTCATGCACTGCCTTACATATAAGTCAGACACCCCTAAGGAAGGCCTCTGCAGCTCAGGAGGCAGGGTGCACTATACTTAAGGTGCAGGCATGTAAGCACAAGCTTATATGTCTCTGTGGTGTCTTTGCAATTAAAGTACACTCTAAGTGCTGGCCAGTCAAGAGGATAACATGGGACTTAAGCCCGAGCAGACCTGGTTTGCTAGCTCCATTATGGTACTGCCTAGGTATGCCGAGTTCGGTGTCAAACAGCATGCTTTTTTACCCCAATATGAATCTGGTGTTGAGGGACAACTGGCATGCACTCAAGTGGCGCCATAGAGGTTGCCCATCTGTTTGCCCACCTTATTTGAGCTCTGGCTGGTCAACCCAAGCTTTTTCCCATGCCTGCTGCTGCCAAGACAGGTTTCTGACATCCTGCCAGGTAGAGGGGACACTTGCAGAAGTCAGAGACAAAGGCTGAGGCAGGAAGGAGGACACACCTTTCACCCTCCAGCCTGGATAGTGAACATTAGGGCGGTGAGCTTCAAAGGCCTCACTGCCCCTGATGGCCATCTGTACTGACCCCCAGTGGAGGAAACAGCCATCCCCTACCCCTAGGCACATTTGCGTGTGATCAGGCAGTAAATTAGATATACAGGACAGCAGACTGACCACACCTCTAGGGTGAGAAACCCACTCTGTGTGCAAAATTTAGACTTTTGCCATCTAACGAGTGGCAGAAAAGAGGGTTCTGGGCAGCAAAAGGTGACCTACCCCAACAGATATGGTCACCTCATGGGCAGATTAGCTACAGTAGCTAGCTTCCCATTGGCCACTAGTCTCTACACCCCTAATTCCCATAAATCCAGGAATTAAGGTACACCTCTGACACCATAACCCTTGATCTGATCAACCAACTTCAAAAAAGGACCAGGAGGAGCTCTGTGTCACCGACAACTGGACTTTGCCAACCACCACAAAGCAAAAGAGGGATACTCTGTCTCTGAGGCAATAGACTGGAAACTGCGTGAACAACCCTCATCTTTGGCAGAAACTTGACACTCCCGACCAGAGGGATCCCTGTGAAGCCATAAGCACCCCCTATTTCCCTTGTACTAGTGGCACGAGTCCCCAGCAAACTTCAAATAAAAACCCTTGCAAGATCCAAAGATTCACCAACCATTAGGGCTGCAGGGCTGCAGTGAGATCAATGAAAGCCAGGTGGTTCAGTGTCCTCTTGGAATTGGAGTCTTGCCTGCCCAATATTTCAGGCCACTACATTGCTCCCCTGGACCCTGTGAAGTTACTAAAGATTTTCTTCATATTTACCGCTGCCAAGGCCTGTTGGTTGCGAGTCCGGCAACTAACCCTCACACTCAACACTGCAACTGCAGGGCACATCATGGAGCCGGCATCTGACATCTGCAACCACGCCCCAGCTGAGATTTTATATCCCTGTGTCAGCTCCATCGTGTGAGCGGTAAAATCAGCACCACCGGGAGTCCCGGTCAGCACCATAGACAGCCGGGACAACTCTGCACCCAGATGCCACGGGCCAGATAAAACAGAAATGACTGTCGTTATCTGGTCCTAAGGACTGCACAACCTTAACCATGCAAGTGTTCTGTGTAACTCATCCTTTAAGTAAAGTCTTGCAACCAGTGGTATTTTTCCATAGACTTTAACGCAGCATTTAAATGCCATTTTTGCTGTGATTTAGTTTTGCTTCTAAAAGTCTTAACAACTCTGGTCATACTTCAGCAATTTTGTTCATTTTAGTGTCTAAATTAAGATACAAATAAGCTCTATTTTTATTAATTAGTGTTGGATTTCTTTAGAGTCATGTCAATTACTTATCGTCCATGTTAGTGCTCTAAAATGCTTAACACATTTTCCTCTAAGTAAAGCCTGAGTGCTCTTTCCACAAACAGGACTGAGCTAAGAATTTACTAGTGTGAATCCAAGGACCGTCTTTGGGGTATTGGAAGAGTATTACATGGTGAGACTAAACCCCCACACGCATAATGCTCCACTTTCCTACAATGGAAAGCTGATTTTTACCAACAAGTGTCATCCTATGACTAGAGGTCACAGCGTGGAACAGTGGAGAAAAGTATCAGTATTAATATTGTAACCTCCTCTCTCAGAAGGGGTGGTAAATGGGCATTTACACTTCCCTATCTTCTACACCTAGAACGACATTTCCTCTGCAGAGCATGAGACATGAAACCAGAATTTCCCCAGCCCCAATTAAGCATCCATCTGTTCATCCACCTTTGCCTCACTCTATTTTCTATCCACAATGTTATTTCTGGAAGAGTACATGGCAGTTCTGAAAAGGGCCTGCAGGAACGTGGGATTATTCATGGAATTATAGAATGTCGCAGCAGACAAAAATTACAAGTCCCACCTGGCCTGCCTATTTCTTGTCTGTTAATGACACACAAGCACTACATGGTCTCCGGCTTTACCTTTGATGTCTCATCACTGTTCCCAGATGTCTGTCTCTAGGCATTTTTTTACAGTAATGTAATTTACAGGCTGCTAGTCATGGCTGTTCTGCTTATTCCATCTGCTCATAATATGAAAGCTCTACATGGCTTCAACTTTACCTTTGCGATCCCAAAATTATTTTCTCTGTGAGTAAACAGGAACCTTTTTAACCCATTAGCTGCTGGGCCTTACCCCCTTCCCACTGCTGAGCCCTTTTTTGGCTATATGGGGTAGGTCGCGCTTAGGCCTTCATAACATTTCGTCCACATAAGCTATGCATGCCAAATTTGCGTCATTCTTTTTCAACATCCTAGGGATTGTAAAGGTACCCAGAGTTTGTGGGTTTCCCTGAAGGAGCCCAAGAAATTAGTCAAAATACAGCAAAAATGTCATTTTATTTTCGTAAAATGGGAAATAGGGCTGCAGAAGAAAGCATGTGGTGTTTTCCCTGAAAATGGCATCATAAAATCCTTGCGGTGCTAAAATGCCCACCTTCCCAGCTTTCAGGAACAGGCAGACTTGAATCAGAAAACCATATTTTTCAAAACACTTGGCATTTTACTGGTACATACTCCATTTGTACTATTTTTTGTGCTCTTAGCCTCCGTCCAGTTAGTGACAGAAATGGGTCTGAAACCAATGCTGGATCTCGGACAGCTAAACATTTCTAAAAAGTAAACAACATTTTGAATTTCAGCAAGGGGTCATTTGTGTAGATCCTACAAGGTTTTCCTACAGAAAATAACTGAAATAAAAAGTTATTTTAAATTGAGGTGAAAAAAAACAGCCATTTCTCTCCACATTTTACTCTAACTTTTTCCTGCCATGTCACATTTTCAAAAGCAATACCCTGTTACGTCAGCTGGAATCTTCTGGTTGCGGGGATATATATGGTTATAGGTCCCTGGGTACCAAGAGCCAATAAATGAGCTGCACCTTGCAAAGGGTTTTCATTGTGTACCGGGTATACAGCAATTCATTTGGTGAAATATAAAGAGTGAAAAATAGGTGTAAAGGAAACTTTTTAATTTCCAAAATTGGCACAAGATAAGGTGTTGACAAGCAGTTATCATACATCAAACTGAACATCTACTAAGTTCTGATGGAGGATGAACATGAAAAGCAGGTCAAACACTGACCCATACATGTCATTGTCCTTCAGTGCTGGGATTGCACCAATGGTTTTGAATCCATAGGTGTAGATGATGTACATCTGACCTACCTTTACTATCTGTCTTGGACCTGGGCAATATCCATTTGAAGGCACACCTACCATAAGCTTTCCTTACCCATTCATGTCTCTGTTCTAATCAGAATTCTGACTAATACTGTATGATTGCCAAGTGAACCTATACTAATTTGTGGATGCAAGTTGGGGGTGTCCGAGGATGCTGTGGGAGGCCTATTCCTCAAAATAAGTGAGCATAGCTACAGTTGAAACTGAGGCAGACATGCTGGTGAAGAAATCCTAAGGTCTCTAAAGTAAAAAGTCAAACAAATATCCTGTGGGACTCATTCAAAAACACTTATACTTTTGCTTTAAATGTGAAACTACAAATTGAGTTTGCACAATTTCAAACAAGTAGAAATGTTGATGAATATGTCCAACAGGACACTTGTTTGACTTATTACACTTACTCTGGTTCTCATTGACAATCATGGTGGTCCTTGTGTAGTATACATAAGTTTCCTAACAAGCACTTCAAAATTCAGTCATGCTTTTAACATTCTTCCACACACCGTCCTCCGTGACAATGTGGCATATGTTCTGTCCACTAGTATGTGCAGTATGGGGACTATAATGCACGTTATTTGAACAGAACACCTACCACGTCCTGATGGTGGATATAGGTCTTAAGCAGGCCGTATGGAAGTCCATGATTTCCTGAAGTAGATGAAGTAAAATTCTGTGGTTTCTTGGCTAACGAAGCAGAGGCCCATGGTCGTTCGGTATCCATGCACTGCCACTGAAAGGATTACCCAACGGCAGCTCCACCTCAGTCGATTTCCCTGAAATTTGCTTTAGTATGATAAAAAGTAAAGCAAGTAAGGACACAGAGGCCTGGTTGAGATGGGCACTAAGGACAGTAATACTGATTCTTCTGCCGCTTTCCAGGATTCTAGCACACTTTACAGCAAAAACTTGGATGATCCTTTTTGGGTGCTTCAGGAATGCGATCATCAAAGCGTCGCTCATGCAGCCTTGCCACATGCTCCAGAACTAATGAGGTGGAGGCTGCTGCTGCTTCTGTAACAACAGTGAGCTTTCAATTACAGACAACTGGAAATCAAGGAAAGTCATGAGTCTTCCTGTGGCTGCCTGACGGTAAACAACATACGTAGCCTTCTGGATCAGGAGGGTAAACAGTTTCTTCTACCAAGTGCGAGTTTTACGACACACATTGTATGGTTGAAGAACCTGGTCGTTGTTATCCACTCCGCCCATGTACTTATTGTAATCAATTATAGAGATGGGCTTGTGGACTTCGGCCATCTGACTGCAAACCGTGATGGGCGGAAGTGCTCTCATCATGAATTGTAGTGAGCACGTATACATCACACCTATCTAAGAACTTGACTGCGAGCAGTTCATTGGAATGCAATGCAGTACTCTGGGATTTGTGGAGCTTCTTGCAAACAAGCTCCTGCGGGAATCCTTTGCGGTTACAACAAACTGTACCGCAGGCCACAGTGCCAGCTTTGTAGCGCTCACTGAACAGCTCTACTCCCGTCCAGAAATTGTCAACATAAAGGTTATAACCTTTGTAAAGAAGTGGCTGGACAAGTTCCCATAAATCTTACCTGTGAGCCCTAACGCAGGAGGGCAACGTACAGGGTTTAGGGTTGAGTCCTTTCCTGTATACACTCTCAATCTGTACACCTTTGCCAGAAGAGCTCTCACACAGCATGTACAGCTTAATGCCATAGGGAGCTCTTTTGCTCACAATGTACTGTCTGAGCAGCAGCCGTCCTTTGCACAGGATCAAGAACTCATCAACTGCTATATTCTTTCCACGAGTACAGATCTCTGGAAATCTGGCGGACAAATGTTCCACGACAGGCCGAATTTTGAACAAACTGTCTTCGTCTGGATGGTCCCGGGCAATGCTGCAGAATTGTCCTTGAAATGCAGCATGTGCTGCAGTAGCAAAAAACGATCTCTGCTCATGTATGGTGCGAAGATGGGTGTTACCCAAACCGTGTGAGTAAAGCCCAAAAATATCTTCAACTTTGCCAGCGAAGTGGGAGTCCACCTGCGTGCCCTAGAACAGAGCCCTGGAGTACCTCCACGCTCCCTCAGAAATTGATCTGCACGCAATTTTGTTTGCTGCACAATTACTGAAGGGAGTCAACATCCAAAAATAGATGGACATAGTCGAATGGCAAAAAGTTGTCCGTATCGACTTTAGTTGAGCCCCAAATTCCACCTTTTACTGGTGACGCTGGATGTAAACAGGGGGGCTGACAAGAGAGCACTCTCTGTTTGTGGATGCATGCACCTGCTCTCTGGGTTCGGCTAACCAGATGTTGTCCTGCTGCACAGACTGTGTTGCGAAGGGACAGCACGGGTGTCGTCATCATCACCTTCAGAATCACTGGAATAGGTGTCATTGGATGAGACTCTGCCGACTGAAAAAATCACTCCCAAATTCTGCCACATTGTCCTCTCCCTCAGATGCTGTCTCAGTATCTGCTGCCTCAGTCTCTGATCCTACATCAGAGCTGTTCTCTATAACCCAAATTAGGGTTTGAGCAGCAGTCATCCAACGAGAAGCCATTTGTCAGAGTCACCAGATCCTCTGGGTCTGTGCACGTTCCCAACACGTCCACCACTGAACAGCTCCAAGGCTCTGATAGATAAATCACAGCGGCTGAGAGAGTTCAAGAGGGGAAGAGGGGATTAGGAAGGGAACAGCTGGGAAGGAGGCCTGTTTTAAGAAAAAAGGTTAGAACACACAATATGAAAATTATATCTCCTGAAATCAATACTAGACTATGATTCTAAGCCTAGTCATTCTGAAAACATGAACAATCTAAGAATTAAGTTTAAAATGACTAAGTTTCAAGATGGCCGGATACCTGTAAGGGAATCAAGATGAATTAAATGAAAACTTTCTTATTCAAGTACTTTCCTTTACATGAGAATCAGAAAAACATTCTGACAAAATTTTAAACCAGTCATATAAATCCTGTTTTGAGAATGTATACTAGGACCATACAATATTACATCTAGAATCTCTGGCCTTCTGTGTACTCTTAAAATGTTTCAACAAAATTGCGCATATTGCAGATATATATAAACATATATAGTAAACACCATAAAAGGATTGTGCACCATGAATAACACAATATGGATTCAGGAAACAAATCACATAACTTGTCAACTCAAATATTACATAATAAATATCTTAGAATCGTGGCATACAATAAACAACATGAATTAAACTCGAGGAGGGAATCGTGCGTCTTGCCTATTCGGGTGTCACCATGTAAAATAGCAAGAAATGGTAGCACGCAATGAATATCAAAGTCAAATTATCATTAAACGAATCGCTCGTCTTGCCGATTCGTAAAACATGATGTAAATGCCAAGAAATAACAGCTCACAATGAATAACAAGATCAAAGTACAATTAAATTAATCGCGCTTCTTTTGCCGATTCTTAAGCCACCATGTAAATGTCAAGAAATGGTAGCATGCAATAAACAACAAAGTTAAATCCTCATGAAACGAATTGCGCGTCTTGCCAATTCGTAAAACATCATGTAAATGTCAAGAAATAGTAGCGCGCAATGGACATCAATGTTTAAACACCATAAAATGAATCACGCGTCTTGACGATTCTTAAGCCACCATGCTAATGTCAAGAAATGGTAGCACGCAATGAATAACAAAGTCAAACCTTTATGAAACAAATTGCGCGTCTTGCCTATTTGTAAACTACCAGATAAATGTCAAGAAATGGTAGCGCGCAAGTAATCTGTTACTCATTTAAGAATTAAACCAAGAATATGAAAATTCTGGATAACGGTGTCGGGACAGTCCAACCACCATCTTACCGCCTGGAACAATGATCACCAATGAAGGATGAAGGGCAGAAGACTGGAAGATCCAAATAGGCCTCCGGGGCAGGAGCTCAGAAAAAAGCTGCTGCTTTGCACCAGGACCTCTGAATAGTAAGCACTGGGAGTTGAGCTGGCTCTCTTTTATAGAGTCTTGGCCCAGCCCATAACCACGCCCAGGCATGTTGCAGGGAAAGTCTCTGGAAGGCCCTGGAAAGGGGCCTCACCCTAACACACTCTGAAAACCTGCAGCAATACATTGCAAAGGAACAGTATTTGTAAGCATATTAAAAATAAGTTTTCAGAATTGAACTCTGCAATGCAAAAGGTTAAACCACAACATATCAGCACAATGCATAAATTACGTTGTTTTGAGAGTGCTGGGTTTTTGCATTTTAGTCGCCAATAGAGCGCGTAATGCTCTGGTGTTGACAAAAGTACTAGCCTATGTAGAAGGCAGATAGAGCCACAAAATTGCTGTGTGTGATGTATCCAATAGTAAATGTTGTCAGCTTACCTTCGCTTCTTCTCTAATTTGGCAGATTTTCTGAAGACACTGAAAAAACAAAAAAGACACAGTATCACTTCACCCTACCACATACCCATCATCACAGTCTTTAGCGCTGGTGGCACCCAGGCCGACAGTCATTTTTGGAGCTCTGCTTTCCATGACCTCCTCTTCTAATTCCCTCAGTACCACCAAGGAAAAGTGCCCCTCATATCTCCATAGTCCCCCTCACACATACATTTAATTTAAAGTGCAGGTAACGCTTGCCTTTATTAATCCACTCAGCTAAATACATATAAATGTATGTCCTTTGCTGCAGGACAATAAACCATCTGCTCTACTTTATGGAGTAAAAACTGCCAGTAGACAAAAGACAGATATATATATATATATATATATATATGTCGCTTTTATGTGTGGTTCCCCTGGGGGGCCGATTGTGGCTCCTGGAAAACAACATATGTAAAATATATATATATATATATATATATATATATATATATATATATATATATATATATATATATATATATATATATACACACACACATATCCATAGAGATTTGTCTTTCTCTCTCTCTCTCTCTCTCTCTATATATATATATATATATATATATATATATATATATATATAGAGAGAGAGAGAGAGAGACTGACTCTACATCACTTTTTTCCATACAAGTGTGATTTCCCTTGGCAAAGCACACATGTATAAAAAAATAAATCACAAAAAAATCCATGACCCCACACCAGGAATGTAGTGTGGGTGTCAGCCAGTGACCGACACCCGCACTCTAGGGGTTAAATAGTTTTATGTTTTTTTACACCTCCTCTGGGTGGTTGTAGTATACATCCAATCTCTGGCCTCTCTTTCGAGAATTTACTTCTTGTTGCTGTTGCAAAGTTTTAGTGTTCAAACCCATAACATTTTTGCAATCTTTGCATGGCCATTCTATGTTTGCCCTTTGTGTTTTAACCATGCAAGTTTTGCACTGCACATCTGTACAAGCTTTTATCAACGAATAACATATTTCAAATTTAAGGTTTTCAGGTGAAGAGGTTTTCCTCATGTACTTTTCTATCAGGTCAGCATTATAGAAGGCTGAAGATACAGGTTCTGAAATGTTAGTGGCTGCATCACTTGTACTTAACGTCAGCAAATAAATAAATATGCTGCACACTTACTTGGGGTGTCTCGTTTTGGACATTGTATCACTATAAATGCTCCACGCCGCCATTTTGGATTGAGACATAAGCAGGAAGTGCTATTGTTTCACCAGTCTGAGAAAGTCCTTTGAACTACAGTTTGTCCTCTAAACGGAGGTGATACCAATGGTAACTGACATATACATTTATTAATTCCAACACTGGTCTTGGGGGCATATTTATATTCCATCTGCGCTGATTGTGCGTCAAAAATTTTTACGCACAATCAGCACAAACGTTGCCCCGTATTTAAACTTTGACACCCCAGCCCACGGACGACAAAATCCCGCCGTGTGCGTAATTGTTTGGATGCGGCAACCCGCCTTGCGTTAATTATATGCAAGGTAGGCATTCCCGTCCCAAAAATGGCTTAAACGGCCGTGCGTCGTATTTATGCTTTCGGGCAAAAATGATGCACGGCCAGGAGGCGGAGCAAGAAATTGACGCACAGCCTGATTTGCGTCAAACATTAACACCTGGGTCAGGGCAGGCGTTAAAATGGGGCAAACACACCTGTATTTAATCAGAACACACAGAACAAACAGCAGAGCAGCAACAGGGAGCCATGGAGGTGATTCTAATCCAGGGTGCACGCAGACGCAGAGCCCAGCAACAACAACAGCAGCAACAACAACACCAGCAGGGACCCCCAAAGGCAGCGCAGAAGGCAGAAGAGGATATTCCGCCCCAGAACAACCCTTCATAGCCTCAGGGAACACAGCATCATCCAGAGGTACAGGTTGAACTGGCAGGCCATTCAGCATCTGCTGCGCAACATTGAACAGCAGTTGGCCCCCACTTTGGTGACACCCCACACCATCCCAACAGAAACAAAGCTGCTTGCCGTACTTCATATGCTGGCAAGTGGCTCTTTCCAAACAACTGGTGCCCTGGTTGGCGGAATATCACAACCATCATTCTCCGCCTTTTTGCTCAAAGTACCGGATGCCATAATTCGACTGCCACCCTGCCACATCTGCTTCCCTAACACACAGCAGAAGCAGCAGGAAACAAAACAGGGGTTCTACGCAATCAGTGGCTTCCCACACGTCCTTGGTGCAATCGACTGCACACATGTACGCCTTGTGCCACCTGCTGCAACTGAACACCTCTACCGCAACAGGAAGCACACACATTCCATCAACGTGCAGGCCATAGTCGATCACCAGGGATTGATCACCAACATCGTGGCTAAATATCCTGGGAGTGTACATGACTCATACTTCTTGCGTCACTGCACCATCAATCAACACTTCCAGGATGGTCGGTATGGCAATGGACTACTTGATGATAAGTACAAAAGCCTACTTATATACTCACTGCACAGCAACCCTCTAGGACACACAACACATACACCACAACAGCAACATGTCAACAGGAACACACTGAAGTCGTGACATCACTAGCCATGTTTCTTAATTCACCATTGAACCTGTCACACATCGGAAATTACTGTACAGCCTAATGTGAAGGCGTCAATGAGTGTGGTTGCCTAAATGTCACCTTGCAAATTGTAAGTGTCCCAATAACCTTTACATTAATACATTGCATAAGTTTCAAGGTATGGGATGTCCAGGGTACTTTGATATGAACGTGTTAACAACACTTTCAATGTTAACTGTGCATGGAACTATCATCTCACTCCGAGTGAAGACACACGGACACCTATATCACAAGTCACAATGCTAGGGAGGGCACACTGTACTGCAAATCCCAAAACATGCTGCTGAGAAACAGTTAGCAGACAAATATTCATTCAGCCAAGGAAACAACACAATGCAGATGGTACAGCCTACAAGCATAGGATGCCACATTAGTACACAAACGAGTCACAGACAACACAAGGCAACTACTGCCATGAAAGGTCTTTTCAATAGTGCCAGCTACATCAACATGATCCCATTCATTTTCTCTTGCAGCTGATCAGGGGTATGGCATCCAGCCATGGATTATGACACCATTTGGCAACCCAAGTACTGCTGCAGAGCGTGCATACAACGAGGCCCATAGGAGGACACGTAGCATTGTCGAGCGGACCTTCGGCATCCTCAAGTCAAGGTTCTGCTGCCTCGACATCACTGGTGGTAGCCTCCTATATTCCCCTGAGATGGTCTGTAGGATCATCCTCACATGTGCAATACTGCACAACATTTGTATCAAAAGAAACATTCTCCTCCTAGAACCAGAGCCACACATGTCTGAAGAGGAGGAAGAGGAGCATGCTGGCCTGCAACAGGAGGGGGAACTACAGAACACAGCTGCTGGTATACGCAGGCGGCAACAGATTGTAAATAATTTCTTCTGAATATAATCACCTTCACCACTTTAGTTAACTAATTTAAATAAACACCTATTATAATCACCATATCGTGGTCTGGCTATTCCTTTTTGCACACCTTCATCTCTACTTATCAGAATAAGAGTGTTGCCTCATGGAGCATTGCTGAGATACTGAGTAGGACACAGAACATCCCAGAGCTAATGTGATGCCTAACATACAATGGTCACATACACACACACTCTTAATGACATATCATGTACATATTTCCTTCGAAGGCCAATAGCAGAGGACCACAACTATTTCACACATACATGTTGAAAGCAAGGTCCAACGCAGCATATGGCACACAACTATGACACCATCACTCAAAGGGGAAAACAAGCCTCTTACATGAGGCAGTCAATGTGCTTTGGCATCACTATCAGGAATGCTTGACCAAACCCTTGACAGCAGTTAGTCCAACTGCATCCAATAATTGCAAAGAACATCTGTGACTAGAGTTCCATAGAAGCAGAACATAGATAGCACAAGTGCCACACATATGACATGCATTGTGCACATGACTTTCCATGTACATGTCAGCCCATTTCCTAACTCCTGACACACCCATGCACCTGGTCACAACCCACCTGTCCGAAGAGGTCCCTGGAATAATAAGATGTGTACCCTGATAATACCTCCTCTACACACACAGACCAACATTAGCAAACCAGTGTGCTACACCCTTTCCTAAGGTATGCCATTGTCATAGAACATCTGACTGCAAGGACGTCAGGTCAATTTATACACTGTCTTCTAGTTTCAAAGTCCTGTTAGCACATGTAGATTGCTTCCCCTTGTGAAAATGTCTGTTGGCCCTTAGAATGCAAGTCCACCTACAGCACTGGTGAGAAACAGATGCAGCCCACACCTGTGATCATCTCCATGCACACCACCCATTTAAAAAAGCACTGTCCCTGATGATGCCTGGAACAACATAGGAGTTGCCATTATGTCAAATACATCGTCAACCATTGATACTAATTAAGCCGTGTAACACAGCCCTTGGGTTCATTTGTCATCTTCAAAAACACAGGACGTACACAGTTTGACATGTCAACTGTCAACTTTGTCCTCATTACAGTCTCAGTCAGACCACTGATTACGTAACTTGTCAAGTAACTGGATCCTGAATCACCTTGCATTCTGTCAGCCTGACAGGCAACCGTCTGTGCGTCACACTAAAGTATCCCTGTGTCTACATATGTGCCACACGTGCGTAAGCAAACCTCCCATTCATCAGGGGCATTGGGCATGAGCTTCTTCCATGCATACCCAAATACATTATATAGCATCATCTGCCTTTGAACTGTACTATTTGAGTTACATCCTCTTGGAAGTGCAAAATTCATGGCCCATCCCTTGTCTGGGTTGCATATATGCATGAATGACAAAGTGTGACAGTGTCCCAGGGTCATAGGCAGGGATTGGGTACAGGGCTTTCAGCACAACCAGCAACCTCTGATAATGTCCATGAATAATAGATAAATGTCAGGACCATGACAGTTCACACACAGCATCACAGTGCGCACAACATAGTGATGGGCCGTGTGTGGTGAATAGCTGCGAGAATAAACAGCACAGAGGCTATGATATTCCCAGATGCAATGGGAAGTGCAGAGGCCAACCTGTGTACAAATGTTGTAATGACACCTGCCGGAACATGACAATTGAGACATTATCTCACTCAGCACACGAAGGTTGCCCTGTTGACTGTCTCATTACACGTCTTTAGTGACAGGGTGGGACCATCCACATGTTGGTTCACATGTCCACATCTACTTTACTCACATTGATCAACAAAGGATACTCAGTAGTTACAGGAATAGCTGCCACTGACTCATGATGAGTCCTGGTCCGAATTGTGACAATTACACCCCAAACAATCTACAGGATCATCATTGGACCACACACATGAACAAGGCACCTATGTGCAATTGATCACTGGAAATATGTGGACACGTGCTGTCTTGTATGTTGGTCCACCACAGCCACTTGATAGTTGGGGCTCACTTCTATGGCCTCAACTGTGGTGTCATCATAGATATGAGATTGACCCTTGTCTGTCTGTGCAAACAACATGGTACCCACTTCCTCAATGCATGTGTATGACTCACTGTGGGATTCATCAACTAGTGCCTAGGAAGCTCTTACCAATACTCTAGGACATAGGATGTAGAAAATGTGGACCATTGACATGAACATGCATCTGCCATCCATCTGGTGCATGCTATGTCACATGTGGTGTCTACGTGACCCTAAAACTTGGAAGTATACTTTACGGGTGTTGTTACATGTATGACTAACACATGCCCTTGCTCATTTTCAATTTGACTTGCATCTTAGGATTGGACACATGGACGTCACATTCATACAACCATATGTACAATTATGCTTCATGTGACACACACACTTGGTCAACCAACACATTAGTTGTCAAAGCACACACTTTGAGCCAAAGGAATTTAGGTATTGTACATATGTGTGGCACAATGCTATCCTCTCCTTATGACAAACATGCACAATTTGTGCCACACATATATGTAGGCCACACTTATGACCATCTATTGCGTCAGCCAACTGTAAAAATACTGTGAAGGGTGTAGTGGATAATGTTCCGCTGCAGTATGATGTCACACATGTGAACATACACCATCAACACCATACTGTCTTCAATTAGCCAATCTCTGATGTGTTCCAAATGTAAAATAACCAAAAAACAAGTGAAAATGCCCCAAACCAGTTAATACACTGTAATTTTGACGTCCCTAGCGGTGTGCGTCATTTTTAGTTTACCAAAACTGTATTTGCGTAAATTTTTTTGACGCACAGGAGTGAAATTTAGCCCGCATCCAGATATTTGTACAGTCCATGTATCATTATGTGGATGCGGGTTAATATTCACGTCTGTGCGTCAAAAGAAATTACGCAAATACAGTTTTGTGCAACAAAAAATGACACATAACGCGAAAAAGGCGGGACTTTTCATACAGGAAATTATATAATAGGATATCCTGTTTACAGATCATGTACAGTGGGTGTACTTTCACTTTCACTTTGCAGTCTATGATCCTTCTAGACTGTGTGGCTGTGTAGAGAGTGTTGTCCAGAGATTTTGTGCTGTATTTGTCCTGTGTGCTATCTGTAAAGTCCTTTTGTGAAATAAATATTGTTTGTGTATGCTGTAGTACTGTGTTTTGTCTACATTTGTCCATTTATCTTGTGTATTTCTTGTTTGTGGGAGTCTGTTGTGGGTAGTGTTAGTTTGGGGATAGTTGGGCTCTTTTAGTGTTTAGGTTTACTTTTTTTCTGTCTTTTTACCCCTACTTTCACCCTTTTCCCCTTTCTATTTCTTTTACCCCTATTCCTTATTGTCATCTATAAGTATGTCAGGTAGGCCACGTCTTGGCAGGATGGGGGGAAGAGGAGTTGCGGGGCTTCATCAGGCTGGTGACACATGTTTTGCCGCTCATGATCCAGGCAGGGGGCAGGGTCATACAGGGGTATCCGACAGAGGTGCGCAGAATCCGGTGGGGAAAGGTGCTGCATCACCTGCAGCGTGTGTATGCCAGCCAGAGGAGTGACCACCAGCTGAAGCACCGGTGGGCTGACCTCATCACCAGGGAGCAGGATCTCTTGGATCACCTGGGTATCATGATTGGTGGCTCTGTTGGTGAGTACGACTATTGTTAATGTGCACGATTAAATGCTCTGTAGTGACATCAGGGGATTAGTGCAATGTCTGCCAGCTAACTTGATGACTGTGTGTAATGCTGGGGAAATATAAGGGGATCATTGATGCACTATGGCAAGGATCACAATTGCTAGCTGTCAGGTAGCACGTGCTCAGCAAACTTACAGGTTACTTTACCATGAAGGAAATTGGTGCTGCCTTTTTGTCAGCACAGCTAACAAAATAGGAGCCAATCATGTCTATATAGGGTACTATTGACAGAGAAGTACGGATGTACCAACATTTAGGCCAACTATGTTGACGCAATTGCTAGACTGACTTTAGAATCACTACATGATGCTGAAAATTAGTGCCGCCTTCACGTCAATTGAAAATAGCAAAGTGGCTCAGACATTGGTCTCATGTTAGTCTGGTGAGTGTGGAAGGAAAGCGTTCACAGAAGTACTATGAATGTGTGGGATTATTGTGTTTCTTTATCTTTTTGGATACATGTCAGTTCATGATTTGAAAACATCGTGAAAAGGTGTAAGGTGCCCTCAGCTAACATCTTAAGATGTATGTTGGAATTAGTTGAGCCACAATCTAAATATGGATGGCAGTCCAAGTATGTGCACATGGCTTCACATCTCCATGGTTGGTGCAAATCACCACAGCTGGGCCACATCAATTGACTATACTGTAACAACAGGATGGCTTACAGGAGTCCCTGCCCCTCCCTCTGTACATTGAGCCTATGTGCAATAAATGTGTCATAGCCACAAGGCATGTTTGACTGGTAATGCAGTCCTCAAGTAACCAGGCGTTGGATGTTTCTCTTGGATGCACATGATGAGACGATTACACTCCATATTTTTTAGTGCTCAACAATTATGGGGCATGTTTGCAACCACATGATAGTTAGGGCCAATGTATGTGTGCAGATATGTGTGTAACTGTCACAGGAGACCCATGCTATGTACAAGTTGGCCGTGAAATATCAGATGCAGTACCATCATTTCTGAATGGCTGCCATTTCCTTATTCAGCCTACACATTGTATACGTTTATGAAATTGTTGCACTGTGCAAAGATTTTGAGCATATTTCTTCCTTTCATACCTTACAGGTGGACCGGCACCCTACACTGTAGGAGAGGTGGCGACATTTGAGGACCCCGACCACTCCAATAAGTGTAGATATGTCTGTTATGTGTTGTGTTTGCTGGTTATGGACTCGTGTGAGTTGGACGCATAGCAAGGTGTGATGCGTTGGGCAAGTTTTTCACTTGTTCCATGATTGGGAAAGCAGTTCTCACATGTTTTGAGTTTGCCAATGCGTATTCAATGGTATCATGTAGGGATTGTAGGACATCCCTGCAGGCCCCACTGTGAGTACAGGGGATAGTCATGTGTATGACACTTGTATAACCAAGAGTCGCAATGGAAGTCAGCCCCTATTTAGTCAGCCTGTCAGACCCAATTCTCTAAGATTTGTAGAGCTAATAGCTTTCCAATAGACATCTGCTTCCCTATTTACCTACGGAAGTTTGAAACAGTAGCATGTACTAGCAGCATGTACTTCCACGTGTAGTGCATCAAGTCTGTGGAACCTGAGTGTAATGGCCTAGGTGTGCATGCAATTCATGATCATGGGTGTTCTAGCAACTCTGTGTCTGATGTAAGTCAGGCCTCACTGGAAGTATATGTTGTGTACTAAGTTCTGCATTTCCTGACATGTCTGACCCTATGAGTGCTCTAGGGTTTGCTGACTCCTAATTGTAGATAGACCTTACCTTTGGTGTGTCTGTAGAGACAAACATGTGTGGAGTTGCCTATACACTCTTCGGTGTACATGTTGTTGGCAAATTATACTTGTGTATCCACTGCTCCCCCTCAAACACAGCCATGGGTTTGTGAATGGGGTACCTAGTACTGATGGTACCAGTATGTTACAATACTTGTGATTAAGTGACGGTTTGGTTGCATACTAGTATACACACTCAGGTTTGGCACTTGGTACCATACTGGCAAGTCCAGTTACAACTTGCAGACCATGTGGCTTTCCGTAACACTGACATTTGTAGCCCAGCTCTTGGCGGAGGATATGCAGCATGATTCTTAGATGATAACTGTCAGAAGTCAGATAGCAAGTCAAAGACAGTTGTTACCCATCTTGTAGGTTATGGATGTGCTTTGTGTGATGTGACCTTTGTTGTCTGGCCTGCCATATACTTCCTCAGGGACATTCAATGCTCTGTATCGTGATATGAGCTGTTACAAGTACAGTAGATGTAATGTCTGATTAAATTGCTGTGCCGTTTCACACAATGCAGTTACTAATGTAGCATATCTGCATTTGTCTTCACAGCAGATAACATGACTCCAGACCAGGTCCGTGAATTTCAGCGCCAGGCCATGCGATACCAGCACATCCTGCTGGTGGAGTCGGGGTTCCGGAGGATGGCCCGGCGATATCGCCATGAACGTGCCTCCGGGGCATGGCGAGCCTTCCCACGGGGTGGGCCTACTTTGCCCACCACAGCCACCACAGAAACAACCACCAATCAGAGTCAGGTGGCCCCACCCACAACTGCCACTGTTGATCCAACATCTGCAGGACTTCCTAACCCCAGGATTGCCACCGGTGCGGGACAGCCCACACAGACCTCCTCCACCGGTACCCAGACTGCCACTGCTCCATCTGTTGACCCTGCAGCCTTCAACAGACTTGAACATAGGATGGACAAAGTGCTGCGCAAGGTGAGCCACCTGAGCCGGGACGTGCAGCATATTAAACGGCGGGTCAAGGATATTAAGAGGACCCTCCGGAGGGCCAACCTCTAGACACTTGATTTGATGGACATGATACCCTACCCTCCCTCCTCTTTCCTTGTTCTTATAGTTAGTGGGCTTAGGGGGCTTAATGTTAGGTTAGTATAGGCTGTTAGTTTAGTTAGTGTTAGTGGGTGTGGGGTGGGGGGTCCTGCTTGTTTCTTTTTTAACTTATTACATGCGTGGGTGGGTGGGTGGGTGGGGGGCTATGTTGGTGTTCTTGTGTACAAAAAAAATAAAAAATAAAATAAAAAATAAATAAATAGAAAATAAATTAAAAAATACAAAAAAAAATATATTTGTTTAGGATAGTATAGTATGTGTTTAGGTTAGTATGTGTTGTCCTCAATGTGTCCCGTCTCATAAGGGGGCTGGGGGGTAGATGTTTAGAACGTTTCGTTACATGTGATAAGTAAGTGTAGCTTAGTTTAGTTAGGGACAGTTGTGGGTAATGAGTAGTCAGGGTAGATTAGGGTAGGTAAGATTTTTCCTTCAGTTTCCTCATCTATGGTTAGCTTTTAATAAACATTTGGTTACCCCTTAATAGTATGTGTTGAATGGTACTTGATCGTGGGTTTGGATTCAGTGTACATCAATTTTGTACTATAACATCTGTGTCCTATGCTACAAACAAATCCCAACTGAGCTGTACGATTGGCAGCTAGCCCAGAGCTACCTTGCAAAGTGTCTACCCTTTGTTGCAACCACCAATCACAGTTAATATGGATCCCAATGTGTTTCTGTTGATAAGTGTGTTTTCAAAGTCACTAACAGTGCTTCCAGACTTGATATTGGGGAAACAGTTTTAGGTCTGACTGCAGTGTGATGATCATGCACACCCTTATAAGATGAGTTCTCATTGGCAATCTTGTATTCTTGTCTTCATGATCCTCATACATCATTTGTGAAACAGTTCGGCATGATTACCTATTTGTATGTTAACTCAGACACCTTCATTTGTGCAGTTTTTTTTGTATTTACTGTGGTGATTAGTGTGGCATGTTTATTATGTTATTTTTGCATGGTGAAAACATTTTGCGGCCACTATTTGATGACTTAGTTATCCCCTGAGGAAGCATTCTTCTGTCCTACACAGCATGGTTGTGTATGGTTTCTCACTTCATCAGATTTGTCCCTCAGGATGGGCAGAGTATGATGCAATCATGGGCACTGTGCAGATGTCTGTGCAGATGTCTCCAACTACATATTATCAGGACAGTTGTATTGACAAGCTACGTAATTTGACAGTAGGCACATTTCAGTTATCTACTGCATAGTTGATATGTCACATTACCCAGAGACAGATTTGTTGTGTAAGTGCTATTTATTGAAAAGTGCTGTAGTGCTATCTGTACATTGTCCATGCTTGTGAGTCCATTATAGTGATATCGTCCATTGTGATCCAACTCAAGGGTTTACCAAAATGCTTTTGTCATGCTGGGGTTGCTGTTTCAGACAGTGCAGAGGGACAGACTTAGCCAATGAGTAGGAGAGAGACAATCACTGGGGTGGGTGACAAGATATACAGTGGTTTGCAGAACATTGCTTGAGTACAGTTGTTGCAAGACTGGCAAGTTACAAAGCGCAGGACCTTGGTAATAGTTGGCCATGTGGCAGGGACTAGTGCTTCCAGGTACTTTTCCTTGTGAATGTGATCTGTTCCATGTCTTCTTCTTCTGATGTGTGTGTTGTCTGCTTTGTCCTTGTTGTTGTTGGTTGTGAAGGGGCAACACACACCTCAGTGTTAGAAGACGTGGAGTCAGACATCCCGGTCGCTGCTCCCTGTGAAGGTCTTAAGGGCAGTACTGCTGCAAGGAGGGCCTGCTGGTTCTTGAGAATAGCAGCCACATCACGATGGTAGGCAGCCAGGTCGGCCCTGAGGGGTTCAATGTTGCATTCGTGCACGCGTTGACAGGATTGCTGTTGTAGGTGTTGGGTCAACTGTATTACAGCTGTGCTGATTTCCTTCTGGGTTTTCTGCAGTTCCTGCAAGATAGATGTTAGTGCTTGCATAGCTGCTGCCTGATCTGCAGATGACATCATGCACGAACGCACCCCCTCTAGGCGGGCTGACATATTTTGCATCCCCACCCGCACCTCCTTGGCCAGCTCCCGCTGTACTCCCACTACAGTTCTCTCAAAGCTGGTGCCAGTGTCGTCTGAGTCCTCAGCTGTATTGGAGCTGGCAGGTCTTACAATTGGGGTGATGGGTGGTTCCTCTGCGATGGCTGCTTGTTCTGTGCTCCTCCTTGTGACAGAAGGCGGGGTCTGGAGGGTTTCAAGGACCTTTTGGATAGTCTCCTGGGGAATGTTTATTGGCTCGTCATCCATGTCATCAGGGAAATCTGTGACAGGCATATCGGCAGGAGATCCATCTTCCTCTGCAATGAAACAGGGTACAATTAGTGTGTCTGTGTTGTGGCAATTTTGATGTGACGTGCCTGCCTTTTGATGAATTCACTTTGTGATCTTGTTTTGTGTTAATATCTCCAGTCCTTCAGATGGGCATTGTTTCAGGCCTATGGCCCACCTGTGTGTCACATGTATGTTATTGAGTTATCAGACTTGTCAGCCTCATTGCCTCTAGGTGTTGATTTTAACCAAATAGAGAATTGCCACCTGCTTTTCCTACTCGACCCTCCGTGTATATCCATTCTCATGGTGAGACCTTTCACTGGCTGTGGGTGTTCTGATGGCCCTGGCAGCACACTTAACAATCTGGACCTGCCCCAATCCCTGATTGTTCACATCCACTTAAATGTAATGGACATGTGGCATATCCTATGCATGGCAATGTTATTATCCGATATGGATGTTGACATTGTTAATGGGTCCTGCTGATGTTGGGTAATGTGTGTTACATTGGATTGCCCTGATAGTCGTATCAGTGTCCTATTTCGTCCTCTGACTGTGCAGGTGTATTTCAGTGACCAGTTACATGTGTCCCCTCCACAATGCTGTTGTCTGAGCAGTATGACATTTGGGATGTTGCCTTGTTACCCAGGCACAGGATGGACCCTGACATATGAAGCATGGGTGTGTCCTTAGTGCTGTGTCGCTCCTATTGTTGTTTACTTTGGCTGATGTTTGTGACAACTATGGGCATTGACATTTGAGAGTACTGGGGCCTTTGTCTTGTTTCTGGGGATTGTTGCAGTTGTCATCCTCACCCCCTAATTTAGGTGTGTATGATCCATGGGGAGGTTACTGCCATTGGCTACTTGAGCTGCACACAGAGCAGAGGTGGTAGTGGCATCTGTTGTCGCAGTTACATTGCAGTTGTCGGTTTGGCTAGAGGATTGCTAATAGGGCCCTAGTTAATGTAGGGGGTATGTTGGTTGACGAGTGGCAGGATGTCAGTTTGACGTAGTGGCCTTCCCTCCTGGCGTGGCTTTCCCTTTGCTCCATCGTTGGCATGACATCATGCCCCCATGGGACTGTTGTTGGTGTAGTGTAATGGTGTGCCCCAGATTCTGTCTGTGCAGGCCATGCCCCAATGCCGTGCCCCTTTACCCATGCCACTCCATGTATATGATGACTTCCATGCATTTTGTGGTCGGTATCCCCCCCCCTTGCAGTTAACATTTGTGCATTTTAATTCCCTATGCAACTTACCCTGCATGTGCGTTGTCTCCTGGTAGTCTGCGCTGTCCTGTCCTTGAATCCCTGTGACGATCTCCTCAGGGATGACGGCTGCAACCATCTCCTCCATGTGGTCCAGGGCCTCCTGGTGTGCTAGACTCCCCCCTCCAGTCTGCAGTGCTGCCTTCCTGTTCCTGGCCATCTTTTCCTTGGTCCTGCGTTTGCAGTCATGCCAGCGTTTCTTGCACTCGATGACTGTTCTGTGTACTTCAGCCAAACTGTTAATCTTGTTGACAATTTGTTGCCATATAGCCTCTCTCCTACTGATTGGCAACTTTGATGTGACAAATAGTTGGTGCTGGTGTTCCGTCACCTCTTTAACCAGAATTTCCTGCTCCTCTGCACTAAAGCAACACTTTCTTTTCTTCTTAAAAGTGTCCTGGTTCTTGTGTGGGTCCACCTGGCTGGTTCCTGGTCTGCTGTCATCTTCCTGGGGTCTGTAGTGGCATCTGGGATCCATTTTGGCTCTCCTCTGGTGAAATGCCTGTGTTCGCTGTGTTTTTTGACGCTATTGCGTAAAAAAAAACTGCGCATATCCGGTTTGCGGTGTCGTAAATCGACCCACAGTCATTTCCGCCGCGTTAACGTTGTTTTCCTTTACGACTTGATGCCGCGGTGTGCGCAAAAAATAATGACTCCCACCTGTTGTTTGCGCCACCAAAATGGCGTTAGCCGGCGGTAATATTTTTGACGCAAAACTGCGCTGGCACAGTTTTGCATCAAAAAGTATAAATATGGGCCTTGGTGACAATTAAAAAAAATCAGTAGACAACCACTCAGTGAGTTGACTTCTTCCACCACTGATTTACAACTAAGGAGCATATTTATACTCTGCTTGTGCTGGTTTTGCGTAATTGTTTTTTTTACGCAAATTCGGCGCAAACCTAACACCATATTTATACTTTGACGCCTGACCCCACGAACGTCCAAATTTCGCAGTGTGCAACATTTTCTGGATCCGTGAACCCGCCTTGCGTTAATGATATGCAAGGTAGGCGTTCCCATCCAAAAAATGACAAACACCTGTGCGCTATATTTATCCAACAGTGAAAAAATCCTACACGGCTTGGAGGCGGAGTCGAAAAATGACGTACAGCCCGATTAGCGTACAAAATTAACGCCTGAGTCAGGGCAGGCATTAAAATGGGGCAAACACATCAGTACTTAAGGAAAACCCACAGAAGCAACATCAGAGCTCCAAAAGGAAGACATGGAGGTGCTATTCATCCAGCATGCACGAAGATGCACAGCACAGGAGCAACAGCAGCAGCTTCCACCACACCAGCAGGGACACCAAAGGCAACAGCAAAGCCAGGAGAGGATTTTCCGGACCAGGACAACTCTTCAGGGCCTCAGGGAATATGACATCATTCAGAGGTACAGTTTAAACTGGCAAGCCATACAGCATCTGCTTGCCACATTGAGCTACAGTTGGCACCCAGCTTGCAGACACCCCACATCATTCCACCAGAGACCAAAATGCTAGCTGTCCTCCACATGTTGGCAAGTGGCTCTTTTCAAACCACTGGTGCCCTGGTTGCCAGGATCTCAGTCCTCATTCTCTGCCTTCCTACCCAAGGTACTGGACGCCATCATCTCCCTCACACCCCACCACATCAGCTTCCCCAACACACAGCAGAAGCAGCAGGAGACCAAACAGGGCCTCTATCAAATCAAATGGCTTCCCACATGTGCTTGGAGCCATTGACTGCACACATGTACGGATTGTGCCACCTGCTGCAACCGAGCATCTATACCGCAACAAGAAGCACACACACTCCATCAATGTGCAGGCCATTGTGGATCACCTGGGATTGATCAACATCATCATGGCAAAGTAACCTGGAGGGTACATGATTCTTTCATCCTCTGCCAGTGCACCATCAATCAACACTTCCAGGATGGACGATATAGAAATGGCCTACTTGTTGGTAAGTACAGAAACCTAGTTATATACACACTGCACAGCAACCCTGTAGGACACACAACACATACACCACTACATTGACACGTGGCCAGGAAGACACCGAGGTTGTGACACTGCTAGTCATGTTTGATATCCTGACCCAATAGGATACACACCTATGGACAAATGACAGATGCAAATATCAGATGCCACTCCAGAGCCACAAGGAACCAATTTAAAACCACAGGTGACAATGACATGGCTTTAACAGGCAGTACAACTTGGAAGATGAATCTTCCAATATCACATCAATAACACTCAATCACACACCCTTCCAACCAAAACGTACTGTGTAAGGGGTGTGTAATGTGGTTCGCTGCAGGTCAAACACCATGAGATACATAGCATGATGATGATGATGATGATGATGACTCAAATGAAGGTGACATGGAATCATTGAGGCAGTACCAACATCTCACATCACTCCTGGGGTGACATTTCCCGCTAGAAATAAGGAAGTGGACTGTGCTAAGAACACATATTGATGTGACATTATTTCAAAGTGCACATTGCTGCACACACATTTTGAGACAATTACACATATACACAAAAGATGTACAGGCATATGGACCTTCTGACACTTAAACCTTCACCACAACAAAGTTAGCCAGCTTTCCTGGACCAGGTTCGTTAGTGTAGGTACACGTTTGCACATGAGCCAACTCGGTGAGGGCACAAAAATAGGTTTGCATAGAAACACATGGGATATTTGTGCATTGTCAATTGTCAACACTTCAGTGCTGCAAATGTATGCAGATGTGTTGTACATTGTCAGCTAGCTAAATCAAAGGGCCTCACTGTTGTTTTTCATATGCTATTACATATGTTGAATTGGATGGGATGTTCAAGCCACATAGTGCAACCGTGTTACCACCACAGTGGAGTCGATTCTGTGTGTGGAAGTATCATGTCACCTCCAGTGAAGGCACATGGACACTTCTTTCACATGACATAATGCATGGGAGATACACAATGTACTGTAAGTTTACAAATATACAGCTCATATCCGGTCAATCAGCCAAACACCAGTTTAGATAAAGAAACAACCCAATGCTGATAGAACATCCTAGAAGCCTAGGATCTCACACAATAACACAAACACAGATGAGTCACAGACGACACAAGATAACAACTGCCATGCAAAGTTATAATCAAGGTGCAAGCAACATCCAAATATTTACACTCATTTTCTCTTTCAGCTTATCAGGGGTATGGGATCCAGCCATGAATCATGACCCAGTTTGCAAACCCAAGCACTACAGCAGATCATGCCTATAATGAGGCATATCAGAGGACACGCACCATATTAGAGAGGACCTTTGGCATCCTGAAGTCAAGATTCAGGTGCCTGGACATCACCGGAGGCAGCCTCCTATACTCCTCTGAAGTGGTGTGCAAAAGCATTTTGACCTGTACCATCCTGCACAACATTTGTGTAAGGAGGAACATTCCCCTCTATGAACCAGACCCACAAATGCCTGAAGAGGAGGAAGAGGAGGATGCTGTACCTGAACATGAGGGGGACCATCCAAACACTGCAGCAGGATTGCGTCGGAGACAACACATTGTACATAACTTCTTTTAACTATAGTAACCATCACCACTTTCTTACCATATGTCATTAAACACCTCAATTCATCATTCAATCATGGTCTGTGTAAATATTTGTGCATCACATGATCCCTAGGAATCATAATCAGAGTTTAGCCTCATGGAGCATTGCAGGAATACAGATTCGGATACTGAAAAAGCCACATCACATTTGATGGGTATGAATGTACACCCAACACAAACAGTGGAAATTACATATATCCTGTCTATTTCACATGTGAAGGGCAAAATCAGAGGACTACATCTCTGAGACACATCCATGTTGCCAACATGGGCCATTGCAGCGCATGACACACAACTAAGACACAATCAATCGTAAGGTTAGTGTGTCATACATGAGGCACTGGATGTGCTATTGCATTGGTAACAGGAATGTATAACCACACCCTTGAGAGCAGTAAGTGGGACATCAGCTATCTCTGCAAGAAGCATGTGTGACAAGAAGTCCATCTAAGCTGAAAATGGATAGCACAAGTGCCCCAGGTATGACAAGTATTGCTCACAAGACATGCCCTGCGCAGTCCATCCCAGGTAATAAGACCTGCCACTGCCATGTTTTCAGTCTCTCCCCACCCTTGTCTAGGGGGCCCTGTAAATGGACTATTTGTACCTTGATAACCTTCATTTACACACAACCAGACTCCCATTCTGACTCCTGTGTGCTTCCCTCTTTAGTATGGCATGCCATAGTCTGCATGGGTTTCAGGTCCGATAATGCACGGCCTGGTATTCGGTAGGACCTATAATCAGCTGTCCATTGCTTCCCATGTGAAAGGTACTGTTGGCCCTTTGAACTTGATTCTCACCTACAGTACTTGCGAGAGACTGAAGCTGCAAACGCCTGTGAGCACTTCCATGCAGACCAGTCATTTGACTCTGACATGTCCTTGCTACTGCCTGGAACTGCTTAGAAGCTGACATTTTCTGCATATCCCTGTTGTGCATTGCCGTATAAATCACTTGTGTAACACAGGCCTTGGGGTATTGTGTAACGTTCCAGCCCACAGCACAAGTACAGTTTTTAGTTCCCACAGTGTTACAGTTTTTCCCAGTCAGAGTCTGATCACTGTGTATTTGCCTTGTTCATTTTTGTTCCTGACTGACCCTGCATCCTGTTAGCCTGACTGGTTCCTGTCTTTGCGTTACCATAGAGTTTCCATGTGGCTACATTTGTCACATAATTGCTTTCCATGCCATCTCTTACCTCCTGGGGTATTGTGTCTGGTAGGTCTACGATGAATCCTCAAATGTATAGTATAGTTTAATCAGTTTACTTATTGTATTATGGTCTGGGACATGTATTCAAATAGCCAAATCCAGCCTCCATCCCTATTCTGAGTATCATGTATTCATGAGTGACAAACAATGACAGTGTACTATGGTTGTATGCATGGATTTGGTACGGTGCCTCCAGCACAATAAACAACGTTTGCTAATGTGTATGAAAGGACAAAACATGTTGGTGCCCTGACGGTCCACACACAGATTCACATTGGCCACAAACTATTGATGGTGCTTGCGTGGTGACTATCTGTGAGATTAATAGGCACAGAGGCGCTGATGTTCCCTGTTGCAGTGGGAATTTTAGAGGCCACCCTGTGTACAAATGTTGTGAAGAAACCTGCCTGTTTCCTATTACTGATCCATAAAGCTTTTAAGCACATCAAGGTTGCCCTGTTGTCAGCCTTACAAACGTTCTGCAGTGCCATAGCTGGACTATCCTCATGTTTGTCATAAATGTATCTTTGCCTTCAGGTCAATTCTGCTTTGAAGGATACTCTGTTAATGCAGGGAATGGTTCCACAGACTCATGACTAGACCTGCACGTAACTGTGACAACATGGAGGCCAATACTGACACAGGGTACACATGGCCACACACTTGAACTGGACACCTTTGTGCAATGAACCACTGGAAATTTGTGAACACATGCAGCAAGGTCTGCTGGTCCTCCACTGCCATAGGAGAAACATAGGTCATTTTAATTACTCAAAATGTGGTGTAACATAACTTTTTTGGATTGGTTGTGGGACTCCGTGTCACAAACACTGCACCTACCTAGCATGTTCAAGTGCCTGACTCATTGGTAGTATACAAACAAGTGACCAGGAAGTGGTATCCAACATTCTAGTATATGTGATGGTTTACCCTTGTAACATTGCCATTATCAACTGTCCTCTATCTATCCTGTGCATAGTTTGTCATGGGAGAGGTTTTGTCCCCCAAGTCAGGGAAGTTCACGCAGCATTAGATGCTACGGGTATGACAAACACATATCCTGAATGATGTACCACAATGAATGGCATCTGATGGTTATCCACATTTACAACATATGCATACAAGCACATTATGCAAAACACGTCTTGTGACGTTCACACAGAGTCAAAACAACAATTGAAATAGTCAATTCACAGACATATACACACAGGCCATGAGTGAATGTATCAAGTTGCGTAGCCTTGCTATCCTCTATTGATGCACCACCTTCTCAAACTAGGGAATACCAATTTTTATTCCAAATGTTTGGGTTGCTGTTGTGTCAGTAAAGAGTGCTTATCCGGCACAACAACATTAGTATTATGGTCAGCAGTAGTGTGGTCTGCCACATGTGTCCAAACACTGGAACACACACAGCAGGCCCAAACAGCCTATCTCTGTATAGTTACAGCTTTCATGTACGTTAAAAATGAGAAAAATGACGCAAACACAGTTAAAGGCAGATATTTTGAAGCAAACGCGTAAAAAAAGACACATATGCATCAAATTGTGCCGCATATACATTGAAAAATGACGCTCACAGCCATAATATATCCATTGGTCCCTAGCGGTAATTCCAATACTGCACCCTATGAAATTGGTTATCCATGAAAAATATATTAATATTTGAATGCAGGGGAATTTTTAAGCATTTGCGTCAAAACGTTTTGACGCAAAGCCCGTAAGCGGCATAAAAAGTTCACGCATCATATGAGAAACGCACTGCATTTGAGACAGGAAGTGATGTTATAGGATATCCTGTTTACAGAAATGGTACAGTGATTGTACTTTCACTTTCACTTTGCAGTCTGTGAATCTTCTAGACTGTGTGGCTGTGCTGAGAGTTTTGTCTGTCCAAATTGTGCTTTTGTGTCCTGCGTGCCATTCCATTTGTCATCTGTTGTATTTGTAATTGTCTCAGTAAATCAGTGTGTGTTTTTGTCATTTTTTTAGTCTGATTTTGTCTTTGTACTGTTGGGAGTGTGTAGTGGGTATTGTTAGTTGGGGTATTGTTGGGCTGTTTGTGGGTTCTTTTTATTTCATTTTCCTAGCTTCTTTCCCTGTATTTCCTATTTTCCCTTTCCTATCCCTATCACTTTTAGTCATGCTGGGAAGGCCACTTCTGTGGAGAATGGGTGAGGAGGAGCTGGGTGTTTTCATTTGGCTGGTGTGCCACTTCCTACCCCTGATGTTAGAGACTGGTGGCAGGATGATACAGGGTTATCACACAGAGGCGAGGAGGCTCAGGTGGTCCAAGTTGCTGTACCATCTGAAGAGAATATTCAACACACCGCGCAATGACCACCAACTCAAGCATCGCTGGGCTAACCTTGTTGCCAGAGAGCAAGACCTGCTGGACCACCTGGGTGTGGTGATTGGTGGCACTGTTGATGAGCACAATTCAGACTAGTGTGCACATTTAAATGCTCTGTATTGACAGTATCAGATTTGTTGACATGCTGCATGCAATGTTTGGGGACATGTGGAGTGCCAGTTAAATATACAGCGGCCCTGATTTATACAATATTTGCTACACATTACCGTCATTTGCAGACACAAAAGATGCACAAACATACAAAACACAACTTGATCTTGTCAATTAGTGCTGCTTTGACATCAATAGATGATGGTAATGCGGATCAAACTTATGTTTTATTCATGGTCTGTGAGTGTACCAGCAATGAGATGTATTTCACATGCTAAAGCAAGGAATTAATGTAGTCCCCAATTATTTGGAATACATGTCTAAACTGTATTGATTGCCATCTGTACAAAGTTCTTCCTAACCTCTGGTAATATCTTAGGCTGATACTTTGACTTGGTTTGTGCAGCATTTAAATTAGAAATAGATGCCAAAGTAAAGCACATGGGATAATGTCTAAATGTTTGGTGCTACTTTCCATAGCTGTAGTGTAAAATATGAAGCAAATGCCACACATTGAAGAAAAGTAAAATATGTGGCCCTCTGTTCATTGTTCCTGTGTATGTTAATTTGCCTTGGGCAAAATTGCTGGAACAGAGCTGATGCATTTGCCATCTGTCACTTTATAGCGATTCAATTCTCATTAGTTAATGGGTCTTCATGGGATACATGAACTTGGTGAATGCATGGTCACAAATTATTGCTTGCATGATGTTGTGCAAGGGACCCCTGACTGCTTCCATCATACATTTAAAGTGACAAAGTAGTTTGCTAGTTTACGTTTGGTACACCCCTGTTGATCTAGTGCAGCATATGTACAATTGTTAACTTCAGTATGAAGGCTATCACAAGACATGGGTGTATGCTAAGATCAGCGGACCAGCATTTCTGTGACTGCTGACATTCTCAAGGTGCATACAAATTTAGACCTACCTGATCAAGATTGCCACAGTAGGACATTTTCTAAACCATGTTTCAATTAGGGGACAGTGTCAGTTAGTTGTATACCCACAGATCACCCATCTTGGCAAATGTAAGCTGATGAATGTGGCTAAATGTGATTTACAATACTTGATATAGGTACACAGGGCAATGAGTAACACATTTAAGGTGCAGTGCCCATGCATTCTGTCACAGATGGTCAAAATAGACACTGTCAGCATATATTTCTTTGTTGTTTTGATTTAGACAAATGGCCAATTCATATTTAGCGTAAGATTGTCATCAAGTGACACACAGGATCCCTGCCATCATGGTGTCAGACGGGGCATATATGGCTCTGGGTACACTGGCAATGTGGCATATGTAGCCTATAGACAACACAGGCACACATATAATGGACCATAGAAAGCATAATAATTCATGAACTAAGCTCAACCCACATGAGCATCACACAGTAACATTGTCCCTTGATGCGCAAGCTACAATACATGAGTGACTGGTGTTGCAGTGCACCAGGAATGAGGCTTGCCATGTCTCTCATAACAACAAATGAAGAAATGGTGTACCGTCTATAAATGAATCTGCACCCAATTGAGTAATCATGTTTTTCACCACATGATTGTTAGGGCCACTGCATGTGTATATGTGTGTGTGTTTATCACTCACTGGAGTGACAGGGTCAATACATGTTTGCAGTGGTATGTCTGTTGGGGTGTCTACATGCCTGAGGTGCTGGTCTATCATAAATAATGTCACACACAGTGAGGTTTTTGTTCTAAGTGTTGTACAGTGCACAGACATTGAGCACATTTCACCCTTCTCGATTTGCGGACCCAGATATATCCAGTAAGTGTTGATATGTTAGTTCGGTGTTGTGTTTGCAGCTGTTGTGTGATTGACTCCTGTGTGTTGGACACATAGCAAGATATGATGTGCTGACACATGATCTGGTATGTAACTTGACTGGGGTTTGACTTGTTTTTCCATATTTGAGTTGGACAATCAGTGGCGTAGACTCATATTTTGGGAATCTAGTGCTGTTCTGTAGGCATGGGCAGGTGAACAGGGTGATATTTGTTGCTACATTTATGCCAATGAAAATTTTGGAGGGAGCCATTTTCATAATTTAGTCAGCAAGTCCTACCCTGATTCACACAGACCGGTGATGCTGAAGTATTACCTACCGACTTGAGCCTCCCTGTTAACTAATGTACATGTAGGACTGTATGTTTGACTTCCTAGCAGCATCTATCTCCACATGAGTAGAATGTCATAGGTGTCCATGCAGCTCAAGCCCAGATAGGTGCTTGCATCTATGTGCTTGTTTTTGGAAAGGTATTAGTGATATCAAATGATGTGGACAATTGTCCATATTTAGGAACATAAATGTGGATGTGATTGTCCAATGTTTGTGTCTATCCTAGTTGGAAGCCCTCCTTACATGTGGTGGACTGACTAAACCCCTGGACAGCTGTCTTCAGCTTCCAGGCTGTCCTTGATGTTTGAAAGTATGTGTTGCATGTGCATCACCCCATGAGGCACAGGGTTAGGTTTATGAAAGCTAGGTGTGAGAATCGCAATATAGAAAACAGACATGTAATTCCAACATTCATTTGTTCCAACCTAGGATACCCCCTCATGATTAGCAACTGCATACCGTCCTGGCAATTCCATTTACAAATCACAGATCATGTGGCCCTTGATTGTCATCCTGAAGATAGTCCTTAGTTGGCCTGTCACGTGTGGACTACTTGAAGAATTTGTTATGTGACTAATGGCAGAACAATGATGCATGGATCATTTCAGTAGGTACACACCTTTTTGAGCATTGCTGTGCTATTAGATAGGAGATTTGTAGGCTGCGTTGGCATGTAATTCCTCAGGGACAATCTATGATCTGTACTGTGATTTGGGCTGTTAAAGCTGATTTTGAGGAAGTGTTTGAATATCATCAGTAGATGTATCACACAATAATGTAACTAATGTTTGGCTTTCTCTTTTTTTACAGCTGCCAACATGGATGCAAATCAGATCCGAGAATTCCAGAGGAGGGCGATGCGTTACCGCCACATTCTGGATGTGGAGTCTGTGTTCCGCCACATGGCACGGCGTTATTGCCATGAGAGAACCACAGGGGTCTGGAGAACATTTGCCCAAGGGGGGCCATCCTTGACCACAACAGGCACCACCACCAGCACCATCACTCCGACCCAAGGATGACAGCCACCGCTGCAGGTCCCTAGATATCATCCGCTCCTGGCCCACTAACAGCAGCTCCTGCACCTCCCCCTCCAAGCATAGCACCGGCAACAGCATAACCATCCACTAGTGGCACACAGACCACCCCTGCTGCTGTCATAGGCAATGCGGAAATTATGAACATGCGACGTGACATGCAACAGATGTTGCACAGGATGGACAGACTGCAGCAGGAGGTGTCCCGCAATAGCAGGAGACTGTGTGGGATAAAGAAAATCCTGCACAGGGCAAACTTGTGAATGTTGGACCCTCAGCCATGATTCCCTCCCCTCCCTCCTCTTTCCTGGTTCTTCTATTTAGTGGGTTTAGGGGGCTTAGTGTTAGGTTAGAATAGGCTGTTAATTTAGTTAGTATAAGTAGGTTGGGGTGGAGGGGATTATATTTTTTGTCTTTTTTTGTGGGTGGGTGGGGAATGATGGGGTTTGTGTATAAAAAATAATAAAAATAGCAAAAAAATATATATATTTGTTTAGGATAAGATAGTATGTGTTTAGGTTAGTATATGTTGTCCTACATGTGTCCCGTCATATAAGGTGGGCGGGGGGGGTTGATGTTTAGAGTGTTTAGTTAAATGTGATAAGTAAGTTTAAAATAGGGTAGTTAGGGCCAGTTGTGGGTAATGTGTAGTTAGGATAGGTTAGGTTAGTTAAGGTGTTTCCCCAAGTTTTAGTATCCTTTTTTATTGTTATTAAATATCTAAGTACTCTTTTACAGTATGTGTCATATACTTGGGGTTCAGGGCCTTGGTGTGGTTGAACAGTGTCAATTTAGTATTAGCATTTCTGTTCCATCCTGCATCCAAATCCCATTATTGACATGGCTATTCCCAGTTCCAATTGAGCTGTCACATTGGCACCTACACCAAAGCTACTTCTCTATGCATCTGCCATCCATTGTACCCACCACTCAAGGTTACTATGGTTCCCAATGTGTTAAGTTTGGATGTATGTTTTCAATCTGTCATAGTTTGAGACCAGATTTGGAATCTTGGGCACTGTGGTACGCCTGCCTGCAGCCTGAAGTTCATGTGAACCCTGATATGGTAAATGAAGGTATAATCTCATGTAGTATAGTATACATAACTCACACCTATCATTTCTTATGTTGTACTGCCAGGTTACATATTTGTCCATACACTCGTACACATCCATTCATGCTGTATGTTGTGTGTGTGTATGAGATGAAACTTTAGAGTCAGATGTCACAAACCTAAAGATTATCTGGAAGGAAAATTTGAACACATTGATTTTCTGCTTAAACATCCCTTGAAGCAGACTTTTTCTGTCCAACACAGCATTATACTGTTATTTTTCTATTTGCTTCAGGAATACCCCTCAGGAAGCACAGATGATGACACAATCCGGACCGCAGTGCATAGTTATCAGCCCACAATCTTTCAAGGCAGTTGTATTGACATTCTATGTCCATTGACATGTGACGTACATCACTAATCTCCTACACAGTTGATGTGTCACATTACACAGAGACAAAGTGGTTGTGTAAGTGCTATTTATTTTAAAGGGCTGTAGTGCAATGGGACATGTCATTGGACATGCTGGGGTGAAGTATCATACAGTGCAGAGGAACATGACTTGCCAATG
Source organism: Pleurodeles waltl (assembly GCF_031143425.1). Taxonomy (NCBI): domain Eukaryota; kingdom Metazoa; phylum Chordata; class Amphibia; order Caudata; family Salamandridae; genus Pleurodeles; species Pleurodeles waltl. Next base: position 535,257,224 of record NC_090443.1, read on the forward strand.
AGGTAGTGAGAGACAATCACAGAGCACAGTGTCAAGGTAAACAGTGGGCTGGAGAACAGTGCATGTGAGCAGCTGTCGCAAGACTGGCATTTTGACAAGCACAGGACCTAGGATATAAGTGCCCATTTGGCATGGACTTGTGCTACCGGGTACTCTTACGGGTGAAGGTGATCTGTTCCACGTCTTCATCTTCTGATGTGTGTGTTGTCTCCGCTGCCCTTGGTGGTGGTGGGTTTGAAGGGGCAACACACACTTCAGTGTTTGAAGACATGGAGTCAGAAATCCTGGTAGCTGCCCACTGTGGGGCTATTAAGGGCAGTACTTCAGCAAGGAGGAGCTGCTGGTTCTTAAGTATAGCAGCTACATCACTGTGGTAGGCAGCCCGGTCGGCCCCAAGGGGGGCAATATTGCATTTGTGCATGCAGTGAAAGGTTTGGTGTGCGAGGTGTTGTGGCAACTCCCTTACTGCTGTGCTGATTTCCTTCACACTTTGTTGAAGTTCTTGCAGGATAGATGTTCGCCCTTGCATGGCTGCTGCCTGTTCTGCAGATGACATCATGCATGAACACACCCCCTCTAGGCAGGCTGCCATATTTTGCATCCCCACCCGCACCTCCTTGGCCAGCTCCTGCTGTACTCCAACTACAGTCCTCTCAAAGCTGGTACCAGTGTCCTGAGAGTCCTCAGCTCGGCTGGAGACTGCAGATCGTACAATTCGGGTGGTGGGTGGTTCCTCTGTGATGGCTGCTACTTCTGTGCTCCTACTTGTGACTGAAGGTGGGGTCTGGAGGGTTCCAATGACATCTTGGAGAGTCTGCTGGCTGATGTTTGTTAGCTTGTCATCCATGTCATCAGTGAAGTCCAGGACAGGCATATCCCCAGGAGAGCTATCGTTCTCTGCAATGAGATATTGTACAATTAGTGTGTCTGTGTTGTGGCATTTGTACTGTGAGGTGCCTGACTTCCAATTAGTTGCACATTGTGATCTTGGTTCCTGTTCATTGTTCCTGTCATTAAGATTAGCATTCTCTCAGGAGTATGCCCCACCTGCCTGTCACATGTAGTGTGGGCAGTTTGGGGAAATGTCTGCGCCATATCCTCTAAGTGTAGTTTCTGTCCAAATTGTATGTTGCCACCTTCTTGGCCTACTCAACCCTCAGTCTACTTCCATTATCATGGTGTGGCCTTGCACTGGCTGTGGGTGTTCTGATGGCACTTGCACCACACTTAGGGGGTCATTCTGACCTCGGCGGTAAAAGGCCCTTACCGCCGGTCAGAAGACCGCCATACTACCACCGCGGCCGCGGTAAACCGCCACGGTCATTCTGACCTCCAACTGTCAACCCGCCAAAAACTCGACATCCACGGAAGGCCGCCACAGCAGCGGGCAGCGATAAACTGGAGAAGACCAAACCTCCACCGCCACGCCAACACAAACACGCCCATGCCATTCTGACCCACAAATCCACGCGGCGCTCTTTCAACCGCGGTATTCCATTGGCGGTACACACCGCCGCGGTCAAAATACACACACCCTTACAAAACAGCCACATTGGACAATTTGAATTACACACACCTGATACACATACAAACAACACTCCCACACACCCATTACAATATAAAACACACACCCACATCACCCACAAACCCTTACGACCACAATTACTGAGAGAAGGCCAGAGAGACTGAGAGAGAGCACAGGGAACGCTAAGCACAACACACACAGGAACCCAACATCATCACCCACACCACAACTACGCACACACCACCACGCACACCACCACAAACACAACCCCACACCTCATCCACACCACCCCATGGCACCCCAAAGACACCCCAGGTTCTCGGACCAAGAACTCAGGGTCATGGTGGAGGAAATAATTAGGGTAGAGCCCCAGCTCTTCGGCACACAGGTGCAACACACCACTATAGCAAGGAAGGCTGAGCTATGGCAAAGGATTGTAGACAGGGTCAACGCTGTGGGACAGCATCCCAGAAATCGGGACGACATCAGAAAGCGATGGAACGACCTACGGGGGAAGGTGCGCTCCATGGTATCAAGGCACAACATCGCTGTGCAGAAGACTGGCGGCGGACCCCCACCCACTCCACCCCAATTTACAGAATGGGAGCAAGAGGTAGTAAACATCCTGCATCCTCACTGCCTCGCTGGAGTACACTGAGGAATGGACTCTGGTAAGTACAATCTCAACTACTTAACCCCCCCCCCCAATCACCAGCATGCCAACCCACAACCCCACCCTCACCCCCAATCACAAACCCCCCAGCACACATCCTCCCTGCCATTGTCCCACCAGCACAACCCACCCTAAACAACACCAACCCCTGAATGACAACACAAACCATAGACAGCCATCACCAATGCATGACCACTGCACATACCCATCCCCCCCCACCCCCAACCACCCTCACAACCCCTCCCACAAGGGAATGCCAGCACTGGGGGACAAGGGCACACACAAAATGCACGCCATGGCACACACAAAAACTATAACAATACTCTGTTACCCCTGCAGGGCCCGAACGCCAACACACCGCCACGGAGGGTCCAGATCTGTCCATCCCACCCCCAGAACAGGCCCCCAGTGAGGACAGCAGCTCTGTCGACCTCGACCCTGACGACCAGCCCGGACCATCGGGGACCTCTGGACAGTCGGTTCCCCACACACAGACACAGGCCACACCAGACCCAACCCCCTCTGGGAACACCAGCACAGCTCCCACCCAGCGGGCCCATGCCTCAGTCTCCAGGACGCGTCAATCAGCGGTGTGTCCGCCACTACAGGGCACCCAGGCTGACCCAACACCCCAACAACAACAGGGACCTGGGGGCAGTGGTAGTGGGCACACCGTCCAGGGGACAGAGGCCCGGGGAAACAGGGCAACTGGGAGGGCTGCTGTGCGACAGGGGGGGGAGGAGAGGCCCAGGGAACCCACTCTCCAAGAGGCCCTCACCACCATTATGGGAGCATACCACCACTCCCAAGAGACGATGGCGACGGTACTGGCCAGGTTCAGCGAGATCCAGGCACAGCAGGAGGAACGCTACATGGGGTTCAGCAATGAACTCACGTCCATCAGTACCGCTATGGGGAGCATAGTCCAGGTCTTAACCCGGATTGAAACCACATTGCGGGACCATGTGGCACCGCAAAGGGCCCCTGTCACTAGCCAGGACCAGGAACAGCCCACCACCTCCGCCGGCGCTAGTGGACAGGAGGCCCCACCACAACGTCAGGCCACCCGAAGCCCACCTCCTGCTGAAGAACAACCACCCCGCAAGCGGAACCTGAGATCTCACAGGAAGACAGAGTAGGATGCCAAGACCCCCGCCAGCAAAGGATACCCCCTGATGTCATCCCACTGTCCCACATTGTCACCCTGTCCAACCTTGAACTGCCCCTGCTCCATCCTTCCACAGGCCTATGGACAAGGCACCTGTGAAACTGAGAACTGGACTCTGTCATGCACATTACCCCACCCCCTCCCATGACCGTACTAATATCATGCATCAAAATCTAGCAACACAAATAAACACTCATTGCACTTAAAATATTCAGGAGTCAGCCTGTATTATTTACAAATGTTTTACACAATACTGTACAATGATGGTCAGACAATTTGTGATGACAACATACCAATGTCAATACGCTTTTGTCCATGGGCTAAACAATCAGAAGTCACGCAGTGGGTCAAACAGCACTGAAAAGGGAAGGGAAAAGCAAAAATAAGTTAAAAAACAACTGGGGGTAAATGCAGAAAGTAGAGAAGCAGGACGCTTTAATGAAATGTTAAATTGCGTGGGTGTTTCTTACCTGTCTGCTACTGAAAATACTGTTGGATGACTGTGTCCCTGTTGTCTGTGTCGTCCCCGTCGTCTTCCTCCTCTTCACTCTCCACAGGCTCCACAGCTGCTACAACACCACCATCTGGACCATCCTCCTGCAGGAAAGGCACCTGACGTCGCAAAGCCAGGTTGTGAAGCATGCAGCAGGCCACGATGATCTGGCACACCTTCTTTGGTGAGTACATTAGGGATCCACCAGTCATATGCAGACACCTAAACCTGGCCTTCAGGACCCCGAAAGTCCTTTCTATTATCCTCCTCGTTCGCCCATGGGCCTCATTGTACCTTTCCTCAGCCCTGGTCCGGGGATTCCTCACTGGGGTCAATAGCCAAGGCAGGTTGGGGTAACCAGAGTCACCAATTAGCCACACACGGTGTCTCTGTAGCTGTTCCATCACATAGGGGATGCTGCTATTACGCATCACATACGCGTCATGCACTGACCCTGGGAATTTGGCATTTACATGGGAGATGTACTGGTCAGCCAAACAGACCACTTGCACATTCATAGAATGGTAATTTTTCCTGTTTCTGTACACCTGCTCATCGTCTTTTGGGGGTACTAAAGCCACATGGGTCCCATCAATGGCACCAATGATGTTGGGAATATGTCCAAGGGCATAGAAATCACCCTTCACAGTGGGCAAATCACCCTACTCAGGGAAAACAATGTATCTCTGCATGTATTTCATCAGGGCAGACAAAACTCTGGACAAAATCTTTGAAAACATAGGCTGAGACATTCCAGATGACATGGCCACTGTTGTCTGGAATGACCCACTTGCCAAAAAATGGAGGACTGACAGAACCTGCACTAGAGGGGGGATCCCTGTGGGTTGGCGGATGGGGGACATCAGGGCTGGCTCCAGCTGGGCACACAGTTCATGTATAGTGGCTCGGTCAAGTCTGTAGCGTAGTATTATATGGCGTTCTTCCATTGTCGACAGGTCCACCAGCGGTCGGTACACGCGAGGATTCATCCTTCTCATCGCAAGTCCCAGCAGACGGTGCCTAGGAAGGACAACATGGAGCACAGAGTCAAGCAACCCACAGGTACGTAACCACAGCTTGCACAGTAATTGAATCGAAATGCAGTGAAAGGCTTGTATGAGTGGCAATGCAAGGCCTAGGCCTCTGTGACGCAGTTGAAATTATGCCATGTGGGCCCTTGGAATGGCGGCTGCCTGACCTGTGAAGTGGGACAATGGGATGTGAGGTCACTGCGCTAGCGTGGCACACCGTGGCGGTAGGCGGTCGAAGACCGCTGTACGAAGGCGCATTGGTTAACATTGAACCCTATGGGTTTCATGAGCCAATGACGATGTGCGCCGGCGGTCGCGGTACGCACCACAGCGGTACGCACCGCCGCGGGCGTGACCGCCATTTTCTATCTCCCTAATCACTCGAGACCTGATCATCCACAGGAGAGGACCTATACTGCAAGTGCTGTTGTGACCTCGGTCTGGAAGATACAATGGCTGCTGCGACTGGGGAAAGGGCCCCTGCCTTCACTTCTGAAGAGTTGGAGAAACTTGTGGATGGGGTCCTCCCCCAGTATGCGCTACTCTACGGTCCTCCAGACCAACAGGTAAGTACACTGAGTGCACATTGAATGGGTTATGCCTGTGTGGAGTGGGGTGGACGTAAGTTGGTGGGGTGGGGAGAAAATGAGGAGTGCAAGGCACGGCAGATGAGAGAATGTGCCACATGGCAAGGTTGGGGAGGGGGGGCATTCACATCTAACAAGCAGAAAAATAATGTTTTTTCTTTCCCACCCTGTACATGTCAAACAGGTCCGCGCCCATCAGAAAATCGACATTTGGCGTGCCATCGCCAAGGAAGTCCGGGCCCTGGGGGTCTACACCAGACGGGGCACCCACTGCCGCAAGAGGTGGGAGGACATCCGCTGCGGAACCAGAAAGACCGCCGAGTCACTGCTGGGGATGGCCTCCCGACCTAGGAGGGGTGCCAGTCGTACCCTGACCCCCCTGATGTCCCGGATCCTGGCGGTGGCCTACCCTGATTTGGATGGGCGCTTGAGGACATCACAGCAGACACAAGGGGGTGAGTATCTGCACATTCTGCTATCTTTACGCTTAGTTGAGGCGTCTGGGTGGGGGAGGAGGGCTGTGGGTGACAGTAGGCCAGGGCGCTTTCTGTAGTGTAGTCCCCTCCCTTAGACATGGCCCTGTGCCCCCGCCCCCCACCTCTGTAGGGTGCCAAGTACAGCTAACCATGGTCCTGCATCACACATGTGCGCGTTTGTTGTCCCTAGACCTGTTGGCCGAGTCAGAAGTACTGAGTAGTGTACCCCGATTGCGCGGCTTAGTGCATGACGCACCTGTGTCTGTCCTCTCCGCCAACGGTGTTGACAAGGCATGCACTCAACCTGTTTTTATTTCTCCCCCCACCCTTTTTCTTTCTCTTCATGTGCATGTGTGCATTAGCATCCTCAGGCGGAGGAGATTTGGCATCGGAGCACGAGGGAGCTGCAAGTCACAAGGCCCCGGTGGGCACAGGAACAGACACCGAGGGCACCAGTGATCCGGAGGGCGAGGGGAGTACCACCACGGGGACCGGTGAAGACACCAGCGACACGGACACGTCCTCGGTTGGGAGCTCCCTAGCGGTGGTGGCAACATCCGGGCCCCCCGCCTCTACAGGTACAGCCGCCACCCAGCGCACCAGCACCGCCCTCCCAGCAGCCCCTCAGCCTTCGCTCCGTGCCCGCTCACCCAGGAAGGCGGCCGTCTCCTTCACCCCAGGCACCTCAGCCCCTGCCCCTGTCACCCCTGCTGCCCTCAGTGAGGAGGTCATTGACCTCCTTCAGACCATCATTGTTGGGCAGACTACCCTTTTGAATGCCATCTAGGGGGTAGAAAGGGAGGTGCATCGGAGCAATGCCTACCTGGAGGGCATTCATTCGGGTCAGGCTGCCCATCAACGATCGTTCAATGCTCTGGCCTCAGCACTGACGGCAGCCATTGTCCCTGTTTCCAGCCTCCCTCTTCTAACTGCCTCCACCCTTTCTCTGTCTCCTGTTCCTCAGCCTATCCCATCCACACCATCAGACCAGCCTGCACACACCTCAACACCCAAGAGCAGCTCATCCAGACACAAGCACCACAGATCCCACAAACACTCACCCAAGCAACACCCAGATGCAGACATTCCAACAGTCACTACCACCTCTGTGTCCCCCTCCTCCTCGTCTCCCTCCTCCCTCCCTGTGACATCTACACTCACACATGCATGCACACCACCATCAGCCAGTGCTTCCATCACCAGCACACCCTCCAGTCCAGTCCGCACACGTGCAGTCACCACCCCCACTGCCATTTACACGTCCCCTGTGTCCTCTCCCACTGTGTCTGTCACCCCCTCTTCCAAGACACATAAACGCAGGCAGACACCCAAACAACAGCCAACCACCTCACGACAGCCTACGTCTCAGTCACCTGCACCCAAAGACAGCACACCTGACTCTCCTACAACCACATCCTCTTCCTCCACTTCCATCACCACTACTCCTACCCTTTACCTTGGTCCTAAGAAATATTACCTCTCTAATCTTAACCTCTTTCCCTCCCCTGACCCACCCCCTCCATCTGCTAAGAGTCCCAAGAGCACCTCAGCCACCACCAGCCCTGCTTCGAGTGTCACAGTGGTGCATGGGTTCTGGAGACCACCCTTTGGCGGCAGTGACACTTCACTCAGCAGCAAGGACACATCCAGCCCCCCCCCAGGCAAGAGGACCCGGAAACTAAAGGGCCGCCGTGAGAGGACCGACACGGCTGCCCCCAAGGAGCTCACTTCGGCCACTTCACCTGCCACAACAGCCAGGGGAGGGAAGGGCCCGAGAGCCCCATCTAAGGAGCGGAAGGGCAGCAGGGCGGAGAGGTCAGCCAGCAGGAGCGCGGAGCAGGAGGGCCCCACAAGCCCCATCCCGGCTGCAAGGGACGAGAACAAAGGGCCCAGGACTCCGTCCCCGAAGGGGCCTGCCACTGCACGGTCGGAGGGCGAGTGAGCAGGGAGTCCAGGCCAGGTCTGGCTCCCTAGACTTACTGGAAGAGCACCGCTGAACAGGGCCCCGCCGTGAAGACAGTCACCGCTGAACAGGGCCCCGCCGTGCAGAAGAGCACCGCTGAACAGGGCCCCGCCGTGAAGACAGTCACCGCTGAACAGGGCCCCGCCGTGAAGACAGTCACCGCTGAACAGGGCCCCGCCGTGCAGAAGAGCACCGCTGAACAGGGCCCCGCCGTGCAGAAGAGCACCGCTGAACAGGGCCCCGCCGTGCAGAAGAGCACCGCTGAACAGGGCCCCGCCGTGCAGAAGAGCACCGCTGAACAGGGCCCCGCCGTGAAGACAGTCACCGCTGAACAGGGCCCCGCCGTGAAGACAGTCACCGCTGAACAGGGCCCCGCCGTGAAGGCAGTCACCGCTGAACAGGGCCCCGCCGTGCAGAAGAGCACCGCTGAACAGGGCCCCGCCCTGCAGAAGAGCACCGCTGAACAGGGCCCCGCCGTGCAGAAGAGCACCGTTGAACAGGGCCCTGCCGTGAAGACAGTCACCGCTGAACAGGGCCCCGCCGTGAAGACAGTCACCGCTGAACAGGGCCCCGCCGTGAAGACAGTCACCGCTGAACAGTGCCCCGCCGTGCAGAAGAGCACCGCTGAACAAGTCCCGCCGTGCAGAAGAGCCCTGCTGAACAGGGCCCCGCCGTGCAGAAGAGCACTGCTGAACAGGGCCCCGCCGTGAAGACAGTCACCGCTGAACAGGGCTCCGCCGTGAAGACAGTCACCGCTGAACAGGGCCCCGCCGTGAAGACAGTCACCGCTGAACAGGGCCCCGTTGTGAAGACAGTCACCGCTGAACAGGGCCCCGCCGTGCAGAAGAGCACCGCTGAACAAGGCCCCGCCGTGCAGAAGAGCACCGCTGAACAGGGCCCCGCTGTGCAGAAGAGCACCGCTGAACAGGGCCCCGCCGTGAAGACAGTCACCGCTGAACAGGGCCCCGCCGTGAAGACAGTCACCGCTGAACAGGGCCCCGCTGTGAAGACAGTCACCGCTGAACAGGGCCCCGCCGTGAAGACAGTCACCGCTGAACAGGGCCCCGCCGTGCAGAAGAGCACCGCTGAACAGGGCCCCGCCGTGCAGAAGAGCACCGCTCCGCTGGGCCCCGCCGTCTCAAGCACCGCTCCGCTGGGCCCTTCCTGTCAAGCACCGCTCCGCTGGTCCCCGCCGTCTCAAGCACCGCTCCGCTGGGCCCCGCCGTCTCAAGCACCGCTCCCGCTGTGCCCTTCCTGTCAAGCACCGCTCCGCTGGGCCCTTCCTGTCAAGCACCGCTCCGCTGGTCCCCGCCGTCTCAAGCACCGCTCCGCTGGGCCCCGCCGTCTCAAGCACCGCTCCGCTGTGCCCTTCCTGTCAAGCACCGCTCCGCTGGGCCCTTCCTGTCAAGCACCGCTCCGCTGGGCTCCGCCGTCTCAAGCACCGCTCCGCTGGGCCCTTCCTGTCAAGCACCGCTCCGCTGGGCCCTTCCTGTCAAGCACCGCTCCGCTGGGCCCCGCCGTCTCAAGCACCGCTCCGCTGGGCCCCGCCGTCTCAAGCACCGCTCCGCTGTGCCCTTCCTGTCAAGCACCGCTCCGCTGGGCCCTTCCTGTCAAGCACCGCTCCGCTGGGCCCTTCCTGCAAGCACTGTTCACGGTTCACTGTGCACACCATGCATCCTCCTTGACCAGTGGAGAAATGTATCCACCTGATGGACTATGGCTTTGCACTCCCCAGGATGGTACAGTGGGCACCCCACCCACTGTAGAGACATTGAGAGACTGTGGCTTTGCACTCCCCAGGATGGTCCAGTGGGCAACCCACCCACTGTAGAGACATTGAGAGACTGTGGCTTTGCACTCCCCAGGATGGCACAGTGGGCAACCCACCCACTGTAGAGACATTGAGAGACTGTGGCTTTGCACTCCCCAGGATGGCACAGTGGGCATGGTGGCCCCTTCGTGGATCTGGCGTTGTGGACTCATGTGGCTGTGGTGCCCCCCCCTTCCCTTCCCCCTGAGGTGCCTGTAGTTTTGTCATCAGATGCCCCTGCAGTGTTCTCTCCAAAGGACTCAGGTCTCCTGTGTGGGCTTTGCCCTTGTGTCGCAAAACTTTGGCCCACGGACAAATCGAAATTCGTAACATTTGCAAGACTAATTGCTTCGGTTATCCACTGCTGTGTATATGGACTTTTTGAAATGTAAATATTTTTGATAGTTGACCAATACTTCTCAGAGCCTATTTTGTACATACATTTTTATTCCCAATTTGATTATGTAATTGCATTTTTTATGGGGGTTTGGGTGGTGTCACTGTGACTTGTTGCTCTGCATTGGTGTGTACATATTGGGGGGGGGGGCGTCGCATATGTGTGTGCCCGTAACATTTTCTCGTCCCCCCTCCCCTGTGTCGTAGGTGCGGTACTCACCGTTGTCGTCTGCGCCGGCGTTCGTACTCGTGGTAGATGAGCAGGTAGACGAGAGCAGGTAGGATGTTTAATTCGGGTTCTATGCTGTCCTCCTTCCTCGTGGAGTGCGTAGAGGTGAGCGTTTTCCCGTTCGTAGTCTGTTTCCGCCGTGTTTTTATCGGCGGTGCTCCCGCCCCGAAAAAGGTGGCGGATTGGTGAGTTGTGATAGGGTGGGCGGTACATTGTCTGCCGCCTGCCTGTTGGCGGTGACCGCTGCGCTGTTTGTCTGTCCCGCCGTGGCGGTCGGAGTGTTAAAGTGGCGGGCTGTGTTGGCGGTTCCCGCCAGGGTCAGAATTCCATTTTTTGGACCGCCAGCCTGTTTGCGGGTTGGCCGCCGCTTTATCACCGACCGCCAGGGTTAGAATCACCCCCTTAATCTGGAACTGACCCAGTCTCTGATATTTCACATCCACCTATATATTGCTGAGACCTAGCATATACTATGTATAACATTGGCATGGCACGATACGGGTGTCAGCATTGGTAGTGTGTACTGCTGATGTTGGGAAATGTGTGCTACATTGGATTGCACTGATGGTCCTAGCAGTGTTCCATTGTGTCTTATGACTGTGAGGGTGTGTTTCACTAGCTGGAAACATATGTCCTCCCCCTCAATGCTGTTGTCTTAGCACTATGACACTTGAGACGTTCCATGGTGGCATTGCAGACATTGTGACCCAGGCACAGGGTAGACCCTGACATGTGCAGCATGGGTATGAAATTACTGCTGTGTAGCTCATAATGCACATCGGCCCAGTTTTGCGTCAAAAAGTATAAATATAGCCCTATGTCTAGAAATATGTAGGGCATCCCACCTATCCTCTATTTTTTACGGTTCCTGGTACACCCCCTTTAAACCTGTTTAGATGGAAAGAAGCTTTCAAGGTTGTTTAATTTAATGCTAACTATGGGAAGACTTTAAACAATGAAAACAAAAAAGCTCTGCTTATGCACAATTTGGGTCCAGAAGAGAGATCTATGTTAAAAACATTGTGGTTACAAGAAGGGAAAGCACAATTACACCAAAAAGGTGCATCTGTCGCATTAGTTTCTGTGGAAATTTTACACAAATATTTCACAGTAGTTAAAACTGTAGACAGAAGATTTTCTCCATCTAAAAATATTGTCCTGGAAAGATATACATTTTTATGGGGGAACCAACAATAAAGAGAATCCATTGATAATTTTATTTTAACTCTAAGGAAATTAGCAGCTACATGTAAGTACAGAGAATTTTAAAACGGTTTGAGATCAACTGACTGAAAAAGATGTGCATAAATGAATGAATAATAAGATTAAGGAGAGGCTGCTTTTCAGAGAAGTCGCAATCTTGAGACTGCCATGGCTATCCCTATAGCCATTGAAAATTCCAATCTATATTTTCAAGAGTTTTCTACTACTGTTGATGCCATGTTTAGCAAAGATGTCAATATAGTTTGTGTTCAACAATAACACAGATGTGAAAAAGAGGTAATGGAATAAACTGTAACATCAAGTACAAGACATATTTTAAGTGCAACCACAAAGGACATTTTGCTGGAGTATTTCATAGAATATGTGAACTTGCTGAATCGCAAAGGTAAGAAAGTGTAGTAAATGAGAATGAAAGTGATTTTGGGTGGACAATTTCCAAAGTAGAGGATCCTGACAGGGTAGTAGAGGACGAAGGATGTGAAGAACATATTGCTCAGCTAGGGTTATTTAGGAGAAACCCCCTTTATTGCATATAAATAGGATAGATTTGCAACTTATGTCTGGTTCCTAGTCATCACTCATGTTAATTGGACTAGATGTGTTCAAGAAATTTAGGCCTCAAGAATTAAGAAGTTCAGGCATAATTTTTGTGCACATGGTTGAAAGTAAATAGAATTCAAGGCAAGTTTGAAGGGGTGTTAAAATGTGGCATACGAAGCTTGAAATGTATTCGGCTGAGTGGAGCAAGGGGAACAGGAACTTATACTAGACCCGAATCATCTCGACTGTGTGATTCCCAATGCAAAATATGCTGCAGTGGGTGTGCAAGAGTCTGGATGTGTTTCAACACTGTTACGTAAATTAAGGGGGTTCCAAAACTAAGGCCCTACTTATGACATTGGCAGTAAATCCCACTTACTGCCACGCTGACGGCCTCCAACTTACCGCCGCTGTGCCGGATATCCGTTCACCATATTATGACACACACACACACCAATCTGTCAGTATTCAGCCACATACACAAATCCACCACACCAAAGGTCAGTGGTAAACTGGCGGTATCAAAACCCACACCGTTACGCCAACATAACTACACCCACCACATTATGACCCACGAATCACCACGGTGGACATTCAATGGCGTTAAACCATTGGCGGTACATACTGCCGGGCTCACAATAGACACCCATATACAAAACACCACCACACTGGACAATTCAAACAACACACACCTGACACCCATACACACACAACACACACACACCCACACCACTATAAAACACACACCCACATTACACACAATCCTTTACAAACAACAATTACTGCTAGGAGATTGACACCACGGCCATTTACAACTCGAGCCACACACTATTCACACCTATACACCACTCACGCACTACACATCACACACCCCAACACATCCTCACCAACACACCTCATATAACATTCATAGCATCACAAATCCACCCCTGTTTCACAGAGGAGGAGCTAAGGGTCATGGTGGAGTAAATTATCAGGGTAGAGCCACAGCTGTTTGGAGAACAGGTGCAGCAGATATCTATAGCTAGGAAGATGGAGCTATGGCGTATAATCATGGACAGGGTCAACGCCGTGGGACAGCACCCAAGAACTAGGGATGACATCAGAAAGAGGTGGAATGGCCTATAGGCAAAGGTACGTTCCTTTGCAGCAAGACACCAGCTTGCGATCCAGAGGGCTGATGGTGGACCCCCACCTCCTCTCCCACAACTAACATGGGAGGAGCAAGTCTTGGCAATACTGCATCCTGGCCTGGATGGAGTCGGAGGAGGTCTGGACTCTGGTAAGTCAACTCTCTACTACTATCACCCCCAAACCTGCATGCCATCACATACCCTCACCCTCACTCTCATCACTCCATTACTTCCCACACACCCCACCATCACATCTCCCTCATCCCAATGCCAAACCCTGCATGCTGTACCAATTGCTGGATACCCCTCACAGCTTTGCATGGACACTCATCACCAAAGCATGCACAGCATAGAGAACTAGCAATCCCACCATACACCAACATACACAAGTGAAAGCTGCCAGGGCAAATCCAACCAGAGAGGGGAAGCCACGGAGGTACAATATGTCAGACACAGAAACAATAACACAGCATGCACATCCCCAGAGGTACCCCATCAAATGTCAGCGGAGAGGAGGTGCCAGCAATATCCAGTCCCCTAACAGAAGAGGCTCACAGTGATGACAGCAACTCTGGTCTTCAGGATCTGGATGACCAACCTGGCCCATCAGGGACCTCTGGACAGTTGGTTACTCAGGCCCAGTCAAAGACCACCACAGAGCCTCCCCATCACGAAACACCACTGCAGCACCCACCCAGCGGTTTGTCCACCTCTACAGGGACCCCAGGGCATACCTCGCCTCCAAAACAATCAGGGACCTGGGGGCAGTGGACACACCTTTCAGGGGATAGAGGCACAGGCTAACAGGGACTCTGGGAGGACTGCTGTGCACCAGGGGGAGGACAGGCCCAAGGCACAGACTCTCCAGGAGGCTCTCGCAGAGATTCTGGGAGGTTATCAACATTCCCAGGACACAATGTTCCAGATCCTGGACAATGCAGGAGAACAGGCGGCTGCAGGAGGGACAGTACCAAGGGATCAAGGAGGACTTGCAGGCCATTAACAACACCCTGATCTCCATTGCTGGGGTGCTGGCAGACATTGCCAATATTATGAGGGAGGCAGACTCACACCAGCGGGCCCCTGCCACTAGCCAGACATCTTAACAGTCTTCCACTTTCACTGCCACTAGTGGCCAGGAGGCCCCGCATAGGACTCACAGGCCACCAGCACCCCTCCCCTTGCAAAAGGTGAACCACCCAGCAAACGTTCCCTGCGATTCAGACAGAAGTCAGAGAAACTTGCCAAGACCCTACCAGGAAATAAGACTCTCCTGATTGTCACCCTTGTGTCCCACTCTGTCACCCTGTCCACCTTGAACTGCCCATTGCTCCCCTTTCTACGTCCCCGTTGACAATGCATCTGCGCTACAAACAGACTGGAACAATACCCTGGACTTTCCTCCATCATCCCCCCATCCCATTGCACATGCCCCTCCATATATTAGCACTTCAATAAACACCCTTTGGAGAAAAAAAAAAACATTTTGGAGTATGTCACGTATATCAAATATGTATTCATTGTAACAGGTACAAACATTGCAAATCAACTGTACAGAGAATGAACATAGATTAATGATCTGTATCTGGCTGCAGTGATCACACCAGGAGTATATATCAGGTCAGCAACATCTACAAAATGAATTGCCAGAGGGAACAGTAAGTGGGCCTAAAAGTTGAAAATATCAGCATGCCAATGCCACACAATTTTAAACAAATGTAATTGAAATGTGAAGTAACACTGTCCTACTTGTGTGTTACTAGGAGTATTGTCAGGTCACATTTGATCTGTTGTCCGCATCCACTGCCTCCTCATCCTCACGGTCCACAGAGTTTACTGCTGCCACACAGGCATCTCCAGCCTCCTCCTCCTGCAAGAATGGGACATGGTGTCTGAGGGCCAGGTTATGCAACATGCAGCATACCACCACTATTTGGCAGACCTTCTTTGGTGAGTAGCACAGGGATCCACCTGTTAGATGGAGGCACCGGAACCTGGCCTTCAGGAGGCCAAAGGTCCTTTCAATGATCCTTCTGGTTTGCCCATGTGCCTCATTATAACGTTCTTCTGCCCTTGTCCTGGCGTTCCTCACAGGAGTCAGCCGCCATGATAGGTTTGGGTAACCAGAGTCACCTGCAAATATTGAGGGACAACATTTAGCCACACACTATCCTAATATGGCCCACACCATACCCATACACCAACATATACTGGGTGGGAACCAGGGCTCACCTATTAGCCACATCCTGTGCCTTTGTAGGTGGCCCCTCATATTTGGGATGCTGCTATTCCTCAGGAAAAAGGCATCATGCACCGACCCAGGATACTTAGCATTGACGTAGGAGTGTGCTGATCCGCCAAGCACAGCATCTGAACATTCAATGGAAACTCTTACAATTCCTGAACACCTGTTCATTCTGGAGGGGGGGGGGACAAATGTAATATGTGTACCATCAATCACCCCAATTATGTTGGGGCTAAGTCCCATTGCATAAAACTGGGCATTCACTGTGACCAAATTTTCAACCTGGTGGAAAACAATCTTGCTGCACATGTGTTCTATCAGGGCAGACAACACTCTTGTCAGCACTATTGAGAACATTGGATGTGACATTCCTGCTGCCAAGCCAACTGTCACTTGGAAAGAACCAGTTGCCAGGAAACGGACTACAGATACCACTTGCACAAGAGGGGGGATCCCAGTGGGGTGACGGATAACAGATATCAGGTTAGGCTCCGATTGGGCACCCAGCTCTGTGATTGTGGCCCTGTCAAGTCTATAGGTGAGGATAATGTGCCTAACCTCCAGTGTTGCCAAGTCCACCAGGGGTCTGTACACAGGGGTATGTCTCCATCTCCTATTCATCCGCAGCGGTAGGAATCTAAGGGACAAAAGAGAGGATGGAACTAGAATGAAACTTTGCATCCTGTAAACATGAAATGGGTCATTGTGATTTGTCTAGTATGTGCTAATACCTCTTGTGATGGAGCATTAGTCCAGAACCTGCCCCCCCCCCACCCTGAAATGGCGTCCGCCTGTCCCGTGTGGAGGGACTGGTAGAAGGGAGGTAATTCCGCTGACGTTGTGCGCCGTTGCGGGAGGCACTGTGCAACTCCTCATTGGCTAAAATTGAGTTACAGTGACCAATGGTGATCTACGCCGACGGTGACGGTATGCAGCGCCGCGGACGTCACCGCCATTTTCTATCTGATTCCTCACTTGTTACCTGACCTTCCAAAGGAGATGACCGACACTGCATGTGCTGCTGTGACCTGTGTCTGTAACCTACCATGGCCAGAGTGACCGGGGAAAGGGCCCCAGACTGCACTTCAGAGGATTGTGGATGGGGTCCTATCCTAGTACGGACTGCTGTATGGGCCTTCAGACCAACAGGTAAGAACACTGAGCACAATGCATGTGGCATGAATGCATGAAGTTGTGTTTGTGAAGGCCTCATGTAAGGGGGGTGGGTGGATGTCCTCTTGGTAGTATACAGGTTGTGTGCTGGGCCATGTGTGTGTAAATGGTTGATGTGAAGGGGTATGGTGAGCCTTGTGTAACAGGCAGGACTGTTTGTCTAATTCTATTTTCCTGTATGTATTGCCCCTGCAGGTCAGCGCCCATCAAAAGAAGGGTATATGGCTTACCATCGCCAAGGAGGTATGGACCCTGTGGGTCTATGGCAGGCGGAGCTCCCACTGTCGCATACAGTGGGAGGACCTGAGACTCTGGGCACGGAAGACAGCGGAGGCCCAGCTAGGAATGGCCACCCAACAAGGAAGGGGTGCCCGTCAAACCCTGACCCCCTTAATTGCCCACATACTGGCAGTGGCCTATCCAGAGCTGGATGGGCGCTTGAGGGCATCACAGCAGCCACAAGGGAGTTAGTACAGTGCCCATCATTACAACTTATGGGGGGTGGTATCCGGGTGGGGGATGTGTGTCAGTCGGTTCCCCTAGGCCAGGCCTGACATTGTAGCATAGGTCCCCTGGTGGCTAGGGTTCATAATGGAAAATCTGCTACTTGGTTTGTAGGCATCCACTACTGGTCAGGGCTGCATGGGTCCCAGGTGTGCTGCATTTGGCGGTGTGTGACCCTCCCCATGCCTTGGTGACTAACTATTTCTCTGGTAGTGCAAAGCATATTGCGTAGGCCTTTTCCCTGTGTGAGTGTGCTGTGTATGCCAACGGCGGTGTTTGTGCAGCCATTGACACAGGGTATCCTTTGTCTCTTTCCCCCCTTTCTTGTTTTGTCACCCTGCCATTATGTGCATTAGCATCATCTGGCGGAGGAGCAGAGGCATCGGAGAAGGAGAGAGCTGCATCCCACAGGACCCAGGAGGCAGAGTCCACCGATGCTGAGGGCACCAGTGGGACGGAGGGCAAGGGGAGCATCATGGCAGAGACTGGAGGGGACAGTTCTGACACAGATACCTCCTCCGATGGGAGCTCCCTGGTGGCGGCGAACACTTCTGTGACCACCCCAGCTACAGGTACAGCCGCCACCCCAGTACCAGCACCTCCCTCGCAGCAGCCCCTCATCGAATTGCCCCTGCCCGCTCACCCAGGAGGGTGGGCATCTCCTTCACCCTAGGCACCTCAGGCCCTGCCCCAGTTAGCCCTTCTGCCCTGAGTGAGGAGGCAATTGACTTCCTGAGATCCATCTTTGAAGGGCAGTCAACAATTGTGAATGCTATCCATGGGCTGGCAGCCCATGTGCAACTATCTAATGCATTCCTAGAGGGCATTCACACTGGATTGGTGGCCCAGCAGAGATCGATTCAGGCTCTGGTCTCCTCTCTGATGGCAGCCATTTTCCCTGTTTCTACCGTCCCCTCTCCAACTTCCATGACGCAGTCCCACTCCCCTCAACCCAAACCTATCCCAAGCACGCATACAGATGAGCATGCACACAAGACAACACCCAAGAGTGTCACAGGCAAACACAAGCACCACACTTCATCCCACAGGCACTCACACAAACACCATTCAGTTGCAGACACACCAACATCCACTATTTCCACTGTTTCCACCTCCTCCCCCTCCACCACCTCCCTCCCAGCTACGTCTACACTCACACCTCCATGCACTACATTATCATCCACTACCAGCATCATCACCACACTAAGCAGAAAACACACCTCACTGGCAGACACCTTCACAACAGCCATGCACACATCCCCTGTATCCTCTCCCACTGTGTCTGCCCCCGCCTCCTAAAGTACACAAACGCAAGCACTCAGACACCCAACAGCCACTCACCTCACAACAGCATACAGACCATGCACCTGCACCCAAAAGCAGCAGACAGACATCTCCAAAAACCACTCTCTCATCCTCCACTCCAAATCCTTCTCCCTCTTCCCGCCCCAATATCCCTAAAAAACGTTTCCTATCCACCATTGACCTCTTGCCTACCCCTCATCTCTTGGCTGAGGTGTCCCCATGCCCTGTCCACCTGAGGTGCCTGCCTATTTACCAACTGATGCCCCTGCAGTGTTCTCTCCGTGTTGAAGCAGGTGACATGTGGGGCCTTGGACTTTGGCCGGTCGCCATGTGGCCCACGAAAATTGAGGACTGGACTATCTCCCTTTTTCTGTAAACATGTATATATCTATTCTCCTGCTTAACTTATTATTTCTACTGTGTTGATCTTATTACAAACACTTTGGCAAAATCTTTTGTCCTTGCATTATTTAGCTGAGTTACGGGGTCAAATTGTTTTTTTAATGCATCTGGTTGTGTGTATGGTGTGTGTGTGTCACTCTCTTTTTCCTCCCTCCTCCCTTGTGTGCTAGGCAGCTGTACTCAGCGTCATTGTCTTTGCCAGTGTTGGTGTTCATGGTGGACAGAATGTAGAACATCATAGGAAAAACATGCAGTTCAGGTTCCATGGCGGCGTGGTTGTTCCCT
This sequence comes from Pleurodeles waltl, assembly GCF_031143425.1. Taxonomy (NCBI): domain Eukaryota; kingdom Metazoa; phylum Chordata; class Amphibia; order Caudata; family Salamandridae; genus Pleurodeles; species Pleurodeles waltl. The sequence continues at coordinate 535,276,386 of NC_090443.1, forward strand.
GTGTCTCCAATGGTCAGCGTTTCATTTCTGAGCTCAGTTTCCACCAGGCTTTTGATGTCGTTGGTACCGCACCGGAAAAGGTGGTGGATTGTGTTGTTGTAATGTTCCGCCTGGCTGTAGGCGGCTAACGCCATGGTGGCTGTGGTTTCCACCCTGGTGGTCGGTGTGGTACATTGGCTGTCTTTCGGAGATCTTTCTGCCATGGCCATAATTTGGTGGTAGTTACCACCAGCCTGTTGGCGGTATTACCAGCACTTTATCACAGACCGCAAGGGTCATAATGAGATCCTAAATAATTTTTAAAAATGGAGCTGCACCAATCATGTACAAAATTAGGAAGGTACCTTGGGCCTTCATAGGACATTTACACAAGAAGTTGGTCAACCACTTTGAACTAGACACGTGTAAAGGTGACAGCTCCTTGTGTTTATGTGTGGATTTGTGTGATATTAATCACAACATTTGGATTGGTTGTGAGGTTTTAACGAACATACCAGAAATGTGTATTTAGGAGGGAGCCACTGTGTTCACTATTCTGGATATGTCCACTGCATATCATCAGGTGGTTTTGAGTGATGAGTCGAGACACTTCACCTCCTTGGTTACCCTCCAGGAAGCTTCCTGCTTCAATCTTATGCCATTGGGGTTGGCTCAGCTTCCTCTGTGTTTCAGAGATTAATGAAGGTGATGTGCAAGAACATTAAGGGCAATCTGTATTTTCAGGATGACATATTGGTGTATGCCAGTGACATTGATGAGCAGTATGTCAGGTTGTTGAAGGTATTATGAGTCTAGTAGGATAGGAACTTGACGCTATAAGGTGAGAAGTATATGTTCAAGGAGGAATGGGTAGATTATTTGAGGCACCACATATCTAAAATTGTTGTAAAACCAAAAATGAAAATATAGAGGGAGATCTGTGAGGCTTCTTTGTCAGCCGTCAGGAACCAGTTGAGGTTGTTTTTGGGATTGGTCCCATTTTATTCTATCTTTGTTCCACACTTTGCATAAAAACACCATTGGTCAGATATAGCATTCATGGAGAAACAAATCACCAATAGATTTCAGACCGAGGGCATATGCACTTTAGCACCGTTTAGCAGTGGTAAAGTGCCCAGAATCCTAAAGCCAACAAAAACAGATCAGAAAAAAATAGAAGGAAAAAGGCAACCCTGGAAAAAGGGTGAGGTCCAACATAACCCAATATAATCCTATAGAAGAGGTAGGCTTCACAGTAGTGAAAAACAAATGTAGGTGTTTTTCACTACCAGGACATGTAAAACGTAAAAGTACATGCCCCGTCTTTTATTTACATTGCACCATACCCTATGGGCTATATACAGTATAGGGCTTATTTCTATTTGAGAGGACACTTAGATGAAAAAAAAGGGGAGTTTATGGCTTGGCAAGGGGTTTAAGGTTACCAAGTCAAATTGACAGTTTAAAGCAGCATTCATTCTGCAATGATAGACCTGGGGCATGTTTTAACGGGTTACTTAGGGGGTGGCACACCAGTTACTTCAGGTCCACTAGTAGCATTTAATTTACAGGCCCTAGGTATGTGATAGACCATCCCACAAGGGACTTATAAGTAAATTAAATATGACATTCTGGAATAAGCCATTGTTACAATGCTTAAAGGAGAGAATAAATGCTATTTAGCATTGGTTAGCAAAGGTAAAGTGCACAGAGTCCTAAAGTCAATAAAAAAAATGAATTCAGCCAAAAGAGAAAGGTTGAAGCAAAATGTCTGGGGGTGACCCCGCAGAGAAGTCCAACAAGGAGTAATGGTTTGGTCTAGCTTTGTAACTCCATCTTGAAAGATCAGTTGCAGTTAGCTCTAGTAAGTAAACTTAATTTGAGACCAGTGGCTGAAAATATGCTATGGGTTTATAGATCAATACCCAACATGAATACGGTTGTGTCACCATTTATACTTTTGTGGGGGTGCCTAGATTTATATTTAGCAGGGAATGGATGGGCTGTTCCACTGTTGATCCTTCACACTTATAATATGTGATAGATGGGAGGAAACAAGGGCAGATAGGAGAGAGTCTGCAAGGGAATTTGTGAAGATATTTTGAGAGTGAGATGTTGGGCCAGAGCGAAGAACCAGTGTCATGATTAGAAGGGAGAAACTGAGGGCTTCGTTTACAAAGATTGGGCATCGGACAGCACCGCAAGTATTTTTGCTGTGCTGCCTTATGCCAACTCTAAAGGGCAGGTATGCACTGCACTGTATTTATGAGCTAGAGTGCATGCCTGTCCTTTCAGGTGGTGCATAATGTGGTGCCTAGCGTCAACGCAGGCACCTTAGCACCTTATTGAAGGGTGTCTGCTTTGTTGGCAGGATTGATTTTGTGCTGGAAGGAACACCTTCCTGCACAATAACAATCCATAGAACCATTTCCCCTCCTTCTAATTGTGCTGCAAAATGCAGAGAATGCAGCACACATGGAAAGAGGAAACAATGAGGAGAAATTAAAACATTTCTCCTTGTTACTCCTGCTCTGGGAGGCATACGTTTCTGGTGCTGCCCTAGTTTAACTGATTTTATCAATCTGGGGCAGCGTCAAAATCCATGGGTGTTGCGGGGGAACACCCACTGCAATGTCCATGAAATGCCTCCTTGACTCGGAGTAAGGCAACTCAGCGACTTGTGCTGCATTGCCTTACTCCATATCTATGAGGTCATGGATAGCCATACAGGGTGGATTGACGTCCCCTCATAGATATGGTTGAGAGGCCTGCGTCCCTGGAGTGTCTAAAAAAGTGATGCTCTGATGACACAGGCCTCTTGTCAATAACCCCTCCCGCCCCCCCCCAAGTTCGCATGATTTTCAAGTCCTACTTAGTGTGGTACATACTAACAATGGCAGAGTTTGGAACAAGGAGAGGGTTGCTGTGATGCCTCCTGATAAAGGTGATTTTGTACTTTCTTGTTTGGGAGGAATTGCAGGTGAAATAATGATACCAGATCACATGCCACACAATCTTGTAAGGTGAGAGATGGAAACATTTTGTGATGGGACTAAGTAATGTTTGCAATTCCCAAATAGGTATTTAACTTTAAATTTGTGTCTATGTATGTATCTTTGCTACACTTCTCAATCCCATCTTCTCATTAATTCTTTCAATGCTGTTGAATTTTTTATATTTATATTTCAAACTTTTGGGTGCCTTCCGGCAGAGTCTTTGCAGAAAGTGTAGGCTTTATTCCTTTTTTTATTCCCCTTTATATTTTCTTTTGTATTTCTTCCTTTTTCTTCAATTGTTAAGGGGAAAAATGTGTAGAGTCTGTCCTCATATTTTTTGTCTTTGAAGTCAGCATCATAGAAGGTCTGAGATGTAGGTTCTGTAGCTATCAGTTCACTGAAGGCAAAGTGTTGGAGGTCCTATCACATGTACTTATAATATCAACAAACAAGCATTTGCTGCCCACTTTTGCAGAATGCCTTGTTTTGGACCTAGCATCATCATATCATCCATGTACGCCAAACAACATGCTCCAAGTTATGGAAATAATGAAAGGGGTCAAGGTAATAGACACTGAACTGAGAGACACTCACACTTGAGGTAGTGAGAAATCCAGCGGCAAGGAATGCACCCATATTGAGACAGGGAATAGACTCACACAGAGACAGAAAGACATAATACAGGAAAACATACATAAGAAGAGAATAAGGTGACATCAGAAGCTTAATGCTAAATGATAGGGTCTTGCTGCAAAGGCCTGTGAGGGTCTTCCAAAGTTCCACTCTGGCTGATCGCTTGATAGGTATACAAGTGCCCAGCGCAGAGTCTACTGAAAGATTGGGGTCCAACTGCACCACTGGAGCTGTAGGACCTACATCACACCCCTAACTGACACTGGAAGAACAAGACACCAAATCTGAAACATGCGGACACTGACACTACCAAGGGAGTCCAACGGAACACCAGCAGCCCATTACTGCTTTGTAACAATCAACTACCTAAGTGTCACTGGACAGAGAGACACATTGGGGTAGGTATGGAAACTGATGCAGGCACAGTGAAAGAACTAACCCTGGGACACTTAGTCAAACTAGTCCCATCCACACTAGCCCAGTCTTTCGAGGGCTATTTCTCAATGAGAAAGTGTATTTTCCTGCAGATGTGCCTTAACTATTACATGTTTATTTTGAAAATGCTATCTGTGATTTTTTGGGGGGCAGTTAATACACCACTAAAGCTTTAGAATCATTGCACACGTACACACATTTGAAATGTAACATTTTTGTTTATTCATGTTGTTCAGTTTACATTTGTGCTGAACAATGCTAGCAAAGCATAGCTTGTTTATATAGTTGGCACAGTAAATCAAGCATTTGAGAAAATAGTAGAATCACCCTCTGTTAGTGTTCACTGTATCTCTCGTTCAAGGTCTTCCCACATTCCTTCCCATCAAAATATTCTGACGGCAGGCCTCAGGCCGGGGGCGGCGGTGCTGTGCGGACATCGACACTCCGCTTCAAGCACCAGAGAGGCGCTGGAGGTCGCTGCCGCTGGGGGTGCTGTCTATCGGGCGTGGGGACAGCCCGGCTCCCCTGTTGGAGGCACAAGTAGTGGAGCAGCCCGCGACCATATGCCGCGCCATCGTGTGATCCTGAGGCCCGGCACAAAGTGAACTGAGAGAAAAAAGTGGCTTCGGGCGCCCAGGGGCGGAGCGCATGCCGCTGCTCGAGCCTTGCCGGAGCAGTATCAGATCAGCTAGCAGCTCCGCTCATCACCTCCGTGCGCCTGCACCCAGCTCAGCTTTCCCTGTTTTACCTCCCCCTCCCCTTGGATAGTGCTGTACAGGGGACGGGGGACATACGAGCCATCGGCCGGGCGCACATGCCATCACAGAATACGGGAGTACTGGGTGGGTGATGACCTAGCCCCCCCCTCCCACTCCACATACCGCCTCCGACCCCCCCTCTTATGCTGCCTAATGGGGGTGTAATGCCTGCGCACCACGGACGCAGTGACCTCACGACAACGGGCCGGCGCTGCCGGGGGGGGGGGCCTGACAAGCGGCTGCGAGGAGGGGCACGTGGCCTGGAGATGGCAGGAATTGCAGACAGGGTCGAGACCCACTGTAGACCAGAGCCTCTTGGGACTGGGAGGTGGATCTGAGGGCGGGGTTGACTGAGTGCTCCTTCCCGCACCGTGCAGGTGGAGCGAGGAGAACCAACTGGAGCTATCGGGGGAAGCGTCCGCGACACTGAACAACTGCGATGCTGTACGCAGTGGCTGGGGGGGGGGGCTACCCCGACATCGGACTGACTGAGGCCTCCTGGTAATGATGTTTTCCCTCTTAACGGATCCTGAGCTCCTGGGACCTGCACCCTCCATTCCTCTCCTGCCTTCTACCCCTTGACTACTGCCATTGCAGCAGTTACTTACCGGACCTTGCCGAGTACTGGACACAGAGCGGGGGCATAGAGTGTCTCCTCCCTTCCCCCCCTCTCCTCCTACCATGTCATTCACTTGCCCTCATCCGGTTATTGCTTCCCTAGCCGCTGCTCAGCAGGAATCTCCCTCCCCCTCCACAGATTACTGGACCATACTCATAACAGGATGTCTGCAATGCCTGGTGGTAGGCCGTCAGGCAAGCAATCAGGTAAACCATCCTGGCAATTGCTCTTCTCTGAAGCTCTACAAAATTTGAGAGTGCCGTCCCTCGCCTCGGAGGTGCATGCACTCACTCCACCTGGTATCATGGCAGACCCAGCGCAGGGAGCTACTATGGACCACATTTTACAGGAGATCTCGGAGGTGGGTCGCAGGCTGGAGGGGATGGACAACGGCATGGCCTCCCTGACGGCGGAGACGAAATCCATGTGGTTGGACATAGCAGGCTTTCAGTCGCAAGTACTGGGACTGGAGCAGCAAGTATCGACAGTGGAGACGCATATCACTTCCCTCACGGACTGGGATCAGGAACTGCTATACCTTCGAAGTAAGCTGATCAACCTGGAGGATAGGAGCTGCAGAGACAACTTCCACTTTCTTGGATTCCCGGAGACCATTGAAGGCGCAGACATTCACTCCTACCTGCGAGAGACCCTACCCAAACTAACAGGCCTCACTTTCGACCCCCCCCCCTGGAATTTTAGAGGGTGCACAGGCTTGGTCCTAAAAGGCAAGATGACGCCAATTGTCCCCACCTCATCATAGCATGCCTTCTGCGACACGTGCAGACCAGCCAACTCCTACAAGCAGCCCGGTCACACAGCGCATTCCGGATGGATGGACTACAGATCAGGCTGACGGCCAACTTCTCCAAAGAGACCCGTGAGCGCAGGAGAGCGTGCTTGGCCCTTCGACCCCGTTTACGCCAGCTGGAAGTGAAATATGGTCTGGTCGAGCCGGCATGTGGATCACTAAAAATGGGGTGTCCAAAGACTTCTACGACCCCGAGGACCCCAAGGGCCTGCAAGCTTTTCTGGAAGGGCTCCAACTCCAGACCCAGTCCATGGATATAGAGCCCCTGGTCTAGTCCCAGGACTTGCCGGCCGGGGACGACTCAGGGAGATGCCCCCCCCCAAACTCCGCCCCTGGAGAAGCAGGATCGGTCACCTCAGACCCCCAATCTAGGGGGAGAGACTTAGAGAGACTCACGAAGAGCCACAATGACAGGAGTCAAGTTCTGCAGGCAGTGGTGCTGCACACGCAGACCACAGAGAGGGACAAATCTCGCTCCCCACTGAAGCCCACCGTGACTCCCAGCTCATGACACAGCTGCATGACATCCCAAGGGAGCTGCAACAGCAAAAAACGCAATGTTCTGTGAGAGCTGCAGAGGTCCTTCTACTGCGACAACGGAGGGATTAGTACGTGCCTCTTTGACAATCCTGCTGATGTTTGTTTTACAGCTGAACTGTATTCCAACAGGTCCCACGACAAACATAGTTTATTGCCCGGCTGTCATTTGGCTTCTTTGAGTCTATTATATAACTTGTTTATTGCCCTTCAGATTTCATACGTGTGTGGTACGTTTCAAGTTTGATTGTTCTCAATTGGCTATTGTTCACGGTTTTCTCTATCCTCTCCCCTACTCGCCCTACCCCCTACCTTGCTCATCACCCCCCCTGCAGTCGTATGCCCCTCGCCTCCCCCACACTTCAAGCTAGGGTGCCACCCCTGCTCTGCTGTCCAATTTATCCACACATGGATACACTATCTTGCACCCATTGTTCGGGACATCTGGGGACTACTGCACCGGGTATCACGGGGTCCTTACCGGCCGTTTTGATGGATGCTTCCCCTCTCCTTATGTGGATATCTTCTGCCTGCGTCATCTGCGCGGCTTCACAATGTCAGAGTACCTGTGGCCTGGTTTTAACCTAGGCACACTCTGCGAGGGTCCCTTCCCCCCCCACCACCTCCTCCATGTCCCCCGCCCCACTGCGCGGCACCCTACTGGCTTCTGCTGCGCGCATACACGCCACCCTCCGGTGCTTCTATCTTATATCATATATCTAATATCTTACGTCCTGACGGAGACAATGGGTTGGCTTGACTGGGATGTCTTGCATGCCTCCTCCCCCCCGGCTGGGGGCCTGCTGGTCAGGCATTTGAGCTTTATAGGCTTAGGTTTAGACCCGCAGACCACAGATCGGGATCGGCGGGACTTCCCTGTTCTGCTCTCTTTTCTTTTCCCTTCTCCCTCCTCTCTCTCTCTCTCTCTCTCTCTCCCTCTCTCTCTCTCTCTCTCTCTCTCTCTCTCTCTCTCTCTCTCTCTCTCTCTCTCTCTCTCTCTCTCCTCTTCTCTTCTCTTCTTTCTTCCTGTTTTTCTCTCCTCTTCTGGCCCATTCCTCGTGTTTCTATTCCCCCCCTTTCTTTTATTCTCCCTCTTCTCTCTCTCTCTATTCCTTATCCTTCTTCCTTTCCCTGGGACCCTCTCTCTTTTTTTTCTCTCCCCTCCTTCCCTGCCCCAATCCGCCCCCCTCGCTTATTCCCCTTTCCCTCCCTCTCTTCCCTCTCCTCCTACTATCCCCTCCCCTGCCCGAGACAGACCCTTCGTCCAGGTCCTTGACATTGCTTTTTGCCCTCTCTAGCCCCTTTCCCCCCATCCCCTGTCTCCTCCCCATCTGGACTCCCTGGCCCCTATCTCTGGGTTCCACGATGGACAGCTCCCCTAACCCCACCTACTCCGCTGCGGATCATATCCTGGAATGTAAATGGCCTAACCCATTTCATAAAACGGAAAAAGGTGCTCTCCTACCTTAACTCCAAACGGGCTGACATAGCGTTACTCCAGGAGATGCACCTCAACAGAGATGAGTCCGGCAAGCTACACAAGGACTGGGTGGGCACTATTTAGCTGCAGCCCTCCCACGCAAGTGCCCCCCGGAAATGTGGTGTTGTACTGCTGTTGCGGAAAACCATCCCCCTCACTGTCATCAAATCATGGGCTGACCCAGAGGGGCGATATGTGTTCACTAAGTTGAAGATGGGGGACTCCTCCCTGTGTGTGGGCTCCATTATGCCCCAATCGGTTCCAAGCGACTGTTCTTTCTGCAAATCAACCGTCTCTTGACTGAAAGAGGGGCAACTCGTTATGTGATCGGGGGAGATTGGAATCTGGCTAGAGACGCAGGCTTGAACAGGTCAGGGCCCCTGGATATCAGCAATAACGCTGACAGGGCCCTACAGTCTGATATAATGCTGGGCAACAGCCTGGTGGATCACTGGAGGCTGACGCACCCAGTCGACAGAGAGTACACGTCTTTGTCACAAGTGCACGGCACTCAATCCAGTCTAGACTATTTCCTCATGTCACATAACCTATTGGCCCATGCCCAAGATGCTCACATACTCGAATGCGGCCTCTCGGACCACTCCCCAATCCATGTCGCTGTCCAGTTGGGCCTGGGGTCGCAAACCATGGAGATTTGCTGTGCATCGCTACCGTTCTCCGCATCGGTAAGAAAGTTGAGAGCCTATGCGTCCACCTTCGTTCAATAAAACCTAGGCACTGTCGACTCCAAGAGGATCGTATAGGCAGCGGCCAAGTCAACCATTCGTGGGCAACTGAGGCGTGATGCAGCGTTGGCGAATAGAGAGAAAAGCGTGGCAAGTGGCACTGGAAACCGACATTCGGCGTCTCACGCGGCGATACACAACCCACCCGTCCCTTCACATGCGCAGATGTCTGGAACGTGCCCGTATGGCCCTTAACGAGCTGTACACCTCCCAGGCCGAATATGCCTTGCAACGCCTGCAAGGGAGGCACCATGAGCAAGGTGAGAAAGCCGGCCGGTTGCTGGTAGCTCAGCTTCATCAGATAACAGCCACTCTCGCTATACCTGCCATTGGCACCTATACGGGAGAAGTGCTTACGCACCCACAAGAGATAGTCAACAAATTTTTGCCCTACTGGCATCTCTACACGCCGGAGGTGACATGCAGCCCCGCCCAAATTGAGGCCTTTCTAACCATCCTTGACTTACCCTCTCTTTCCGATGAAGGTCGCAACCTTCTAGATGGAGAAATCAGTAGGCTGGAAATTGAGAAAGTCATGTCCGACCTCCCCTACCACAAATCACCCAGGGAGGATGTATTCCCTGGGGATCAGATTTTTCTCCAGTCAGCTCTTTCCTCTATTTCCTTTTCCAGTGTGCTATTGCCCACATCATTTTAAGGCTCATTCATGTGGTACATGGGTCCCTTGAGCAATAGATGTGCAAATAAAGGCACGAAAAAGCATAAGTTCCATGTTCTATGGCTGCCCTGCTAAACTTGTGTGCTGACACATCTCAGATATGCCATCTCATTTTCTTTCCATCCACCATAGAACGAAAGGCCAACCCACTGGCAACATGTCACTCTCAACAAATCATTCACACTAACATCTCTCACTGACATTATATTTTATTGTCCTCCTCCCAACACAACAAACAACCAGCAAAGTGCCAAAAGCTACCCATGGGCAAACAGCCATGTAGCATTGTCAATCCGTAAGTTATAAAACCCAGCACCTAGGGCATGTTTTGCTTCCACAACTGTAATCCCTTCTGCACAACATACACCCCCACATTTTTTGTAATTGCTTATGCATGAGCCAACTGATCGAAGCCACATCCTTGGACTGGTCTGGAGTCTCTTAAAGCCATGCTGCCGCACACACTTGACCAGATCAGACATGCACACTCTGAAATGGTCAAAACAAGAAAAGCTATGATGCTTAACAAGAGTGAAGGGGCAACACCAGAGGCAGAGACAGAAGGGAATTCTTGCAACAATGTGACATCATGATACATACATACATACATGGTACATGATAGAACACCAGCACTTGAGGTCTATCGTACACAAGTGTAATCTGCTCCCTATATGGATCTAAAATATGGAGTTCTGCCAACATGGACAACTGAAAGTATAGGAGATTCATTTTTTCAAAAAAATACAGAGAAACATCCCCTCTGTTCCCTTGCAAGTAGACTTCGCAATTACGAATTTAGAGTCCATTGTACTATAAAATGGTTGCATAAAACTAGTGGCATTTGCAACCAGTAAAGAGTTTTACTAACCGAACTATGTCCTAATAGATTGGTCTGCAAAATTTCGATTTGGAGTTTGCTGTCACCCACCCCAGCTCATGAATATTGATGAGGTACTCACTCCAGTTCGTGGACTTTGCAGGGTTCATGGCTTGTTAGGTTCAGCAGACCACCATGTCTGTGATCACTTTTAAATACATTTTTAATGCAGTTCATTTTCTTTAAAGGAAATAGTGCTCAGAGATGTCATTTGTTCCTTGCGACCACTGCCCTGGCATTCCCCTGACCTCAGAGTTTTCAAAGGACATAAAGCAAATACAGCCCGATGAACCTTATTTACTTTCTCTGTAATGCAATGCCAAAGGCTTTCATTCTAAACAAGCATTGGCAATTCCAGTATGTCTGGCTTATGAATGAAAGTGCCTTTTGTGTTAATGAGTGTAAATTCTGACACAATTACAATAAAACACACACAAACGCACAACATATGCATGATATAATTAAAAGTATACATTTAGAAAAAAGAAAACCTGCTGTCTTCTAAACACATTGTGCATATGTTTGTAATAACACAGCAGCGGGTGTCCCTCTTGCAAAGGTATTGTAAGTAGTCTACTGTTGTTTTAATGATCAAGCATGGCTTCCACATATAGAACCAATGTGTTGACCATCTTGGAAGGGCAAAATAATGATACACTGTGGACCACAGCATCCTATAATGATTTCCTGGTTAGAAGAGAGTGGCCGCATGGCATGCAGTGTATTGCATTTGAAATGAGCGGCATCCAAGCAACCTGTTAGCACTGCCTGGAGAGCTCTTAAGAAACATTACAGTCCTCTTTAGAAACATTAAAAAAAAAAAAAAGAGGAAAAGCAAAGAAATGAAAGGGGTTCTATAAAAGAAGACAAATCAAACCTAAAGGCCTGGCCAACAAGCCCTAATAATGAAGTGTGCTCATTTTCAGGTGGATGTACACACATAATCAGAGAATGGCATCATTCATAAGGCAACATAGTTCCCTATGTATCTATAGGCATATATATTTATATGTATCTCTAGGCATATTTTATATATATATATATATATATATAGATAGAGAGAGAGAGAGAGAGAGAGAGATATGTAGAGAGAGATGGATGGATGTATTATTTAATGATTTTTAAATTATAAGATACTGGCAGACATGTAAAAGAAGATTCTAGCACAAATCATTACAGGGTAAATGGTCCACCCCTAGGGCTTATTAAAGGCAGTACGGTAGGAGGCTGGCCTGGCTTGTAGTGGGTACCAAGGGGTACTTACACTCTGTACCAGGTCCAGTTATCCCTTATTAGTGTAGAAGAGGTGTTTCTAGCAGCTTAGGCTGATAGAAGGTAGCTATAGCAGAGCAGCTTCGGCTGAACTAGGAAACATGCAAAGCTCCTACTATACCACTGGTGTCATATGCACAATATCATAAGAAAACACAATACACAGATATACTAAAAATAAAGGTACTTTATTTTTATGACAATATGGCAAAAGTATCTCAGTGAGTACCCTCAGTATGAGGATGCCAAATATACACAAGATATATGTACACAATACCAAAAATATGCAGTAATAGCAAAAGGAAGTAATGCAAGCAGTGTAAAGTTACAGTAGATTGCAATAGGAGAACATAGGTATAGGGGCAACACAAACCATATACTCCAAAAGTGGAATGCGAACCACGAATGGACCCCAAACCTATGTGAGCTTATACAGGGTCGCTGGGACTGTAAGAAAACAGTGAGGGTTAGAAAAATAGTCCACCCCAAGACCCTGAAAAGTAGGTGTAAAGTACACCTATATTCCCCAGAGAGCACAGAAGTCGTGATAGGGGATTTCTGCAGGAAAGACCAACACCAGCAATGCAAACAAAGTGGATTTCCATACGAGAGTACCTGTGGAATAAGGGGACCAAGTCAAAGAGTGGCGACAAAGTCGAGATTGGTCAGATGCCCAGGAAATGCCAGCTGAGGGTGCAAAGAAGCTGCCACTGGATGGTAGAAGCTGTGAATTCTGCAAGAACGAAGAGGACTAGGAACTTTCCCTTTGGAGAATGGATGTCCCACGTCGTGAAGAAGCTTGCAAAGGTGTTCCCATGCAGAAAGACCGCAAACAAGCCTTGCTAGCTGCAAGGGTTGCGGTTAGGGTTTTTGGATGCTGCTGTGGCCCAGGAGGGACCAGGATGTCGCCACTTGGATGAGGAGACAGAGGGGGCGCCCAGCAAGTCAGGGAGCCCTCACAGAAGCAGGCAGCACCCTCAGAAGTACCAGAACAGGCACTTGGAAGAGGAGTGAACCAGAGCTCACCCGAAGACACAAAAGGGAGTCCCACGACACCGGAGGACAACTCAGGAGGTTGTGCACTGCAGGTTAGAGTGTCGGGGACCCAGGCTTTGCTGTGCACGAAGGAAATCCTGGAAGAGTGCACAGGAGCCGGAGCAGCTGCAAATCATGCGGTACCCAGCAATGCAGTCTAGAGTGGGGAGGCAAGGACTTACCTCCACCAAACTTGGACTGAAAAGTCACTGGACTGTGGGAGTCACTTGGATAGAGTTGCTGAGTTCCAGGGACCACGCTCGTTGTGCTGAGAGGGGACTCAGAGGACCAGTGATGCAGTCTTTTGTTGCCTGCTGTTGCAGGGGGAAGATTCCGTCGACCACAGGAGATTTCTTCAGAGCTCCTAGTGCAGAGAGGAGGCAGGCTACCCCCAGAGCATGCACCACCAGGAAAACAGTCGAGAAGGCGGCAGGATCAGCGATACAAGGTTGCAGTAGTCGTCTTTGCTACTTTGTTGCGGTTTTGCAGGCGTCCTGAGCAGTCAGCGGTCGATCCTTTGGCAGAAGGTGAAGAGAGAGATGCAGAGGAACTCTGATGAGCTCTTGTATTCGTTATCTAAAGAATTCCCCAAAGCAGAGACCCTAAATAGCCAGAAAAGGAGGTTTGGCTACCTAGGAAGGAGGATAGGTTAGCAACACAGGTAAGAGCCTCTCAGAAGGAGTCTCTGACGTCACCTGCTGGCACTGGCCACTCAGAGCAGTCCAGTGTGCCAGCAGCACCTCTGTTTCCAAGATGGCAGAGGTCTGGAGCACACTGGAGAAGCTCTGGGCACCTCCCCTGGGAGGTGCAGGTCAGGGGAGTGGTCACTCCCCTTTCTTTTGTCCAGTTTCGTGCCAGAGCAGGGCTGGGGGATCTCTGAACCGGTGTAGACTGGCTTATGCAGAGATGGGCACCATCTATGCCCATCAAAGCATTTCCAGAGGCTGCGGCTGGGGGAGGCTACTCCTCCCCAGCCCTGACACCTTTTTCCAAAGGGAGAGGGTGTAACATCCTCTCTCTGAGGAAGTCCTTTGTTCTGCCTTCCTGGGCCAAGCCTGGCTGGACCCCAGGAGGGCAGAAACCTGTCTGAGGGGTTGGCAGCAGCTGCAGAGAAACCCCGGAAAGGCAGTTTGGCAGTACCCGGGTCTTTGCTAGAGACTCAGGGGATCATGCCATCCTGGCATTGGGAAGACAATTCCGTGATCTTAGACATGTTACATGCCCATGTTCGGAGTTACCATTGTAACGCTATACATAGGTAGTGACCTATGTATAGTGCACGCGTGTAATGGTGTCCCCGCACTCACAAAGTCCGGGGAATTTGCCCTGAACAATGGGGGGGGCACCTTGGCTAGTGCCAGGGTGCCCACACACTAAGTAACTTAGCACCCAACCTTTACCAGGTAAAGGTTAGACATATAGGTGACTTATAAGTTACTTAAGTGCAGTGGTCAATGGCTGTGAAATAACGTGGATATGATTTCACTCAGGCTGCAGTGGCAGGCCTGTGTAAGAATTGTCAGAGCTCCCTATGGGTGGCGAAAGAAATGCTGCAGCCCATAGGGATCTCCTGGAACCCCAATACTCTTGGTACCTCAGTACCATATACTAGGGAATTATAAGGGTGTTCCAGTATGCCAATGTGAATTGGTGAAACTAGCCTGTTAGTGACAATTTGAAAAGAGAGCATAACCACTGAGGTTCTGGTTAGCAGAGCCTCAGTGAGACAGTTAGGCATCACACAGGGAACACATACATATAGGCCACCAACTTATGAGCACTGGGGTCCTAGGTAGCAGGGTCCCAGTGACACATAACAAACATACTGAAAACGTAGGGTTTTCACTATGAGCACTGGACCCTGGCTAGCAGGATCCCAGTGAGACAGTGAAAACACCCTGACATACACTCACAAACAGGCCAAAAGTGGGGGTAACAAGGCTAGAAAGAGGCTACTTTCTCACAAGTACAAAACACCAAAATCATTCCCTACAAAGGTAATCTGACATGTCATCTAATAAAATACCTTTCTATAGGCTTTAATATGGGAAAACACCAATCCACCAATATATGCTTGTTGATTTTAACAAATGCTTTTCACAATCCATGTGTCAAGTAGGGGTGTGTAGGGAGCTCCGCTGGCAGAGCTAACGGAGTTTTTGGAACACCGTGCTCTGCTTGGATTGCGGAGTTATCCAAAAACTCTGCTCGACCTGCCAGCAGAGCGGAGCTCACCCGGTGTGCGCTGCAGCCCAGTTATGGGCTGCACAGTGCAAGCGTAAACAGTCTGTGCTTGTCTGTGCAGCTCATAACTGGGCTGCAGTGCACACCGGAGCAGACAAGAGGGAGGCAACTGCTGAAACTCATTGCCGTTGGATGACGAGGACCACCTGGGAGACCCAGGTAAGTCCTCGTCTCTTCTTTTGTTGTCATTGTTTGTGCACACTGGTGCACAAACAAGGACTGAAACGGCAGCTTTCGCTACCTATGGCCTTGGCCTGAATTCAGGCCAGGGCCGTAAGCAGTAAAAGCTGCTGTCTCCGGCTCTTTTGCACCGGCTGGGACACAACAGGCCTGGCAGCTTTCGCTGCCTACAACCCTGACCTGAATTCAGGGCAGGGCTGTAGGCAACAAAAGAACGCTGCAGTTTCAGGCCTCTTGTGCACTGGCCTGTTCCATGTGCAGTGCCTACGACCCGCCTGAATGCCCTGATCTTGTAAGCGCTAACTCTGCATAGCGTTTCCAAGATCAGGCCTATTCAGGACTTTGCAGGTCACGTAACTCCGTTCCTGTGGAATTCCACAGAGTTTTTTTCAACTCCACAGAATTCCAGAGAGTCAGGCCTAGTGTCAAGCCTAATGTGTTTATCATAATTTTTTAGAAAAACCGTTCAGACATATGACAAGCAAAATAGTTTTTCCTAGTAAACCAATGAGACATGTAGCTGTTATCAATGGCTTATCACCATAACCAGCTGAGGCCTTCAGTACTGAGCAGAAGCTTTCTCACAAGGCAGAGTCATAAAACTGCGTAGTATGTAAAATCACAGCTTTCAAAGCAAAATACTATGGGCCTTTCTTAAGGGAAGTGGTGCTGCACACAGTGCAGCACCACTTTCCTTGTGCCACTTAGGGCCGTATTTATACTCCGTTTGCGCCGAATTTGCGTCGTTTTTTTCGACGCAAATTCGACGCTAAACTAACGCCAACTAACGCCATATTTATACTATGGCGTTAGAGGCGAATAGCGCCAAAGTTCCCGGAATGTGCGTCATTTTTTAGCGTGAACCCCTTCCTTGCGTTAATGATATGCAAGGGAGGCGTTCCCGTCTAAAAAATGACTCCCAGGCCTTTACGTGGTATTTATACTCCCGGGCAAAAGAGACGCCCGGGAGTGGGCGTGGCTAAAAACGGCGCATTTGCGCCGCTTTTTAACGCCTGGGTCAGGCATGGCGTTAAGGGACAAGTGGGCTCAAAATGAGCCCAGAGTGCCCTCCCCTGCCCCCAGGGACCCCCCCTGCCACCCTTGCCCACCCCAGGAGGACACCCAAGGCTGGAGGGACCCACCCCAGGGACATTCAGGTAAGTATTTTTTTATTTTTTTTTTATAATTTTTTTTGGCATAGGGGGGCCTGATTTGTGCCCCCCTACATGCCACTATGCCCAATGACCATGCCCAGGGGACAGAAGTCCCCTGGGCATGGCCATTGGGCAAGGGGGCATGACTCCTATCTTTACAATGATAGGAGTCATGTTGATGGGGGATGGGCGTCGAAAATAAATGGCGCAAGTCGGGTTACGACGATTTTTTCGACGTAACCTGACTTGCCCCATTTTAAGACGCCCATGCGCCATTTTCCCCCTACGCCGGCGCTGCCTGGTGTACGTGGTTTTTCTCGCGCACACCAGGCAGCGCCGGTCTGCTTGCGCCGGCTAACGCCATTCAATAAATACGGCGCCCGCATGGCGCTTCAGAATGGCGTTAGCCGGCGCAAAACTTTTTGACGCTAAACTGCGTTAGCGCAGTTTAGCGTCAAAAAGTATAAATATGGGCCTTAGTGCCCCCCTAATGCCACCATGTGCACACAGTATCTAAAATACGACACACCATGGCGCTAGTTAGAGAAACTAGCGTCAACATTTTTTACACTAGTTCGGAGCTTTGCACGGCTAGCGTCAACAATTTTAACGCTAACCCTGCACAGCCCATTGAGGCCCACTGAAAACAATGGTGTGTCTCCTTTTAACGCCTACGCAGAGCAGGCATTAAAAGTTCAGAAAAAAATGACGCAAAGAAATCTTTTAGTTTTCTTTGCGCCATTTTGTCCGCCGCCTAATGGAAGAACACCCACTTTGCATACATTATGCCTGGAGCAGGCATATTTTACCGCAAAGGGTTACAAAGTGGCGCAATGCTTGCATTGCGCCACTTTGTAAATCTGCCACATCGGTTTTGGCCTCGTTGGCCCTCATTAGCGTAAAAGAACAAATTACTCTAATGTGGCACAAGGAGGGGCTAGGGGCTCTTAACTCAGCCCCTATATTTCCTAAGAAGGCCTAACAAGGATACTGACAGTACAAATATGTTCACTGTTTGCCTTTTCACTATAAGCAACTCAGACCTACTGTGCTAGTAAACAAGCCTTCCCACGTGAAAACCATCAGCTATGTCATAAAAAAATAGCAAATATGTAAGAAAATACAGTTGTCAGAACAATACAAAAATCTTTCTTAATAGCACGTAATATGGATTGCCATAGTGGAAATTGTGTATCCCCATGGTTTGTTCTGGTGGATCACACTTGGCTACTACAATAATCTGCAAAGTCCCGTGCAATGAAATGCCTGTCTACAGGCTTTAACACAGTGTAATAACAATCTCTTCCTTATAAGCTGTTGGTTGTTAACACACTCTTTTCACAATGGGTAATGCCTACTCGGTTTGGCATAGCTTTTTATTACAAACAGATCACACCTAGGGAATCTGACATAACTTTTCCCAGTGAACTGATAAGGCCTCTAAAAATGACTTGACAGTACAGATAACCAAGGCCTACAGAACTGCATAGAAGCTGGCAACCATCTTACATACATTTCTAAAATTACAAATATGTTCAAAATTACAGTTGGCAAAACAATATACAACCTCTCTCAACAGGGTCTAACAAGAATCATCACAGTAAAATTCTACTCCCAGGTTTGTGAGAGTGGGGGACTAACACCACTACCCTTGCCTACCATAGTAATCTGTGATATTACAGGCAACCAAATACCTTTCTACAGCCTGTAACATAATGTAACAATAATCCACTGTTAGGTGCCTACTGGTTTAGCATATGGTTTTCACAGTAACTAAGCCAGGCCTACTGCCTTTGTCATATCTTTTCATAATAAACAGGCCGGATCTAGGGCATTGGACATAACATTTCAATGTGCACCATTCAGGCCTATAGCTATTATCATTGACTTTTCACCATAACCAACTCAGGCCTACTGTACTGAGCATGAGCTTTACTACAAGGCGGTCATCAGGCATACAGTCATAAAATTGCAAATTTATAAAAAAATGCAGTTGGCAAAGCAAAACATTCTCTCTCCTAATAGAACTTAACAAGGCTTCTCACAGTGCAAATTTTCCATATTCATGGTTGTTCAGAGGGGGTAACCAACACCAAAACCATTGCCTACTAAAATAATTCACGAGATTCCATGAAAAAAGAAATCTAACTGTAGGCTTTAATTCAGAGAAATAGAAATCCACCCTAATTAGCCTGTTGGCCTTAACATATGCTTTTTATAATCAATATGTAAGGACTACTGCCTTTAACATAACGTTTCAGAATAAACAATCAGGCATATAGCTTTTATCAATGGTTTGTCACCGTACCCAGCTTAAACCCATTGTACTGAGGCCCAGATTTAGGTTAATGGAGCGCAGCACCATGCTGTACCATAAATAGCAGTGCTGTGCCACTTTTGAAATGCAGGGTCGCGCCCTATTTAGAGGAATACGGCGCAGCCATGTATTTCGTCCTGCGCTGGCGCTGAATTAAGCTGCCTAGCGCCAATGCAGGTATCCTGGCACCATAGTGCAAGGGTGTCTGCATTGAGCAGATAGATTGCATATCTGCAGGAAGGTGTTCCTTCCTGAACTTAAACAATCATCCATGGCATCCTGCGTTTTCTATGTGTGCTGCAGAATGCAGCACACATAGAAAAAGCAAACAACGAGGAGGGATAAAAGTATTCCTCCTCGTTTTGCCATACTAACGCCACTTCTGGGGTGGTGTTAGTTTTTGGCGCTGCCTCAGGTTTAAGCCAACTGGTAAATCTGAGGCAGCGTCAAAGGTAATGGGCGTTGCGGTGGAATGCCCACAGCAACGCCCATTGCACACCCCTCTGAAGCAGAAAACTGCGTCAGAGGAGCATATAATAACAAGGAGGCATAACGCCACAAAACAGTGGTGTTACACCTCCTTGTAAATATGGAGCAGTGCTTAGTGCCACCAGAGCGTCACGAAAAGTGATGTTCTGGTGGCTCTAGGGGCTCTTAAATATGTCCCTGAGTGTTAGCTTTCCACAACACAACCATGGGGTAAACAGTCATAAATGTAAAAATGTCCATAAAATTGCAGTTGGCAAAGTAAAATACTATCTCTTCTAGGACAGTATAAGGATAAGGATTAGCATAGTGCATATCTTCTATCCCCATAGTGTGTGATCACCAACACCAAAACCTTTTGCCTACTACAGTACTCTGTGAAATTACATGCAGCAAACTACCTGCCTACAGGCTTTAGCACAGTGAAATAACAATTCATCCTTACAATCCTTTGTCTTAAACACATGCTTTTCACAATTGGTAAGTCATGCCTACTAGTCTTATAATAAACAGATCAAACCTATGGAATATGACATGTATTTCCCAATGTACTGATGATGACAATAACCTTTAACATTGGCTTCACACTTTAACCAACATCAGCCTACTCAAGTGTTCATAAACTGGCAACCCTCATGTATATATTTATTGCCTCCCAGGGTGTGTTTCAGGAGGTAGCCAAGTTCAAAACCTTTGTCTAATACGGTAATCTATGAGATTCAAAACAACAAAATACCTATCTGTCGGCTTTAATGAGGAGTAATAACAACTCACACCTAAATGCCTATCAACTTTAACATATGCTTTTCACAATAAATATGCCAGATCTAGTGCCATTGTTATAACATTTAATAACAAAAAGATCAGGCCTATAGCCATGATCTTTGGTTTGCCATCATAACTAACTGAGTCCCACTGCAGTGAGTATAAACTTTGCCACAAGCCAAGGTGTGCAATACAAGCATTCTTTTTAGTGGAAAAACACAAATTGAGCCAAATCAAATCCTGTATTAGGGAAACCAGCAAGTTGTTGGAGCCTAACTCTCTCTTCCAGTAGGACTCTGAAAGCTTCAGGCGAGAGTTGCTCTGTTAAGCCAGATCTAAAAGTCCATGTCAGTTAATGACTGCCCTCTACTCATCTGTGCTGCTCCCTAAGAAAAACATTTAAGACACTTTAACAGCATGTCTGAAGGAGAGGGAGAACTGGTACAGTATCCATGTGCTGGAAGACACATCAATCACGAACTGAAATACAGTTGCTTTAAAAATAAGTGTGTCTTCTGCTATAATGCTTCGAAGTTCAGCAAAACTATTTAGAGGTTGGGATTATCTGTGTATTTTTGGTTATTTCAAGTGCTACAAATGGGTGTCAGATTCAAATAGTCATTAAATATCCTTTAGCAAGTGCTGGTATTGTCCATTACTATACAATATGTCAGCTGAAAAGTGAACAAACGCCATACATTATTAAATATGAAAGTTAATCCTACTTCCAAACATGGTAACGTAGGAGATCAGATAGACCACATGGAGAACACTAAACTGTAGAAGACTTGAGGGAGTTGGCTGTGGGGGAGGCTGTATGGGCCTTCCGCATTACAATTAAAAATTTTGCCCTGAGGAGGTGGAGGTCCCTGGGGTTGTTGGTGGGAGGCTCATGCGGGCCCCCCACATAAATTTGACATTCAGCCCCAGGGAGGAGATAGTCCCAAGGGCTATGGGGGAGGCTGTACGGGCTGCGCTATTAAAAATTACTGTTTTGCCGTGGGAGAGCAGTGGTATCCAAGGTACGGGGGGCTGCCCCCGTGCATATCTGAATTTTATCACCCCGGGGAGGTGGCGGTCCCTGAGATTAAAACAAGCCCTGTGCACCCTCCTCCTTTTTTAATCTCCTGATGCCCTCAAGACATGGGGGCTAATTAAAGAAAAGGGCAGGAGATTGGATCCACAGATTTTTCCAAGATTTTTTTTTTTTAAAACATGTTTTTTTTAGCCCAGGCGGGGTCTCAGGGTGACCCTATCCTGGCCCCTTTTCTTTTATTCAACTTTTTTTGTGGAACTTAGCCACAGCTGAGTTCCAAGACGACTGCCAACACTTCCTTGTTGAATTGCTGGCAGCCAATCAGATATCAGCATTGGGACAGTTGGATCCACACAGGATCCATGTCCCTAGATATCTATATTTTTTAAACTCTAATATCCCCAAAACTATTGATTGGATTTACACAAATTCACAAAAGTTGACGAAATTTGGTGTAATTACGTCAAGCGGTTCAAGTTGTAGTCATTTTCAAAATCCCTGGGGGAAAATGCATGGAGAAAACACATTTTGGGACAACCCCTTTTTCTCAGCCCTTGCTTGATGAACCACCCCAAATCTTTCAAGACAGCAGCTGAACCTACTGAAGTAGGTGTTTTGAAAACTTTGTGAAGATTTGTCAAGCAGCGCCAAAGTTATTGGCTAAACAATAAACACTTTCAACCGTATTTATACTTTTTTTGCGCCGCATTTGCATCGTTTTTTGACGCAAAAACAGCGCAAACTTGCAAAATGCCATTGTATTTTGTAGGTTTGCGCCGTTTTGCGTCAAAAAGCGGCGCAAATGCGGCGCTAAAAAAAGTATAAATACGGGCCTTTGTATATAAACTCGGTCCTAATTATAACTACCTACTTGCGACCGCCAGTGCCTAATATATATATATATATATATATATATATATATATATATAAAAAATCAATGTACATATATGTGGAATTATAAATAATAAAAAAAAGCTTTGCTTACTTATAGAAACTTACCTTCACACATTTTTTGTCCTCAATATTCATGACACAATATTTTATCTCACAATTTTTTGTTTCTGACATTCTGTCTGCCCACTTACTGAGTCTCCATTCACAACAATTTTGTACCTGAATATTAGATTAGGTATTTTACCAATAGCTATATGTACCCTTAATTGGGTCCCATCTAGATGTTGTTCATATCCTCTTATTGAGACAAGACTGAAGACACTGAAGCTACATGTTTATTTTGTTGCAAATTCCTTGTAACACATGATTCATGTAATCTTGGTTTTCTTTTTTTTGTGCTCATTGTGCACCAGGTAACCATTGCCATCTTGAAAAATCTATTTTCCCCACTGACCTAACAAGGGCACTTCAACCTGAGGGAGACCTTCTCCATCACATACTCCTAAGACTCAATGACCTCAGGAAGTTGATCATCCGGTCTAGTCACCGGACAGCTCCCTCTTCCCCTCAACCCATGTGGAATTCCTCCTTTTCTACCAACAACCAATCAGCAGCCACATATTTACCCTTCCAGATCTCTTGGGAGGGGAGATGGGGTGGGACCAGGAAGACCCACTTCTTACCCAAATCCCTTCTGGCCAAGAAAACCAAGTGGAAACACAGAGATTCCTGCCTCTTGGACAGGTTGACCATGGACCCACTCTCCTCCGGTATACCAAAAGTCACCAGCATAAGGCTTATCTTAATTTTTCTATTCATTATCTCAGCTGGAGTGTTGCCCACTTACTGCCAGAAAAGCTGTATACTGGACATGGCAAAAACATGTATACATCATCCGCCTTCTCACGTCCACATTTATGACACCTCTTTTCCATCCAATTCCCCAACATCGCCAGCCTATTCGGGATCCAGTACACTGTGAAACATAAACAAGTGATTATTCTTTAAAGGCGCAACTTTCACTATTTCAATAAAGTGTGCATTGATACATGCCAATTATTTGTTGGCTCCAGGGCCGGAAAGTCCCTTCTACAGATTACCCCTAGCAGGATGAAGTCCACATTCACAGCCTCCAATTTCGTCCAATACCATCTTGCAAACTCTCTCTTTTTAGGGGAACTATATTGCAGCTGGTGGTCCAAGAGTACTTCACTCCTGCACCCCTATCATGCTACACATGCCAAATGATAGTGTTGAAACCTGGACAACCTATCTCCTGTGAGCAATTAAATGATTTCCAGGGGTAACAACCTTCCTTCCTGGATAAATTGCCCCCATCTGTTTATTCCAGCATTGTTTATGGGCACTTCTTAATGATCATCTTCACCTTCTTGAAAGCGATAACATTCCCAAACGTGTAAAGAACGTATGTGTATCCTTGTTGGAAATTTTTTATCAATACTTGAAACATAAGACCTATCTGTGATTGATCTGGACCCTGTAGCAACATTCTGTTATTTTTCCACTGGAAGATCCAACAGTAAAGTGGAAAATGTAGAGCCTATCTTCTCCCTTCTCCTACAGAGCTTTTTCCATGCAATTCTGGCCCCCCTCAAAGGCCCAGGTGAAAACACTCACTACCTTGTGAACGCTACCTAACCATTCCTTTATGAACAGTAGTGGAATCGAATTGAAGAGAAATATGGACTTGGGCAAAGTTGACATCTTTATTACATCAGACCTACCAAAAACTGTCAGAAGAAAATTCCTCCAGGTTCGTAAGTCTTTTTGTTTCCATCATAACTTTATTAAAATGAATTTGCAGCCTATGCAGCTCTTGTATCACCTGTACCCCAAGATATCTTATCTCACTTTTTTCAGAGAGACTACCATATGGAAGTTTGCAGGCGATTATTTTTTGTTTTAAAGTATTCTCTAAGTAGCCCAAAATTTCATCAAATTTCTTAATTATATTCTGTATAATAAAGTATGAGCCCATCAAGTTTGACGAACATACCATCAGGTGATTTGCCAATAACGTAACCTTCCTTTCCAAGTCATTGCATACAAATGGCACAATGCCTGGATTCTTCTTCAACCTTCTTGCCAACAGCTCTACATAATATGTCTGAATAATAAGGACAACAGTGATCATCCTTACTGTGTACCTCTTCTTAACTTGACCTGCCTAGTCAGCCTCCCATTTATACCAATTCTCGCCTCTGGCCCTCTATACATATTAACTGCATTGCTCTGGTGAACTTCTCACCCAGGTGATTATGCCTGAGCACTGTATTTAAATATGGCCTGCCCACCCTGTCAAATGTCTTAGCAGCATCAAACATTAGAACAGCTAATGGTAGCTTTCATACTGTTGCCATATCAACTGCTCCCACAAGCCAATGTGTCTACTCATGTAGCTGCCACCCTCAGATATAGGCCCTTTTGTCCTTGTACGCTAAGCCTCCAATTATTCTGTCTAATCTCTTTGCTAAAATGTGAGCAAATATTTTATAATCACTGTTCAGCAAAAATTCACACAATTGTGGGTCATTTGGCTTTAAAATCACTTTTATTGTTGCTTCAGCCCATGATCTATACCTAGAAAAAGAAATCCACAACCAATCTAGCATAAGCTTGGAGTATCTTGACCTCCAGGACAATGTACATCTCATTTGGTAAACCCTCAGGTCCTGGTGCCTCACCTTTTTTCCTTCCCTCAATACTTCCTTCACCTCATCTTCTCTTACCTCCTGGCACAGGGCAGATTTTAATTCCATCTCAAGCGGCAGGAGTACGGCCTCGCTTAAACAGTCTTCTATCTGTCTCTCTGATGCCTTTGATGCCTCAGTATACAATTTTTGATAAAAGATGACAAAAGCCTCTTCTGTGTCTCCATCATTAGTCCACCACTTCCCAGTCCTCTTATCTTTTATCGCCTTGATCTAGTTCCTTGTATTGCCCACCTTAGTTTCCAGGCCAGGAGCTTTCTGCACCCTTCTCCATACTCAAAATGAGCTAGTTTGCTCACTATCCATTTCTTACGACAGACTTCTTCCACACAGTCTACTAGATTCTCCCCAGCATCTCCAAGACTGCTGTTTATGGTGACCGTCCTGTGCCCCACCCAGAAACTCTAGTGCCACCAACAGAAGCCTGTAGGTTCTTCCTTCACTATCTCAAAGCTTATTCCTAGCTTCCTTATTGTTATATACAGCTCTACTTATGATGTTGCCCTTTATGAACGCCTTAAATGAATTACCAAATTATATGGGGGGGGAACAATCCCTCATTTATCTCAAAGAACCATTTTGTAGCTGCTCTCACCAGACATACCACTGCCTGATCCAACAGCAACTTCTGTCCAGAGTCCCTCTGAGGGGGGGGTCTAACCTCTTACTCAGGGACATCCCAAGCATAACAGCTGATTTGTCTGAAAAATGCTCTGGTAGATGAGCCACTTTCACTTTACTAGTGATTTTAACATCAACAACAAATAAATCAATTTTGGAGAAGTGGCCATGTTTCTTATTATGAAAAGTTAATTCTCTCACTTTACCAGCCCTCTGTCTCCACACATCACATAGGTCCAGGCCCTTAATCATGACCTAACTTGTGCTTGCATCTTTGGGGTAGTTAGCTGCTATCCTTTTGTTGGATTTATCCAAGGTAGGATAAAGCAGGACATTAAAGTCCGCCCCCTTCTTATTATTGGCATTGTAACTTCGAACAAGTGAAGGCTCAGAGCCTGTAGGGGCCCAGGGTCATCTATGTTTGGGCCATAATACCAGACTAAGAGCCATGAATCAATATGTTGGCTATCAGCCATTTCACACCACTATCTACCATGTACTCACCCATGATTGCCTGAACCGAGGTTTTAATCAATATAGTCAACCTCTTCTTGCAGCACATCTGTTCCGTGCAAACAAATCCCTTGATCCATATCTGTGTCCTAAACAGTTCAGCATACTCCTTTCTAAGAAGATGCACCTCCTGCAGTATTATCATCTGAGAATCTGGTTGCTTTAAATAGTTTAAAACCATCTTCATCTCCTCTTCACTCTGAGTCCATTTACAGTCCAAATCAGGACTCATAGGGGGTCTGACCTATTAATGTCTACCATACCTCTTATTTCCCCCATGACTCAAGTCTCTATTAATTCCCAAGTTACACTAGTCTAATCTCATACTTTTCTCAAAACTTGATGCAACAAAGGACACTTTTTCCTGGTTTTACCTCATGCCTCCCACCCTGTGCTTCACTCACCCGTAATTAAACCTTGCCTCAATCCACCACCCAACCACTCCTAGGGAACACTCCCTGATTTCCTCAAGGCAAATTCCATACTACCAGTTCGAGCTCCTCCTCAAGTGTTAATCTAAACCTTATGAGACTATTTGTTTTATGAGACTTCCTCTGGTTTTCTCAGATTATGCACACTGCTGTTCCACCTAACCTTGAAAGTTGCTTGGAATCTAAGATGAGCAGTGGCTCCCAGTTCCCCTAAATCTTTGATTTACTGCCCCAGCTCCCACTCAAGTTCTGAGTATCTCTTTAGATGTCTGATCTAATATTAAAGGAAAGGACATTTGCCCTTAGGCTCCCTGCTTTCAGAGACACTGACATTACTTTAAAGAACTGGTTCTATGTCTTGAAATTAACTAAGATCTCGTATTTTTCTTATTTGGATTTCTTCTAAATGGGTCAGAGTACTCGCTGTATATATCAGAAGCAAAATCTAAAGCTCGGTCGACAAATGGGATAGCTTTCTTGATTAGGTTGACTCTCCCAAGCTATCACCTTCTATCCCCCCTGGAATGTTAAACTAACTTAAATTATTGTACCTAGCACTGTTTTCCAGAGTTTCCAGTTTCTCCGGATCTTCCAGTCCCAGTTTTCAATTTCCAAATTTCTTCACAGTTAGCTTCAACCTTGCCCTGTAAGTTCTCCAATGACGCCTCCAAGGCTCACGTCCTTTGCACTAGCATGTCTATCTTTCCTTACAATACTTCACAGGCTCCCTTGATACCCTTCTGATTTTTATCTAAAATAGCAGACTTTAACATGACCTCTTTCATTAGTTTAGCCAGCATCACCTAGACACGGCTCTGTGCTGGAGCGGGTTTGAGTGTGCTATCCTTTTTGCTGTAGTTTTGAGCTCCTCTTTCCTGATCAAACTCTGCTTGCTTCTCCTCTAGCACCTGAAATCTCCTCCCCCCAAGCACTACTGCCATAGCATCTTTAGCTAGCATTCTGTATTCCTCCATCACCCTCCATAATGATGTTTCTTTTTTGTCTAGGCTCCACATGTTCTTGTAAGGGTTCTTCTTCTTTATGTACTACCTTCCCTGACTGAACCCTAAAATAAGTCCTCAGTGAGGGAGTAATGTTATCTTTATTTGAATATTTTGACTGCTACACAGCTCCAGGAGCTAGTCTCACTTGTTTGCCACAAGGGGAATGCACAAACAGGGCCAGAGAGAACACCAAAGCTTGGACAGTGTTAGAGGTATTACTGTTGGTAACAGTTATAGGAGCAGTAGATAATGCTAATGATTTATTCACCCCCAGCCTCCATGGACCACTCACAGAATTATCTCCTGTGCTCGACTAGTCATTAAAAAGTATCTGCCCCTTACACAGCTTAGCAAGCCATCCTCCACTGCAGATTGTACTGCCCTCCAAGACCTTCCTATTCACCTGTGATGAGAGCCACTGCACCAGCAATATGTCCACAGGCAGCCGTCAACATGTGCTGATGCTGCCTGCAATATCCCAGAGAAAGATGCAAGCCAAAGCCCAGAGATCTCGGCCAAGTCTTGCCGCTGGCTCTCACCAAACAGTCACATCACTAATAGGCGCTACAGGAGCCCCTGGTCTTATCTATACACCATTCCCCCTGTACAGCTGAACACCACAAGGCTTCTTTTCCGCTTTACACCTGCAGGTGAGCCCTACATGTCATTGTCCTGCGTCCGGATTCATGAGCATCAGAGGAGAGCCCCCAGCCGGCTCATCTAGCTGGCCACCATGTTACCCAATCAACCTTTGCTTATATGTAATCTGGTCACATTGCACTTTAAACTGTGCATAACCAAGCTAAGAAAGAAAATTATAGACTATTTTGTACATGAAGATGAGATAAGGTAATTGTGTTTTCTTTTATTTCTAACATTTTAGTTAATATATGGTATGCTTGAGTCAATTTTTTTATTAGTAATCATTCTCCAAAATAAAGCATGTGACTGAGAAAAAAACAACACAGCAAGACGTGGCCGTGGGTGAACCTAGACATGTTGGTGGCAACTAACTCCCTCAAAAACCTGTACAATCAGCATTTCTACATTTTTTTTCATTTTTTATTATTTTTCATTCAAATGTAATGCTTCACAAACCCTGACATCTTAGGTAGCGACCTAGTTTCCTTCCATGGAACCACTGCATTAGGCATCTCTGATAGCATATTTTACTAGAGTTACTGAAACAATGTCATTCTCCAACTGCAGATTTAAGCAAACAAATTGCTCTGGGTCAAATGGATCTAAAGTTACTTAAAAAATACCAAACATGACCCTTTTCAAAGTTTAATTTGTCACCTTTCACTTGCTGATTTCTATATTGAAGTGTGGGCCCAGGGAGGCAAACCAGGATCCTAAAGGGGATTACGGCTAATGCACTCAAATGGCAGTATACAAATCGGATGGTCAGCTGGGAAGCCTCTGAAAATTCCACGCACGGCATTGGCCAGTGTGGCTGAAAACCCCCAATCAGGGGTCAGTGGGTGTGACCAGCATGAGGCCAAAATGCAAATGTGACGGCAAGGGGGCATTCTTCTGATCTGTTCGTCATTGCTATGATTGTCACTAGACTTGATAGTCATGGTGGCAATAGTAGTTTGGGGGCTGACTGATGTCATTGCCACATTTCAGTGGCTCATCAAGGCCCAAAGCTAGGAGCCCAAGAGGACTTTTCAAGCAGGCCCACAGCAACCGTTGGAGTAGCATGGCTGCCAATTCAACCTCCAGAGAGTAGACACTTACTTTTCTTCTGCAACTTCAGCTCCAGCCAGCAACTGCAACAGTTTCCAAGGTGTGCACACTCTGGGGACTCCCTGTCTTCATCCTGCACCAGAAGGACCGAAGAAATCTCCTGTGGGGTGACGGAGTCAGCCCCTGCTCATGCAGACACTTTCCAAGTCAACGACCATTACTCCTGGACTCTTCTCATAGCAACAAGCGTGCTCCTAGAAACACAGAGGGTGCACCCCATCAACACAGACTGTCCTGAGGTCCTGATGACACTATTTGGAGGAGGTAAGACCTTGCCTTCCTTGAGAGACAGTGCCCCTGTGCGCCACATCTTCTTCACCTCCTGAGGCCTCTGTACACTACAGGGAGTGCAGAATTATTAGGCAAGTTGTATTTTTGAGGATTAATTTTATTATTGAACAACAACCATGTTCTCAATGAACCCAAAAAACTCATTAATATCAAAGCTGAATATTTTTGGAAGTAGTTTTTAGTTTGTTTTTAGTTTTAGCTATGTTAGGGGGATATCTGTGTGTGCAGGTGACTATTACTGTGCATAATTATTAGGCAACTTAACAAAAAAAAATATATACCCATTTCAATTATTTATTATTACCAGTGAAACCAATATAACATCTCAACATTCACAAATATACATTTCTGACATTCAAAAACAAAACAAAAACAAATCAGTGACCAATATAGCCACCTTTCTTTGCAAGGACACTCAAAAGCCTGCCATCCATGGATTCTGTCAGTGTTTTGATCTGTTCACCATCAACATTGCGTGCAGCAGCAACCACAGCCTCCCAGACACTGTTCAGAGAGGTGTACTGTTTTCCCTCCTTGTAAATCTCACATTTGATGATGGACCACAGGTTCTCAATGGGGTTCAGATCAGGTGAACAAGGAGGCCATGTCATTAGATTTCCTTCTTTTATACCCTTTTTTGCCAGCCACGCTGTGGAGTACTTGGACGCGTGTGATGGAGCATTGTCCTGCATGAAAATCATGTTTTTCTTGAAGGATGCAGACTTCTTCCTGTACCACTGCTTGAAGAAGGTGTCTTCCAGGAACTGGCAGTAGGACTGGGAGTTGAGCTTGACTCCATCCTCAACCCGAAAAGGCCCCACAAGCTCATCTTTGATGATACCAGCCCAAACCAGTACTCCACCTCCACCTTGCTGGCGTCTGAGTCGGACTGGAGCTCTCTGCCCTTTACCAATCCAGCCACGGGCCCATCCATCTGGCCCATCAAGACTCACTCTCATTTCATCAGTCCATAAAACCTTAGAAAAATCAGTCTTGAGATATTTCTTGGCCCAGTCTTGACGTTTCAGCTTGTGTGTCTTGTTCAGTGGTGGTCGTCTTTCAGCCTTTCTTACCTTGGCCATGTCTCTGAGTATTGCACACCTTGTGCTTTTGGGCACTCCAGTGATGTTGCAGCTCTGAAATATGGCCAAACTGGTGGCAAGTGGCATCGTGGCAGCTGCACGCTTGACTTTTCTCAGTTCATGGGCAGTTATTTTGCGCCTTGGTTTTTCCACACGCTTCTTGCGACCCTGTTGACTATTTTGAATGAAATGCTTGATTGTTCGATGATCACGCTTCAGAAGCTTTGCAATTTTAAGAGTGCTGCATCCCTCTGCAAGATATCTCACTATTTTTGACTTTTCTGAGCCTGTCAAGTCCTTCTTTTGACCCATTTTGCCAAAGGAAAGGAAGTTGCCTAATAATTATGCACACCTGATATAGGGTGTTGATGTCATTAGACCACACCCCTTCTCATTACAGAGATGCACATCACCTAATATGCTTAATTGGTAGTAGGCTTTCGAGCCTATACAGCTTGGAGTAAGACAACATGCATAAAGAGGATGATGTGGTCAAAATACTCATTTGCCTAATAATTCTGCACTCCCTGTATTTGCAAAATTCCTTCGTGCACAGCCTGGCCCAGATCCCCAGCACTCTATCCTGTGACGATCAACTCGCTGAGTTGACCTACGGCAGTGTGGGACCCTTATTTGTAGTGCTGAACCAACTGCATTTTCACAACTCCTTTGTCCCAGTGTCCTGGGACTCCCGTGGGTGCTGCCTGGCATACTGAGGGCTCAAAGTGCAAAGAGCCCCCTCTTCCTCCACACAGAGTTGAGGCTCCCACATCCCTCCTGGGACCAGCCAGCACCATTTTGATGCAAAATGCACATTTTCCGTAACCAAGGCTTGTTGGCAATTTCCACACGAAATCATAGCTGCATCCATCTTCACGTCATGGACATCTATTGCATCATGCAGGAACCCAGTGGCATCTTCCTAGGGTGCATTCCTGCAGTCTTTGTCCAACCGGGGACTCTTCTTTTGCACCCTCTTCTGGGTTGGCAGGGGCTCCTGTCCTTCCTGGAACTTCTTTCAACTCCTGGACTTGGTCCCCTTCTTTTGCAGGTTTTCAGATCCAGGAATCCTGCAGTTGTTGTTTTCAGACTTGGTTGGTTACTGCAATAATTCATATCACAAGGTGTAGTATGTCCTAAGGAAACTTGCTGTACTTTACTCCAGCTTTTGTGGGCTCTGGGGTGGGGTAATTTACTTACCTGTAATGTAGTCTTACTCTCCCAGCGATTCTGCACACACCACACTTGTCTAGGGGGGAATTCATGATTCACATTCCACTTTCTTAATATATGGTTTGTGTTGCCCCTAGACCTATTTTCTCCCATTGCATTCTATGGCATTTCCTATTGTGTGCACTATCCTATGACTAATTACTCGTCTAATTTTGGTGTCTAGTGTATATATTGTGTATAATACTTACCTCCAGAAGGAGTATTGTCTCTAAGATATTTTGGTACTGTGTCACCCAAATGAATACCTTTATTTTTGGTAACACTGAGTATTGGCTTTACTTGTGTATAAGTACTGTTTAACTATAAGTGGTATTGCATGAGCTTTGCATGTCTCCTAGTTCAGCCTAAGCTGCTCTGCTATAGCTACCTCTACCAGCCTAAGCTGATGGAATACTACTACTGCAGTAATAAGGGATAACTGGACCTGGTATAAGGTGTAAGTACCCAAGGTACCCACTACAAACCAGGCCAGCCTCCTACACTTAGCACCTCCCCGAGGCAGAAAGTGATCAACAGCGGGGGAAAGGACATACAGGCCATGTGGAGAGGAGGAGGCTGAAAGACGGCACTCACAGGGCTGAGACAGCAGCAGCAGTTCAGGAGAGAGGGGCAAGCAGTCAGAGTGCCTTTGGAGCAGGAGGTGGCATAGATGGGAGAATCACTGAAGCGTTAGCAGTGGCAGGAGTTCTAGAGAGAGGACGAGCAACAAAGGAATGGATGCGGCCCAGGCAGGTATCCTGCTAGAGTTCCAACAGGAGTGGCAATTCCACAGAAAGGAGTGCACCAGTTCATGGGCATGTAGCAACTATGGTTGTACTTCATAAGAAGATACGCACACTTACTATCTCCCCGAGCAGCACAGGGAGCTACGAGGAGGCTGCTCATGCACCAGCCATCGTAAGCAGACAATAAACACCTACCACCATAACAGCAATGTTTAACAGGAGTGAGGACTCTTCGGAGACTGATGCCCAGGCAAACACTGGTGATAGCCTGAATGGGGTGGGTTGCTGGGGACAGGGCTGTGCTCACAAGAAAGGGCAGCAAACCTGAGGGCACAGCACCCGGGAGAACTAACTGTGGCATGCAGATGTGTGTAGTTAACCTCCTTGGTGGAACCCTTGGTTGGGTGCCTTGGGGAACCAGGTTACCCACCTTATGCATGGACTTGTGCCAGCTACTGGCCAGGGTAGTGGCCCAAGCAGATGGTGTGGGACCAGAAGCGGGTAAGTGGCGAATGTTCAGGTGCCAAGGAGCAAGATACCCCTCATCCAAGAATGGTGGCTGCCAGCCATCAGGTCCAGGTGGTGAAAAAAGATGAAGCAACACCAGGGATAGCACAGGTAGGGCAGATTTCAAGGCAGCAGTGGTCATGATTCCATAGCTTCCAAGCAACAGTACATGACAAGTAAGAATGCTACCACAGCAGGGCCTCATACCAGCCAAGCAGGCACAACAGACCCTACAGTGGTGTGTTGGGGGGCTCAGCACAGGGCACTGCAAAAGGCAAGCCAGCCAGTGAGTACATTGGGTCTTCGCCAGGCGACCAACCATTAATTGCACGTGAAATATGTTTGGCAAGCCTTGGCCCCCTGATAGTGAAGGAGAGGATTTGGCATAAGGAGTTCATTGATATATTTTCCCTGTTAGAGGCAAGGCAGGTAGGTTTAGATTTAGCTGCAGAAGACAAGAAAGAGGAGAACATGAAGGGGAGGAGTAGGCCCAGAGTGGAATGGACCATTGACAACTGGCTTCGTGCATTCAGAACACTTGCCTGTGTATTCGCAGAGAAATTCCCCAAAAGCACAGCAGCACTTTTCCCCATGAGCACATTGTTCATGAAAAGCAGCGCAAATACCTAACTACGAGACGATGAAGGCTTTAGAGCTAAGATGCAGACATGTCCCATCATTGATTGGGACCACCAAGATGTCACCGCCATCACACACAAAACATGGTTGCAGTGCGTGTGGGGGTTGACACACAAGGGCCTGTACTTTGGTGCAGTGGGAGTAGGAGAAAACAAGAGTGCTACCAGCTATCCAACAAAACAAAACCTTAACAGGTGGGAGGAGCTGCAAAGAGACAAGCAGAAACCTGCTTGAAGTTTGAGAAAAGCAACTGTGATTAGAATGAATCCTTCAAGTTTCGACATGCCTGTGGTGATTGCGGGTGGTACCATTCAGCCAGTGAATGCAGGAAAGGAAAGGCAGTGGTGACAGAAAAGAGTCTCTCAAGAAGCAGCAGCAGAAGGGCGCACCCCAGGGGGTGGTTTGGTCAAAGCAGTGAAAGAGATAGGGCCCAACCCAATATGATTCATGCAGGTCATTTTGTTGTTTAACAATACAAACACGAGGAACAGCTACTGACAAAAGACTTTAAATAAAGTCTACCCATTCCCTATAGCTGGGACCTTAATCAGTGGAGATCAGAATGGGCAAGCAAGCTCCAATGCCCCGACTGGCAACTATAGCTCACTGGATATCTTTTTAGCACAAGCAGTTGGAGTGATTGCTAAAGAGACAGACCTTGCAGAGACATGACTCTCACTGAATTTAAATGATCAGATGACTTTTGCCATAGCCCTTGCACCACCTGTACAGAGCTCTGCCACAGGGGTCTTGGGAGTAATTCCGTCTATCTCACTGGTTGACACCCCTCGGTTAAGGGTTCCCAACCCAACCCTGATAATTTTGGAAAGCATTGAACTGGATGATCCTGGCCCCAGTGCCCAAAGAAAGAAAGGGCTTGGGTGTTCAGATAAGGGGAAGAGTGATCCAGTGTCAAGCCCTAGAGTAACACGTCAATCAAACTGAAACATCCTTAAGGGGTCACTGCTGTGGGCCCGACTGGGAGGTGCATCTGTGTGATAAATTAAAGGTTGTGATCTCAGCCTGCATTGCCCCTCGGTTGAGCTAATAAGTGCGTTTGAAAAAAATTATTTGCTAAATTGAAAGAACCTCGACCTATGGGGCATCTTACTTATGGGTGCAATTTAAACCAAACCACTTCACCACCAAGGAATGTCCATTCTGAAACAGCCTTGCCACTCCAGTCAAATTCAAACCAGAGGGCCTTCACATCTCATGACACAGAAGAGGTAATCAGATGTTTGATGCAGCTGATAGTCTCCCTGAGGGAGTAGCAATGTTGTTATTAATTTGCCAACAGAAGACTGCTCATGTATGATTTGTCCCCCAGCTGGTGCAGTATGCCAATAAGGTAACTCACTGGCTTTCCAAGAATGCACATTTTAACATTGAGGACTACAAAGAATCTTGTTTGTAAGAAGAGTAAGCTGGATAGGCCCAATGTCTAGGAAACTGTCTGGACTTTGTGTGATAATTACTTTTAGATACTCTCTGCTGGTGCAACACATCCTGCCTCATCATGCAAACAGTATCAGTAGGTTGAGTAATAACCTGATTAGCCCCCTTTAGAAGGGGGCTAATCACATGGATATTTAAACAGAAAACTTGGGCCTGCAGGAGCTTTTAGCTCTCAGCTTTCAGATTCCCTATTACATGGGAACTGCTTTTCAACGCTATGTGGTTTAGAAGATAATGACTGACAAACCATACCACATATGTCCCCATGACCAATGACTTAGAGGATTTGTGGCCCATGTCTGGTCCAATGAGACTCTCGAAGAGTATTAAAGACCCTGGACAGAGTTTTTAATATTATTTGTTGCAACATAGCTGGGTTTGCATTAAAAGTGGATAGATGTTGTTCAGAATTTATGATGTTATATTGCTTTGAAAAACACGGACTACGGCAGAATTGTGTGGGATGGTTTCTGTAGTTTAACTTAGCAATCTCCTCAGCTATGGGCAGACCAAAGGGTGGATTGACCATCTTTTTCCGCTCATCTCTCTCCCATTTCCTCTTAAGCATGCGGGCATCCAAATAGTGTGGCTAGTAAATTCGGAACATTATCACTATCTTTTAATTAATTTTTATAATTATTCTGCACTTAGGGATAGGCAATTCAGTATAAATTGTTTGTTTGCAATGATGGGTGTACTGAGGGACAGGTATCATGGTGTGTTTAACAGTTTTATCCTAATTTTAGGTGGAGAGTTTAATGCAAATATTAGCACAGGGCCTACTATAGTTAATCTATTTATTCCATTGGACTCACCAGGATGCCAGCCCAGTATAGATGGTAGAGGTATCCATTTGCATACTTACCTTTTAGATTTTGTTCTCTGTAACTATATAGAGCTCATAGGGAAAAAAGAAATTGAACCAGCGACATTTATGGGCCAGAGGAGGGGAACTACTATTGAGTCTATATTTGTTTCACAAACTTTGCAATCATTACTCCTTAGTTGAGGGACTTTATGATATAATGTAATGTAAAGGGCCCTGTTACTACAAAGAGTGACCTGGCGCTCTGCACCTCCAGTGATAACTGACAGAGAGGTAACACTAATACTGTTTAAAATGCTATGTTTTCAGGTTCTTCCAAAACTGGGAGGTAGCTGAAATGCTCCATAGCTCTAGGGTTGTTTGTTTCATAATGAAGGTCCTAAGAATGAAAAGGACCTGCCCCCTGTTCTGGCCCACCGAATCCTTGGGATTTTGGACAGAAAGAGGTTGGCTGAACGCAGACGCCTGGACTGAGCATAAAAGTAGATCCTTGCTCTGCGGTAACCAGCACCACACTGATGAAGTGCCTTATGTACCAGGAGCAAGGTCTTGAAAAGGATTCTCATCCTACTAGGAAACCAGTACAGCTCCCTAGGGTAGGGGGATGCATGTGTTCTCAAGGGCAGGCCTAGAAGAGTTTGGGCTGCTGCATTTTGGACCACCTGCAACTTAATAATCAACTAATCAGGCAGGCGCAAATGCAGTTCATTGCCGTATTCAACCCTAGGTGTTATTAAGGGCTGTAATACCAGCTCCCAAATAGAAAAATTAAGAAAATGCAAGATCGTGCTAAGCACACATAACAGCCCAAAACAGGTCCCTACTACTGAATTGTCCTGAGACAGAAAAAAGAGCTCACCCTCAAACTTAGGCCCTCATTACGACTTTGGCGGTCTTGCAAAAAGACCGCCGAAGCCAGGGGCGCCAGTGGTTCCCTATTATAAATAGCATTTCCGTCCACTGTCCCAGCAGAAAAGTCACATCAACATTGCAGCCGGCTCATAATAGAGCCGGCGGCAATGTTGATGTGCAGCGGGTGCAGCAGCACCCATCACGCATTTCACTGTCTGAAATTTGGGCAGTGAAATGTGCGATGGGGCTGTGTCTGGGGGCCCCTGCTATGCCCATGCTAAGTGCATGGGCTGGGTGCCCCCAGGGAGACCCAGAGTTCCTCTTACTGACAGCCTTTCAGGCTGGCGGTTGGGGATTATGACCGCCTGGCGGACGTCTGGCAGTCAAGTGGAGGGGCCTGCAGAATGGCCGTGGCTAATGCGCCACAGTCATAATACACTGGCAGAACACCACCAGCCTGTTGGTGGTGTTACTGCCAGTGTACTGCTGGCCGCCAGGGTTGTAATGACCCCCTTAATGTCTAGATTTTTGAAAGAGCTAGTATTAGAGGGGGAACATTACATTTAAGCTGGTGGTGATCCAGTCACTGAAGACCTGCTGTCAAACAGGATTGTATTTTTTCACCAGGGAACATTTCACCACTACACCAGGATAAAAGTAACTTGGTGTCATCAGCATAGGAGATTATTTTTGCTCCCAAGTCCTCTGACAAGAAGGCAAGAGGAGTAAGATGTATATTGAATAAAGTAAGGCTCAAAGCCGGACCCTGTAGTACTCCCACCTGGAGAAAAAGATGGGCACCAGACCTCTTGACCTCTTCCCTCAAGGAACAAAGCCAGCCAGTCCCATGTCAATCCCCTAATTCCAATGGCTTGGAGACGGGCCAGGAGTGTAGAGTGGGGTACAAAATCAAAGGCTGCTAACAGTTCAAGCATAACCAGCACAGCACTGCCCCCAACATCTAAGGTACCCCTGGTGTAACCAATCACGTCCACTATTGCAATCTCTGTGCTACAATTGGGACAAAAAACAGATTGACTTGGATGCGATATATGATTACTTTCCAAGTAGTGGGGCAGCTGATGGTTGATGTACTTCTCCAGAGAGGGGCGGAAGCAAAGAGATAGGTCTGTAGTTGGATGGACCATCAGAGTCAGCCTGGGGTTTCTTCAGCAGAGGTAGAACTTTAGCCTGTTTCCAGGCGAGGGGTACTATAGCTGATGACAGAGAGGCAGCCAAGAGATTATTGGCCAGTGGATTAGTCACATACCCCTAAGGCCGAAAGTCCCAGGGGCACGAATCAGAAGGAGAACCTGACTTGAGACCACGGATTGCTAATAGCGATACTTCCAGAGAGATCAGAAGGAACCTATCAAGAGAAGGGGTTGAGTCATGTATTAATCTAGGCTGCTGATTGTCCCGATAATCTCCTCCACCTTCATAGACGGGAGGAGAATGGCTTGAATATTTTCAATCTTGTTCTGGAAATAGTGAGCCAATTGGTGACACCATTTCACAGTGGGCTCCTCTCACCCTACACAGGCCTCCCGGGACATGAATGTTTTCCAGATTTTAACACATTCTCTAGACTTGTTGCCAGCTTCTATAATCCTGTCAAAGAAGGTTTATTTAGCAATTTTGTCCTCTTTATAATATTTTTTTTTAAAGCAGATGTATACCTATCCTTAGCAGTGGGGTTATATGATAACCTCCACTGTCTTTCAAGATGTTTACACTCACTCTTAATCTCTTTGAGAGAATCAGTGTACCAAGGACAGGAATGCTTAGCTCGGTATGGCTGCCATAAAAATTCAGGTGCCACCTCCCAAGTAGTGGAGCCAATCCAATTATCCAAGAGGCCGCATCAGTAACCACATCACTGGAGAGAGCAGGCTGCCTCTCCTTCAATGCCCTGCTAAAAGCCTTTGACTGAATCTTGTGCAAAGCTCTCAACACCCGAGACACTGCTCTACCTTGTGATTGAGTCCTACCTACACAGTCCACCTAAATTTGATCAAATAGTGGTCCGACCAGACTAATCGAGTGGGAGTATCCATTTCCAATGTTACGTTAGAAAATATCAGATCTAGAACATGATCAAGGCACTATACAAGGAACTGAGTAAAGGACCGGCTGGGCCTGGGGGTCTATAAACTAGTACTCCTGCCAAGGACTGATTAGGTAAGAGGGTGAGGCAAAAACCAAGTCCCTCTCCTCCTTCTAAACCACCTATAGGAATTAATGTGCATTGAAAGTTGTCACTGAAAATCCCCTCCTCTACCACTCAAGCAATCCTCTTTGCATATTTTATAACACTTAGGAGTTGATGAGAAGACTGCAGGGCCAGAGGATTCATTTAACCAGGTTTCAGTTAAAAATAGTACATCAGGATTCTCCTCACATAAGACAACAAAAATAATTACAGCATGTTTAGGCCGTGACCAAGTCTTAATCAAGGATGCTGAAGAAACAGGAGTCATACTACT
The DNA here is from genome assembly GCF_031143425.1 of Pleurodeles waltl. Classification (NCBI taxonomy): domain Eukaryota; kingdom Metazoa; phylum Chordata; class Amphibia; order Caudata; family Salamandridae; genus Pleurodeles; species Pleurodeles waltl. Next base: position 535,315,471 of record NC_090443.1, read on the forward strand.
CTTAGATCTAGGCAACAGATCGTCATTTTTGCATGGACGTCAGAAATTAATGTGATAATCACACTCTGCGCAGACATCATCTGTTGAGACAGGGCATGGACAAACAATTCTGTGTGGGGCCTAAATTAAACAGTTTTTTAGGGCTATAAGTAAACCGAGATTTACCTTCTCGCGCAAACTGAGCATAGTGGCTGGTGCTGGCCGCTTCCAGGGCGCAGACAGGTGCAGACGGGTTTGCCTCCAGTGTACTGTGAGCACATCAGTGGTGCGCCCGCTGCGCTCATCCACTGTGCGTCCGAATCGCGACCTGCTTTAAATGCATATGGCCACCGGAAAGCTAGAGCGTGCACTAACAAATAATGACTCTAGCTGTCCCACTAAGATAAAAGACCGAAATACCAATGGCAATGCAAAGAAAAAATATTAGCCGTTCCTTCCTCCTATTGACAAGTTTGTGCAAATCACAGAAATATAAAGCCCAAAATTCATTCAAATTTCACAAGTTTAAACAACACTAAAATCAGGAACTGGCATTTAAAACTCTCAGAGCCCCAACCTTAGTGTCTTTGGAAAGTGGTTACAGTGATAGTTTAGTCTTTGGTTTTCCGAGGCTGCTAGAAAAGTCACACGAGCTCTGATTTAAATAGAGGAATATAGACAGAGAAGCCCTCTTCATTAAAACAATTAAGCATAATATGGCGTTTTGTTGAAGGATTATTATCCGATTCAACAGAAGCCCTTTAATTGTTGAATCATTTGTCGATGTAGGCAACACAATTTGGCACTTCCGCTTAGTTACGAGGGGGCAAGCCAGTAGCAAGGCACCTTGTTGGTTTGACAAATACTGTGGGGCTGAAAGTAGGTAACTGAGGCTTACCCTGAACAAAGTACCTAAAGATAGGATGCCAATCTCTACCTGCTGGGGGGCCTAAAGGAGAGTTATAAAAGAAAGGAAAAAGCATATTAAATATGAACTATGGGCCAGCCATGTCAATGCCTATGATGCGAAGGATGCTGGGAGGTTCTGACAATTAGTTAATTTAAGGGATCCCTTCGTTGGGTGACTGTGTAGGGACCAATATACCACATGATCAATTGGTCAAGTCCTTTATCTCCATTTATGGTGTTACGACAACAGGGGCGCTTCCTCATGATATTCAGGCTTTCTCATCTCCTCTAATTAATATATTTCATTATGAAGAAGTATTGGCGGCAATAGCCCATAGCCCTGCCAAACACAGACCCAAAACCTGATGGGGTCCTGGTGGATTTATATAAGGCTAAACCTGAGTTCAGGACAGAAGCTATTACAAATGCCATAAACTCTGCAGTAAGATCTGAGCTTCCACTCACATGGAAGTGCTAGCGCAGGTGTCTTTGATAAAATGTATTAATAAGAGTTTATGAATTTTGAATAAAGAGTTTATGTAGAAAATGAAATAATGTAGAAAAATAATGCACACGTTTGAAAATATGACCTCGAAGAATGGCCACCAATGTTCACAAAATGTACTAATTAATGATTAATACATATGAAATTTTGAAAGAGTATTAGATTAATGCAGTAATATACTATATTAAGGGTTATGAAATATGCTTTAGCTTTATTAATTGTAGGCCATAACTTAGCGAGGCCTCATGCAGAAGCTGTATTTCTTAGCGTTTAATGAAAATGCTGACCAAGTGCATTAAACTGTGAAACGTCCAAAGTCTTGTTAAAAGTGCTTAACTGAAGCTTTTTGTGAGAACCGACTGCTAGGAGATGATGTTCCTGCTAGTATAACGTTGTGTGTATTATGTGTGAGACTGACTTTCCCAGGACAAGAACAATGAAGATACTGACTGGAATGGAAGCTGCAACAATATTGTTACCTGACAAGCTGGATGATGAGAACATCGTAAGGCAAACCAATCAACTGTATGTGAACAGAGAATTAGAATTCATAGATTTGACTTTAAAATATTATTGGACAAAGTATGAACATATGATTAACTGACCAATAGGCAATTATGGGATGGTTTAGGTGACTTTGATATAACTCCGCCCCAGAGGGAAGAGGCTTCAGACACTTTAGGAGAGGGAGCAGACTTATTGAAATTTAGGGGACAGCAATTGTCCTTTTTGTTCCCGACCGAAAGGTTATTATATTTTAGTGCGTCTTTATTAGAGATGTGCTTATCTTTAATGCTAAATGACTTTGCCCATACTTTCCTGACCAAGACCTGATGCCTTGCTGATCGACAGATGACCTGAGAACAAAGACTGATTCTGCTTTGCTGCCCGATACCGGGTATAGGTATAATATGATAAACTGTGATTGCTGTGCATATTTTGCTTTTTCTTTCTAGGTACCATTCGTGCTGTTTTGATAGAAATCATAGTTAGATGTTTTCCAAATTTGTGTTACTAAATTGTTTCGCATGAAGCCCAACATTCTGATGCTAATATGAGGTTAGTTGAGGATTCTGACTATTGACGAAGAGACTGATGTCTGATGGATTTCTCTGCTTAGCTACATGTATTGCATTTCATTAACGCAGCTGACTCTGCTATTGATATGCACTGTAACTTTCAAATGTGTCGTAATCCAAGCTTTGGTTAGTTTTCGTTTCTTCCACCTCTTCGGACAACCAGTGTTTTTTTATGTGTTTCATTTGATTTTGAGATTAATCTACATGATCGTAGCACTGGTACTATAGGGAAATAAACTTACTAAACTTTTATTAAAGGTGTGGCTATTCATGGCTGAAAGGTCATGGTGCGTGACATTTACTGACTCAATTGATTATTGATTTTATTGATTACTGATTTTTGATTATTGTGAAGTGTGCTGGGATCCTGCTAACCAGGCTGCAACACCAGTGTTTTCACTAAAAATGTACCATTATTTCCACAATTGGCACACCCCCGGCACACAGATAAGTCCCTTGTAAAAGGTACCAGTGGTACCAAGGGCCCTGTGACCAGGGAAGGTCCCTAAGGGCTGCAGCATGTTACCTAACACATGCACACTTGCATTGCAGATTGGGTGTGTTGGTGGGGAGAAAAGGGCAAAGTCGACATGGCATCCCCCTCAGGATGCCATGCACACACAATACTGCCTGTGGCATAGGTAAGCCACCCCTCAAGCACGCCTTAAAGCCCCAAGGCAGGGTGCACTATACCACAGGTGAGGGCATAGCTGCATGAGCAATATACCCCTACAGTGGCTAAGTCTATTCTTAGACATTGTAAGTACAGTGTGGCCATATTAACTATATGGTCTGGGAGTTTCTCAACACCAAATCCACAGTTCCATAATGGCTACACTGAACACTGGGAAGTTTGGTATCAAACGTCTCAGAATAATAAACCCACATTGATGCCAATGCTAGATTTATAAAACAATGCACACAGAGGGCATCTTAGAGATGACCCCTATATTTTACCCCAATCATTCTGTGCAGGACTGACTGGTCTGTGCCAGGCTAAAACTGACGAGTTTCGGACCCCTTGGGGTAAGAGCCTTTGTGCTCTCTGGGGCCAGAAACAAAGCCTACACTAGGTGGAGGTGCGTCACACCTATCCCCTGCAGGAACTGTAACACCTAGCAGTAAGCCTCAAAGGCTAAGGCTTCATATTAAAATGCCTCAGGGCACTCCAGCTAGTGGAGATGCCTGACACAGCTCCCACTTTTGGCGGCAAGTCCGGGTAGATAATGAGAAAAACAAGGAGAAGTCACCCTCCCGCCAGGACAGCCCCTAGGGTGTCCTGGGCTGAGGTGACTCCTGCCTTAGGAAATCCTCCATCTTGTTTTGGAGGACTCCCACCAATAGGATTAGGGATGTGCCCCCCTTCCCACAGGGAGGAGGCACAAAGAGGGTGTAGCCACCCTCAAGGACAGTAGCCATTGGCTACTGCCCCCCCCAGACCTAAATTGATTATTTAGGGGCGACCCTGAACCCAGGAAATCAGATTCCTACAACCTAAACAAAGAAAAAGGACTGCTGACCCGAAAGCCCTGCAGAGACCACGGAGACAACCAACTTGGCCCCAGCCCTGCAGTCCTGTCTCTAGACTCAAAGAACCTGCACAGAGACGCATCCAGTGGGACCAGCGACCTCTGAGGGCTCAGAGGACTGGCCTGCACCTAAAGGACCAAGAAACTCCAGAGGACAGTGGCTCTGTCCAAAGCTACAACCAAGAAACCATCTTTAAAGAAGACTTAAGCCTCACTCCGGAAGTGTGAGTCTTCACACTCTTCACCTGACGCCCACGGCCTGTGTCCAGAGAAACCAACACCTCAGAGAGGACCCCAGGAAACTCCAACGATGTGGACACCCTGAGTCAACCTCCTTGTACCCGAACAGCGACGCCTGCAGAGAGGATCCAGAGGCTCCCCCTAATCGTGACTGCCCGGTAACAATGGAAACCGATGCCTGGACAAAGCAATGCACCCGCAGCCCCCAGGACCGAGAGGAACCAACCATAAGTGCAGGAGTGACCAGCAGACGGCCCTATCCTAGCCCGGTCAGTCGGTAGCTGGCCAGAGAAGCCCCCTTGTGCCCTGCCTGCATCATCATAGTGATTTCAATGCAAAACCCGACATCTTGTTCACACACTGCACCCGGCCGCCCCTGTGCCGCTGAGGGTGTATTTTGTGTGCCTGTTTGGGACCCCCCCCCCCCAGTGCTGTACAAAACACCCCTGGTCTGCTCCCCGAGGACGCAAGTACCTACCTGCTAGCAGACTGGAACAGGAGCACCCCTGTTCTCCATAGGCGCATATGTTATTTGGGCCTTACTTTGAACTTTGCCCCTGACCAGCCTGTGTTGCCAGTGCTGGGTGTTTGGGCTTAACTTGAACCCCCAACGGTGGGCTGCCTACGCCCAGGAGACTTAACTTATAAGTGCTTTACTTACCTGAGAAACTAACCAATACTTACGTCCCCCAGGAACTGTTGATTTTTTGCAGTGTCCACTTTTAAAATAGCTATTTGCCATTTTTACCAAAACTGTATACATTACTGTTTTAATTCAAGTTCCATACTCCCCTGTGTGAAGTATCTTGCAATTTATGTACTTAACTAAAATTTGAATCTTGTGGTTCTAAAATAAATTAAGAAAATAATATTTTTCTATATGAAATCCTATTGGCCTGGAGTTAAGTCTTTGTGTGTGTTCTCATTTATTGCCTGTGTGTGTACAACAAATGCTTAACACTGCCCTCGGATAAGCCTACTGCTCGGCCACACTACCACAAAATAGAGCATTAGTATTATCTAATCTTGCCACTATCGACCTCTAAGGGGAACCCTTGGACTCTGTTCACACCATCTCTCACTTTGAGATAGTATATACAGAGCCAACTTCCTACAGCTATGGTAAGAACTTCTTAACTGAGAGTCAAAAGTTTCATCAACCTATTTGCGTCCCCTTGTAAGTATACTTATTAAGGTCTGATGCGCTAACAGAAGTAAGCGATCATTGTGCCTGTGTAGACAGGATCCCAAATGTTACTGACTCCTCTCGCTGCTGGATTCCACAGTTAAAATCATGGGCTGAAGTATGGTCCAAAGGGTAATGACCTGGGCTTAGAAATCTAATATGTCATCTGCGAAATATAGCTGTAGGGAACGATTAGGCACTCAGGAGCAGTGTCTTAATGTGTTGCTGCTCATCAGTAAGTATACTCTAGCTGAGAAGAGGGGTGGGGGTAATATATCACTCCTTCATGGATCTAAGCACTGCCTTTGACTGGGATAATTGTTCCAAACTCTGGAGGATTCTAAGAGAGCTAGGTTTTGAAAAAGATCTGGTAGATTTTTGAGTGCTTTGCATTCAGGCACTAGGGCCTGCATTAGGTATGGACTTGAAGGGTAGTGACAGGAATCTTTGAGTTAAAGAATCAAAAGAGATGGGGGAGGGACCGGGAGGTTAAAGGTCCAGTGTACGGTCTCCCAAGTTAATCATAAATACAAAAAGAGTACACTGTTCCTAAAAAACAAAAAGGTCTAGGGAACCTAGATGTTCAGGAGCAAAAGCCCTCACGCATCACATTGGAGGACAGGCATCATCATCGGGAATTGCTCCACGTCAGGCCGGCACTGCAATGCCTGACGCGCTCCCAGGAAGGGAGCCACCAGCCATAATTGCTAATGTGATGATTAGTGGAAGGAAGAAGCAAACCACCAATCCAAAAACAGGAGAGCAAAAAAAGGTAATATAAAATTGGTTACTCATTTCAAGATCACATCATAATTTTAATCAGTAAGGGAAATGAAGACCAAGATTAAAAACACAAAAGGAAAGTAAAAAGTGAGTGCAATGCTCAACAACTTTCAAAATACACAGAGGCTCCCAAAAAGTGTGGTGCCTCTACCAAAAGGTCGACATGTTTCACGTCTAAAGGTCCAAAAGGATCCATTGACGATTCATCAGTACCAGAATAAGCTTCTCCAATAAACATTAGAAAAGAATAAAGCAATCACTTACATTTAGTCAATTGTTAAATGTCATCTAAAACGGTCACCCTACCCCAATTAGGAGAAGTGGCTCCATAGGAAGCGCGAGCCCAAGGACTGCGTAGATATATTCTATCCACGGTCCTTGACGAAGGACCTACCCTCTGGTACGCGTTCCTGTACATCTAGGTTCCCTAGACCTCTTTGTTTTTTAGGAAGTGTACACTTTTTGTATTTATCTTTGATTTAAAGCAGGGAGTCAGCAAGGATGTGTAGTGGCGCCTGTTTAATTTTTGTTATATAGTAACGGCCTCAATAAGCCTTTAACTTTAACAGGTATGATATGCCGATTGTTTAAAATCAACCTACAGCCACCTTATAATATGCAAATGATGGGGTGCTCATGTCTTGAACTCCTTTGGGTCTGATTGATCATTTTGTTGTCTATATGGATAGCCTGGACCTGGAGACAAACTTGTCAAAAATCCATTATATGGTGGTAGGAAGGAGGCTGTTTAAAATCAGACCCATTCTGATTCAGAGTAAACCCATTACAAAGGTGTACAATTTTCCCTATTTTTAGGGCTACTTTGGACTCCTTAAACAATTGGTCGCTATGCCTATTAAACAGTCTAGTAAGTTCAACTAAGCAATAGGGTTTCTTTTTAACCTGGCAAAATGGGTTGGTTCAAAGCCTATAACAGCCCAGATGGAAATCTATACACAGATATGTACCCCGATCATCACGTAAAGGGCAGATATTTGGTATTATAGGGCATGCAAGAACCTTCAGGTGGAAGAACATAGGTTTTACAGTCTGTGAGGCCTACCACCCAATAGCTCCCATTACATTTTAATGAATTGTAATATGGTGCTTTTGCAATTTACTTTTATGGCTGATTATATCTGGTGAATAAAGATATGAACTGCCCTGAATTGGACTTCCCAAAAGGTTGTCGATCTTAGACAAACATTAGAAGGCTTAAAGGACAAAAAGAAAGCAATTCTTGGGGAAATCCAACTGCTGCTGGACAAGCTCAACTTTACAGGAAGGGTTAACCCAGCAGTGTGGACATTCACTAAGTGCATGGCTAACACAGGGCCTCAACAAAAAGCAGCACAGGATCAGGCTAACAGCTGAGGTCAAACAAGACCTCGAAAAATGGCTAGCCTTTCTCATCAACTTTAATGGGACACTGGTATGGCGGGATGGGGATGGAGAAGGTGGTGAGGGCCTCTGGCCATTCTATGATCAACCTGGTGTGCACCCCAATGGCCGGGCGAGTTGCCAGAGAAGGGCTGGACTAACAATATAACATTACTGGAGCTCTTCCCCATTGTGGTGACACTCAATCTAGAAGGGGAAGATAGCTAACAAGTGAGGCTTTGGTCAGATAATCATGCAGTGGTGCAACTGCTATACCTAGGCACAGCGAAGTTCCTAAAAGTGTTAGGCTTGTTATGACACTTAGTTTGCTGCCACCTAAGCGCAAACATAGCCATGAGAGTGAGACACTTGTCAGGATGTGATAACTCAGTTGCAAATGCCCTCTCTCATTTTCAGTGGGTGAGGTTCCGGCAATTGGCACCACACATGGAGCATGAGTTAACACTGTTCCCAGAAGGGTTATGGGATCTAGTGGTCCTGACCTAGAAATCCTGTTTGACAAGTCTTTCGCCTACGACCACTGTCACGTACAGTAAGTGCTGGATGTGCTTTCACAGGGTAATGGGCAGCACAAACCTGTGTGAAGAGAGGTCGAGAAGGCCAGTTGAAATTCTCGAAAAGAACAGCAAAATCATGCACCCAGACCCACCCATGCGCAGTGGCTTTCTTTTCAAAGATATGCACAGGAAAAGACCAGACCAACTCTTTCTACTTTATGCAGTAGTGAGGGACGGGGCAAATCCAAGTGAATGTCAAGAAAAGGAGGCAGCCTATTGATTTCACCAAGCTGAGGGCATTGGATAAGCACAACCCAGCATCTGCGTTAGAAGGACAAAGACTGGCCTGTTCAAAGCTCCCTTTTCACTAGTGTTCTTTGGGGCGTACAGGGTCAGCCAGTTAGTGGTTCCTCTCCAAGAACATTACGGGGGTCCCATGCATATGGCTGGAGGACGTATCCATGGGGAACAGTCATATGGTGCTAAGACTCAGGTAATCAAAGACCGACCAGGAAGGAAAGGGCAAGCTCACTCGTCTATACTGCATCGCATTCCCTGAGTGCCACTTAGTTTGCTTAACCCAGAACTATCTACGAGACAGACCTCGGGTTGATCTCCCATTATTTGTGCATCAGGAAGGAACATGCCTCAGCAAGTTCCAGTTCAGCTCTCACTCCTTTCGCAAACAGGCTGCAAGAACCACCCTAATGCATGGCAAAGGGGATGAAGGGATCAAGCGGCTCGGAAAGAGGAAATCCCAGGCCTTCAGAGCTTACATTAGACCTGCATGCTGTTAAAATGGGCAAACTCTCAATGCATGGGTCACAGGCAGAAGGCAGATGGTTTGGATGCTTGACCATTCTTACATTATGAGGGCCCAGCACTGGGTGAGTTCACAGAAGCCCCTTCAGAGGGCTATAATTGCCCAACACCATTCTGGTGTGGATGGGGAGGCCGGGCATGCTGCTACCAAGAGTGCATGAGGCGCTGCAGCACTGGTAAAACCTGATACCACAGTCATGCATTTGAGCAGCAATGATCTCACAGAACTTGGGTTATAGAGGCTCTTAGAGATGATGACGGCGGATCTAACAACTGTATCCAGACTGGTCCATTCTGCTGACATTCTGTGGTCCAAAGTAATAGCAAGACCCGAGTGAAGGGGAGCGATAAGTCATAATGCAGTGGAAAGATCCAGGAGGAGGCTTAACATTTTGATAAACAAATTTTGCATGAGCATGGGCTGTGAGTTTGTCAGACGTGGTCTCATTAACCTTAAGGTCCCAGGTCAATATGGATGGGATGGGGTTCACTTATCTGGGGTTGTGATGGAAATGTTCTTACTGAACATTGTATGTGCACTCGAACTGATTTCTTACGATTACGATTCATTAGGGCTTAATGGGAGGAGCTGTCAGAGGTTGTGAATCCACATTCAGCGTGGTGGAGACAGCACCAATAGAAGGCCAAGAATAACATTGTGTGAAAGAAAGAGAAACTTCCCTTACATGGTCTTTGTGATGCATCACCAGAGGTACTCTGGAGGGCAAACAAAGGTCCAAGATGGGGTTACCACAGGACGGACATGACACATGTAGCCCAGGCTCGGCCAGAGGTCCCGAAAAGCCAGATATTGGTAGCAAGGTAAGTCTAGAAGCTATGGACCTCCACAAAAAGGTGCCCTAGACCAAAAGTGATATCATAGCATGATTTATGGTGATGGACAAAAAGTATTTGATGGGTCTATGAGTGATTTATGAAAGTAGAATGAAGTACAACTAAAGAAGGACGTGATGGAAGAAGGCAGGGCTGGCTTTTGGGCGGTGCGACTGCACCAGGTGCTGACCTCAGGGGGGCGCTGTGTTTAGCAATAACTTCCGAAACTTGTGATTTAAAAGCAGCTGCTGAAAAGTACCTTGTGCGTTTAGACTTCAAGAAACAATTAAAATGTCAAGATACCTCTTGTGATTTATGTTCCTGAGAGGGAGAGATGGAAGTTTTGCCTAGTGGCAGCTTTGACTCCACATAAAATCGCATGCTGCAAAAAACAAACCTAAGGGGCATATTTACAAAAAGAGGCGCTGCACATAGTTCTTGCACCCCTTAGCACCCTCCTAATGCCACCATGTGTGCGTCATTTTTAAAATTTGGTGCACCATAGCAGTAGTTAGTGGACTAGAGTCAGAACTTTTTGCCCTGGTCTGGCGCTTTGCAGGAATAGCATAAAATTTTTTGGCATTAATCTTGTAAAACACCCAGAGGCCCATTGTAACCAATGGAAGCCTCCTTTTAATGCCTGCTCTGAGCAGGCATTAAAAGTGCTGAAAAAGAAATGACGCAAAGAAATCTAACAGATTTCTTTGCGTCATTTTTTGCCCCCCCCCCCTTAAAAGGGGGATGCCCCGTTTGCAAACATTATGCCTGCCGCAGGTTACAAAGTGTAATATGGTGCAGCGTTTTTGGCTTTCTAACGCCACGTTAGTGTGAAACAAATGACAGTGATGTGACGTTAGAATGGCATGAGGGGCTCCTGAATATGCCCCTACGGCAGTGCTTAATTTGTGCTTGTTGTTTCTGGTGTGGAGCACTTATTTTTGAGGGCCGGCGCTTATTTTTCGGCCTCAAGCATTTACTGTGAGAAAAAGACACATATGGGAAATACGGAGGAAGAGAAAAACGAAAAAGTGTCACAATGGGAAAAAGCAGAAATCCACAAGAGTGAGCTAAAGGGGCAGGGAGTGCCTGTAAATGGATTGAAGAGGCCCAACATGGCTTCAGGATTACTCTACCTCTGTATTCCGTGTTCACACATTTAATTGCAGCAGCCACGTGTTTAAGAGGATGGCTTTGGGCAACAGCACCTTTTTATTTACAAATTAAGCACTGCCTTATGGGGCATATTTGAAAAATGTGTGGCACTGCACACAGTGCTGCGCCACTTTTCTTAGGCCCTTTAGCACCCCCCCAAAGCCAAAATGTGTGTGTCAGATTTAAAATACAGCACACCATGGCAGTAGTTAGGGGACTAGCATCAGAATGTTTTATGCTAGTCCAGCGCTTTGCAGGATTAGCATAAAAAATGTTGACGCTAATCCTGCAAAGCACCCAGAGGCTCATTGTAACCAATGGAAGCCTCCTTTTAATGCCTGCTCTAATCAGGCGTTAAAAGTGCCAGAAAAAAATGACGCTAAGAAATCTGTCAGAGTTCTTTGTGCCAATTGTTTTGGGACCCCTAATGGGGGGATGCCCCGTTTGCATACATTATGCCTGGCACAGGCATAATGTTGCGCTAAGGGTTACAAAGTAGCACAATGCATTAATTGCACCACTTTGTAAATATGGCACAGTGTTTTTGACCTTCTAACGCCACATTAGCTTAAAATAAATTACACTAATGTGGCGTTAGAATGGCACTCGGGGCTCTTAAATATGCCCCTATTGGGCATATTTGAAAAAGTGGCGCTGCACCCCACCATTTGTGCGCTGTATTTAAAATATGGCGCAACATGGCGATAGTTAGGGGACTAATGTCAGAATTTTTTACGCTAGTCCGGTGCTTTGCATGATTCGCATAAAAAATGTTGATGCTAATCCTGCAAAGCACTAGGAGGCCCATTGTAACCAACAGACGCCTCCTTTTAACGCCTGCTCTGAGCAGGCATTAAAATAACGGAAAAAAATGATGCAAAGAAACCTGTCAGATTTCTTTGCGCCATTTTTTGGGCCCTCCCTAACGGGGGAATGCCACCTTTGCATACATTATGCCTCGCACAGGCATAATGTAGCGCAAAGGGGTACAACGTGGCTGAATGCATGCATTGCGCCACTTTGTAAATATGGCATGGCGTTTTTGGCCTTCTAACGCCACATTAGTGTAAAAAAACTGAGGCTAATGTGGTGTTAAAATGGCGCTAGGGGCTCTTAAATATGCCCCTATATTTTATGTGGCAAGCTGAGTCGATTAGTAAAGCCTGCCTTTACAAGTGCTTTAAAACACAAAGGTATGTGAAAGGGAAGCGATGGAGAGATGAGGGGCATATTTGCCGGGCGGTAGTGAGTGAAACCGAGGAGGTCATGGGGTGGAGGGCGCCACAATAAACTGTCGCACAGGGTGCCACCAGTCCTAAAGCCGGCTCTGGAAGAAGGGCCACTTGTTCGATATTCAACTATCTGCACGTTTGGTGTATATTAAGAACAGATAACTTTCTGATTTATGATACAACATGGCAAGAAATTATAACACTGACGGTCGTTTACATATCAAAAAGTCTATGATATCTTTCTGTGAGGAAGGGGGGAAGGAAATAAACAGCTGAGAGACCCTAAAGGGAAGTTCACCCATCTGGGGCGTGTTCAGGTGTTGGTCTGGTACTAATGTGGTGAAACGTTTGCCTAGGAATTAATAATGAGTGTAAAAGTGACAAAAAAGCAAAACTATTATTGCCACGGAACATACTAGTTTAGGCGCCATATGTTGTATTTTATTGCCACTCTATTTAGTCTACAACCCCCTATAATTTGGTACTCTACCGTCTTTAAGTTTTAATCGGTAAAATGAATTTAGTAGGTTAGTGTTACACATTTTCTGTAAAAAGAGGTCGCCTGTGCAATATCTATTTTTGATTCTGACACGCTTACATCTCCCCCCTCCAGCTTCTGGAAGTTCCACGGCTCTCAGGACAAACGGATCTCAAAGACAAGACAGGGCTGACTGCTCTCTTGAATTTACTGTACATGAGAGGGCAAGGGAAATTTTCGTTCTCCGGAGAGTAAACAAGCCTGTCACTTCTTCTGCGTTCAATACTCCCCCTTCACATACATAACTATTTACATATCCCTCGTTTCCTAGTAACGGTCATCTCTCCCTTCTCCCTGGAGACAGGGAGGCCTAGCGTTAGGCAATGGGTTACTTATTGCTATATTCGGATCACGAGGCTGGCAATGTGGGGGCAGCCGAATAAGCAGCACGTGGAAACAGCCGCACGTGCACATGCCAAGAGACCCGATTCAGGGGTGCCCACCGATTTTTAAGGCAAAATAATGGCTTTGTTTTCGCTGTCTCCTACCTAACGTTGCCTCTGTTTCAATTGTAGTCAAATAGGAAACTAAAATTATTCATTCATTTTTTCAATATCTCCTCTTTCCTGTAATTACTAGGATTATTTCCCTCTTTTCTGTTTAGAAATGTTGGCATGCATGTGTATATTCGATAATCAACTCCAGACTTATCTGGGGAAAGCACTTCACACACTTTTTCAAGTTCTGTGGGAAAACAGCTTCGCGTGGAAACAATTGCATATATTTGAAGGCTTGTCACATCCTAACCCAGGAAGTTGAGTCTCTTGCTTTGTGTGGAGAAGAGAAGACTTGCACAGTTTTTAAGGTTGGTTGACCCCATACTCATTGCACGAGTGAGCACACTATTATTCAAAGTGCTGTCTGTAGAAACAGTGTAAGGATTGAGGGGAATCAGCCTCAAATCTAAACTCCAGCTTCTTACTCAAAGCACAGTAAGGAAGCAGCCCTCTCATGAGGAAGACATTGGCAGGACAGAACATAGGCCCTTATTACAACCCTGGCGGTAAATGCTGCCAACCGCCGTGCTGACGGCCGCCAACATACCGTGACCGCAGCAGTAATCCGCTATGGGTATCATGACCCACACAGAGAAATCCGCCACTATACAGACACCTACACAAGTCCGCCACACCAAAGATCAGTGATAAACTGGCGATAGCAAAACCCACACCTTTACGCCAACAGGAACACAACCACAGTATCACGACCCATGAATCACCGCAGCGGTCTTTCAACCGCTTTAAACCATTGGTGGTACACACCGCCGCACTCAAAATACACACACACTTACAAAACACCACCACATTGGACAATTCAACCTACAACCACCTGACACACACACACCATCCCCACACACCCACAACCCCTTATGAACCAAAGGATTTGACAACTGAGAGAGAGACAAGGCAGCAGCACCCACTCAATCAGAGGCACAGAACACCATCACCCATACACCATCCACACACTTCACACCACACACCACAACACATCACCCCACACATCATCCCACATATCCTCACACCTACCACTCACACCACATCCATGGCACCACAAAGACACCCCAGGTTTTCTGAGGAAGAGCTAAGGCTCATGGTGAAGGAAATCATCCCGGTAGAGCCACAGCTATTCGGATCAGAGGTGCAACTGACGATCATTACAAGGAAGATGAAGAATAGTGGACAGGGTCAACGCAGTGGGACAGCACCCAAGAACAAGGGATGACATCAGGAAGAGGTGGAACACCCTATGGGGGAAGGTGCTTTCCTTGGCAGCAAGACACCAGATAGCAGTACAAAGGACTGGCAGTGGACACCCACCTCCTCCCCCACAACTAACATGGGAGGAGCAAGTCTTGGGAATCATGCATCCTGAGGACCTGGCAGGAGTAGCAGGAGGACTGTACTCTGGTAAGTCAAATCTTTACTACTATATCCCCCACCCTACCTGCATGCCATCACAAACTCCTACCCCTACCCCCATCACTCCACCACCTCACATATACCCCACAATCACAACCCACCCATCCCAATACCAAGCCCTGCATGCAACACCAATGCATGGACATCCATCACAGACCTGCATGGACACCCATCACCACAGCATGTCCATCAAAGAGATTCACCCAACCCACAAAACCACCACAAACACAAGGCCAAGCTGACAGGGAAATCACAATTATACAGGGAAACACACCCATGCACAAGATGGCACACGCAGATACACTGACACTGTATTTGCATCTCCACAGGACCCCTACTCAACGTCACCGGAGAGGAGGTGCCAGCTACAACGAGTCCACCCCCTGAAGAGGCCCACAGTGATGACAGCAGCTCTGCACGCGTGGATCAGGATGAGCAACCTGGCCTGTCAGGGACCTCTGGACAGTCGGTTCCCTTGCCACAGTCCCAATCCACCACAGAGTCTTCCCCACTCAGAATACACCAGCACACCAGCCACCCAGGGGCCCATGCCACTGTCCCCAGGACACATCAGCAGTATGTCAACCACTAAAGGGACCTCAGGCAACCCCACAAACCCAGGACAATCAGGGACCTGGGGTCAGTGGCAGTGGGCACACGGTTCAGGGGACAGAGACAGAGGCACAGGACAACAGGGAAGCTGGGAGGACTGCTGTGTGACAGGGGCTCCCACGAGGCTCTCTCCAACATCCTGGGAGCATACCACCATTCCCAGGAGACCATGGACCAGATACTGGTCAAGCTGCAGGAGACCCAGCGGCTGCAGGAGGGACAGTACCTAGGGATCAGGGATGACCTAACAAACATCTACATCATCCTGGTCACCATTGCAGGGGTGCTGGGGGACATGGCCAAGACCATGAGGGAGGCAGTGGCACAACAACGGGCCCCTGAAACTAGCCACACAGATGAACAGCCCTCTACCTCTGCCGGCGCTAGTGGACAGGAGGCACCGCCACAGGACCAAGAGGCCAGCAGCACCCCACCCCCTGCAGAAGGAGAACCACACCGCAAACTGTTCATAAGTATATACCAGGGCACACCATGTACATCCAATTCGCTTCCGTGTGTATCAATGAAGATTCCAATTTGAAAATGCTGTGTAGTTGTGTTTATTGTTCATCCAAAAATATTCCATAAGGTGGTATCCATCATACATCAAAAGAAACAGCCAACACATGTTTCGTCAACAAGACTTCCTCAAGGCTGCAAGGTGCATGCACAAAAAGAGAAGAAAAATAAAAAGGAATTTTTCTATCATTTGGACAAATATATGCAATTATATGTACAGTTCTACCACAGACAAAAAAGGAGAAGAGTGAAGCAAAAAAGAGAAATTATAGAAGGCGTAAAACCGGTGATGTTGAAAGAAAATGGTGTACACCCAGATTGAACCATTACTGCAGAATAAAGAAATAGAAAATAATTGAGGAGAATAAAGAGGAATATCCATGGTGTATATTACATGATAGAGTAGAGATACGTAGAAGTGTTGATATGAAAACAGCTTCCAAATGGTGATGAGAAAGACTCCCAGAAAGCCCATATCTGTAAGGCAAACAAATATATAAAATAAAATAAAATAAAAAAGGGGAGAAGGAGAACCTACCCAATGGAAAATGAGTTTCCAACTAACAAATGTTACGGAGAGGTAAATTCAAATGCACCAAGACGTCCTATTGGTGCAATTCTTGAGACCATCAGGTAGGAGTCAGGTAGAAGATGAATGGAACAGACACGACCAAGATAAGCCTATAGAAGAATAAAATAAATAGACCCCTGGAGAGAGGTGTAGACAGCAAATACCCCTACTACTGGCAATAGCAAAGCAGTGAAAAAATATATTAGTTAAGGACTACAAGTATTTAACAAAACCTGCCTACGACGTAATTGTAGCCAACATGTTACTTTTGGGGATGAATTTCAAGGTTTACAACATCGTCTATTGACACACGGCTACACAAAAACCTTACTAAACAATACAAGTAAGAGAATTCACAAGATTGAACAACACACTTCTCACTGCCACGGCTAAAGGTTTACGGATGTCATCTAACAATTTGTCTAATTTTTCCATGTAGTGCCATTAGCTCTCAAATCCATAAAATCATACAACAGAATTGGTCATTGTTATTAGCAGACAATACATTGAACAAAGTTATTACGCACGTACCGAATTTGATACACAGTAGAGGAAGGACATTACGTGACCGTCTATGCCATAGCTATATGCCAGTAACCCCCATTAAAACATGGCTGGGCAATCCTCCAGCTACACAGCATTTTCAAATTGGACTCTTTATTGATACACACTTAAGCAAGTTGGATGTACATGGTGTGCCCTGGTATATACTTAGGAACTTTCTAACATCCTATGTTTTTCACATGATGCTATCTTCATTCTTGGTGGCTGGATGCTCACCAGTTGGTCACCCATCAAGTTACTTGCGAGTAACATATTGACTGCATTATCTGGATTACCTTGTACATATGTATAGGAGGTGCGAACATTGTACACAGCCACTTTTCTTTGTTGATCACACTGCAAACGGTCGCTGCGATCTAGGCAGAAGACAGAGAACATTGCCAAGACCCCCGCCAGGAAATAAGACTCTCCTGATTGTCACCCTTCTGTCCCACTATGTCACTCTGTCCACCTTGAACTGCCATTACTCCACTTCCTATGTCCCCTTGGACAATGCACCTGTGATACCAAGAGACTGGACTCTAACTGGACCGTCCTCCACCATCACCCCTGCCCGTTGCACATCCCTCTCTACTTATGAGCACTGAAAGAAACACCCTTGGATCAAATACAAGTATGAAGTCTGTCAATTGATATGTCCAGTTATATATACATTGGTATGACCTGTAGTGGGCAGCAGTACACATAGCAGGAACCAGATTGGGGGCATAGGGATCTGAAAATAGAGATGGCAAAGGGTAAAGTCAGTGGCCAGAGACGTAGGGTAAGAGGCTGTATTGTACAATGTCCAACAGTTAACTGAAATGTAATATGAGCATACAATGTCTTACATGTGTGTCACTGGAAGTATTGCAGAATAATGTTGCTCCTGTTGTCAACATCTTCTTCCTCTGCCTCCTCTTCCTCACTGTCCACAGGCTCCACCGCTGCCACAACACCATCTCCAGGCTCATCCTCCTGCAGAAAGGCACCTGGCGTCTCAAGGCCACGTTGTGCAACATGCAACAGGCAACGATGATCTAGCACACCTTCTTGGGTGAGTAGTACAGGGATCCACCAGTCAGATGGAGGCACTGGAATCTGGCCTTCAGGAGGCCGAAGGTCTGTTCTATAATCCTCCTTTTACGCCCATGTGCCTCAATGTAACGTTCCTCTGCCCTTGTCCTGGAATTCCTCACTGGGGTCAGAAGCCATGAGAGGTTGGGGTAACCAGAGTCACCTGCAAATATCGAGGGATACCTGTTAGACACACAGTAACCCTTAGGGACAACCCCAGACACATACTCATACTGTGTGGGGACCTTGGGCTCACCTATTAGCCACACCCGGTGCCTCTGGAGTTGGCCCATCACATATGGGATGCTGCTATTCCTCAAGATAAAGGCGTCATGCACAGAGCCAGGGTATTTGGCATTCACATGGGAGATGTACTGGTCTGCCAAACACACAATCTGCACATTCATAGAGTGATAGCTGTTTCTATTCCTGAAAACGGGCTCATTTCTCTGGGGGGGACAAATGCCACATGTGTACCATCAATGGCACCTATGATGTTGGGGATATGTCCCAGGGCACAAAAGTCAGCTTTCACTGTGGCCAAATCCTCCACCTGGGGGAACACGATGTAGCTGCGCATGTGTTTCAGCAGGGCTGACAACACTCAGGTCAACACATTAGCGAACATTGGCTGAGACTTCACTGATGCCATGGCCACTGTTGTTTGGAAGGAACCACTTGCCGGGAAATGGAGCACTGACAGGACTTGCACTAGAGGGGGAATACCAGTGGGCTGCCGGATAGCTGACATCAGGTGTGGCTCCAATTTGGCAAACAGGTCCTGGACTGTGGCACAATCAAGTCTGTAGGTAATGATAATGTGTCTGTCCTCCATTGTTGCAAGGTCCACCAGGGGTCTGTATACCGGAGGATGCTGCCATCTCATATTTAGCCTCATCGGTTGGAGCCTGTGGAAGAGAACGATGAGCAGAGGGTCACATTCCCACATCTATTGCACTAATGCTGTTTTTTTAATTTAAAAAAAAAACTTTACAGAAACAAAATGTGAATCCTAAAATCATTTGCCGTGCCAATGTCTGCTGTGACTCAGTTATGTGCCATGCCTGAAATGGCAGATGCCTGACCTTTGAGGAGGGACAAGTGGAAATGAGGTAATTGCGCTGGCATTGTGCGCAGTAGACGGTCGATGACCCCCACGCAACTTCGCATTGGTTATCATTGGGCCCTATGGGTTCCAGGAGCCAATGGCGATGTACGCCGGTGGTGATGGTATGCACCGCCGTGGACACCACCATTTTCTATCTATCCACTCACTTGCTACCTGGCCATCATCAGGAGAGGACCTACACTGCAAGTGCTGCTGTGACCTGTGTCTGGAAGCAACAATGGCTCACGTGTCTGGGGAAAGGTCCCCTGCCTTCACTGTGGAGGAGTTGGAGAAACTGGTGGATGGGGTCCTACCCCAGTACACGTTACTCTACGGTCATTCAGACAAACAGGTGAGTACACTGTGAGCATTATGTGTGGGCCATGAATGTCTGGAGTGCTGTGTGTGTAAGCCACATGTTAGGGGGGGGCTGAGGGGTCCTGGCCAGAGTGCAGTATGTAAGGTGGTCAATGTATGTGCGTCAGCGGATGGGTGGGATCTTGTGGGCAATGAGTGTGACGGTCCGGACGGGTGACTAATTCCCTTTTCTGCTGTCTTTTCCCTGCAGGTCAGCGCCCACCAGAAAAATGGTATTTGGCGTGCCATTGCCAAGGAGGTGCGGACCCTGGGGGTCTTTGACAGGCGGAGCACCCACTGCCGCAAGAGGTGGAAGGACCTGCGCCGCTGGGCAAAGAAGACGGCGGAGGCCCAGCTGGGGCTGCCCTCCCAACGAGGAAGGGGTGCCCATCGCACCATGACCCCCCTGATGTTCTGCATCCTGGCAGTGGCCTATCCGGATTTGGATGGGCGCTTGAAGGCATCACAGCAGCCACAAGGGGGGTGAGTACTGAATCTGACTCCGCTGTGCGCGGGTTAAGAGTTACCTGGGTGGGGCGTGGGGGCTAAGGGTGCCCCCAGGCCAGGGCAAAGATGGCAGGGTAGGTCCCTTGTTGGGCAGGCTCTGAGGCACATCTACACCAATAGTGTTAGTGGGCATCTACCACTGGGAAGGGACCTTTGGGTTTCTGGGGTGCAGCTGATGGCATTAGGCATTGTACCCCATGGGCTGGTGGCTATCTTAGGAACTGGTTGGGCATGGCCTAGTGCATAGGGTTGCTCCCTGTGTGCTGTGTCCACCAAGGGTAGTGGTGTTGCTGGCATTGACCAAGTGTATCCTCTGTCTCTACCCTGCCTTTATGTTTTGTCACCCTGTCCTTATGTGCATTAGGATCATCTGGCGGAGGAGCAGAGGCACCGGCTTTGGAGGGAGCTGCATCCCACATGGGCCTGGAGGCCAAATTCACCGACTGTGAGGGCACCAGTGGGACAGAGGGTGAGGGGAGCACCACAACGGGGGTAGGAGGGGAGACCACAGACAGCAACTCCTCCGATGAAAGCTCCCTGGCGGTGGCGGACACCTCTGTGCCCACCCCAACAACAGGTACAGCCACCACCCCCCTACCAGCACCGTTCTCCCAGCAGCCCCTCAGCATGTTTCCCGTGCCCGCTCACCCAGGAGGGTGGACATCTCCTTCGCCCCAGGCACCTCAGGCCCTGCCCCAGTCAGCCCGGCTGCCCTCATTGAGGAGACTATTGGCCTCCTGAGATCCCTCACTGTTGGGCAGTTAACCATTCTGAATGCCATCCAGGGTGTTGAGAGGCATTTCCAACAAACAGATGCATACCTGGAGGGCATTTACTCTGGCGTGGCAGCCCAACAGAGAGCATTTCAGGCTCTGGCCTCAGCACTGATGGCAGCCATTGTCCCTGTGTCTAGCCTCCCCCTCCAACTTCCTATACCCAGTCCTAATCCCCTCAACCCCAGCCTATACCAAGCACCTCTTCAGACCAGCATGCACACAAGACAATACACAGGAGTGGTTCAGGCAAACAAGAACCACACATCACCCCACAGGCACTCACACAAGCACCATCCCCATGCAGCCACACCAATATCCACTGTGTCCACTGTGTCCCCCTCCTCCTCCACCTCCCTCCCAGTATCATCTCCACTCACACCTGCATGCACTATATCCTCATCCACTACTGCCATCACCAGCACGCCCATCTCAACACACCCCTCACGAGCAGTCACCACCCCACAACCATACACATGTCCCCTGTGTCCTCTCCCACTGTGTCTGTTATCACTCCTCCCAAAGTGCACAAACGCAAGAAAACACCCACCGAACAGCAATCCACCTCACAACAGCATGCAGCACATGCACCTTCACCCAAACTCAGCAGACAGACACCTCCTACAACCACTTCCTCTTTCTCCTCTCCCTCGTCCCACCCCAGTGTGTCTAAAAACTTTTCCTAGCTAACATTGACCTGTTCCCTACCCTATTCCCCCTTCATTCCCCTCGGGCCAGGGTTTCCAGAACCCAGCCCAGTACCTCAGCCACCAAGTTGCCGTGCAATGTGGACCCTGCAGCTCCCAGAGGCTCAAAGGGGGCACCCATCAGGAAAGCCATTGTACCAATAACCCCTACAAAGGACCAAACCAGACCGCCACCTGCCAAGGTGAAGAAGGGGCCAGCATGCAGCAGGGGCATGGATGTCGACCCACCCAGCAAGGCTTCCTCCAAACCTCCAGCTGACAGAGCCAAGGGCAAGACAACATCAGCCAAGGGGAAGAAGGGGCAGAGAACCGAAGGCAAGGCACTTCAGCTGACAGAGGATGCAGGTGAAGCTGTGGTGCCCACCAGCAGAACCGCCAGCCCTGCCACCTGCACCGCGTGCAGAACCACCAGCAGCCATGCCGCTGCCACCTCTACTGTCAGCAGCAGCATCCCCAGTGGGCAGCCGTCCGAGGCTGAAGGAGAAGGACTGGAGCCTCCCTCCACCACTACCGGCACCGCCACCTGCACCGCTGACAGAAGCACCACTACCCGCAGCAGCAGACTCAGTGGGCGGCTGACCAAGGCTGCTGGGGATTGGCTGGAGCCTCCCCCCACTACTGCCAGCACCAACACCAGCACCGTCACTGCCACCACAGAGGAGCCGTCACCACCTGCGGACAGTGTGTAATCCTGCCTCCATGGGGTTTTGTGCATCACAGCCCCTGCAAAGCATGTGGATGTGACACCCAGATGAGAGACTGTGACCTTGCACTCCCCAAGATCTGCATCACAGGGCACAATGCCCTCTCCAGGACCAGTGGAAGAAGCCATCCACTCACCCAGTCCTTGGCAGGATAAAGCAGACTGAGCACAAGGCCCCCTCCAGAACCAGTGGAGAAGCCACCCACTTGAGAGACTGTGGCTTTGCACTCCCCAGGACCAAGCAGTGGGCAAACCACCCACTTGAGAGACTGTGGCTTTGCACTCCCCAGGAGCAAGCAGCGCGCAAACCACCCACTTGAGGGACTTGAGAGACTTGAGACTGTGGCTTTGCACTCCCCAGGACATCGCTGTGGGCATGTAGCCCCCTCCAGGATCAGTGGCATTGTCTCATCTTCCGGCCGAGGTGCCCCCCTTCCCCATCCCTCTTAGGTGCCTGTGTGTTTATGACCTGATGCCCCTGCAGTGTTCTCTCCGTATTGAGGCAGGAGTCAAGTGTGGGCTTGGCCCATGATTTTTGGCCCAGTGGCCCACGGACATTTGTGAATGGACAATGTACGGCCTTCTGTACATATTGTATATCTGTGTTAATACTGTTTTCCAAACTCTATAGTATATCTGCCTATTTCTAATATATCACTAATTTGACTCAACTCCTTTGTCCTTGCATTCTTCCAGGGGGCTACGGGGTGTATATGTAATGTTGTTGCATGTGTTTGTGTGTATGGTGTTGTGGGTGGGGATGGGGGTATTGCGTGTGAGTGTCACTCTTTTTCCTCCTCCCTCCCCTGTCTACTAGGTGCAGTACTCACCGTCATCGTCGCCGCCGTCTTTGATGTTCCTGGTAGATATGGAGGTAGACCAGCACCAGCAGGACCTGTAGCTCGGGCTCCATGGTGTCCTGATTATTCGTTTGAGTGTCGAGAGGTGAGTGGTTTCCCTTCCAATTCCTGTTTCCTCCGTGCTTTTGATGGCGTTGGTACCGCCCCGGAAAAGCTAGGGGATTGGTGGGTTGTGATGTGGTGGGCGGTACATTGTCTTCCGCCTGTCTGTTGGCGGTGACCGCCGCGGTGTTTGTTGCTACCGCCGTGGCGGTCGGAGTGTTAAAGTGGCTGTCTGTGCTGGCGGTTTCTGCCATGGTCGTGATCCCATTTTTTTTTACCGCCTGCCTGTTGGCTGTATTACCGCCGCGTTAACACCGACCGCCAGGGTTGTAATGAGGGCCATAGAGACAGATGTACAAAGCCACTTTGCAATCATAAAAACCTATGATGTGCAAAAATCACAGGATTTGCGACAACAAGATGGTGTTTTTTGTTTGTTGAACACATTTAGCAAGTTAGAAAAGCCTTTCTGATGTGCAATATGGGATTTTATTTTCCATCCACTCTGAACTGGAATTTGAAGGAACATTATGAAGGTTGTGCATTCCTAATTGTAAGTTGCAGTGGTGTATAATTGGTTTTTAACCTCAGTTTTGGTTGTAAACAATTAATCAATAACTGATACTTCAAAGTAGGCAGTGATTGATTCACAGGTGCAAATGTGTCCCCTATGAACACGTCCCCCGTTGTGAATGTAGCCAGCAGCATTGGGGAATCGGACTGGCTGTTCCCCTACCCGACGTTTTCCCAAATGAGAAACTTTTTTCAAAATAGAAAAAAACGGCCCCTAGCATTTAAGGAACATGGGCTGGTTCTTCCTTCAGTATGTAAACACAAGGATGATGGTATGTGGTTCATTGCAGGCCACCATCCCGGTGTTTAGCCAATTATCATTAAAATTCATTACGTGGCACCTGCGACTGGAGATTTTGCAATGTGATGTATTAGTACATAATTGTCACATTGCACAATAGTTTCAGATTGATTTGCCGTTCTGGCCACATACATATCAAATGAGAAACTTATTTAATTTGGAGCTGACTTATTTCAGCATGGAGGAGACAAAACTGCACTCATAAAAATGAGAGCTCCACCACAGTGAGTGTTGTGTCTTCTAGTACCGGAAATACACCCAAGAACTTGTAAGAAAGATCCAAAATCCCTAGCCTTGTAAGAAAAAATCTGTCTTTTGAGATAAAGAACAATTTCAGCTTAAATCCCTTGAGGTACTTACTCCCAACTTCAAGTGACCTACTCCGGAGAGCTTCTCTTTACAAAGGAGGATGTTTCCTCATTTCAATTAATTACATAGTAAAGTTTTTTGGTAAAACATATGTGCTGACAAACGAGGAAGGATTTAACACATACAGACTACGCATAGTACCCCAACAACAGTGAGAATACTCTGTGCCCACTGCTGCAGACCATGTACCTTTTGGGCATAGCTGGTGGCCATGGCTATAGGTTATTGGGCACAGGTTGCGGCCTTTTGCCATGCCCTTCCTCAGCACCCGAGTCCATATGAACACTGGAGTATTAATATTAAAAAATAAATCCAAAACTTTCAATCAAACTTAGAATTAAATTCAGTTTCTTTGATCTATGCAGGAAAAACCTTGCAGAGTATGGCCCTCATTACAACCTTGGCGGTTGGTGATAAAGCAGCGGTAATACCGCCAACAGGCTGGCGGTAAAAAAAATTTTATCACGACCATGGGGGAAACCGCCAACACAGACAGCCACTTTAACACTCCGACGGCCATGGTGGTAGCAACAAACACCGCGGCGGTCACCGCCAACAGACAGGCGTAACACAATGTACCGCCCACACTATTACAAGGCACCAATCCGCCAACTTTTACGGGGCGGTACCAGCGCCATCAAAAGCACAGCAGAAGCAGTACACAGAAGGGAAACCACTCACCTGTCGACACTCAAAGAACCAGGACACCATGGAGCCCGAGTTTCAGGTCCTGCCCATGTTGATGTATCTATTAATACACCACGAAGTGGAAAGAAGGCGGCTGCGATGACAGCGAGAACTGCACCTAGCACACCGGGGAGGGGAGGAGGGAAAAGAGAGTGACACACACACAAAATGCAACACCCCCACCCACAACAACACACACACATATCCAAAAACATCACAGATACACCCCGTCACCCCCTGGAAAAACACAGGGAAAAAACGAAATGAGTTTAACTAGTGTAATATTCGCAAAAACAGATAGGCCAAGAGAACAGCAAATAATCAGTATACACAAATATTTACAGCATGTACACAAGTTCGTACACTGTCCCATTAAATGTCCATGGACCAGTGGTCCCAAAAAAGCATGGGCGAAGCCCATACATGACACCTACCTGAAAACGGAGAGAACACTGCAAGGGCATCAGGGCAAAGAAAAAAAAACAGGCACCTCAGGGGGAAGGAGGGGGGGCACCTCAGCCGGATGATGGTACAACACCACTGCTCCTCGAGGGGGCTCCATGCCCACCGCTTGCTCCTGGGGAGTGCAAAACCACAGTTTCTCAAATCTCTCAAGTGGGTGGTTTGTCCGCTGCTTGGTCCTGGGGAGTGCAAAGCCACAGTCTCTCAGGTCTCTCAAGTGGGTTCACTGCTCACTGCTTGGTTCTGGGGAGTGCAAAGCCACAGTCTCTAAAGTGGGTGGTTTGCCCACTGTTTCGTCCTGGGGAGTGCAAAGCCACAGTCTCTCAAGTGGGTGGGTTGCCCACTGCTTGGTCCTGGGAGTGCAAAGCCACAGTCTCTCATGTCGGTGACATGTTCCAGTGGTTCTGGAGGGGGCTTTGTGCCCAGTGCGCTTCATTTTGCCAAGGACTCTGTTAGTGGATGTTTTTCTCCACTGGTTCTGGAGAGGGCTTTGTGCAAAGAGTGCTTCATCCTGCCAAGGACTGGTTTAGTGGATGCTTTTCTCCACTGGTTCTGGAGGGGGCTTGGGCCCAGAGTGCTTCATCCTGTCACGGACTGTGTTAGTGGATTATTTTTCTCCACTGGTTCTGGAGTGAGCTTTGTGCTCAGAGTGCTTCATCCTGCCATCCTGCCAAGGACTGGGTTAGTAGATGCTTTTCTCCAATGGTTCTGGAGGGGGCTTTGTGCCCAGTGATGCTGCACGTGGGGTGTGGCAGTTGACTTCGTCTCACCTGGGTGTCTCAGCCACTCAATGTACCTGGAACAGGTAGCATGATACTCCATGGAGGCAGACCCACACTCCATCCAGTGGCAACTTAGGATGCCAATTGCTGGTTCGTGTCAGTGCTGGAGGTGGTGTCTCAAGTGGCATGTACAGTGTCCAGGACGTCACCTGCAGACTCTGATGGCTGCACACTGGGGATGGGGCTGATGTCCGACAGAGTGGCATCGGCTGTACACGTGGCTGTGCTGGTGGTGGTGCAGGTGGCAGTGGCTGCGGCGGAGATGCTGCCAGTGCTGGCTGTGGTGCAAATGACTTGCGGTGGATGGAGACACCATACCATCTCCGGCAGCCTCAGATGGCTGATCCTTGGGGATGATGCTGCAGACTGATGTTGTGGCAGTGGTGGTGCAGGTGTCGGTCGGAGCGGCGGTGGTGACTGTGGTGCATGTGGCTGCCATCCCTAATGATTTGGTGGTCACCAGTCCCTCACCAGGTGACATCGTGCCCACAGTTGATGTGCCCTCTGGCTTGTGGCCCTTCCCCATCTTGATAGTCACTGCAGGGACCTTGGCACTGTCCACTCAGTGTTTGTGCGAGGCCTTGCTGGGTGAGTGGTGTGACTGTCCCCGGCTGGAAGGCGGTCCCTTTTTGAGCTTTGCAGGTGGTGGAATAGGGTGGTCCTTCTTTCCTGTCAGTGGCACACTGGCAGCTCTGATGGGTGCCCCCTTTGACCGTACTGGAGTATCAGGGACCACAGCAGATGCAGATTTGCTGGCTGAGGTGCTGGGCTGGGATCTAGATATCCTGGCCCTAGGGGAAGGACAGGGGGGGAGGGTCAGGGAAGAGGTTCAAGTTAGCTAGGAAAAGTTTTTTTGACACACTGGGACGGGAAGATGGAGGGGGTTTGGGACTGGAGGAAGAGGTAGTGGTTGTAGGAGGTGTACGTCTGCTAAGTTTGGGTGAAGGTGCATGGGTTGGAGGCTGTTGTGAGGTGTGTGCCTGCGTTTGTGACACACACTGGGAGAGGACACAGGGGACGTGTAAATGGTAGTGGGGGAGATGATTGCACGTGAGCGGTGTGTGGTGATGGGCGTGCTGGTGATGGAGGTAATGGCCGAGGATGTAGTGCATGCAGGTGTGAGTGGAGACGAGACTGGGAGGGAGGTGGAGGACGTGGAGGAGGGGGACACAGTGGAGGCAGTGGATGTTGGTGTGTCTGCATGGGTATGGTGCTTGTGTGAGTGCCTGTGGGATGTGTGCTGCCTGTGTTTTCCTGAGCCACTTTTGAGTGTTGATGTGTGTGCATGCTAGTCTGATGGCGTGCTTGGGATATGCTGAGGTAGAGGGGACTGGGTCTGGGTAGAGGAAGTTGGAGGGAGGAGGCTGGACACAGGGACAATGGCTGCCATTAGTGCTGAAGCCAGAGCCCGAAATGCTCTCTTTTGGGCTGCCACGCCAGAATGAATACCCTCCAGGTATGCAGTTGTTTGCTGCAAATGCCTCTCAACACCCTAGATGGCATTCAGAATGGTTGGCTGCCCAACAGTGAGGGATCTCAGGAGGTCAATAGCCTCCTCACTGAGGGCAGCAGGGCTGACTGGGGCAGGGCCTGAGGTGCCTGGGGTGAAGGAGATTCCCACCCTCCTGGGTGAGCGGGCACGGGAAACACGCTGAGGTGCTGCTTGGAGGGCGGTGCTAGTGGGGGGGGTGGCGGATGTACCTGTTGTTGCGGTGGGCAAAGAGGTGCCTGTCACCACAAGGGAGCTCCCACCAGAGGAGGAGTCGCTGTCGCCGGTGTCCCCTCCTGTCTCCGTTGTGGAGCTCCCCTCGCCCTCCGTCCCACTGGTGCCTTCAGACTCCGTAGATTCACCCTCATGGGCTATGTGGGATGCAGCTCCCTCCGTCTCCGGTGCCTCTGCTCCTCCATCAGATGATGCTAATGCATACAAGGACAGGGTGACAAAACAAGAAGGGGGGAGACAGAGGAGACACATGGCCAGTGCCAGGAACACCACTACCGTTGGCGGACACAACACACAGGGAGCAGCCCTATGCACTAGTCCATGCACTAGCAGTTAGTAAGAAAATCACCTGCCCATGGGGGACTATGCCTAACACCATTTGCTTTCCTGGAACCCACAGGAGCCTGACTACTTGTAGATGCCCACTAACACTATTGGAGTTGGAGTGCCTCAGAGCCTGCCTAACAAGGGACCTAACCTACCAAGTTCGCCCATGGCCTAGGGGAACTTACAGCCCACATCCCCCACCCAGACACTTCGTAAAGCGCGCAGAGTCAGCTGAATGGCACTGTACTCACCCCCTTGTAGCTGCTGTGATGCCCTCAAGCGTCCATCCAACTCCAGATAGCTGTGCTGTGACATCCCTGCTGCCAAGCCCACTGTAATCGGGAACGAGCCTGAGGAACGGAAGTAAAGCACAGACAACACCTGCACTGCTGGGGGGATGGCAGTCAAGAGATCCGTCTCCAACTGGGTACACAGTTCCATGATGGTCGGATGATTCAAACGATAGGTCTGGATGATGTGTCGCTCTTCCAGGGTAGCAAGGTCGACTAGGGTCCGGTACACCCGTGTTTGTCTCATTCTCTCCTTTGCACAGTATCTAGGAATAGGAGAGAGGAATAGCCACAAGTTGATGTTGACAGTCACAAGCCACCAAAATCTATACATGTAGCACACAAGAGTACTGTGGACATAATGCTGAAGTACACTGAATCCACTTGGGCATGTAGACCGACCGTGTATGCCATTGTTGATGACAGTTGCAGCCCCAGACAGACAGCTTGGCACATACGAAACATTTGACACTTCCATGTAACACCGTATCCTCACAGGTAATAAAGTGTATGTGACATTTGAACATATAAATATGGTTACCCCGTCTATGAGCCAGCAAGCAACTGCACATGTGTCATAGTCACCATGAATGTCACATGTGTGAACCTTGCTTTGATGTGAGAACATAGTAAATCTATGCACGTGACTAAAAGTAATCCATGACGCACTTATCGTTCACCTACAGTAAGCTACCTACATGTAAAATGGCAGCCGCCTGTCCTGCAAGCACAGGACAGATGGAAGTGACCTAAGTCTCAAGTGCAGTGCAACTCCTCATTGGCTAACATTGTTGCCTATGGGAGACTGGGGCCAAAGATGATCACTGCCAGCGGTAACAGTCATATACACAGTGGACGTGACTGCCATTTTCTGTTGCATAGCTAATTTGACTCCTGATAGCCGTGCAAGTAAGACCTCCACTGCATGAGCTTCTGTGTTCAGCCTCTGGGAGCTACAATGCCATGTCCTGCAGGATACGGGCCCCTGCCTTCACCCAGGGGGAGCTGGAGAAGCTAGTCAATGGGGTCCTATCCTTGTATGGACAGTTGTATGGGGCACCAGAGCAGCAAGAGTGGGATTAATATGCATTGAGACACACACAGAGTGGATGCATGCAGATTGCAAAGGAGTTGGTGTGTTAGTGCCGTAAAGACACGTTTGTGTGGTCATGAGATGTGTCTGATGTGTGAAGTCCACTGCTGTAGCTGTGATGACACTCTACATGACTTTCTCCTTCTGTCTGTGTCACCATTGCAGGTTAGCGCCCATCAGAAGAAGCAGATTTGGAGTGCCATCACCAAGCAAGTGCAGACCCTGGGTGTCCATGCCCGGCAGAGCACCCACTGCAGAAAATGGTGGGAGGACCTGAGATGCTGGGCCCATAAGACCACTGATGTCCAGATGGGGATGTCCTCCCAATGACGGAGGAGTGCCTGTCGGACCCTGACCCTCTAATGGCCTGCATTTTGACGGTGGCCTACCCTGAGGTGGATGGGTGCTTGAGGGCAGAAGAGCTGCCCCAAGGGGGTAAGTACACACTCACTCCTCGCTAATGGTAGGCATGTATGGGTTTTGATAGCCTACTAGTGGGAAGATGTAGTGTGGATCATTGCTAGTTGCACATTGACTATTAGTATGAGCCACCCTGGGCAGGATTTGTCTCGATTATGTCTGCCAATACCATGCAATGCAGACAGTGACTCATGAGGGGACTTAGGGCCAGATGTAGGTAGGTTTCATTTTAAGAGTTGCAAATGGCGAGTACTAGCGACTCGCAATTTGCAACTCGCAAAATGAAATGCAGAAAGGTGTCTCAGACACCTTCTGCGATTCGCTATGGGGTCGCAAACACCCACCTCATGAATATTAATGAGGTGGGTCGCATTTTACGACCCCATAGCGAGTCTAGGCACTCACAGGGATGGTGGCCTGCTGGAGACAGCAGACCACCATGTCCGTGACTGCTTTTTGAATAAAGCAGTGTTTTTTTTTCTTTTTGCAGCCCGTTTTCCTTAAAGGAAAACGAGCTGCAAAAATAAAAAATTCCGAAACCATTTGGTTTCGTTTTTTTCAGAGCAGGCATTTTTCCATAGGACCACTGCCTGCTCTGAATTTTTTTTTTATTGGCATTCACAAAGGGGAAGGGGTCCCATGGGGACCCCTTACCTTTTGCGAATGAGTTACCATCCACTTCAAGTGGATGGTAACTGCGAGTTGGTTTGCGACCGCATTCGCGGTCCCAAAGCAACTCTGCATGGCGATGCGGTCGCAAATAGGAAGGGAACACCCCTTCCTATTTGCGAGTCGCAGCCTCAAATTGCGAGGCGGTACTGACTCGCAATTTGAGGTTGTGCATCGCGTTTGGCCTTTTGCGCCTCGCAAACTGCGTTTTTCACCGTTTGCGAGGCGCAAAAGGCTTCCTACATCTGGCCCTTACTTCCATGTTTGAGTTTGTCTGGACACATTTCACATCCTTTGAGTGAGCAGCTCCTTCCATCAGCATCAGTATACCTGAGATATCAGGGAATTGCCATCAGTATTAGTCTGCCACTATGACAGAGGTCATTGGTGAGTTCTCAATCAGCTGCCTCAAACTGCAGGTGTAGATGGCTGCAGGGGGCCAAGATATTACTGGCCACATTGTTAATGGATTTGTTGCCATGCTACCTTGCCATGCAGGAATCAATTGTGTAAGGAGTATAGGGTATGTCTATGTAAACGACCAAGGGAGTTTGCCAAGTACGGTGCATTGTATGACTCTGCATCAAGTCAAAGAGAGCCAATGTTCCCACATTAGTCGGTTTTGACTGCACAGCTTTTTTTACCCCTATGATTTTCCACAGTTGTGCCTGTCAATGTAAAGGCATGCAATGCCATGTCATACCAGCAGAATATGTGGTTGTTACTCTGTGTTAATGATGGGTAGTTATTGACCCATTGCACCCTTTCTTTCTCTTTCACCCACCCTCCCTCCCATTCCTCCTCTGTCTGTGTGCATCGGCATCATCAGGCAAAGGAGAAGGGGCACAGGCAAGTGGGGAAGCTGAAGCCAACGGGACCCAGGAGGCTGACACCAGTGGAGCCGAGGGGACCAGTGGGATGGAGGGCAATGGAAGTGCCACGGACAGACTGGATCTACAACATCCTCTTCGGATTCATCCTCTGATAGATGCTCCCTGGCTGTGGTGGACCCATCTGGGACCAGCCCAGCACCATCCTTGTCCACCACCCCCCTTACCAGCACCGCCCTCTCTGTAGCTCCCCACCCAGTAGCCCCTGCCAACTCACCCATGAGGGTGGGTGTCTCCTTCACTGCAGGCACATCTGCTCCTGCCTAAATCAGCCCTGCTGCCCTCAGTGAGGAGGCTGTTGATCTCCTGAGGTCCATCTCTGTGGGACAGTCAACCATTGTGAATGCCATCCAGGGACTGGCCTCACAGATGCAACAGACAAATGCCTACCTGGAAGGCATTCATGGCGCTCTGAATGCCCTGCAGAGATTCTTTCAGGCTCTGGACTCCTCGTTGATGGCAGACAGTGTCCTTTTGTCTTCCATCCCTTTCCAGCTACCTGTGCCCAATCCCACATCCCTCTCCCCATTACACTCTTCCCAGACCCATCCAGAGCACAGTCAGAGCACCATTCATCCACCTCAACAAACACAGTTCGCAAAGACAAACACAGGCACCACAAGTCCTACCAACCCCATGCACACAGCCAACAGACACAACAACATCCACTCCCTACGCAGACTCCCCCACCACTTCCTCTCTCACAGACGCTACACAACTCAAACCTGCTATCCCCACATCAAAACTCCCAGATCCAGCCACAAGTCCCCTCATGCCCACTGTCACCACAATAATAAACCCCCATATATCCACCCAATACATTACATGCACACTCACCACAACTACCAACAACCCCACATGCGGCACATCCACCTTACCTGCAGACACCACCCCAACATACACTCACACATCCACCCTGTTATCTCCCTGCATCTCCCCCTCCTCCCAGTACACCTAAACACCCACACTCACCCACCCAACAGACACCCAGCACACACATGGCATCCATCCACTCACCAGCCCCCAAGGCACATACACATACACACCTCTCAAGCACTCCCTCCACTCCCAAACATTTTTCCCATGACCGTACTTGGGTCCCTAAAAAAAGATTCCTCTATGAGTTTGCCCTGTTCCCTCCCACTAACCCAGTCCCTGTTTCCCCCAAGCACGCCGATACCCTCCCCAAACCCAGTCCTTCCACCTCCCAGTCCTCCCATGCCCCCCCTAGTACTGCCCATGCCTCTCCCACAGCAAAGACTTCGACCCCCACAAAAACAAAGGTCACCCCTCCCAAACCCAAAGCCAAGGGCCCTCCATCAAAGGATAAGAATAAGGGCAACCCCTCCCTCCAAACCCAAACCAAAGGCCCACCTCTCAAATCCAAGTCCCCACCTCACCCCCCCCCCAATCACCCCTGAGGTGCCTGCCTGCACCATTGATGTCGCTGCCATATGGAGGCCAAGTTGCAGTCAGGAGTTAAGTTGGGCCCAGGGACATTGTCCAGTGTGCCTGCTGCACTATGAACAATTGGACTGGCCAGTAGGCCCATGTTGTACATAGTTTGTTGGACATCACATTGTATATATTTATTATATCTGTACTAGTGAAACATTGGTGTTGAGGGTTACAAACTTGTCCTGGCTTTCCTTCCACATGTATCTGTTGTATATGTGTGATTTTGTGTGTGTCTTCTGTATATGTGATGTGTTTGTGTAGCAGCATCAGTTGTGTTGGTGAGTTATGCTATGGACTTGTTGTGATGTGTTGTGTAGGTATTGTGTGGCATTGTATGGTAATGGTGAGTGTGTTGTGATGCATCTGTGATGTACTTTGTGTGTTGGGTGGACGTGGCGTGTGTTACTGTTTGTATAGGTTGTGTGCTGTTACGTGTTGCTGCCAGTATGTGGTTTCCTGTGGAGGTGTGCAGTGTGCCTCTCTCCCAGTGTGTGTGTGTGGTTACGATGATGTTGTCTTTGTGTGACTGGCTGGTGTTGTGTGTGGAGGTGTTTGACAGTGGCAGCAGAGTGTGTTCCGTGTGGTGTGTTTATGGCACGTGTATGTTGGCCATGGTGTGTGTTGTTTCTGTTTGAGTGTGTGTATGTAGATGTGTTTGTGTGTTGGTATTTGCCATGGCTAGTCGTGCCGGGGTTGTGTTGTGTGTGGGTGTGTACTAATGGCCGTCCCGCCAGTATACTAGGTGGGTGTACTCACTCTGGTTGTCTTCATCGCTGTTGCTGGTTCTGTAGTTGTATGGCCAGTAGGAGCAGTGGGAAGACTTCAAGTTTGGGTTCCGTGGCGGCTGCGGATGTGTCTGTGTTCCTGAAGGTAAGTGTCTTTTTATGTTGTTCAATTCCGCCAAGATTTTCATGGCGGTGTGCAGCCTCATAATATGGTCGGCAGAAACATGGTCTCTGCTGGCCTGGAGACGCCTTCCGCTGGCCACGGCGGTCTGTCCGCATTGGCAGTGTACTGGCTGTGTTCTGTTGGGAACATCGCCATGCTCATAATATGGCACTCTTCTCTGCCAGGCAGCCAGCGGTGCGATCACAATCGCCTCCGTGGCAGTCCTAGGACCGGCAAACTTGTAATGACCACCTCGGTGTTTAAAGTAATCAACTAAATCAGGTGACGAAATTTACATTATGCTGGCAAAGGTCACCATATTTCTAGAAATTTTGCAATAAGTGATTTCACCTAAAGTTGAAGCATACAGCTGATATCTTGTTCACACAGAAAATGGCTCAAAGAGACATTTTTTACTCAATCTAGTCCCCTGGTGGTATTTCATGGGACTCTTAATGAGAATCATATCATTATCTGAACACCTTAAGCTAAGACACCAAAAAGCTACAATTCGACTTAAAAGATTTGTTTACGTATCTTTGTGATTTTTTTTACGTATCTTTGTGAAGTTTACAGGACACTTCACGAAATTGTATGGACAAATACACAGTTGCTACTCTGTAAAATCAACTTAAACACAGTCCAAGAAAAACACTGGGCATTTCATGTTCCTCGTAAGATTATGTGTAAATTGTTTTGAAACTGACTGTGCTCTTTAAATTGACACTCGGTTTGCCATTCAGCTTTTTAAATACTTGGTGGTTTCAATGACTCACAAGGACGTCTAGCAGCACCATGTTTAATGTATGTCAATGGAGAGAATGACTGAGAAGGAAAATGTGCATACATTTCATATAAGCAAGGCATGTTCCGTTGTGAAAAGTCACCGAGCAACTCAGAGCCGATATGGGATCAACCTGCTGACTTAACTTCCAGTTGGACGAAGGAAGGAACGCAGGCAGGTTTCACAAGTATTCTGAAAAATGCTGAGTGCCTGAGCCAGGGCCTCTTGCTAACAGACTAAGGGTCTGATTTAAAATTTAACCGACTGTTTACCCAGTCACAAACGTGACGGATATCCCGCCTGCCTTATTGCAAGTGTTTTATATCCGGTGACACTTGAAATGAGGCGGACAGGATATACGTCACCTTTGCGAAGGAGTAATCTGTCTGCCAACTCTAAACCAGGCTGTAAACAACTGGTCCCCAGCACATTGTCTTGATACTTTTAGTAAATTTGAGTACAAATTACGCTGTAAAATTCACTTTTTGGCCCATGTTTTTAAATAATTTAATTCGGGAAAAAGCTTCTTTCAAATCCACCTCGAGGAAGGGGGGCTTGCTAACTTTATTTTCTTGCTGCACTCCAACAAGGGACATTGTCAGTACGGGCAGCAGGCTGTGTCAGTGGTGGAAGGGGAAGAGGGGCTGTACCAGTGGTGGAAATGAGAAGGGATTTAGGATAGTGTCCCCACACTTATTTTTTTTTTTAAATTAAGCACCTCTGTTTCTGTTAATCGTGTGTACACCAGCCTTCCCATGAAGCCGATCAAACATCTAATGAGGCCTTTCTGGTGAAGTAATTCTTCTTTGACCAAAAGAAGGCACTATCAAGTACAAAGGTCCGATAAGCAGCATTCTAGACTGTATAAATCTGTGAAACTGGTGACGGATGCTAGTAATGAATTGATTTCCCTTTAATAAGTGTCTAACACAGACCCAGAACTTATATTTGAAATCAGCTATAGGGGTAATGCATCAGGGCCAATATGAGCTGCCAATTGGATACATTTTGGCCAAATGTTTAGAAGTCAGGTAGGCATGATGTACAATGTTGTGCTGGATATATTAGAATCAGACATTTTGAAAGATTTTGCATGGCTGAGATATCAATTTCTCCCATTCTTTCTGTGTAAAGGTCCAACCAACATCAGTTTGCCATTTTTCTTGGAAATGTCGCAAGGAGTCGATAGTCTGGGGTTTAATTGATCGTATAAGCCATTAACTAAGTTTCCTCGTTTCTATGGCGTATAATGTTTGGGTTAGTGGGTGGATTAGTGTTAGTGATGCCCCCAGATAGGGTGCTGCAGTTAGGCATCTATGGGTTATAAATTGCCCCTCAAGCAGGCCAAAATGTTAAGCCAGTAAATCGAAGGGATCAGGGCCTCATCCTGGAAGAAGTCCCCCATGCAAATAATACTGGAATTCACCCATGCATCAAGGGCACTGCCTGTCATCCTCCTATGAAACAATGGATGCCCTTCAAGGTTATCCATGGTGCATATGGTATGGTACGCAGGGAAGTGCTCAAACCTATGCGATAGCTGTCATAGGCAATCTGCAATAATCTATTTGAAAGCTTAAGTGAGTTAGAATTGGGCATGAATAGTTCCATCAACCAGAGTGTTGTTTCATTTTAGTATACCCTCTCCAAGAGTTTTTGTTGGCCATCGTGTAGTAGTCCCAGCTTGACTTCTACTGTGTCTACTTTGGTTTCCAAAGCAGATCTGGTCTATACGTTGGCCTGGAGTATCATGTCAAGTTTCTAGTTTCTCTATTGAGGGGAGGGGGCCTCATCACACGATTCCTCTTTAGTACCTGCCAATTACCTGGTGTCATATCGCAGTCTTAGGTAGGTTAAGGGACTTGCCAGACCTGATTATCCCCATCTGAAAAGCCAGTAGCATGGCAGAAGTGAGGTACACAATGGAAGCAAACTGGAGCTGTTAAGATGAAGTGCTCACATGTCCGTCTGAGCTCAGTTAGATTATCCACTCCATAGAGACCCGCCTCTTCCTTGCCCTGCAGTATACATGCTGCCATCCTGAGGAGGCACAAGCAGCCTCAGGTGCTGACAAACTGACGGGGTAGGGATTGCTTCTGTCCAGCGAGGGCAACGAACACAATCAACTATATTTGCATAGAGTGCCCCTACCCACATCCCTGAAGTTTGCATAAACAGATTACGAGTTATGTAGCATGCCCAAGCCATCATTGACCTGGCATTTGGGAGGCTGCTAGTGCAGCAGAAGTAATGTATGCTGTGAAAACAAACCAGTGTAGTAAAGGCGTGGTTGGTCGTTGTAGTGCCGGAATGCATCTTTGTACACTAGTAGGTTGTCCACACTGCAGGGACCCTCCTTGCCCCCCGGCCCTGTAGGATGTGCATAGTCAACCAGGGGATGCACGAGCAGCCCAGGTCTCTGGCTAACTAACTGGTTAGTGGTAGGCTTTTCTCAATGGAGGTAACTTTCAGCTATTCGCTTGTGACGTAAGATGCTACTGTACACTCTCCCAATGTGTAAGTGAACTGCCGATGATGTAACATTCCCAAACCAATGGTGCAGGTGACCCACGACTTCGCAGTAGGAATTTCCCACTGTCACAGTCCGCCCAGCACTAGGCTATGACAAAGTATTACAATATGTTTCTAGCAGGGATGGTGAGAGGAAGAATGCTGGAGGGAGAGTCCCAACAGCTCACACACAGCCTGACATTTTAGAGTGCAATGGATGGCGGTGGTGACAAGCCCTCTGTCCTCCTAGTAATGCCATGCCACTGAACCGGGCCAGACTAGTGGAGGAGAAAGAGGCAGGGATGGCCGAACAACAGTCCTCCAGTCTGCAAGATGATGGACCCAGGCATGTGGAGGGCACTGCTGCCACTGCAAAGGTTGCAGCCCCCAGGGGGTATTGCTGCTTACCAGCATGAAAGATCTCCAATGTGGCCATGTCTTAAATTATCTGGTTTCCCGCTAGACCACCACCTCCAATCTGAGTGAGCCCTCCACATCCCCTAAGCTACAGGAAGACAGGGGCAGAAACGCCAGACCACCGGTGGGTACAGATGGGCAGGGCCCCTCTCCTGAAGGGTGCAGGGAAAAGGAGACCAGCATAGAAGCCCTGAAAGAGACCTCACCTGCCATTTGGGAGCAACTGCCATATTGCAGCTTGAGGCACTCCATTCGGTGAGATCACACCATAGGATCTGAAGCCAGTGGAGACTCGGTCCGTGTGATGGATCTGCGCTGATACATCAGGCACAGCAAGGACCTCACCAAAAAGCCATCTAGCACAGCTAAGGCACACCAAATAAACTTGATGTCTTAACTTTAAAAATATGGCACACTCAAGAGCCTATGGTTGTTTGGCACCACTGTTAATATCGTATGCCGATGGGTGTTCCAACTGCCAGCTCCCCCTGCATGCATGCATTGCTCCACTTTGCAAATATGGCATGTTAAAAAAATTATGCTAAGGTGGCGCTAAAGTGGCGCTAGGCCCTCTTAACTCAGGGACTAACTGCCTTATTAAGAGTTTGGCAAAAACAGAGCATCCGCCAAAAAGCGGTGGATGTGTCATCTGTCCTATACACCCTAAATAGGGCAAACAGAAATTCTGCTGCTTTTTCAAGGATGCTCTGAATCTGCCAAAGTCTAAATGAGGCCCTAGGTCTGAGGAAAATATTAGGTTTAAAGTGTATCAGGATGTTTCGTTTTTTCCAGAGATTGGTGACCAGATAGATCAAAAAGTCTAAGGTCTGGAAAATAATACTGCATCGCTCTTTGGGGTGGTTAGTCTGTTTTAGCTGGGAGTTTTTCCAAGAGGTGTGTTAAAACAATATCGTAAACAAGATTCTTTATTTCCTCGTAGGTATGCTTTATCTGTTTGTGTGTAAGTGGTCCATACTATTTATGTCTCGCCTAACAGACAGTGCAAGCTGTCTGGTTGGAAATACCACTGTAGGATTACCAAGAACTGACAGTGAGCTTAGAACTGCCTAATGGTCGCCTTTGTAGTTACTCTCATTTGCTTGAATCCAGTGCTAAACTTGTGCTCATTGTTTCCGGTGCGGAGCACCGGCACTTATTTCTGAGGGCCGGCACATATTTTTGTGCCGCAAGCATTTACTGCGAGCAAAAGACACATATGGGAAAGACGTAGGAAGAGAAAAACGAAAACGCGTCACAATGGGAGAAAGCAGAAAGCTGCAAGAGTGAGCTGAAAGGCCAGGGAATGGCTTTAAATGGATTGAAGATGCCCAAGATGACTTCAGGAATACTCTGCCTCAGTATTCCGTGTTCGCACATTTAGGGCCTTATTTATACTTTTTGGTGCAAAACTGCACTAAGGCAGTTTTGCCCCAAAAAGTTTTGCACCGGCTTGCACCATTTTTTAGCACCAGCTGGGCACCATATTTATGGAATGGTGCAAGCCGGTGCAAAGGGTAGGCTAGCTTAAAAAAAAATGACGTTAGGCAGTTTTGAGTCAAAATAAATGATTCTGACCAGATTAGCATAATTTTTTGACGCTAAGGGGCATATTTATACTCTGTTTGCACTGAATTAGCGTCATTTTTTTTAAACTCTAATTCAGTGCAAAACTAACTCCATATTTATACTTTGGTGCTAGACCCGTCTAGCACCATATTTATGGAGTTAAAGTCATTTTTTGGAAGTGGAAACCTACCTTGCCTTAATGAGATGCAAGGTAGGCATTCCCGTGCAAAAAAATGACTCTATGGCCTTAACACCATATTTATACTCCCATGTAAAAATGGTGCAAGGGAGGGAGGAGGGGTCAAAAAATGGGGCAAAGCTTGCTTTGCCCCATTTTTTAAGACCTGGGTCAGGGCAGGTGTTAGGGGACCTGCGGCCCTATTTCCATGGTGGAACACCATGGAATAAGCCCAGAGGTGCCCTCCCTAGGCCCTAGGGGCACCCCCACCCACACTAGAGGGACTGCGAGGATGGGGGACCCCATCCCAGGTAAGTACAGGTAAGTGCATTTTATTTTTGAAAGTGCCATAGGGGGCCCTGAAATGGGCCCCCATACATGGCACCGGGTGCAATGGCCATGCCCAGGGGACCCCTGTCCTCTGTGCTGGCCACTGGGGTGGTGGGCATGACTCCTGCCTTTTCTAAGGCAGGAGTCATGTGGCATGGTAGGTTTAGCACCATAAAATGACGCTAATCTGGTTAGAGTCATTTTTTTTTACTCTAACCTGCCTAAAGCCATTTTTTGGTGCTAAACCCTCTTCTTCTATACTGCCAGCCCCACCGACTAAAGTCATTTTTTAAAACTCTAGCCTACCCTTTGCACCGGCTTGCACCATTCCATAAATATGGTGCCCAGCTGGTGCACAGAAATGGTGCAAGCCGGTGCTAAACTTTTTGGTGCAAAACTGAGTTAGTGCAGTTTTGCAGCAAAAAGTATAAATAAGGGCCAATATTTTGTAAGTTTGCGCCCCTTTTGTGTCATAAAATGACGTTAATGCGGTGCAAAAAAAGTTTAAATCGGGGCCTTGGTGCTAGATGGGTCTAGCACCAAATTATAAATATGGAGTTAGTTTTGCACCGAATTAGAGTAAAAAAAAATGACACTAATTTGGTGCAAACAGAGTATAAATATGCTGCAGAGTATAAATACGCCCCTAAATATGGAGTTAAGGCCATAGAGTCGTTTTTTGCACGGGAACGCCTACCTTGCATCTCATTAAGGCAAAGTAGGTCTCCACTTTCAAAAAATGACTTTAACTCCATAAATTTGGTGCTAGAGGGGTCTAGCACCAAAGTATAAATATGGAGTTAGTTTTGCACCGAATTAGAGTAAAAAAAAATGACACTAATTCGGTGCAAACAGAGTATAAATATGCCCCTTAATTGCAGCAGCCACGTGTTTAGGAGGGATTTGGGCACCTGCGCTTTCTTATTTACAAATTTAGCACTGCTTGACTTGCATTCCTCTTCTTGTGTTTGTATCTTCCCTGGAGAATAGGCTCTTTACCTCCGTTTAGACTGACCTACTTATATCCTTCCACTGCCTAATTTTAGGAAATGTTTTCTCCTTTTGGATAAGCATTTCACAAGAGTGCTTGCGTTCCAGCTCCTGTAATTCTGTTTCTCCCCACCCCAACCTCACACTTTGTGTTGCTCATTCCCTAATGTTTTATTCCCACCCACTCACTCGCTACAGCACTGTGGTCCTTTTTTAAAAAAAATAAAAAAAACATTTTTGGGAGGGCCAGGCTTCAAACTACTGATGGCCTCCCCACTTAAAAAAGTGCCTTCACGCTTGTTAAATTACAAACACAGCTCGGATCAGTAAATAATCAAAATGATGCGTGCATGAGCTTGTGTTTTGTCGCATAAGCATAGAAGTCATCATGCATGAGCATGCCTGCAAAATGACGTTACTGCCAATAACAGCCACGTCATTGTGCCTTATTTTTGTCGTTTCTTTTTCTTTTGGCCATGCTTCAGAGAGTCGCCAAAAATGCCTTTTGCATATACTGCACAGCATCGCCGAAAGGCACTGGCAAAGCCAATAGGTCCCAAAGGCAATGTCTATTGGCTTTTCTATTGCTTGTAATGTTTTGGCCTTTCTTTGTCTATTGTGTACTTTAGGTAGTCATATATTTAGGTTCCAACGGGAAACAATAATTGTGACAAAACAAAAAGAAAATGAAAAAATGAACACTGTAAAATACAGTATGCAAAAGATACATTTCTTTTGGGTTTGTCACAAAACTAGTAAATCCATTTTGGTGACAGACTGAAAGGGTTGAAAGTCAGCAGTAGTGTATTTCATATTAGTGCTTATCCATAAATCCTCTTCTAACAGAACAGTGTATCTTGAAATTTGATTTGAAGCAGTTTTCCTTTCTATACACATATATATCCCTGCAAGTAGTTCAGCTAGTATTTTAGGTGTGTGTCCTCCTTCTCAGGTACTCTCAGCTATGCCCCTGTCATCTCTTTGGAATTCTGATCTTGTGGCAGGTGAGGCATCATTGAAGTGGGCAGGGCAGCACTCTGGGACTGCAGAAGTGCGTTCCTAGGATCTGACCAAGAAGGGAAGACAATGTTGCCTGGAAGGCTGTAACGATTTTCCTGAAAAACAGTGCTGGACCCATAGAAGAAAAGCAGATTTGCACCTCATTTTTAGATGGAAAAATGTGAGAAAGTAGTCTCTTTCTAGCCTTGTTACCCCTACTTTTAGCCTGTTTGTGAGTGTATGTCAGGGTGTTTTCACTGTCTCACTGGGATCCTGCTAGTCAGGGCCCAGTGCTCATACTGAAAACCCTATGTTTTCAGTATGTTTGTTATGTATCACTGGGACCCTGCTAGCCAGGACCCCAGTGCTCATAAGTTTGTGACCTATATGTATGTGTTCCCTGTGTGATGCCTAACTGTCCCACTGAGGCTCTG
Organism: Pleurodeles waltl; assembly: GCF_031143425.1. Taxonomy (NCBI): domain Eukaryota; kingdom Metazoa; phylum Chordata; class Amphibia; order Caudata; family Salamandridae; genus Pleurodeles; species Pleurodeles waltl. The sequence goes on from NC_090443.1 coordinate 535,357,596, forward strand.
CTAACCAGAACCTCAGTGGTTATGCTCTCTCTTTACAAATTGTCACTAACAGGCTAGTGACCAATTTCACCAATTCACATTGGCATACTGGAACACCCTTATAATTCCCTAGTATATGGTACTGAGGTACCCAGGGTATTGGGGTTCCAGGAGATCCCTATGGGCTGCAGCATTTCTTTTGCCACCCATAGGGAGCTCTGACAATTCTTACACAGGCCTGCCACTGCAGCCTGAGTGAAATAGCATCCATGTTATTTCACAGCCATTTATCACTGCACTTAATTAACTTATAAGTCACCTATATGTCTAACCTTTACCTGGTAAAGGTTGGGTGCTAAGTTACTTAGTGTGTGGGCACCCTGGCACTAGCCAAGGTGCCCCCACATTGTTCAGGGCAAATTCCCCGGACTTTGTGAGTGCGGGGACACCATTACACGCGTGCACTATACATAGGACACCACCTATGTATAGCGTCACAATGGTAACTCCGAACATGGCCATGTAACATGTCTAAGATCATGGAATTGTCACCCCAATGCCATTCTGGCATTGGGGAGACAATTCCATGATCCCCCGAGTCTCTAGCACAGACCCGGGTACTGCCAAACTACCTTTCCCGGGGTTTCACTGCAGCTGCTGCTGCTGCCAACCCCTCAGACAGGTTTCTGCCCTCCTGGGATCCAGCCAGGCTTGGCCCAGGAAGGCAGAACAAAGGACTTCCTCAGAGAGAGGGTGTTACACCCTCTCCCTTTGGAAAAAGGTGTCAGGGCTGGGGAGGAGTAGCCTCCCCCAGCCTCTGGAAATGCTTGTGCCCATCTCTGCATAAGCCAGTCTACACCGGTTCAGGGATCCCCCAGCCCTGCTCTGGCGCGAAACTGGACAAAGGAAAGGGGAGTGACCACTCCCCTGACCTGCACCTCCCCTGGGAAGTGCCCAGAGCTCCTCCAGTGTGCTCCAGACCTCTGCCATCTTGGAAACAGATTTGGCATATTTGATTTACTAGTAAGTCCCTAGTACAGTGCACAGTGTGTGGCCAGGGTCTGTGAATCAAATGCTACCAGTGGGAATGCAGCACTGATTGTGCCACCCACATGAGTTGCCCTGTAACCATGTCTCAGACCTGCCACTGCAGTGTCTGTGTTTGCAGATTTTACTGCCATTTCGACCTGGCAAGTGCACCGACATGCCACGTCCAAAACTTCCCTTTTTTCTACATGTAAATCACCCCTAAGGTAGGCCCAAGGCATCCCCATAGGCAGGGTGCAGTGTATTTAAATGGTAGGACATGTACTGATGTGTTTTATTCGTATTCATAGTAAAATACTGCTAAATTTGTTTTCCCATAGGGTAACACGGGGATTGCCTTGAAATATATTTTAAGTGTAATTTCCCATTTGGAGCAGAAGTAGATATGGAGTTTGGAGTCTCTGAACTCAATTTAAAAATAAACTTTTAGTGAGGTTGGCTTTTAAATTGTAAGGTTGAAAATGCCCCTTTTTAAAAAAGTGGACATTTTCTTACTTAACCATTCTGTGCCTATGCCTGGCTGTGGAATACATGTCTGGGTCAGGATGACAGTTGGGCTGTTGTGAATTCACTCTAGCCAGTCACACAAAGTGTGCTGAGGTGTGCCCTGCATATCCTGATGAGCCTTCCTGGGCTAGAGGGGTGGGAGGTGCTGACACTTTCATCTGAATAGGGCTGTGCCTCTCCTTACACAAAGCAGTCTCCAACCTCCTGGAGTGTGTCTGGGGCCATGGCAGGAAAGGCAGGGTTTTGTGCACTTCAAAGACTTTCCTTTGACGTTTGCCTACTTCAAAGGCAGAAATGAGTATAATTATTAGAACTTTGAGACCACAACTTTAGAATCCTTCTGGACTGGGGACATTCTGCCAGGAAGAAGAGCTAGATGTTGTAGGAGGGACTTTCACTCTGCCTGTTGCTTAGCTGTGCAGGCCTGCTGCTTGCTGCTTCTGTCCTTGGAGTGAAAGGATTGGACTTTGCTTTCTACAACCTGCCTCCAAAAGCTCACCAAGGGCTTGGACTGAGCTTACCTCCTGTTAGAAGTCTCTGGGACATCAAAGACTTCATCTGCCAGCACCTGGGCTCTCTTGCTGAGATTGCTCATACGCCAAATGGTGCCAAATCCAGTTCCTGGGCCCTTGGGAGTGAGCACCTGTATAACCAAGAAGAAACCAAGTACATCCACGCCAGAGTGACTTTGGAACCGGCGCGACTGTCCAACACCATGCCGCTGCCTGCACCAGAGCCGTGGTCTGCACTGAGTGCAATGAGTGCAACCGACACCACAGGCCAGACGCTGCTGCAGAGTCTCTGAAGTCCCGCCAGGGTATTAGTCCTGAGTGCCATGTCATTGACATCCGTGACACCTGACTCCCCGCAGCACCTGTGGCCCCGTTGTGTGAACACAACACTGCAAAATCATTGCCTTGCATCTTGACCTGCTGAATTCATCAACCCCGCCAGATCTTAAGGAACCAACGCCTTGCCACCGATGCCACTTCACTTCCTCTGAAACCGCAAGCAACAGACTCCTCACCTGACCTTCCTAGCAGTAAAGAACCGACACCTCACCTCCCCAGTAAGGAACCAGTGCCTCATTGGCTCCAGCGACACCTCGCCTCCTCGACTCCATGCAACAGCTTTGTTTCCTCGTTTTCTGAAAGAACTGTACCTAGTGTCCGTGCTACTCTGTGACAGGCCCACACTCCCATGTGAGTGGCGTCGGACTGTTAGGAACTACTCCGTCAAGACTTTGTGATAGCCCCAGTTGGAGCTATTGTGTTTAAGTGTTTACATTTTTTTTATCTTTACTTGTGTATGTTGAATTTTTGTTGTTTTGGTCTTGGTAACTCAGATAAATATTGGCTATTCTTCTAACCTGGTGTGGAGCACTTTTGTGGTGCTTTCACTGTGCAAATGTGGTTGTGTACAAATACTTTATACATTGCCACCAAGATAAACTTGACTGCTCATGGCAAGCTACCAAACGGCTGAGCAGGGGTTATCTTAGCTGTGTGGCTCCCTTACCCTGACTAGAGCTAGGGTCCCTACTTTGACAGAGTACAGACCACTGACAACTAAAGACCCCATTTCTAACAGTGTTAAAAAGGTAGCTTTCTTGAAAACAGATGCACATCACAAACCAAAACCTAATGTCTTTGCCTTCACAAAAATGAACCTCACTATATAGAAATCACCTGGCATCACTAATCCTCTACCCCTAAAATACTCGCCCCTTCACATATTTAACCTACACATTTCTAACTACTACCCTGTTGTTGAGATATTGACCCTTTACTCCCCTACTACTTAACCTACTTCTATTAACATCTAACCAGTTGTATTCTCACAGTGTAAATTTCATCCAGGTGTCATTTGTTGACAGCCCTCCCCCAATTCTCCTGATTCACCTATAGTAACAACAATAAACATAATCTAGAAGAATGTCAACTTATCAGCCAACTGCCACTCAGGCAAGCCATGGCCCAGGCTTTTTTGACTCCCCATGCTCACCAGTCCCCCTCTGCCTCACCTGGGAAGGTTCATATTTTCCAAGACCTCCCTCAATTGCAACAAGTATAGTTCTAGCCCGAGGGGAGACAGGTGTACCCCATCTCCCTGAAAAACTCGGCGTCGTTGTGGGACCTGGCACTTTTTGCACCGTCATCCCCAAACTTTTAGCCTCCTTCCTCCTACTTTTTTTCTGACCTGTTTTGCGTTGGCTTTTTAGGGCTCTGGGCACGTTACCACTGCTAACCAGTGCTAAAGTGCATATGCTCTCTGTCTAAATTGTGTTGGTGATTGATTTATCCATGATTGGCGTATTTGATTTACCAGTAAGTCCCTAGTAAAGTGCACCAGTGGTGCCCAGGGTCTATAAATCAAATGCTACTAGTGGGCATTCAGCTCCTACTGTGCCACCCACACGAGTAGCCATGTAAACATGTCTCAGATCTACAACTGCAGTGTCTGTGTGTGCAGTTATTAACTTCCAGTTCGGCATGGCAAGTGTACCCACTTTCCAGGCCCAAACCTTCCATTTTACTTCAAGTAAGTCACCCCTAATGTAGGCCCTACGTAGCCCCATGGCCAGGGCGGAGTGCATTTAAAAGGTAAGACATGTACTGGTGTGTTTTACATGTCCTTGTAGTGAAATACTGCCAAATTCAGTTTTCACTATTGCAAGGCTTATCTCTCCCATAGGATAACATAGCGATTGCCTTAAATATCTTTTAAGTGCAGTTTCCCATTGGGATCAGAAAGAGATGTGGAGTTTGGGGTCTCCAAACTCACAAATTAAAGATACATCTTTCAGTGAAGTTGGTTTTTAGATTGCATGTTTGAAAATGCCACTGTTAGAAAGTGGGCATTTTCTTGCTTATCCATTATGTGCCTCTGCCTGGCTACTGAATACAGGTCTGGGTCAGACTGACAGTTGGGCTGTTTGTGAATTCCCTCCAGACTGTGACACAAAGGGAGCTGAGGTGTGTCCTGCATTTCCTGATGAGTCTTCCTGATCTGGAGTTGGAGGAAGGAACTGTCACCTGCACTTGAAAGGGCTGTGTCTGTCCCCTCACAATACAGTCTCCAACCTCGTAGCGTGTGGCTGGGGCAGGGCAAGGAAGAGGCAGAGTCTTGTGCACTACAAAGACATTCCTTTGATGTTTCAAAAGGAAGAAATGAGCATAAGTATTGGACTGCTGACCCCGCAACTTTAGATTACTTCTGGATCAAGAGGAACCTCTGCCAAGGGGAAGAACTTGATGCTTGAGGAGGACCTGCCACTCTGCCTGTTGCTTTGCTGTGCTGGCCTGCTGCTGCTGCTACTGCCTTAAGATGGAAAGGACTGGACTTTGCTTTCCGAAGTTTCTCCAAGGTCTTGGACAGAGCTTGCCCCCTGTTCTGACGTCTCAGGGCCATCAAAGACTTCATCATCCATCACATGGGCTCTTGATTAGACCCCTACCCTGCCAAGTGTTGCCACATCCAGTCCCTGGGTCCTTGAGAGGAGAAGCTGGTTAACCCACAGTGAAAATCCACGCGCCAGAGCCAAGCAACAGAAAAATTGAGGCTGAAAAACTGACTCAGCACTGGTAAAATCGACGCATCGCCAGTTCAGTGCAGATTCATTGTTGCCATGCATCTTTATTTTCCACACATCAGCCCTGGGCATCAAAATCTGCAACATTATCGCAAGGACTCGAGGCTGCTTGTCTGGAAATCGACGCATCCCTTCCCTGTAAGGAAAGAATTAACACATTGCTTACCTGGCGGGAACGGAATCGATGCATGGCCTCACTTGCGTGTAAGGAATCTACGCATTGCTTGCTTTTCTGACGCACGCTCACCCATGCAGCTTTATTTTTGATGCATACCAGTTACTTTGTGCTAAAGCAATGCATCTATTGATATATATGGATAAGACTCTTCACTTTTAAAATTCATATCTTTCCTTGTGTATGTTTGATTTTTGTTGTTTTGGTCTTGTTTGATTTAGATAAATATTGGCTATTTTCTAAATTAGTGTGGAGTCCTTTTGTGGTGCTTTCACTGTGTTACTGTGTGTGTTTGTACAAATACTTTACACATTGCCTCTGAGATAAACCTGACTGCTTACGCCAAGCTACCAAGGGGTTATCTGAGCTGTGTATCTCTCTTACCCTGACTAGAGTTAGGGTCCCTACTTGGACAGGGTGTAAATTGACAGCTAACTGGAGTACCCATTTCTAACAGGCATCATACCTCTATTTATGTTGGTCAACGCATTCCCTTGTTGAGCTTCCTCCTGGCCTTATCTATCGAAGAGGGCCTATTTGCCTCTCCCCCAACTCTCTTAATTTCCTTCAAATGCTTCTTCTAGCACAACACTATCCCTTGTACAATACCATGTCATTGTCACCCAGGTTAAGAACCAAAACATCTGGACATCTGTTTCATCTCAAAAGGCTATTCAAACAATGGAACAATTCTTTCCATCTCATTCCACCTCTACCATGCCATGTAACCTTGTACAAGCTTGGTCGAGGCCTAAGTTCATGCCGTGATCTCTTTCAGCCTCGTGTCTCTCTGACCATTTGATAAGTGAGTGTCCTATAATCCAGCTTGACAGCTCAACAGCCTCTAGGCCTACAATGGGACCTGCGCTTCCCTCCCCTTCCAGCTTCACATAGCTGCGAAATCAATCAGAGGACCAAATCCACAAAGTCAAAATCCTGCCCCATCCCCTGCTCGCACCTCAGTGGCCACCCCAATCTGGAAAGAATGAGTGCTGAAGGATCCTGGGACTTCCCCTGAATGGGTTAAGGCCTTGTGCAAAACTGGCAGCAGCTGAAAGGAGGTCACCCGCAACCCACTAGCATGACAAAAAACGTTTCCGGCTACATTCCTGGAGATCCCTTGCAGCGTCTCAACACTCTGCATGGAACACAAGCCCTGCACCCTGAAACTCTGCAAAACCACTGTATTCCCCCTGAAACTATGATCTGTTTTTGACTTGCACAAGTGCAGCTCCAAATTCCCCCTTTTGCTGAAAACCTTCTTCCGTTGCAGCCCGCAGGCACCTCTTCCACGACACCCAAAAGCCCCCAAAAACATCCATGAAATCAAAGTAGAGAACAACATCGTCTCCCCTACCCCATCACATATTGCTGGCAACTCTTCCAATACCTTACAGAACAATTGTCTTGTCAGCGGCTTTCACCTTGCTCCCTTCCAATTCCTTTCTCTAGCTCATCCTTGCAGCATCTGCTTCCCCAGCTGACCCACTGATGGGGCATAGCCCCAAAACAGCTTACCTATAAATGCAATTCCTGTGACCTTAACCTTAGATACACCCTTCTCAATCAATGTCAATATCAACTGAACCATGTCCTCTTTCCTGCTCCAGCCAGCCGACCGCCACTTGGCACCATGTTGGAGAAACTCCTCCCATGCCTGTGTATATGAATGCTTGGTGGTCTCTGCCGATGACCCTACCAGACAAGGCATCTGGAATATCATGACCACCCCTGGGAGATGTCTCGCAGTGAACAATACATCATGACGCAAACAATGCAGCAGGAACACCTTCAAGAACTTGAGTAACTGTGCATCGATGGCAACAATATGCACAACTGCCATGTTATCGATCCTAAAAATAACTTTTTTATGTGCCAGTTCCTGGCCCTATAGCGTCATTGTTACTAGCAGGGGAAAAAATTCAAGGAAAGCGATCCTCCACCTCCCGTGCTTCCAACCCATGGGCCACTTCTCCATGCACCACCTGCTCTGCCTAGTAGAAACCAAAGCCCAATCCACCTGCCGCACCAGAATAGATTTTTATGTCCCACTCGCACTCACTATGAACCCCCATGCTTCCATTGATATCAAATCAGGTATGATACATAGGAATGACAGAACAGTGCTAGGAACCACTGTCTTGTCTGTAACCAGTGTTATCCCCATATCATCCATGAGCTCTCAAAACTGCCCAACTGCAGTTGGCAGTCTGTAGAATCAGGTTGACAAACAAAAAAGAAATCTAGATAATGTGTTACTGTTCTTTGACCCATGTGCCTCGTGAATAACCACTGAAAGCAAAACCTGGAGTGCTCAAACAGGGCGCATGAAATTGAACACTCCATGGGCAATGCTTTGTCCATGTATCATTTACCATCAAACTGTATTCCCAGCAATTGAAAGTCCTCTGGGTGTATGGGCAAAAGCCTAAAAGCTTATTTAATGTCACTCTTGGTCATTTGAGCCTCATGTTCCACTTACTCGACCAGTGCCATAGCTACATCCACTAATGAATGACACCGATGCGATCTCTTCCCCAATTAAATCATGTACTGAATGGCTCTTTGGCCAAGAGAAGTGCTGAATGAGCCAAAACTGACCTTTTGTTTTGGGAAACATCAATGGGCATGACAATCAGGTCTGGCCTTTGCAAATCATTGAATTGGCCTGCCACCCTACCTCCTTCAATTTCTTTTTGCAGTTTGACAGCTACCATCTGCTTATGTGACTTTACGGATTTCAGATTCTCCGCCCACCTGCGTGTTTTCAGTCCCTCACACCCCAGTTTGAATCCCTGGTAAAAACCATCACTAAACAGTCTACCATCCTGCTTGTTGGGGTATTGAACCAGACAGAAATCTATCTGTTCTATGTCAATTAGTGTATGAACCCTTTTTCATCACCTTACGTGTGCCCTGACCTCCCCGGAACACCCCTGCTTGAGCATTGTGTTGGGGGCCAAAGTTCCCCTAATGCGGTGCCCATTGTCTAGCTTGCTAACCCTGTCCACTCCCTCCTGCTCCATAACAATGCACAAAAGTGTGTCTCCTCAAACATTTGGAGCATTCGTGCCTGAATTTGCAGTACTACCTCATATATAGACCTTTGATAAAGTTACAGCCCGAGCACTCCCCCTGGCTTTTATTCGCTGGTCCCACTCCTCCTCCAGTGGGACGGCCTTGAAGGGGCCAATATACTATCCGCAGGCTGCTGGCTGTAAAAATTGTCTTCATTAATTTTGCCAGGCCCATTGCCTGTTGCTAAAGGTCGTTGTCAATTTCCTCCATTTTGCCTTTGCCTCTCAGGTCAGCCGCACGTGAAACTCGTCAACTTATTGCACCCAGGCATACCCTCTTACGAGAAATGAGCTTTCCTGATCATGTCCATATATTTGAATAACACAACCCACCTCTCTAGGTACTTTTTGCAGTAGACACTTGCAAAAGTCAAAAACATTGCTGTCCAGTTCTCTATGTTCATTGGCACCCTGGACCATTTGGACAGACCATACTCCTTTAGCACCCTCCTTTGTCCTAAGCTCCCTGTGTAGCAGCTTAAATATCTCTACATACTCCCCTCCCATATCTTTTCCTTGGCAGGCAACATTAAGTGTGCACCTAATGGTTTTGTCACCCCCATATTTGTCAACTTCTTCACCTTCAATTACTTACTCTCTAATACACCAGTAGTTTGTGTCTAAGCCTCGCCTTGACCTGTCCCCTCCCCAATTTTATTTGCTGTGTTCACTTTTTCGCCTTCGTCCCCACCGGCTGAGGGTACAGACCCCACTGACTGACTGCCTGACCCTGCCCAGTCTCCCTTGTTGTATCCATCACTACTCCTCCACCCTTCCTTCCCTGCCCCTGCTCCTCTGTGCCCACCCTTGTGTCCTTCACATACAAACCTGTCCTCAGCCGCATATCTCCACTACCCAGGTCTCCCCCACATCCACCATAGTGGACACCATTGCCATTCTCCCCAGCAGCTCCTAGTATGCTTACCTGGCATCAAGGTAGGCCTCCTCTCCAGATCCAGTCACCCAACAGGTTGCGAGGGTCCACCATGACAACCAGCTGACACTCGCTTTCTCTTATTGGCGGGCAACTCCTAAAAAACACCAGAAACAACCACATTATCTGCCCCCCTGCTAGCAACACATGCACTGCTTTGCCACCACCTGTGCTCCTCCACTACAGGAGTATCATAATCCACCACTTCCCCATCCCCCAAACTAATTTCCTCATAATCCAGTAGTGTATTCCCCTCCCCTAACACAAGCAGTCCCTATCACATATCATCCTGTCCCCACTCCTGTAAAATGCTCTTGCACCACAGCACACCTGTGCCATCAGTGCTTTACCATGGGGCCATGACAGGCCCTCCCGACACACCACTGCATCCTAGAATGTTTTGCACTTGGGTTCACTGGGGGCCATACCGCACCCGCTGGGTTACAGCACTGCCAATGCTACCCCAGACCTTTGTGTGGCAGTGGAAGGGAGGTCCCATGTAGCTCTCTGGCTGGCCACACTTTACCCTGCTATCACTTCCCCTCGGGCCATCAAGCTGCACCAAACTCTCCGAAGCCCGTCTGTCTGGTAACATGCTGATCCTGCAAGAGAAAAGAGGACTGGCGTGCCAGGATTAGTTTCCGTACCTCCATGACTGATCTCCTTCAGCACCCATACCCACTGGCCCCTGAAACCCTGATTCCCTGCCCCCTGCCTGTCTCCCTCAATCTGGTGTGACTGGCTCCTATGTGTTCCCCTTTAGACAGAGCCCCATTTACCCCTTGCAGTGTTCACTTCTGTGTGACCCACCCAACACCTGGACCCATGATATGACCTTTGCACACACGTGTACATCCTCCACAAATCCCCTCAGGAGTCTCAGGTTACCCTCTCCAGCATCCCCCACACCCTGAGACTAGCCTGCTTCCTCCTCCAGCTTTGCCATGATCAGGACTGATGTCGGGGCCCTTGCAGGCCCCACTGGCATCTCTCTGCCTGATGCCCCCCTGACCACAGTCCAAAGGCTGCAATAGGTGTCTTGCAGTAGCCACACAACCCATTTCCTCTGACTCTACAGGGCCCTGTCCAGCCACCCTCTTTCTGCCAGGGACACCGGCGGTCATGTCCTGGCCCCTTAGTCCTCTCCGTGTCCCCCAACTCATGACCCTGTTTCAGGGTCTGGTCTCACATATCCTTACTCTGTCATGAAGGGCCCTTCCTCCCTCTTCCCTACCTCGTGGCTATATCCCTCCTTGTTCAGCTTCCCCTTTGCCAGTCCCCATCCCACCACCTCCTCCCCCAGTGCTGTGTCCATTGGTATAGCCCCGGGGCCACTCCCATCCTCAGAGGCCTGTTCCACATCTGTTCCATTGACCCTGCTGAGGCTCTGCACCTTCTTGCACACTCCGCTTTTACCTGCATCATCATGTGCCTGTTTTGTGCTCCCGGAAGAGCGAGCACCACTCCCTTTATCTACTGGGCCGGCTGGGTCCAAATAGCTGCCCTCTGACTCCATGACCCATCCTCCTCCCCTCCCGCCTGAAACTGTTCCAGATTTAATGTTTGAATTGTCCCTTACAGCGGGGCTGGGACCTCCCAAACTGGTGTGGCCTCTCCCTTTTTTTGCCAATCCCCAACTCTAAATATTCAAGCATGGGTAGCCATGTTGAACTCCATATGCGGTACGCACCTCGCACATTGCGGAGGGCCACTCTATGAACTTGGGAGCAGTCCCTGCCCCTTACATCATTCCCCTCTGCATTCTAGTTGCAGCACCATGGCAAACAGGCCAAAACCACTGCAGCAGCCCCGCTGGCCGCAAGGCTTATCAGGCACTCTGCTAATCGAGTGCAAAGCATGATGAGGTCCATCCTCCCAGCCTCCTTGAGTAGGTACATCACTCTCTGCACTCTCTCGTCCTTTATTATGAGGAAAAGGGATTATATTAATGTGGCAAAAATTGAAATAATTAGGCAATGAGATTCAATTTCTTCTACGAGCTCCGGCCACTGGTTCCGCCAATGGTAGAAGAAAGAGTCAGCCTTAAAATGGCTGTTTATTCATTGGGCTACGGAAACAAAGGGATGCAGCCCAAAATAGCTCCTGTGCATCCTGGGTTGAACGATTTCCCCAATTACAGGGGGTGGGGGGGGGGGGGGGGGGGCAGGCCTCCTTCCCGTTAGCTGCACCCCAAAACCTATTTAGTGCTGCTGCCATAGGAGGCAGCCAAAATGTTCCTGCTGTAACATTGCGCCCCCTATATGTGTATTTTTGTAAAACTGCCAAAATTGTGGCTTATGTAGCCGGAGAAATATAACAAAATCATTGGGCGGCATGATCCTGGACTTCAGAACTTTGTACACCTGCAGTCATAACGTGATGTTTGGGAAATTTGCATAATTTCCTTTTTTGTAACTACGCACAATTTCAGAAAAAATTATGTGAACCTACAAAAAAATTAGATGTTAGACCTGTCAGCTCTTGGCCTGGTTTTCCTGCATTTTTTGTGCTTGATCTCCTGTTTTAAATCCTGTGCTGAATTTCGTTTTTGCTGACTTTAGGAGTCTGGCCACTTACCACTGGTGACCAGTGCTAAAGTGAAAGTGTTCTTTATCTAAACTATATTGGTGATTGGTTTCTCCATGATTGGCATATTAGATTTACTAGTATGTCCCTAGTAAAGTGCACTATGTGTGGACAGGCCCTGTATATCAAATGCTACTAGTGGGCCTGCAACACTGATTGTGCCACCCAAATGAGTAGCCCTGTGAATATCTCAGACCTGCCACTGTGGTGTCACTGTGTGTAGTTTTATACTGCCATTTCGGCCTTTACTACATTTAAGTCACCCCTAAAGTAGACTCAAGGCAGCCCCTTGGACAGGTTGCAGTGTATTTAAAAGGTAGGACATGTACTGGTGTGTTATACATGTCCTGATAGTAAAACGCTGCTAAATTTGGTTTTCACTATTGTAAGGCCTATCTCTCCTGTAGGGTAACAAGGGGATTGCCTTGAAATATCTTTTAGTGTAATCTCCCATTGGGAGCAGATAGAGATATAGGGCCCGATTCACAAAGGTAACCTTACACTTTAATCTAAGTTCAGACTAAAAGTGTACATTTACGATTTTCAGGTTTTCACAACGGTAACTTAAGAGTAGTATCATTATGTCCGCACTCAGCCCGGATTATCCACACTTGAGTCAGATCATCCACATTCGGGACAGACCATATGCACTCGGGGCAGATCATCCGCACACAGTCCATATAAGGCAAAAATGCATACTGACACCTCTGTAAGTGCCTACCATCCCCGACTCAGCTGAAACTCCTCAGCTCACACCCAATCCCAGCCTTACTACACACATAAAAACAAAGCTGCTACAAACAAAACCCTTTCAGACCTTTCAACATGTTGCTGATTGTGTTTGTTGGTTTGCCCCTTGCTATGCAACAGGATTATTTGAGGAGGAGGAGGAGAGTAGAGAGGATCTTCAGACAAAGGTTAAATCTTTTCTGGATGTCCAGCCAAGATGTCATGGCCAGGTATCGTTTTCTCCCGATATCATCTTGGAGATGGTTAGTGAGGGGGAGTAGGATCTTGACTCTGTGACCTGCTGCTTCCACTCTATCCTAGGCTATGTCAAGATCCTAGCAGCTCTCTATTTCTTTTCTATGGGGTCATTCTAGAGGGTCTCCGGTGACCTTGTGGGCATCTATTAAGTAACCCAGTCCCAATGCTTCCATGAGGTATTGAGCTACACCAATAGGAGAGCATATCACCACATATGAATGCCCCATACACTGTCCAGAAGGCAAAGGGTAGCTAGCGATTTCTATCTTATTTCCCACGTGCGCTAGGTGCAATTTATTGCACTCATTTGGCTCTTCGGCCACCTCACAGACACCGCTGGTACTCCATCCACATGCAGGGTGTCTGTGATGCCAGTGGTAGCTTAATTGAAGTGCATGCAGTGTTCCCAGGCAGTACCCATGAACGCTATGTATTCCGCAGGTCACCTCATGCCCAACGGATGGCAGTAGGGAGATTTTGGCAACATGTGGCTACTGGGTAAGTACCAAGCACCACATAAGTATGATATGTAGAATTGTGTTTGTACATGTGCACAACCATTAGATAACACTAATCCTCATTCCACAATCATTCCCCCAACAGACACGGTATGTACCATTTCATACAGCATGTACTGTACAGATGCATGAGGGGCTTTTACAGATATCACTATTCCTTCCTCAGGTGATGCTGAATATGCACTCTCCCCATCTCCTCACACCATAGAGACATGCAACCACTGTACCCCAGCAGAGGTACAATAGGTGACACAGACATACACAAGCCATCGTTGAGCATAGTGTTGGGCTCCTTAAGTCAAAATTCAGATGTCTTGACCATACGGGGGATGCTGCTGTACTTCCCTCAAGTTGTGTGCAAGATTATAGTAGCCTGTTGCATTTACACAACATGGTATTAAATCATGCCTAACACATACCTCTGGACCTAAAGCTAGGTCTGAATCTGGGCAACCAGGCTATTGTAAAAAACAGAGGGCAGGACCTGCAGGTGCGTGACAAGCTGGTTGACAAATTTTTCACTTGAGCAACATGTGTCGTGGCTTTCATATGGTTTGCAGTCTATTGCAAATAGTGATTGGGGGACTCTTAACACTCTGTCCGCATATGCTACCCTGAGAATACTTGTAAGCCATACATGATGTATAAAACAGCTGTTTTCAAAAGACTAAAGATTGGCCGTGCAATACGTCATGTGAACTTGTCATGGACTACCGTGGACAATGTCTTAGGGCTTCCTTGACTCCAGGGAACAAATATCTGCATGTGTGAGACCTCTCTGGACAGTGTCACAAGAGGGCTTTGCTTCATAAAGGCCCTCGTCCACTGGGGTGAAGGTGCCACATTGGAGGATGAGTACCTATAACCACAGGGGAATTCCTGCTATGAGATTTCAGTGTAGTGATCGGATCCATGTGAGGCCAAATGGGACACTTTAGCTGAGGTGGTAGGCAATTAACCTCAGCTTCAAGGGTGCCCAGGGGACCAGCTGAGCAATGCAGCGCATGCCTGACTCTGGGAGGAGATAACACAGCGATGCAGTGCAGTGGGCATCTACCACTGGCAGACCTGGATGTTCCATAAGCACTGGGAGGACCTGAAACGTTGGGCCCGGCTGAGGACCTAAGAACTATTGGGACAGTCCTCCCAGTCCGCTGTTCACCAGCCTCGCCTCACACCACTGTACAGGAGGATCCTGAGGACAGCCTTGTCAAACCTCCATGCCCAACTAGAAGAGCTGGAGCAACATAGTTGGAGCAGCAGAGATGTGGTAAGGGCATGGGCTGCATATTGTGTCTGGCTGGTAGCATGGTGTGAGTGTTAACTGAGCTGAACCAGTGTATCACATGTTACCATGTACACAATCAGGGAAATTGCTGCAGCAATCAGAAGGCCAATGCCTCATGGGACGACATTGGAAGCACTGATCAAAGTGCATCCTGGGACTTGTAGTGTCCTGAACACTACAGGGGGGATAGCCATCACTCTTGCATTTATGAGAAGAAATGCAATGCCAACACCATGACTGGTGAAGCAAGGGTCTTATCACTGCTGGGTGCAATGGCAAAGGAATCAGCCAGACACTGTCCAGTGTGGGGTCAAGAGGTCAAATGTCTTGTGTCGGATTCTGTAACATGCATGCTTTTTATGTGTCTCTCATGTCTCTTTTCACATAATCCCAACAATTGCTGCAGCAGTCATAAGGCCAATGCCCGATGGAATGACATTGGAAGCACTGACCAAATAGGCAATACAATGACAGGTGAAGCATGGGCCTTACCACTGCTAGACGCAACGGCAAAGGGATGGTCTAGACACTGTCCAGTGTAGGGTCAAGAGGTCAAATGTCTTGTGTTGGATGCTGCAACATACACGCTTTTTGTGTGTTTCATCAGTGTAAAGTATTATTTCATGTATCTTGGAGCAATGGCTGACTTTGGAATACTTGTCTCACACAATATGGTAGCAACATTTCCAAGGTTAAACAAATGCATGTCTTCACAACATTGGCTTGTATATTTTATATATGCTAGCTGAGCCAACTTTGCACATGGGCCAACTGGTATAGAGCACCAACAGGCAGTCTTGACCTGCCAAATGTGGCATTTGCCATGTAGATTGGCAGTTTCAAGGATCTTCCAATACATGTGCTCGTAGCTTAGCAAAGCTCAGAACCAAGGGCTGGTTTCTTACACGTACAGCCATTCAAGCATTTATGTGGAATCCAACCATGCTACTCAGCAGATCACATGCAATAGTTTGACACTATCAAGTCTGCATTTGACAGGGTAATCATAGACACATACTTTGGGGCAGACGGCTCTGTCCAGACTGTCCCATCTCCACTTGTAGACTGACTTCTGAAGAGGACTGGGTAGCAAGGACAGGAAACCCTTGGCACAGATTATTTAGGTAAATTTGAACTTCTGGCCAATCTTTCACACATATAGCTTTTTTGGGACTTCAGGATCTGGCCTAGATATTGAAATCTTGCTTAAGGTTAGGATTTGTCACTACAAAAGGGTATACCACCCACAATTGTGACAGATATCAATGTATGAGTTATGTCTGGACAGCTCAGTGGTAGTAAACATACATTTGGGATCAAAGTCACCTGGAATTGGTCAGTGAGATCAAAGGAGAACAAAGTCAGCACTTGCTTCTTGCACTCACGTACCTTGCCTTGATTTGGACACCAACTGCATAATGTTCTCACTTCTATTTCATTGGCCCGACTGCCCCGGAAGACTAGAGAGATGACCGGGAACAGAGTAGAGCTTCCTCTGGACGTTGGCAGGCAAGGCCTCTTTCATCTTCGCACGAAGAGGAGGAGGAGGATGAGGGACAATGATCATCTACAGTCAGGGGGAGTGCACCCACCCAGTTGGACTCAGAGACAATGACCTGGTGGAGGCTGTGGAAACTGTTGGAGGGGGCCTTGACCTGGACACCTTTGGCCGGGGGATGGATGTCACCTCTGCCCCGGAAAGTGGAGAACTGGACCTGCCAAAGGTGCCTCCAGGGGGGGGAGTTTCAACACCTGGGCCTGCCTCTGACCCCTCTATACCACATGGAGCCCAAGTCCATCAGGGCACTCAGGTGTCACCCCTTCCACAAGTCGCCCTCCAAGTGCCTGCCTCAGTCCCACGAGGAGCTCACATGTCTCTAACACCCCACATCCCTCATGTTCCACCCAAACTCCACCCTGTGTTGTCATCCCTGTGGCTGCATCCCAGGAAAGGATGGTGGCATCTGAGGGGAGTAGGGCCTCTCCTCTTGGCTCCTACAGTGGATCCTTGAGGAGCTGCATAGATACTGAGAGGAGAATGCTCATGCCTTTGCCTCCATCAATGCCACGCTCAGTTCCTTGGGTGCAGCCATGATGGCTGCCCTGTGCCAGAGTCCCTTCCATACCACCCTCCATGTGTCTCCCTGTTCGTCCTCCCACTCTATTTCACCCCATACCCTTCTACCCCCCTCCCATGTGTCTCAGTCCCCTGGGTGTCAGGTCCTCCAATAGCCAGCCAGGAAAAGGCCACAATTGCAGAGGATCTGATTGTCATTGAAAATGAGGATGACCAGCAGGACATTTGACTGGACTTCATGCTTTGACTGGACTTTTCCTTTGCCCTTAGTACATAGACTAATTTCCCTGACGTTTTTTTTTGTCCAACCCCAATCCATGTC
Organism: Pleurodeles waltl; assembly: GCF_031143425.1. Lineage (NCBI taxonomy): Eukaryota > Metazoa > Chordata > Amphibia > Caudata > Salamandridae > Pleurodeles > Pleurodeles waltl. The sequence continues at coordinate 535,374,685 of NC_090443.1, forward strand.
CCCTGCCCCTACTCTTTGAAGAGTATTTTTTGAATTTGTTTCTCCCTTTCCAATGGACGGTTTGTGTTTACATCATCATAATATTTATACAAAATAAAAGCAGAAAACCAAAAAAGTGTTGTGTAGTTAATTGTCTGTATTGGAAATAAAGTATGGAAGTATATGTCTAGAGTTGTTTGGCTCTGCCTTCCACATGATACAACTGTACACAGATGGTTCTACTGATGAACATGTCTTACCCATGTTGTAGACACAGAAATGGCCTACAGACACATTAAGAACTTGAACATAATCAACTAATGCCCTGCTCAATTTAAAGGTGGAACATGTCTTTAATTTACATAGTGTTGTGCAAGCATATGTTACAGTGCTCATGGGGGATCTCGCTTGCATCTTCTCTGTTTTGGTGGTGGTGATCATTGTGATGTGGCACGTTTCCTGGGGTTCTTAGTTGCAGGTGGGTGGGGCCCTGTACTGGGTGGGGGTCTGCCTGCACAGGGGGTGTCTGAACCTATACAGTGTGGGGGTCTGCCTGGTCAGGGGTGTTGGTGCCTTTACAGAGTGGGGGTTTGTCTGGACAGGGGATTTTGGACCCTGTACAGGGAGAGGGTGTGACTGTGCAGTGGAGTGTGTGTGCAAGGGGATTGTTCCTATCATGGATTGTTGGGGGCCCTGTGTAGGTTGCCTAAGCAGGGGTTGGGGGTGAGATGGTGCAGGTAGATGTGTTGGCTCCTCTCCATGCATGGACTGTGAAGGATTTGGTATAATTTTGAATATCCCTGTCATTCAGCCTCTTCCCCATATCTTTCCAGGATGTATCCATCCTCTACAACACCTAGGTCATTCTGTTACCAAATGTGGCAGTCAGCATATGTCCTGCAGTGAGGCAGACATGTCAGCTAGTGTAGCCCCTATGTCACAAATGTCGTGCTTCACATGTGACTGCTGCTGGAAAAAATCTTCCTCTCACTCTCCAACATGGATATCTGCTAGCTGTATCTGCCTGGAACAGACTTGGATGCGACAAGCAGGTCCACCCACAGGGGGGTGGCAAGTGGGAGGTTGCGAGGAGTAGATTTGTGCATTGGCGCTATCCTCTCCTCACCATGGCTGACAGGTCCCTCAGATGTTGGAGAGAAGGCCTGGGAGAGACTGTGAGAGTAGGAGTGTGTAGGGGAAACTAACACGTCTGACCTGGATGTGAGGGCTGTGAAGAGGCAAACTTTGGTTTGGGGTGTGTGGGGAATGGGCAATCCTTTGGGGTGTAGGATGAGGCTTCATGACAACCACAGCAGATGTGGATTTTGTTGGTGTGCTGCATGAGCCAACAAGAGTGGTCAGGGGATCGGCCTCCACATCACTTGAAATCAGACCCTGATCTTCCTCCTCCTCTACTTCCTCCACCTCCTGTACTATTCTGGCAGCTGACATGGCAGCCTAGAACAGGAGTGGGTTCTCCCTTCGGATTACCGGGTGCCCATCACTGGTAGATGGGCCTTCCTCCAGTCTCAAGTCTTTGTCATCACCACCTTGCAACAGGCTAAGTATTTGGCTTACAACATGATGCGGTGCAACACAGGGATTGAGTCAAATTATCTTCAAGTCAATAGATGTTACACATGTGATCTTGTTTGTGTACCCCTACACGTGATAGCTCACATTGTTGCATTGAAGTGCTGAATGCAGATGTGAAATGGAAAAACAAACTCACCAGTTTCAACCAATGGTCCGTGTGGTATCAAGATCCCCCTAGATCCCAGCCACTAGACCGGATTCCTTGAGTATGTAGCAGATCGACTGGTCTGTGATCCAGCAGAATTGGAATGAAGAGATACCATGATTAATGTTCTGCATGTATTATGTGTGAATATGCAAACCTGACACTCACATCACTGATCTTGCTGGGCACTTTTTACACACTAACTACAGGAGTGTTGCTAAAATGGCAATATCTGCTCATTCCCTTCACCAAGGATTTGATTCTTGTTACAACATTGTTAATTTCTGACTGGGAGGTCAGCCATTTCTGCTGTGCACTTTTCCTTTGACTTGTGTTTCAATATATGTGTACAATGTCATGGTCTATTTTACATGACACTGAATGCAATCCTGTACTGCACATATCATGTAGTCCTCCATTCGGAGGTTCACTCTTTTGTGATCATGGTGGCAAAGTGAAATAAACATTGTTCTGTGATCCCGCAATTTGTTCAAGTGGAAAAGCTAGGCTGATCCTGACGTTTACTGTTTTCATATTCTGCAGTTCCACCACTGGATGGCTAAGCTTCCCCTCCTCTACACCCAACTTGCAAGCCGCTACCCTACTCCCAAAATGCAAGACTGGTGGTATCAGTACAACCTTCACCAACATCATCATTTTAGCTGTTGTTTCCTGACATTTTGTCAGCAGGTATCCATGTCATTAACTTAGAAACAGGTTGTGACTCCACCTCTCCATGATGGACTTGGGAAACATTTATGAGCCCCTCAAGGCACCGGAGGATCACTCTTTGTACAACTCCAGCTGCACACACCAGTATAACATGTCTATGAAGCCACAGCAAGCCACTCAATGGTTTGAGAGGGCCTCCTGGACTGTCAAGGCTGAACAAATCACTGTGTTGCTTTGCTTCCCACTTGAGTGACATTCCATGAAAAATGGGAACACTTGTGACAGCTCCCCAGAGTGACAGAACATTCATACCTGGGAAGGCACCAACACCTTACACCTTGCGAGGTGAGGCATACTGACTTGTAAAAGAATTGCTGCACTGACCCATGCAAAAGCCACCTACATGAGGGACAATAAAAACCCTTAGGTAGGCACTGTACACATACATTTTTGGTTGACGTATTACTGGCCAATGTGTCAGGATGGTGTGTGGTATACTGTAATGAGCCATAAATGAGCATATGGGGATGATTGACATTAGACACACACCACATACTGTTGACATTTGCACCACAGTATAGGAGCATAAGCATTTAGTAAAGTCATTTTCATGTATCCTTACCAGTGTCTGACATCTGCCCAGTGTGTGGTGCCTGACCAGATGTCACACCCAAACATGTTGCAGAGGTCACTGCAGGCTGTTCCTTTCTGGACAATGTCACGGGGCCTACAATGAAATGTGTGTGTTAAGTTAACATACTAGCTTGACACATGCAATACACAACATTACCTAGGTTTGCCACAGTTTAAGAATTTGTTGTTCTATAACTAGGCATTAACTGGTAACAATGTATGGCGTAATGTCCTCCCCTGGCCATATTTACATACCATTTGGTGCTGATGGTATGGGTTGTCGTGCTCCGTGACGTTGCCTCCCTGATGGTGCTGAGACTTGTGCTGTGGTGTCTGAATGTTCTCTGGCTGTATGTGGCAACAAAAGGGAAAGGCCATCAGACATGACCAATATATTTGATTATGTGCAACCTGTGACATAACTACACATTTGCATCTACATGCCAACAGCAGTGGTAAATAAATGAATGGCATTATTTATTGTCATGCACCAGTTTAAGCGGATGAGGCAGCGGTGATGTGTCACCTTTTGGGAATGAGGGTTTGTAATTTGAAATTGCCATCACAAAGGATTCTGTTACTTGTAGTGTAATGGACTAGGTATGCAACTTTATTGCCTGATTACTTAAAATTGTTGCATAAAATACACTAAACATACATAGAATAAAATACATCTTGTCGTATGCTATAATAAAATAGTGGAAAACACAGAAGTGAAAGTGCAAATGCCAATGGAGACTATCCTAAAAGTCTGGTATCGAATTTATTGTTATAAATTTCTAAAACTTAGAGTGAAAGTGCAACTGCCATAAAGTGCTGTAAAGTGTTGTAATCACAGCAATGAAAGTTCAAACGCCAGAAAATGCTATCCTTAAAATCTAACATTGCAAAATTCTGTAACCTTTGCATAAAATACAATGAAAACGCATAAAATGAAATACCTCTTATTGTATGTTATAATACAACAGTATAATCAAAACAATGAAAGTTCAGAGGCCGATAGAGACTGTCCTAGCAATCTGATATCAAGTTGATGGTTATAAAATTCAGTCTTAAAAATAGAGTACAAAGGCCATAAAGTACTATAATCACAGCAATGAGAGTGCAAGAGCAAACGAAGGGTGTCCCAAAAGTCTGGAATCTCATCTGTTATAATATTCTAAAACTTAGACGTGATAATGCAGACGCTGAAAAATACTATGAACACAGCAATGGAAGTGCAAGTGCCTATGAAAATTATCCAGACAGTCTGACATTAGAGTTACGACAGAATACACAGTATATGTAGATGAAAATATGGAGCAAAATAATAGAATCCAGAAGCTCAAATGAGTCCCTGTCATATCTGCATCACCATGATCTTGGTATAAGACTGCATTGGTATGAGTAAGATCAACATGGGTGAACGAGCCACTTCAACAATAATGTTTCTTTAGGAGTCACACCTCCCCTTTTGATTCCTGCACGTTGCTGGCCTCAAGAAAGCTTTAGAGCCTTTGTCATAATAGTGAAAAAGTTCCCAAGGCAAGCCAGTTCCATAGGGATATCTACAGTGAATATATATTTTAAGGCTTCTATGCATGTTCTCAGACCATATTTCAGGAAGGAATAGAGGTTATAGTAGTTGATGTCTCTGAGGCCAAGCACAGGCAGCAACATACTAGATGTATTATGAATTCAGTGTGGTATTTACATAGAGTACATTCTTGTGAGTATCCACGCGTAGACTTCATACTGCATCTAAATTCCCAAACGGGGAGTCTTAAGAGACGCATTTGCAAGATACTCTGAAACACATGGGCTCACAGTGCTGCTTTTATGTACGGTTGGGCATTAGTAGTTGTATGACACTGCTAATATTCCTGATTATGGCAATGTCATTTTCTCTAGAAGCTTGCACACCCTGGTCTTTCAAAGTCTTTTTTAGCAGGGCCTTCAATATGAGGGTGTCCGATGTGTAGGAAGGAGATACATTGAAAAATTCCTCGGCTTGCATGAGATAGATGGCCCAGCTACTAGAATCATCTTCAAAGATTACTTTCAGGGGCCCCCTCAAGCTGTCAGTATTGGCCCTACAAACACAATGGAAAAGCTTGATTATATCCATTTTGCATCCATTATATCCATTCTTACTATGTTGAATTCTAGACTTATCCCTGCATGTCTGGTTGATTTAGGAATCTGGAATATCCATTTATAGGCTCTCATCTGGCACTTCTCCAGTGGTGTAATCAACCTACCGGGATATGCACGGTGTCCATAGGCAGTAGCACGTAGTAGTTTCGCTTTAACAACACTCCTGATTGCCTCTGAAGTTGGTGATTGGAGTCTGAGATGGAGTTTTGCTAAAGCATAAGTAGTTCTCTCTGCCTATGTTTTCAGTGCCGCCACCCGATACATTTTCTCCATGTTCGATAACCAAACTCCAAGGTAGTGATATTTTAATTCCATTTCTATTTTTAGTGGACTAAGGCCCATATTCATACTCTTTTTTCGCAGACTTGCGTCTTTTGTTTTTTTAACGCAAATTCGGCACAAAGTTATACTTTGGCGCTAGACCCGTCCAGTGCCAAAGTTATGGAGTTTGAGTAATTTTTTGTATGTGAAAACCTACCTTGCGCTAATGTCATGCAAGGTAGACGTTAATGTGCAAAAAATGACTCTAAGGCATGTGCGCCTTATTTATCCTCTGGTGTCAAAATGACGCACAGGGGGAGGTGGGCGTTTAAACGAGGCGCCCAGCCGGATTTGCGCCGTTTTTTAACACCTGGGTCAGGGCAGGCATTAAGGTACCTATGGGCTCATTTGCATGGTGGGAGACCATGGAAGCAGTCCACAAGTGCCTTTCCCTGCACCCAGGGACACCCCCTGCCTCCCTAGCCCACCCCTGGAGGACACCCATGGATGGGGGGGGACCCATCCATGGTGAGTGCAGGTAAGTGCGGGTAAGTATACATTTTTTTTTTTTAAGTGGCATGGGGGGCCTAACTTGGCCACTGTGCCCAATGGCCATGCCCAGGGGACAAGAGTCCCCTGGGCATGGGCATTGGGCAGGGGGGCATGACTCCTGTCTTTGCTAAGACCGGAGTAATTTCCATGGAGGTTGTGCGTCAAAAAATGGGGCAAGTCAGGTTAGAGCCAATATTTTTTACTCTAACCTGACTTGCACCATTCTTTGGCGCACAACCCCCAGTCTTCCCTTCGCCTCCGCTGCCCGGTTACCGTCATTTATTTTGACGCTAACCAGGCCGCAGCGCCGGCTAACGTCATTCAATAAGTAAGGGGCACGGCTGGCGCGTTGGAATGGTGTAAGCCGGCGTTAAACGTTTTGACGTAAATTTGTCCTGGCACTGATTTGCGTTAGAAAGTATAAATATGGGCCTGAGTTTCCAATCTTTGATGTTTTTTGGTCTGATGTCCAAAAACCAAGACCTTGGTTTTTGCCGTTTTTGCCCTTGATGCATTTTTTTCACTGTAGCTGTCGCGTAGGCTCTCATTCTAATGAGACTACTGGATATTGAACAGCAAGATCGTCCACGGTGTGGGAGACCGAGTCTGACCCACTATGGGTGACACATGTCGCTCTAAATCTGGGTTTTGCTCTGGCTAACTAGCAGTGCCTCGTCTCTCCCAAGAGGTAGAGATGATTGGGTAGCCGAGCGCATGACATATACTTCTCAGGGAAGTCGTGGTCACTCAGGTCGCATCCGGTTCTCTCATTCACACTTCAGTCTCATATATAAAAGACAATAAGAAGCAGCATGAGTTTTAAAGACTGGTTTAATAAAACAACTGCATTTTAGATAGCAAAGCGTGAGCTGCAATAACCAGGACAACACAGCATGACAATATTAAAATGGTGACGAGGAGAGTGAAGCATAAGAATAATGCTGTCATATTGTCACTAGGATTTATGGACTATTTCCAATCTAAGTCATAATCTGAGCACAGCATGTTAAGCTCTAATTCTGCCTTTCAGGTTCCCCCGGGAGGACATCAACCCTCGTACCTGAGCAAAGGCCTGTTGTCTGCATTAGCATCTGCAGCGAAGCATTCAGCAATCAGTATACAGTCGTGGTTCCCTGGCTGGAATCTCCCTCTTAACGTGTAATGGGACTAAGAAATCTTTTTATAATAACACAGCTGATGTTCTAAGAAAATGTCCCTACTTAAGGATATGTATTTTTTACGAATATTGCAGACTAAACTTCTACCACGTTCACCGGCAATGAACCAAACTGTAGCCTTGACTGAAGCACAAAGTGATCAAGAATGTCTTGATGGAGAACACAGTGCTGGGATAAGCAAAAACAGTTAGATGAAATTAAAACAAGACCGTAAAACTGGTTATTGTAAAAATAACAATGCAAAGCCGAATAAAATATTTCTAGGTCAAAGTGCACAGCGGCCTAGTGTATTAAGCTAAGAGGCATGGAGCTATAATTAAAATGGCTACACAACATAGCTATGTAATACGACAAGGCCCCTTTTCAACCCTATCTGGGTCCGAGCAAACAGGACCAGGTCGTCCGCATATTGAATTATGGGGAGCACTGTCTTACCCGGTTTCAGTGGGAGTGTATTTCCTCTGAGCAATTCCGCGGCAAGGTCAGCTTTGTACAGATTAAAGAGTAGGAGCAATGATACATCCTTGTTTTAATCCTTTGTAGGTGTGGATTTCCTGTTAATGTGTATTTGTGATCTTGAGTCTCACCCAAGTATCAGAATAAAGTGTGATTATGGAAGCTAACAATTTCCTTGGTATCCCCCAGGCCGCCAGCTTCTTCCAGAGGATGTGGTGCACCACACCATCAAAGGCCGCTTTATAATAAATAAAAGAAGCAAAAAGCAGTTGAGCAGGTGATTTCAATGCTTTCTGACAGTTATGAAAGAGTAAGAACATTATCTAGAGTGGGAGAGCTAGGTCCAAAGCCGGTTTGATATATTGGTATGTTATTTTCAGTGCTCCAATTTTCGAGCTCTTGGAGCAGATCCCTTGCATATGCCTTGCCATCCACATCCAGTAGGGCTAATAACCTATAGCTTTACTGGAGAGTAGAGTCTCCTTTTTTGTAGATTGGGTGCAGTATTGAGCCTTTCCAGGCCTCTGGGACTATAGAGTAATGTAAACAGTCATTGAAAAGAGTGGTCAGAGGTTCAGCCCAAAAATCTTGTTCATCTCTAAATATGTTACCTGGAAGGCTGTTTGGTCCTGGTGCCCCATCCGCTTGATGCTGCCAAGCACCATTTTCACTGATTTGACAGTGACTATAAACACCGTATTTTCAAGGCCTTTAAGATCGTGTTGCCACCCTGTAGTACCCTGGACTTGGGTGTACTCTGGGTCCACATAGAGGTTACCCACATGGCTTTCCCAAGCGCTGGCAGATATTGCATTGACCTTACTTACAGATGCGTGTAGCAAAGAGTTGACATAGTCCCAGAATCCTCTGCTTTTGCTTGGTGGCAATGCATGTAAATGGATCAAATATTCTTCGATCTCGTTTTGCTTCAGTTTCCATATTACTCCCTTTTACTCTTTCCTCACCTGCCTCCTAAGAACTTCTACTTCAGGGGTTTTATTCCTTCTACATCTCATTTCTTCCCACCTGCATTTCCTTTTGCTCTGTGTATATTCCCTAGTTGTTGTGAAAATGTAATCTTTTTTCCTTTTACTTCCTACACACCCTTGCTGCGCTGGACTGCATAGAGAAGCGTGGAAGTTCTTTATCGTGTTTGCCCATTGGTCACTGATCTTGCTTGTCTCACTTTCAAAGTTTAATGGGCAATTGGCCTGCTTCCATAGGTTGTATTGTGCCTTGTAGGTCATGCTCCATTTGATCCATTTTGTCAATGGGCATAAGTTAGTTGATAATTGCGGTCTGCTGGCCTTGTAGGACTGATGTCTCACTGCTTCAAGGTCTATATCTATTGCTACGAGGTTGTGGTCACTATCACATCTATTTGTCACCTTATGACTTAAAAAACTGAACAGTAATGCTGGGTTGAAGAAAATGTAATGTGAAGATGTTTTTGAACGTCAAAATGTGTGCCCACTGCTGTGTTGTTGCAATTGGACGTTCTTGGTTCATATTCCTTGAAAAAGCTTTCTAGGGCTGATCTTCTCTTGGGAGTCCCACCTTGTGACTGAGGTGTCGGATATTGAAATCTCCTGCGATTAGCTGTCCGTGACCCGGATACTCATAAAAATTCCTTTCATAGGGACACAATTGATTTAACCTTTGTTTGCTTTCCTAATTGGGATTTATGTACACATTTATGACTGATATGTGTTTTTTTGGTGAGGGGTAAGCCATATATGGTTATCATGTGACATTACTAGTCAATTTTTTCCAAGGCATCAATTTAACCGCTAAGTCTAATTTGACGTATGTTGCAAGACCTCCCATATATCTTCCAAACAAGTTTTTATTTTATTGAGGGGACTGCGCTGATATGAAGATGTGTATGGGTTGTGGCTACGTTGTCCAGGTTTCCTGAAAGCACATAATATCTGCATTGTTTAAGAAGCCCTCAACATTGGGGCTAGCAATAAGGGAGGCCAATCCAGCCATGTTCCAGCTGATTATCTTAATCATCTTCTTTGTTTGTTTAATGAGGGTCCTTTATGGTTAAAGATGCATTTTCTCTTTAGTGGTCAAAGCTGCGGGAAGCCAGTCCCGCCCTTCCAAATTGCTGTGATAGTTTCTTGCGTTATCAAATTGGATCCCTCCTGTGTTCCTTGTCAACTGTATGGTAATTTGCTTATCTACCATCAGCAGTTTTGTCACTGGGGTGAACGTTTGTTTTAGTGGGGTATGTTGATTGGTTCTCCAGAGACAGCACTCAAGGATAGAGTTCTTTCTCTGGTTTGCTGATTTTTATGTCCCAATTTTCCAGCAATCCCTCATATTCAAATATTCTTTCAACCGTGCCTTGGTCAGCCCATGTGTTAATGTAGAACTCTCTGGCTGATCCATGCATATGTGTTAAAGTTTACTGTTGAGAGGTCCCCTGTTGTGAGATTCGCAAGTGATGGTATATGATGCAACAGCCACAGGATATTTCATCTATTAAGTATCCCAAGGTTCATGTGATGCCTATAGAGGGATGAATATTATTGTCAGCTGTTCATTGGTTTCCTGTAAGTTTGCCATGGTTATATTTATTGTCCCATTGTACTCCTGCTCATTCTCTGATCTATGTATGATAGGGTATTCTCGAGTAGTTGAATGAACAGGTGAGAGGTAGCTTCGTTCTCTGCTCCAGGCATGCTCCTGAGCCATCTATTTCCTCTGTGAGTGGGATTATGTCTTGCATGGGTTTGTGATCCTGATAGTCATATTTTTTTTTTCACTTGTCTAGATGCCGGAGGATTTGCCTCTTGCATCCCTTTAGATTTTGATCTGATTAGTCAAATATAGGATGCTTATGTGGATTCTTCCTGGGGTTGTTCCCAGGTTGCATAGATCATCATAACCTCTGTTGCATTTTTACTGTAGATTTGGATCTCCAATATTTGTGTATAGGGATGAACCTGCTACCTTGGTCCCTGTATAACACCTCCTCCCCTCCAGATCTGGCTGATAAGTCGAGGGTTTCTTTTTGGGGATAGCCTCTCCCATAGAATCATCACCCCCCTCAACCACGAGGAGTTGCTCTAGACCCATTGCTGATTCTGTCTCACCGGTCTGCGAGGATACTTGTTTTTTGCAACCTTAGCCTTTGGGAAGCACCTGGTCGGAGTTTGCTGGTGACCCTGCCAACCGAGTGATATGACTGCCTTCCACATTTGACTGTTTGAGAATTATGTTTTCCTTTTCCATCTGAGTCCTCCCCAGTTAATGGGGTGATGTGTGCGTGGGAGCAGATTCCAGGTGCCAAAATAGGTAGCGGTCTCTGCTGGAAAATTGGGTAGGTCTCCAGCTGTACTGGCATATTCCCTGATATCTATGCGACTTTCCCAGTGCAGTTCAGTCTATTAGATTGTTTTATTCAACTTCTTCTTCTGTCATCTTATTAGTCGTAATTGTTGATTGTTCCTGGTATCAAACTCATACGATGGCTAGGAAGTTACTTCCGGGACATGCTCTTCTGTGCTATTTTTGGTGGCATTAGTATCTGGAGAGGTCAACAGCGTTGGGTGTGCCATAATTGACAGCCTGTTTGATTCGATCTCCCTACTTCCTTCCTCGCCTTCTATGGATCCCCCTTTACAGGTTAATTCAGTAGTCACTGTGTTCTGCTGCTTTTTCACTGGTGTCCCACCATTCATTTTTTTATATTAGATTCATCGGCTGCTTTACAATGATGGATGAGGCTAGTTAGCAGGACTGGCAGGGTCGATAGTTTGTTTATTATTTCATCATTGAGGGTCCCTTCCAGCGCATTGTCATTTTTCCATCTGTTACCCCACTTATCTAGCTTTCCACTTAATGAGTTAAATTTATTATCTTGCACAAGTATGTTTTGAGCCAGCACGTGGGTTAGTTCGAGATGAATCTCCATCTTGTGTGACTGCCAAGTAAGTGCTTTAACTGCAGCTAGGAGAGAGGCACTAATGGTATTTATAATATAGTCTGATCTGCCCACTTCTCCTGGTTCCTCGTTGGACGAGTTTTCCTCTGCCATGACCTTCCCATATGTCCCCCTCATCTCATTTTCATGGCCCGGTGCTTCCGCACTAGTTTCTTGCAATATCCAGCCATCCTGTCCTGTTACAGTGAGCAACGCCTGGGGAACCTCCTTTGTGCCTTGTAGGGAGGTAGAGCAGGGCCGGCTTTGCCGGAGATTTCATGTGCATGGGATTCCCCTGTTTGTGATTGTGCCGACTGATGAATCTCTGCCACTGTTTGCCGTTTGCTGTTGCCTGGAGATACAGCCTGCCCCCTTTTCGGCTGGCTGCATGTCTTTACCATGGGAATTGTTCTAGTTACCTCGGGTCTGCTGTCAAGGCCCACTGGGCAAATGTTGATGCTAGTTGTTCTATCATTGTAATTATGACTGTTCCTGCTTTCACCCAATTCAGTATCTGCCAGTTCTAACAATTCTCTAATTATTGAAGCATCCAGGTTGAAAGTTGTAGCACAGCTAGCAAGGCCTTGTGCTTGCCCAGTTTGTGTGGACCTAAAGGATCAAGCTCCAATATCGGAGTAGGTGGAACAGTGGAAAGGACAGTTTGTGTGACTAGGTTATCCAAAAGTTTGGTGGATTCTCCTACTCCACTCCTCGCTCTTGGAAAGTAGTTATGCATATATGTTTTCCTAGTATTTGGAACCATTCACTTAAGACCTGTCTTATGATCCTTCTGGGCTTTAGGTCTGTCTGCCGGCAACTGACCTGCCTCGGTGTCTGGCTCAATGGCATCACAATCGTGACGATTTATTTCTATGGTTTTACAACGATTGCAGTAGTCCTTGTAGAGTTTGCGGGGCATACGGGGCACCCTCATTCGTCTTTTTCACCGCTCCCATTTTGATCATGTTTGAGTGGATGGACAGCCTCAGTCCCTTGTACCCGGATTGAGGCTGTTGTGCTGTTTCAGGTTGTCTCTCAACTTGCCATGAGCTCTACGTATGGAAATGATCCTATGAGCCAGTTTCTAACAACCCCCAAATATTTTGAGAGCTCTATCTTCTATCCAATTTTTCTGTTTATTCTGTGCCCTTTGTGCCTTAGGTACCAGCCTTGGAGGATTCAAGATTTCAAGTGAATTTAGTGTTGGTGAGTGAGTTGTTTCTCCCGGCCTTGGCTCCAGTGCTTGCTCCTGTACCTCCCCACTTTCCAGGGGAAACATAGGCCAGCTTAGCAAAAGATTCACTCAAGTTGTTTGTCTGGTGAGCTGGCTAGTGACCCTGGGAGGCGTCCTACAGTGTCCTGAGGGTGTTGCTGTGTTGAAGGTAAACTATTAGTGTAGATTGCCTTTCAGTAATACCTGGAATATTTGTTTAGATAATTGCTTACTTGCTTTCGTGAGTGGATGCATAGTTTTCACAATATAAAAATATAGAAATAAAGAAAATGCTGGTCAGTTTGATTCAGTTTGGTTCAGCCACTTGCCTCAGCACAATTGAGCACTGCCTCACCCCCTGCCCCTCTGCACACTCTATTTTGTTTCATCACCGCAGGCCGGAGGCCACAAGCATGCTCAAAGGAATACTCTATTCAGCAGTTGACTGCTTGCAGTGCCATACAGTGTTGCAGTTCAATGTTGCAGGTCTGAGGAGTGCTTTGAGAGCCCCCTTATACCTCCAGTTGCATGTTGACTCTTTGGCTCTTTAGCTTGTGGCTCTTATAAGTTGCCTTATAGTTTGGTTTGTGGCCCTTCTGATCACAGTTTAAATCTATTGCATGACTAACTAGATGCAGGGAGCGTAGAGAAAAGTCTGATCACGGCGTTCCACTATTCCACTATTTCACCCCCCCCAGGCTCCCAGGCCCACAGGCCCCCTTTGGTGCTCTTATGTGCCTTGAGGCACAGTGGCACAGTAGCAGATTGACAGGCTTTGTAGGTGTGCCAAGGTTTCTGGGGGTTTTGGTGGTCTTGGGGGGAGGCGGAAGGGATTACTCAGTGCGATTTCAGCACGTGGTTTCAGCATGTTCTGTCCCCGCGATCAACACTCCGCGTTCAATGAGCCAACGTTCAAGCAGAGTCGGGTGCACACCAATCTCTGGGGCGACTCACTGACTCTCCGATCTTTCATGATCCTGGTCTCACGGAGTTCGCGGAGCTCTCTCTCTTGGGCCACAGCTCCAACTGCTCCAATGGCTCAGCTGGCTCTGACGGCTCTGGTCTGACCAACCAGACCCCCCCTGCCCTCTCCACCGAGGGTCAAGGGGTGGGGTGGCTCAGGAGAAAGAACACTGCCAGGCCCTCTCCCCAAGGCTCTGCATTTGCTTCTGCTGCCACAGGCTCTGCCCTCCTGGGCCTCTACACGTTCTCCTTTCACTTATTTATTCTAATGATGCAGCACTCTTAACCGTCATAGCTTCCACATTGTCGGAGGCCCATGTGTGATGTGCTCCTCCAGTTCATGTTAATGGACTACATGAGACACATGAGGGTGCAGATTGGGACAACATTCATGGTCACATTTTTTGAGTATCAAACATTAGTCATTTGGTGTCATTGCATATTACCTGGCACCAAATTGCAGTCATCAGTCACTGGCAGTCAATGAAGCAGGTGAGTATCTATGGTTAAGAGGACATGCCTCTCCAGTGGGGTGAGTCGGGCTCCAGTTTGTACATCCGGGACAGCTCGGGCCACCTCTGTCCTGGTTTACTTCTTTCACCCTCCTCTTCTTATCCTGCCACTTCTTGATGTCATTCATGGTCGGATATCCTCCCCCAATGAAGTAACTGCTGTGGCCAACTGCTGCCAAAAGGCTGCTTTCTGTGAGGAACTGCTGCTGTAGGGTGGGAGACCATACAGTCTATTGTAGTTTCTCAAAATAAATATCAGGATCATGATGGTCTCCTCCTCTGTATAGTTTCTATTCCTCCTAGTGGGCAACAGAGGCAGGCATAGTGTGGTTGTGGAGAAACCAGACCGTTGCTTGTGCGCTGCCTTTATCTGGGTTTTGGATCTGGGTTACAGGGGGGGATTAATAATGTGCAGGTGCATGTAATTACACTGATTCTGGCCCAAGTGTGAATGATCCACCCCCAGTGCTGACGTAAAGATATTACTCGTAACTTACCTTTGTGAATACCTGAATATCATAAAGTTACACTTTTGGTTGAAACTTAGACCAAAAGTGCAAGTTTACCTTTGTGAATTGGGCCCATGTGAGTTCAGGGACCCAAAACTCCAATTTAAAAATACATCTTTTGGTGAAGCTGGCTTTTAAATTGTAAGTTTGAAAATGCCACTTTTAGAAAGTGAACATTTTCTTGCTTAACCATTCTGTGCCTCTGTCTGGTTGTGGAATACACATCTGCATCAGGATGGCAGTTAAGCTGTTCGTGAATTCAGCTAAACAGTCACACAAAATGAGCGGAGGTGTGCACTGCATATCATGATGAGTCTTCCTGGGCTAGAGTTGTGGGAGGAGCGGACACTTGCACCTGAATAGGGCTATACCTATCCTTACACAAAGCACCCTGCAACCCCCAGCAGTGTGTCTGGCGAGGGCAGAAAAGGCATGGCCTTGTGCACTACAAAGACTTGCCTTTGAAGTTTGCCTACTTTAAAGACAGTATTGGACCTCCGACCCCACAAAGTTAGAACACTTGACTGAGGACATTCTGCAGGAAGAAGAGCTTGATGATGTAGGAGGGACTGCCACTCTGCCTGTTGCTTTGTTGTGCTGGCCTGCTGCTTGATGCTTCTGTTCTGGGAGTGAAAGGACTGGATTTTGCTTTCTACATCCTGCTTTCCAAGGTTCTCAAAGGGCTTGACCTGAGCTTGCTTTCTGTTAAGAAGTCTCGGGGACATCAAAAACTTCATCTGCCAGCACCTGGGCTCCTCTGCTGAGAGACCTTCCCTGCCAAGTGGTGCCAAATCCAGTCTGGGGCCTTGAAGGAGGTTTTTGGTGCTACAAAGAGAAAACTGACGTATCGACTCACTGTGTCATTTCAAACTGACGCATCGCTGGAAGCATTCAACGCATCACCGCTGCCTGTACCGAAGCATGGTCCCCGCTTGAAGCAACAGTCACAGTTTTCAATGAAGGCCCCAGCTTTCCATTGCAGCATATCAGAAGAACCACCACTGCTTGGGTTTCGAGCACCGTATCACAGAAATCCGTGATGCACTGCCCTGACTCCGATGCAGCACCTGCTTCATCACTGTGAGATCAACATATCCCGGCTGGACATCAGATGCATCACCAATGCATCGTACATAGGTGCTAATTTTTTCATCTACACCACACTGCAGTGAGGAACCGATGCTTTGTGCAGTGAACGATGCATCACCTCCTCTGTGGCAGTAAGGAACCAACACATCTTTGGCTCTTTGGACTCATCACCTCCCCTGCGGCCCTCATGGTCTTTGTTTTTGACGCATCTCTGGCACTTTGCCTCAGTCAAGTGATTCATTTATTTTAAAGAACTACAATTGCATTTAATCTTTTAAAAGTAATGTCATTGCTTGTGGATGTATGTCATTTTGGTCTTGTTTTACTCAGATAAATATTGGCTATTTTTCTAAACTTGTGTGGGGTACTTTTGTGGTACTTTTACTGTGTTACTGTGGATGTGTACAAATACTTTACACATTGCCTCTGAGATAAGCCTGACTGCTCGTGCCAAGCTACCAAGGGGGTGAGCAGGGGTTATCTTAGCTGTGTACTTGGACAGGGTGCAAATCACTACCAACTAGAGATCCCAATTCTAACAACTGATTTAGGGCCAGATGTATGAAGGTCTGCATTTGAGATTCCCAAATAGCGATTTTTACTGAATCGCTATTTGGGATTCAGGAAATGAGATGCATCAAGGCAATCGCTGAATTTTTTGCGATTACCAAAAATTTGCAATCGCAAATAGCGAGTGCCAAATAGCGATTCGGTAAAATAGTGAATCGGTATTCGAAATTCGCAAATTGTGATTTTTGTATTCTGGAGCATCATGAATGCATCATAACCAGGACGTGAGTCAGTGCATGCTGTTTCCTGAAGCCTGAGCCACAGAAGCAGGCAGAGAGACCCGGCACAGCACCAGGGAGGCACTCAGGAGCCAGGACCATGTAAACACAATGGCCACTGATGGAAATGGCAAGGACACAGGAGAGAGAAAAAGAAATGTGAAATTCAGTGAGCAGGAATTGGAGGTGCTCACAGAAGAGGTGGTCAGGAACCATGAACAGTTATTTGGGAAGAACTCACTACATGTCACAGAAAGTGAGAAAAGGAAATTGTTGATTAACATTCAGACCAAAATCAGCAAGGTGGGTGTTGCGCAGCATACAATCAAAGAGATGCACAAGCGCTGGCACTTGCGGAGGACCATCCCTCCAGACACCGTCCAGTCCTTTGGAAGACATGGTGGAGTCAACACTGCTGCCTGTAGCAGTAGGTGGTGTCACTGACAGACACATCAGGTGCACCTGGCACTAGCAAAGGTAAGGGCAGTAATGATTTGAATCACTGTGTATGTACAAATGTCCCTTAGAAATGTTCAATGTTATCATGCAGTGTAAGAAATAGTCCATGCCACATTGGCCATTCAACAACAGTGCCTAATGGGAGTGGTAGTACAAAAGTGCATTTACTACCAAAATAGCAGTGTTGTGTAAAACCAAACCGAGACAACACAGACACGTAGAGATCCAATGCCAGGGAAAATGTTTAATGCAAAAGTAACTGGTTCATGACACATGCAAAAACATATAGAATGACATGCTGCTCATTGTTGTTGCAGATGTTCCTGCACCTGATGCAGCGGAGACTGAAATAGGGGGGAGTGAGGAAAGTCAGGCACAGTATGATACTAACACAGAGTCCATCATACCAGCACCACCCAGACACAGGGCAAGAGTGGAACCTCTACCAGATTTCACTCACAACTCTGATGAGTTACAAGAAGATGTGCAGCACCACCGTCAGCTGGTAGACTTGCCCACAGAAAGCAGCCCTTGTTTCGGCGCCAGTATACTCCCCTCAGGAGGCGTTGTGAAGAAGGTAGACAAAGCACACTGGAAGGTGAGGGCCCATCTCTGTTTGGTGGTCTTGAGGCATCCATGTTGAAGGGTTAGCACCTACAATGTAAGCACATGAGATCAATCCACAGGCAGTTGGTGTCTCACAATCAACATGTATAAGCTGCATGAGGGACAACAAGCTACAGTAGAACACGAGATGACAACTGCAATTCATACTCTACACTGTACTGCAGCAGGAGCATGTCACCCACTGTAGGCGCCATCACCAATTGATGAGTAGGATGGATGGATTCAGCAGATCTGTAAATCTGCTCATTAATACAACTGCTTTGCTGTCACGACGTGCTGTGGGCATGTAAGTGGAAATGGCACATTGCAGTTGGGACGTTGCACAAGGATTGGTGCAAGTCACTAATGCACTGAGATAATGCAGACAGCTCAGAATGCTGCAAACAGCAATCTGGGTGGAGGGGACAGTACGGAGCTCTCTAGGCTTAGTAGAGTCCCAGCCCTTGTAATGGATCCTAGGCATCGCAGTTCCAGACAGAGTACCATCTCAGTACCTTCAACAAAATGTACAGCTGAGCCCACTGAGCATTCTAGCAGAGTGCATAGACATAAAAAGTGATTTGGACATGTCCTGGGCCTTGCATATTTTGTCACAATGCATTGGTACTACAAGGTTAATAGTATGTCATTGGTATTAGGTACTGATTGTGCTATTTTGATATACCCATGTCCTATGCTGACATAATTGACCTGGAATGAAGACAATAAATGTGATACCTGTAGCAAAAAAGAAACAAGATGTGGCATGGTCATTATTTACTTCAGAAATACTTGCACGTAATCTCAGCACGTCTTTGCCTGCCATCTGCTGCTCTGGTTCTGCCTGCTGGGTGAAGGAGTGGCAAGGGGTCATCATCCTCATTGAAGTCCATCTGTCGGTTCCACTGGTATACCTAGTGTTGTAGCAAAGTTATGCAACATTGCACATGTGGCCACAATTTTGCAGGTGGTTTCTTTGCTGTATTGGAGTGCACTCCCACATTTGTACAGGCACCGAAAGCAACTTTTCAGCAGTCCAAAGGTCCTCTCTATCACAATGCGTGTCCTCCTATGTGCCGCATTGTATCACCGCTCACTTGGGGTGGCTGGATTGAGATACGGTGCCAGGATAAAGGACCGCACTGCATATGCACTGTCTCCTACAAAGACAGGAGTGTCATATTAGTTATTGTTATCTGTGACATCACTTATACATCATGCAGCATTGTTCTGTTTTCATTATCAATTAGGTTTCCATCGCCAAACCCCCCAGCAAGAAGTCTTGTGTACATTCCACTGTGCCTAAAGATGTAGAAATCATGTGTGCTACTAGGGTATCTGGCCACTAGATCAGTTATGATGTGGGAAGCATTGCAAATAGCCTTGATGTGCATCGAATGGGTATTTTTACAGTTCCTGTAGATACACTCTGTTGCAGATGGTGGATAGAATACCACGTTTACCATCAATGCAGCCAATAACATGTGGAAATCGGGCTCCCAGGTAGAAATTTAATTTAGTTAGCTGCAAATCCAGTGGGGTGTTGGGGAATGTTATGTGCAGATTCAATTTTGCTAACATAGCATTTAGGAATGCATTAAATGTGTGAAAGCGCACTTTGAGATACACCTCCAGCTGCTGATATGACCCCCTGATAGCTTCCTGAGGCTAAGAGATGAAGGGAGCATAATACCGGCACATGAGGGGGAATGGAATTGGTTCTCTGTGTGTCTCTGCCATGATACTGGATTTAATAGCAGATTTAGAACCCCTACTGCAGAGTTCAACCTGTACTTGTCATATAGATCCTCCTCTGTTTGATCAAAGAGCAATGAGCACTCTGAAAATGCGCTACTGTCTCCTCCTCCCTATCCTCATCCTCCTTGCCATGGCTTAGTGTTAGACTTTATCCTTGGCGTGGCCTCCCTTAACTTTTTGCCTCTGTTCCCCAGGTTGTTGATGTGTGCTGGACTCTGATTTTGCTCTTTGTTACTCTGGGCACTTTACCACTGCTAACCAGTACTAAAGTGCAAGTGCTCCTTTACAAAATGTGTATGTAATTGGCTTATCCATGATTGGCATATTTGAATTACTAGTAAGTCCTAGTAAAGTGCACTGGAGGTGCCAGGGCCTGTAAATCAAATGCTACTAGTGGGCCTGCAGCACTGGTTGTACCACCCACCTAAGTAGCTCTGTAATCATGTCTCAGACCTGCCATTGCAGTGTCTGTGTGTGTGTAGGTTTAAATGTAAATTTGACTTGGCAAGTGCACCCACTTGCCAGGCCTAAACCTTCCCTTTTCTTACATGTCAGACACCTAAGGTAGGCCCTAGGTAGCCCCAAGGTCAGGGTGCAGTGTATGGTTAGTTAAGGCAGGGCATATAGTAATGTGTTTTATATGTCCTGACAGTGAAAGTGCTTAATTCGTTTTTCACTGTTGCAGGGCCTGTCCCTCTCATAGGTTAATGTTAGAAATGGGGTTTCTGGTTGGCTAGGGTATGCACCTCAGCCAGGCAGAACTTACCCACTCCAGTCAGGGCAAGGGAGTTACATGTCCAAGATAACCCCTGCTCACCCCTGTGGTAGCTTGGCATGAGCAGTCAGGCTTAACCCGGAGGCAATGTGTAAAGCGTTTGCACAACACACACAACACATGTGACGCAATATCCCCACCACCAAGGAAACACAACACCAGATTATATGAAAATATACTGTATTGTACACAACGCACTTATTAGACAAACATCACATAACAGTACTATCCTGCTACTTTAGCAGTTGTCAGAACGTTACACATTAGTTACTCTGCAAACTAGCAGTAGTCACACATAACACACAGGTTACTCAGCATTCTGCAACATAAGCAGTAATCAGGAAACACTTTATCACATTAGAACACTTGTCATAAGAATATCATAAAACGCCCATAGTAGGAACATTAGAAAACCTATGGCAAGTTAGGAAAACATATTAACAGGTCATGCCCATAACAGGAACATGTGCACATATATGTAAAAGCATCATAGAACAGGCAGGCAATATAACACAATTAAAGTCTGTAGCAAGAAGTTCAATTATGGTTATACTGGTCCTTTTACGAGTACCTGGCTTGATGAAGAGGCACTTCCAGTGCCTAAAACCAATAATGGGGCCCCCCGGCGCACCTCTGCGCAAAACGGGGGCTTCCCTGATCTCCTGGGGTCAGGGGAGGGCGGCACGCACCTCCTCTATGCCAAAAAATGGGCCCCTCTGGGGACCGTAAACACGCACCGCCTCCTGGTTGATAAACGGGCCCCTCCGGGGACCCGCAAACTCCTGGGGTCTCCCGGGGCCTCCGTCGGCCCATTCAGGAGGGGAGACCCCTTTACTGCAAGGCTGTCCCTCACAGGGGCCCCGAGGGACCTGGGGGGTGCAGCGAGCCTCCGATGAGGCTGCTGCCCGTTCCCCAGGCAACCAAAGCCTTCCGAGGCTTCTTCTAGGCGAGGGAGAGGCGTCCTCCTCTCCCCTCGCTTCTACGGCGATTCTCCGGCCCAAGACAGGGCCTTCCGGTGCCCCGGGGGAGCTCTAACGAGCTGACCTCGCCCCGGGGGCACCCATAGGAGCGCGTTTGCTCCGTGTTTCCTTGCCGTCACATTCTCTCCGTGCCCCGGGGGCACTAATCACCCTGGTTACTTCGCGCTGTGTAAACACAGCGTCCCCGGGTTGCGGCGGTGATCCTTTGAGGCACTTTTTGAAGGCAGCGTGCTTAGGAAAGCGCGAGGGCTCGTTTATAAGCCCGGGCTGCGGCGGTGATTTCAGGGCTCCAAATAAAGCGCTCTTCACAGCGCTAAGGCCAAATCTGAGGCCCGGGCTGCGGCGGTGATCCTCTGCAGCAGCTATAAGAAAGAGCGCTTTTCCTAAGCGCTAAGGCAATGCTGTAGAAGATCGGTGCAGGGGTCAGGGGCCAGAGCACCCTGCCCCTGGGAACAATAATCAAGTAAAAGGTACAGGGCTGGTGGGCCCAGCTACAGGCCAGCACAAGGGGTGCAGATGGTGGCAGTTCCTCCTAGTGACCAGGCAGGTCACAGGTCAGCACAGCAGCAGCCGTCCAAGGC
This sequence comes from Pleurodeles waltl, assembly GCF_031143425.1. Classification (NCBI taxonomy): domain Eukaryota; kingdom Metazoa; phylum Chordata; class Amphibia; order Caudata; family Salamandridae; genus Pleurodeles; species Pleurodeles waltl. The sequence continues at coordinate 535,396,460 of NC_090443.1, forward strand.
GGTTTTCCTGGTGAGTCCATTCATCAGCGTTCTGTGTCCGGTTTCAAGTTCCAAGAATGTTCAAATTGTGGGAGAAATTCCCCTGTACTTATAGTCCGTTTTTACAGTGTTTTACAATGAGAGGGAGAGGAGGTTCCAGCCAGTTACAACTGGTTCTGGGAGTGCCCCCTCTCTCCTTTCAGCACAGGCTCCAAACATCAGTGGGGGGTTAACGACCCTATTGTGTGAGGCCAGGGCACAGCCTTTACAAATGTAGGTGTGCCCCGCCTCTCCCTTCTCTCAGCCCAGGAAGACTATTCAGTATGCAGATGCACCTCGGTGACACCTCCACCCTCCCTGTGTACAGGCTGTCTGAAAAGTATGCACAAAGCCCCAACTGTCACTCTGCGCAGATGTGGATTGGAGTCAAGCTGCAAAACACCAGAGTCATAAGCACAGATAAATGTGCACTTTCTAGAAGTGGCATTTCTGTGATGGTGATAATAAATACTGCTTACTGGTGTGGGTGTATTTTTTATTACTATCACAACCATACCAAACACGCCTACGCTACCCCTCATAAATCAGACAATACCCCTTTCACATAAGGCAGGGCATTTCCAATGCAATCCCATGAGAAGGCAGCACTCACAGTAGTGAGACACCAGTTAGGCTATTTGTCACTACCAGGACAGGCCATGCAATATGGCACATGTCCTGCCTTTCTACATACATGGCACCCTGCCCATAGGGCTAGCTAGGGCGTACTTTAGGGGTGACTTACATGTAGTAAAAGGGGAGTTCTGGGCCTGGCAAGTAAATTTAGATGCCAGGTCCCTGTGGCAGAAAACTGCGCACACAGGCCCTGCGCTAGCAGGCCTGAGACAGGTTTGAAAGTCTACTTCAGTGGGTGGCGCAAGCAGCGCTGCAGGCCCACTACTAGTATTTAATTTACAAGCCCTGGGTATAGAGATACCACTGTACAAGGGACTTATAGGTAAATTAAATATGCCAGTTAGGTATAAGCCAATCATACCAACTTTAGATGGGAGAGCACCTGCACTTTAGCACTGGTCAGCAGTGATAAAGTGCTCAGAGTCCTAGAGCCAACAGCAAGAGGTCAGAAAAACCAGGAGGAAGGAGGCAAAAAGACTAGGGATGACCATGTGTATGGCCAAAAGTCCAACAGTTAACATAAGGGCTACCTATAAATCTGATTAAAGTGTAGATTCCCTTTGGGAGCGGATGGACATGTGGAGTTTGGGGTCTGAGCTCACAATTTAAAAATGCATCTTTTAGTAAAGTTGATTTTCAGATTGTGTGTTTGAAAATGCCACTTTTAAAAAGTGAGCATTTTCTTGCGTATACCATTTCTGTGACTCTGCCTGTTTGCGGATTCCCTGTCTGGGTCAGTTTGACAGTTGGGCTAGTTGCATCTCATACTAGACAGTGATACAAAGGGAGCTGGGGTGTAGTCTGCATTTCCTGATGAGCCATCTGTGCTAGGAGGGAGGGGAGGAGTGGTCACTTACACCTGAAAGGGCTATGCCTGTCCTCACACAATGCAGTGTCCAACCCCCTGGTGAGGGTCTGGGGCCTGGCCTGGGCAAGGCAGGATTTCACATTCAAAAGAGACATTACTTTGAAGTAAGCCTATTTCAAAGGATAAATTGGGTATAAGAAGGGCACCCAAAACCATAGACTTTAGAACACTTCTGGAAACAGGAGGAACCTCTGCCTGGAGAAGAGCTGAGGAAGAAGAGCGGCCCTGCTTGTGACTGTGCTTTGTGGAGCTATCCTGCAGTTTCTGCTTCTGCCAAAGTAAGAGGGCAAAGACTGGACTTTGGTGCCTTCCATCTTGTGAAGTCTCTCTACCAGCACCTGGAGTCTCTGGAGAGACTCCTGCTCTGACAAGTGGTGCCCTATCCAGTCCCTGGGCCCTTGAAAGGAAAGCTGGTGAAAATCCAGGGAAAATCGACTCCGGACCGATGCCGCTGCTGAATCCGGTGGCACCGCCTTCAACCTCCTCCGTGATCTTCACTGGAATACACATCTTCACAGGCCCGACATTGCTGCAGCCCTGCCGAAATCCGCAACACCGTGGAAGTCGCTGCACCACATTGTGACCGACGCGCTCAAAGTGCGCGGATTCAATGTTTCGCACAGACGCTGCGATCCCAGACTTTGCGCATTGGCTTGTTTTCACTCTTCACCAAAGGTACTGTACCTGGGGGTCGACGCAACTCCTTGTCTGGCACCGCTGATGTAGGATTGTTGGGAACGACTCCATTACAACACCATGTTAACAGCTCATCGAAGCATTTTTTGTTTCTAAGCGCTATTTTTGAGTTTAATCTTTAAAAATTCATAACTTGACTTATGTATGTCGGATTTGTGTCGTTCTGGTCTTGTTTTGTTTAGATAAATATTTATTATTTTTTCTAAACTGGTGTTGTGTCATTTTATAGTGTTTTCATTAAGTTACGGTGTGTGTTGGTACAAATACTTTACACCTAGCACTCTGAAGTTAAGCCTACTGCTGTGCCAAGCTACCAAGGGGGTAAGCAGGGGTTAGCTGAGGGTGATTCTCTTTTACCCTGACTAGAGTGAGGGTCCTTGCTTGAACAGGGGGTAACCTGACTGTCAATCAAACACCCTGTTTCTAACACTTAGAATGCAGCCATTGTGGAAAAGGGCCTATGAACTCTGGGCCTCTTTTTATAGGTTGCACCTGTTTACCTCATAATTTCATTTAGTGGTAAATTGCACATGCAAAATCCCGGTTTTGCGACTACTCCATATTTGCGATTCCTTATTTACTAATCGCAATTTGCGATTCTCTAAACCTATTCACATTTTAGCAATTCCTTAAAAATGCACTGTGAATGCCTTTCATCGTAGAAGGCTATTTTGCATTTGCAAATGGTGGAATTTTGCGATTCGCCAGTTTGCGAATGCAAGATAGTTTGATACATCTGCTCATCAGTGCTATATTTTAATACAAAAAGCATCCATGTAAGAATGCATTTTCTGGTATTAAATTTTGCAAAAAACTACAAATGCCTCAAACAACAACCATTCGTGTTGTCTTAGTTAATGTTGTTCCTGTGCTGCTCCAATTTACTTTTCCACTTAGCATCTGTAATCAAGTGACAAGGCATACTGACGTAATTTCTGGAATTTCATGTATAAAGCATGCCATGAAGTCCTGGAAATTTTGTGAGACTACACCTCTGTAACAAACATTTAATCCAGCCCTAGTCATAACTTGCAGTATGCCATTCGGTAAACTAAGGGGCATATTTATACTTTGTCTGCGCCGAATGTGCGTCAAAAATGTTGACGCACATTCAGCGCAAACCTTGCCCCATATTTAAACTTTGACGCCCGCGGACGTCAAAATTCCACCGTGTTCGTCATTTTTTGGATGCGGCAACCCGCCTTGCATTAATCATATGCAAGGTAGGCGTTCCCGTCCAAAAAATGACAAACGCCTGTTTGTCATATTTATGCTTCCGGGCAAAAATCCCGCACGGCCCGGAGGTGGAGCCGGAAAATGATGCACAGCCCGATTTGCGTCAAAAATTAACGCCTGGGTCAGGGCAGGCGTTAAAATGGGGCAAACACACCTGTATTTAATCAGAACACACAGAAGCAACAGCAGAGCAGCAAAAGGGAGACATGGAGGTGCTTCTCATCCAGCGTGCACGCAGGCGCAGAGCACAGCAACAGCAACAGCAGCTACCACAACACCAGCAGGGACCCCAAAGGCAGCGCAGAAGGCAGGAAAGGATATTCCGCGCAAGAACAACCTTTCATGGCCTCAGGGAACATGACATTATCCAGAGGTACAGGTTGAACTGGCAGGTCATCCTACAAGACTAAGGTACATCCTACAAGCCTAAGGAGGAACACTATAATACCAAAGAGTCACAGACAACACAAGACAACTACTGCCATGCAAGGTGATTTTAATGGGGCAAGCTACATCAACATGATCCCATTCATTTTCTTTTTCAGCTGATCAGGGGTATGGAATCCAGCCATGGATAATGACACCATTTGGCAACCCAAGCACTGCAGCAGAGCGTGCCTACAATGACGCACATAGGAGGACACGCAGCATAGTCGAGAGGATCTTCGGCATCCTCAAGTCGAGATTCAGGTGCCTCGACATCACTGGTGGTAGCCTCCTATATTCCCCTGAAATGGTCTGTAAGATCATTCTAACATGTGCCATCCTGCACAACATTTGCATACGAAGGAACATTCACCTCTTGGAACCAGAGCCACACATGCCTGAAGAGGAGGATGGTGGCCTGCAACATGAGGGGGAACAACAAAACACAGCTGCTGGATTGCGTAGGCGCCAACATATCGTGAACAATTTCTTTTAAAACTAATCACCATCACCACTTTATTAACTACTGTAAATAAACACTGATAATAATCAACATATCATGGTCTGGGTAATCATTTTTGCTCACCTTTATCTCTAACTATCAGAATAAGAGTGTAGCCTCATGGAACATTGCTGATACACTGATTAGGACACTGAAAACCCCAGAGTTAATGTGATGCGTATAGTACAACAGTCACATACACACACACACTGTAAATGACATATATCCTGTACATTTAACCTTTGAAGGGCAATAGCAGAGGACCACACCTATTTCACACATACATGTTAGCAATATGGTTCAACGCAGCATGTGGCACACAACTAAGACAACATCACTCAATAAGGGGAAAACAAGCCTCATACATGAGGCAGTTGATGTGCTATTACATTGGTAACAGGAATGTATGACCAGACCCTTGACAGCAGTAAGTCCAACTGCACCGATCTTTGCAAGGATAATCTGTGACTAGAGTTCCATAGAAGCAGAACATAGACAGCACAAGTGCCACACCTATGACAAGCATAGCGCACGACATTCCATGTACATGTCAGCCCATTTCCTAACACCTGACACACCCATGCTCCTGGTCACAACCCACCTGTCTGAAGAGGTCCCTGGAATGGTAATGTGTACCCAAATATCCCCTCCTCTACACACAGACTAACAATACTAATTCTGTGTGCTACACCCTTTCTTATGGTATGCCATTGTCATAGTACATCTGACTGCAAGGACGTCACGTCAATTAATACACTGGCTTGTAGTTTCTAAGCCCTGTTATCACCTGTAGATTGCTTCCCGTGTGAATGGTACTGTTGGCCATTTGAATTTGAATCCCACATACAGGACTTGTGAGAAAATGTTGGAGCACACACCTGTGATCAACTCCATCCACACCACCCATTTGAACATGCACTGCCCCTGCTGATGCCTGGAACAGCATAGAAGTTTTCATTTTGTCAAATACACCGTTATGCATTGCTAGTAATTAAGCTGTGTAACAAAGCCCTTGGGTTTATGTGTCACCTTCAAAAACACAGGACATGCACAGTTTTCCATGTCAACTGTCTTGTTCTTCCCCCAACTGTCAGATCACTGATTATGTACCTTGTGAAATTGCTGGATCCAGATTGACCCAGCATCCTGTCAGCCTGACTGGCACCGGTCTGTGCGTTACCCTAAAGGTTCCCTGTGGCTAAATATGTACCACACTTGCGTTAGCAAACCTCACATTCCTCAGAGGGTATTTTGTCATGTGCTTCATCAATGCATACCCAAAAACATTGTATAGCATCATCTGCTTTTTAATTGTACCATATTAGTAAATTTGTCTTTGAATACCAAAATCATGGCCCATCCCTTGTCTGGGTCTCATGTATGCATGAACGACAAAGTGTGACAGTGTTCCAGGGCCGTATGCAGGGATTGGGTATGGTGCCTCCAGCAGAACCAGCTACCTCTGATAATGTGCATGAAAAGTCTACACACAATAGGACCCTGACAGTTCACACGCTGACTCACATTGCTCACAACATATTGATGGCCTGTGCATGCTGAATAGCTGCTACATTAATCAACATAGAGGCTATGATGTTCCCAGATGCAGTGGGAACTTCACAGGCCAACCTGTGTACAAATGTTGTAATGACACCTGCCGGAACATGACACCTGAGACATTATCTCACTCAGCACACCCAGGTTGCCCTGTTGACAGTCTCATTACACATCTTCAGTGACAGGGTTGGACCATCCCCAGTTATGTTCTCATGTCCTCATCCACTTTACTCACATTGATCTCCGAAGGATACTCAGTAGATACAGGAATAGCTGCCACTGACTCATGAGACCTGGACGTAACTGTGACAACATACACCCCTAAGAATATACAGGATCAACATTGGACCACACACATGAACAAGACACCTCTGTGCAATTGATCACTGGAATTATGTGGCCACGTGCTGCCTCGTCTGCTGGTCCACCACTGCCACTGGAGAGTTGTCGCTCAGCCATATGACCACAGCTGTGGCGTCATATTACATTTGTGGTTCACCTTTGGCTGTCTGTGCCAAATACATGGTACCCACTTCCTCTATGCATGTGCCTGGCTCACTGTGGGTTCACCAACAAGTGTCTGGGAAGCAGTTACCAAATTTCTAGGACATGGGATGGCCAACTTGTGGACCATTGACATGAACAAGCATCTGCCATGTAGCAATGTGGCCCAGACATATGTTTCATGTGTGTCTGGTGAGTGTGTAAGGAAAGCATTTTCGGAAGTTCTATGAATGTTAGGGATTATTGTGGTCCATCATCATTTTGGATACATGTCAGATCTGGATTTGAAAACATCGGGAAAAGGTGTAAGGTGCCCTCAGCTAACATCTTACACTGGTATTTGGTGTTCCACCTTTCGTTTAGGGATGGCAGGCCAAAGGTATGCACATGGGTTCATATCTCTATGGGTGGTGCAAATCACCATAGCTGGGCCCTATCAAATGAAGAAACTGTAACAACATGAGGGCTTACAAATGTCCCTGCCCCTCTGTACATTGTACCTATGTGTCATAAAGGTGTCATGGCCACATAGGCTGTTTGACTGGTAATGCATTCCTCAAGTAACCAGGCTTTGGATGTATCTCTTCGATGCCCATGATGAGACGAATACACGCCATTATTATGTTTGCTCACTAATGAAGGAGCATGTTTGCCACCACATGATAGTTAGGGCCACTGCATATGTGCAGATGTGTGTAATTGTCAAAGGAGACTCATGCTATGTACATGTTAGCCGTGCTATATCGGATGCAGTATCATCATGTCTGAGTGGCTTTACTTACTTAGGTCATCTTACACATAGTTTTTGTCATTGGAATTGCTGATCAGCGCACAGATTTTGAGCACATTTCTTCCTTCCATGCCTTACAGGTGGACCGGCACCCTACACTGTGGGCGAGGTGGCTTCATTTGAGGACCCCGACAACTCCAGTAAGTGTTGATATGTCTGTTATGTGTTGTGTTTGCTGGTGATGGACTCCTGTGTGTTGAACACATAGCAAGGTATGATGCGCTGGCCTATCATTTCTCTTGTTCCATGAGTGGGATTTCATTTTCTAAGCATTTTGGAGTTTGCCAATGCTTATTCTATTGTCTTATCTAGGGATTCTAGGTCATTCCTGTAGGCCCCGCAATGTGAACTGGGGTGAGTCATGTGGATAACACTTGTATCAACAAGAGTCGCACTGGACCTAATCTCAGATTTAGTCTGCCTGTCAGACCACATTCTCCCAGAACGGGGCTGCAAAATGCTTACCCACAGCCTTCTGCTTCCCTATTCACCAAAGTACTTATGAAACTGTAGGGTGAGCTTCCTAGCAGCATGTAGCTCCACATGTAGTGCTACAAGTATGTGGCACTTGAGTACAATGGCCTAGGTGTGCATGCAAATCATGGCCAGGGGTGTTCTTGCAACCCTGTGTCTGTTGTAAGTCATGCCTTACTGGAAGTATGTGATGTGGACAAAGGTCTGCATTTCCAGACATGTGTGGCGCTGCGATTGGTCAAGGGTTTGCGGTCTCCTACTTGTAGATACACCTTACCTGTGGTGTGTGTGTAGAGCCAAACACATGTCCAGCTTTCCTAAGCTTCCTGGGTGTCGATGTTGTTTGAAATTGTAAGTTGATTCTCCAACCCCCCCCACCCTCAAACACAGGCATGGGTTTGTGAATAGTGTACCTAGGACTGATGATACAAGTATGTTACACAGACATGTAAATCTGTGAATGTTTGGTCGGAACCTAGTATACACACTCAGTATAGTACTCATGTGATATACCTAGCAAGTCCATTTACAACTTGCAGATCATGTGGCCCTAGATTTCCATCCCGTACACTGACATTTGTAGCCCTGGCATTGGCGGAGGATGTGCTGCATGATTGTTAGCTGACAACTGTCAGAACTCTGATGCCAAATTAATGCCAGTTGTTACCCATCTTGTAGGGTTTGGATGTGCTATGTGTGAGACGACCTTTGTAGGCTGGCCTGCCATGCACTTCCTCAGGGACATTCAGCGATCTGTATGTTGATAGGAGCTGTTACAAGTACAGTAGATGTACTGTCTGTTGGAAAATGGGTTATTGGTAAGGGCAGGTAGATACCTACACTTAGCAATAGGCCACTAACCTCCACTAAGGTCCAGTTAGGTCTCAGTAAATTAAACCCAGCTCAACCCTTGGTAGCTTGGCAACGAGCGTCAAGGCTTAACTTAGGAGACAGAGTGTAAAGCATTCAAATATCACAAAACAGTAATTAAATAAAACACAGGAAACAGTTTAAAAATCCAAAACCAATTTATAAACATAGATTCTATTTTTATCTTTAAAATGACACCAAAACGAATAAAATCAGATAAGGGGACCGGAGATATGAATTTTTAAAGATTTTTTATTTATTTTTTAGCACCTAGAAACAAAAAGCGCCAATCGAGTCATTTGGTTGCACCTCGACTGGGGCAAACTCGAAGTTTCAGGCCGACCGCGATGGAGCCCTGCTCGGCTACAGGCCGTGGGAGGCCTCGGTTAAAAGTTTACCTTCACACTTAGGGGGTTATTACAACTTTGGAGGAGGTGTTAATCCGTCCCAAAAGTGACAGTAAAGTGACGGATATACCACCAGCCGTATTACGAGTTCCATAGGATATAATGGACTCGTAATATGGCTGGTGGTATATCCGTCACTTTACCGTCACTTTTGGGACGGATTAACACCTCCTCCAAAGTTGTAATAACCCCCTTAGTCTCTTTTTCGAAGATTTTCTTCAGCGGGACGAACCTGCCAGTCCAATCGGACCTCCTGGAGCCCTTCTCCGGATACGCAATGCGGGAATCCTCGGTGGAGATTTTTACCTTCGGACTTAGTCTCTTTTTCGAGGTGAAAATCCTTCGACCGGGGTAAACCTGGATCTTGATCCGATATCCATGGAGCCCTCCTCGGATACGCTGGCTGGGAGGTCCCGGTCAACTTTTTACCTTTGGACTTAGTCTCTTTTTCGGAGATTTTCTTTACCGGGACGAACCAGCAAATCAGGCCGGGTCGCAGTTGAGGCAAGCCGGCTAGAGTTGCCGCGGCGGGTCGGTCCCTCTATGGAGCTTTTTTTCAAAAGTTCTCCAAACTTCTCCAAACTTCTGGGGCTTCTCCCAGATGTCCTTTTAAGGCTCTTTTGGGGTCCACAGCTCACCCCAAGGGTCCAGAAGTTCTGAGTTGGTCCTTGGGAGGTGTGGACTACAACTCCCAGAATGCACCTGGCACAAACTCCTTTTTGGACAGTGGTCAGCTGGTCGCTTTCTTCAGGAGTTGGTGCAGGGGACTCTGGTTAGCAATTTTTCACCTGTAGCAAACAGGGAGTACCTCCTTGAACCAGTTGAAGCCAGGCAAAGTCCTTCTTGTGTTGAAGCCCAAGTGTGCAGCTGGCGCAGTCCTTCTGAGTGCAGGTTCCAGGTGCAGGCCAGGGGTCCAGCAGGGCAGTCCTTCTGTAGTTCTTCCTTGTTGGATGTGGTAGGGAACTGAGGTGTGGGTGTAGGTCTGCCAGTTTTATCCTTGCTCCTGGGTGAAAAGCAGGGGGGTCCTGGTTCTCCAATCAGGTGCAGGGTCCATCCCCCTGGGATGACCACTTCCTGGGAAGTGTGGCAAAAATCAATCCGAGGAGGCAACATTCTCTAAAAATCCATCATGGCTGAATCTGATTTTTGGAGGTTACATCTGGCTGAGCCCACCCACTGGTGTGGCTAAAAATCATAAACACACCCCTCTCCTGCCCTCTCCTAATCTAATCAAGGGGGCACCTAGTTGTCTGGGGTTGCAGGATGTGGGGGTGTTGCTGGTTGCTCCAAATGTCCTTCTCTGCCTTTGAAGACCAGTTTGGCAGCCCTCCCCCTTCCTGCCTCACCATCTGCTGAGGGGAGATTCCTTCCCACAGGCACAAGCCAGGCCACTTCACACCTCATCAAGGCAGCTTGGCCAAGCTGCTAGAGGCTGGCCAATCAGAGCACAGCAGCAAAAACAATGCAGGGCTGAAATTGGCAACTTTTCTGGTAATGTTTAAAACTCTTTACCTGAACAAGTTCTATTAAATCCCACAACTGGAAGTTGTGGGATTTTTTACAACAATTAATTTGATACCAAATTCTTGGTATGCATCATTTTAGGAGACTTTAAAAATTAAAATAAAGTCTCCCCATTCTAGCCTATGAAGGCTATTTACTACAATGAGGGAAAAACGAATTTGGCTGTTTTTACCTCAACAGGGCTTACAAAACTATTTTTATAAAGTCCCTGCTTATAAAAACATGGCACCCAGCCCTAGGGGCACATAGGGCACACCTTAGGGGTGACTTATATGTAGAAATAAGGTAGTTTAAGACTTTGGAACTACTTTTAATTCCAAAGTCGAATTTGCATCTAACTTTAATTTAAAAGCAGCCAGCAAAGCAGGCCTGCCTTTAAAATGACACTGGGCACCTCAGCAGTGCACCTATATGTGCACTACCTATGCTGTGGTCCCTAAACCTACATGACGTACCATATACTAGGGACTTATAGGTAGGGTCACTTAGCCGATTATAATTAGCCTAATTTGCATATCCATTTTACACAGAGCACTGGCCTTGGGACTGGTAAGCAGTACCCAGGGCACAGCCAAGAGTCAGTAAAACACCAGCAAAAAGTGAAAAATGTGGGCAAAAAGTTAGGGGGCCTCTGCAATCAGCCCTGTTTTCTCACACTGTCTGATTTAATTCTTGTGCCATTTCACACAATGCCGTCCCTAATGTAATTTTTTGCCTTTGTCTTCACAGCTGCTAACATGACACCCATCCAAGTCCGTGAGTTCCAGAGGCGGGCAATGTGTTTCCAGCATATCCTGCTGGTGGAGTCGGGGTTCAGACGGATGGCCCGAAGATACAGGAATGAACGGGCCTTGAGCATGGAGGGCTTTCCCACAGGGTGGCCCTACTTTGCCCACCACAGCCACCACCAGCACAACCACCACTTCCACCTAGGTGGCACCACCCATAGCTGGGACTGTTGTCCCAACAACGTCTGCAAGTTCTCCAGGCCCTAGCAGTGGACCACCTTCAGGGCAGCCCACAGGCATTGACTATACACGCCCACATGTCCTCAGCTGGTACCCAGACCGCCCCAGCTGCTACAGTTGACCCTGCAGCTTTTCAGGACATGCAACGCAAAATGGACCGTGCCCCATGGAAAATTAGTCACCTGAGCCGGGATGTTTGCCATATAAACTGGCGTGTGCGGTCCATAAAGCGGACCCTCCAGAGGGCCAACCTCTAGACTTTTTAAATCGACATGATTACCTCCCCTCCCTCCTCTTTTCTTGTTCTTATACTTAGTGGGCTTAGGGGGGCTTAGTGTTAGGTTAGTATAGGCTGTTAGTTTAGTTAGTGTTAGTGGGTAGGGGTAGGGGGTGGTGGGTCCTGATTATTTCTATTTTTTCTTTGAGAGTGTGGTTGGGGGGCTATGTTGGGGTTCTTGTGTGTTTACAAAAAAGGATAGTATGTGTTTAGGTTAGTATCTGTTGTCCTCCATGTGTCCCGTCTCATAAGGGGGTGAGGGGGGGGTTGATGTTTAGAACGTTTTATTACATGTGATAAGTAAATTTAGCTTAGGTTAGTTAGGGACAGTTGTGGGTAATGAGTAGTTGGGGAAAAGTCTTACCTACCCTAATCTACCCTGAGTTTCCTCCTCTGTTATTACCGTTTAATAAATATATAGTGAACCCTTTACAGTATGTGTTAAATGCTTGTTGATCAGGGCCTTGGCATAAGTGTACATGAATTTTGTTCTATTACATTTGTGTCCTATGCACCGAACAAATCCCAACTGAGCTGTAAGATTGGCAGCTACCCCAGAGCTACCTTACAAAGATTCCACCGTTCATTGCAACTACCAATCACAGTTAATGTGGATCCCAACGTGTTTTTTTCAATAAGTATGTTTTCAAAGTCAAACAGTGCTTCCAGATTTGGTATTGGGGGAACTGTTTTATGTCTGACTGCAGTGTGATGTTCAAGGAAACCCCTATAAGGTGAGTGGTCGTAAGCACTCCTGTAGTATCGTCTTCATGACTCACAGACAGCATTTGTGACACTGTTCAGCATGATTACTTATTTGGATGGAAACTCAGATACCTTCATTAATGCTGTTTTTTGAGTGTTTGCTTAGATTGTGGGCAATGTTATATGTGTTAGTATTGCATGGTGACAACATTTTGCTGACACTATTTGATGGCTTAGATATCCCTTGAAAAAAGCATTATTCTGTCCAACACAGCATGATGGTGTATGGTTTTCTCCTTTCATCAGATATTACCCTCAGGATGGGCAGAGTATGATGCAATCCAGGCCACTGTGCAAAGTTATCAGACTACATAATTTCAGAACAGTTGTATTGACAAGCTACGTAATTTGACAGGAGGCACATTTCAGTTATCTACTGCACAGTTGATGTGTCACATTACACAGATAAAGATGTGTTGTGTAAGTGCTATTTATTGAAAGGTGCTGTAGTGCTATATGTACATTGTCCACGATTGTGAGTCCATTATAGTGACATTTTCCATTGTGATCCTACACAAGTGCTAAAGGAAAATGCATTTGACCATGCTGGGGTGATGTGTCATTCATTGGCAAATCCTGTCCCTCTGCACTGTCTAAGTGAGAGACAATCACTGGGCAGGATGACAAGATAAACAGTGGTTTGCAGAAAAGTAATTGAGTACAGTTGTTGTAAGACTGGCATGTTACAAAGCGCTGGACCTTGGTAATAGTTGACCATGTAGCAGGGACTAGTGCTCCTGGGTACTTTTTCGTGTGAAGGTGATCTGTTCCATGTCTTCTTCTTCTGATGTGTGTGTTGCAGGCTCTGTTCATGGTGGTTGTAAAGGAGCAACACACACCTCAGTGTTAGAGGACATGGAGACAGACATCCTGGTCGCTGCTACCTGTGAAGGTCTTAAGGGCAGTACTGCTGCAAGGAGGATCTGCTGATTCTTAAGAATAGCAGCCACATCACAATGGTAGGCAGCCAGGTCAGCCCTGAGGGGGTCATGATTGCATTTGTGCATGCAGTGGAAGGTTTGGGGTGTGAGGTGTTGTGGCAACTCCCTTACTGCAGTGGTGAATTCCTTGACAGTTTGTTGTAGTCCTTGCAGGATGGATGTTAGGGCTTGCATGGCTGCTGCCTGATCTGCAGATGACATCATGCACAAATGCACCCCCTCTAGGCTGGCTGCCATAGTTTGCATCCCCACCCGCACCTCCTTGGCCAGCTCCCGCTGTACTCCGACTACAGTTCTCTCAAAGCTGGTGCCTGTGTCGTCTGAGTCCTCAGCTGTATTGGAGCTGGCAGGTCTTACCATTGGTGTTGTGGGTGGGTCCTCTGTGATGGCTGCTTGTTCTGAGCTCCTCCTTGTGACAGAAGGTGGGGTCTGGAGGGTTCCAAGGACATCTTGGAGGGTCTGCTGGGTGATGTTTGTCAGCTCGTCATCCATATCAGGGTATTCCTGGACAGGCATATCCACAGGAGATCCATCATCCTCTGCAATGAAATAGGGTACAATTAGTGTGTCTGTGTTGTGGCATTGGTGAGGTGACATGCCTGCCTTGTGATGAATTCACATTGTGATCTTGTTTCCTGTTCATTGCTCCAGTCTTCCAGATGGGCATTCTCCCAGGCCTATGGCCCACCTGCATGTCACATGTATTGTATTAAGTTATTAGACTTGTCGGCATCATCTCCTCTAGTGTTGTTTTAGGCCAAATAGTGAATTGCCACCTTCTTGTCCTACTCAAGCCTCCGTCTACATCCATTCTCATGGTGAGGCCTTTCACTGGCTGTGGGTGCTCTGATGGCACTAGCAGCACACTTAACAATCTGGACCTGCCCCAGTCTCTGATCTTTCACATCCACTTATATGTAGTTGACATGTAGCGTATCCTATGCATTGCATTGTTATTGCACGATATGGATGTTAGCATTGATAATGTGTACTGCTGATGTTGGGGAATGTGTGGTACATTGGATTGCCCTGATAGTCGTAGCAGTGTCTTATTTCCTCCTCTGACTGTGCAGGTGTATGTCAGTGACCACTTACATGTGTCCTCCCCCTCAATGCCTTGGTCTGAGCAGTATGACATTTGGGATTTTGCATTGTGACCCAGGAACAGGATGGACACTGGCATATGCAGTATGGGTGTGTCCTTAGTGCTGTGTAGCTCCTACTGTTGATGACATTGGCTGATGTTTGCGGCAACTATGGGCATTCACATTTGACAGGACTGGAGTCTTTGTCTTGTTTCAGGGGATTGTTAAAGTTGTCATCCTCAACCCACTAATTTAGGTGTGTATGATCCATGGGGATATTGTAGCCATTGACTACTTGACCAGCACACACAGCAGAGGTGGTCGTGGCAACTGTTGTCACTGTTACTTTCCAGTTGTTGGTATGGCTAGAGGTTGTTAATTGGGCCCTAGTTAATGTAGGGGGTATAGTGGCTGACGTGTGACAGGATGTCAATTTGACGTTGTGCCCTTCCCTCTTGGCGTGGCTTTACCTTTGCTCCATCGCTGGCATGGCAGCATGCCCCCATGGGACTGTTGGTGTAGTGTAATGGTGTGCCCCAGCTTCTCTGTGCAGGCCATGCCCCCATGCCATACCCCTTTACCCCTGCCACTCAATTCATATGATGACTTCCATGCATTTTGTGGTCCGTATCCCCCCGCTTACAGTTAACATTAGTGCATTATAATTCCCCATGCGACTTACCCTGCATGTGTGTTGTCTCCTGGTAGTATGCGCTGTCCTGTCCTTGAATCCCTGTGACGATCTCCTCAGAGATGATGGCTGCGACCATCTCCTCCATGTGGTCCAGGGCCTCCCGGTGTGCTGGACTTCCACCTCCAGTTTGCAGTGCTGCCTTCCTGTTCCTGGCCATCTTTTCCTTGGTCCTGCGCTTGCAGTCATGCCAGCGTTTCTTGCACTCGATGACTGTTCTGCATACTTCTCCCACACTGTTAATCTTGTCAACTATTTGTTGCCATATTGCCTCTCTCCTACTGATTGGCAACTTTGAGGTGACAAACAGTTGGTGCTGGTGTTCCGTCACCTCTTTAACCAGAATTTCCTGTTCCTCTGCACTGAAGCGACACTTTTTCTTCTTAAAACTGTCCTGGGTCTTGTGTGGGTCCTCCTGACTGGTTCCTGGTCTGTTGTCATCTTCCTGAGGTCCTTTCAGGCATCTGGGATCCATTTTGGCTCTCCTCTGCGGAAATGGCTGTGTTTGCGGGGAATTTTGATGCTATTGCGTCAAAAAACGCCACATATCCGGTGTGCGGGGTCGTAAATTGACCCACAGTCATTTCCGCCGTGTTAACGCCATTTTGCTTTAAGACTTGACGCCGCGGTGTGCGTAAAAATAAATGACTTACACCTGTGCTTTGCGCCACCGTGCGTCAAAGTATAAATTTGATGCCCGCACGGCCCACAGAAATGGCGGTAATCGGTGGTAATATTTTTGATGCAAAACTGCGCCTGTGCAGTTTTGCATCAAAAAGTATAAATATGGGCCTAAATGCTTACATAGCGATTTACAATTTGTCTTCAGAAACGTGGCCCTCGCAGGCACAGAGGAGAAAGCTCTTCTCTGTGTCGAATCTCAAACTGAGGTTTCCCTGGGTTTTGTCTGAAATGTTGATTTTGCTGCTCAACCTTATTAGGTTGAATCACTAGAACTGGAGCAGATCATCAAAATGTTCTCCTCTCTCCTTCCGTCCATTGCTAGAAGCAAGAGAGGTCTGCTTCATTGTTCACATCTTTCAACACTGGAGGCAAGATTAGTCGAAAAGCTGTAAAAGTAGTGCTTAATTTGTAAAATGAGTGCCGGTGCCCAAAGCTTTCCTCTGATGGTATTATTAAAACCAGTGCCCCAAGGCTGTGCAGTGTTGAATTCACCTTGTGTCTCTTTAATCCACTATCAAACACTGCTGCGCCTTGATCACTCTCTTGCAGCCCTTGCTTTCAACATTTGTGACAGTTTTTCCATATTTCTCTTCCCTGTTTTTCACTCTGTTTTTTTCCATCCTTGCTCGAGGTCAATATGTGATGAGGAAAAGGTGCCGGTAAATGAGTACAATGGGCCCCACTGGCTCAAATTAAGCACTGTTTATAAGCGGAAACAGTCAGTTACTAGAGGGGGAAATTCCAACAAATTCAAAGAGAGAGCAGAGCCAAGGTCTGGCTTGGAACTTAGAGCCTGTGCACGAGCCGAGCCCTGAAACATTCTGTGTAAATCACAGAAATATCACGTAAAATGTGGCACAGTCTCTTCAAAATAAAAAAAAAATAAAAAAAACATTTAACATGTGGAATCTTAAACACTAACAGGGCACATTACTGCACTGCTCTAAGAAGTATTTAAAAGTGATAGTTTTGTACAACCTGAAGTTTGAACTTACATATTTGAAAGTGCATTCATACGCGATAATGTAGAAAAAAATACTTTGAGGAAAATAAATTATAAATAATATACTATTATAATATAAAATATAAAACAATTTAGGGGAGGAAGCTGCGATGAATCCAGGTTTCATGGTTTCACTTTGTAGGAATCAGCCAGCGAATGGTTATTTGTCTTTCCTTTAGTTAAGACTTTATTTTTACCTCTTAGTGCATCTTTCAATAAGGACTGCTAACTCGACCCGAGGGTATTGGAGCGCTTCACATGAGCAGTAGCTACCTTACACAAGCTCACACGCATTATTATTAGGCATGGGGAGTGATTTGCACTGTGCTGTGCAGACACACAGACCCGAACCTGGCTTCCCAGTCCTTAAAGTCAGCAGCTGTAACCGTAGGCCACACCCTGGGCAAAGGGCGACAAGATAGAAGCAACATAAATCCTCGGCGCGGCCTGTGGATGGGGTTCCAACAGTACCTCGAGATGAGCCTGGTTCAAGCTTTCAGTAGCTCGCTCACCTCTAGCTGGTAACATAACTTGCACAACAGTTGGAAAGGTAGCTGGGTGAGCAGTAAGTACTATTGACGAGAAAATAATTATAATGGTAAATATTATTATTGTTAGCATCAGGATACTATTGTAGGCAATTAAATTAACGGCAGCTGCACAGTTACATTCAACCCCTTATGAATACATCAAACTGTATAATGTGTTAGGAAGTACTGAAGCGCGCCCCCCTTCCCCCCCTCGGGGGGGGGGAGCATAGGAAGGGGGCGAGAGGACAGAACGCACTAACGCTAACAGTGAAGAAGTCACTAAGACAACTAAATGCTGAGCACAGTTTGTATCTTGGCACGTTAAGGTAATTAATCAACCAGTAATGAGACGAGTATTACTCATTTGAATCAGTGCTTCTGTTGCGACGATACAGTAATCACCTCCCCTGGAGAGTGATTCAGCAAAGCCCAAGAAGGGACGAGTGGGGTCATCACAAATCAGTGGTTTTCTTTCCTGTATTTCCCCACCATAGCTATGGAAGGATTCTGTAACCCTGGGCATTGCAGAAATACTCCTGGGTACAGGACGTTGGGAAATAACGTTTCCGAACCAACTCAGGGCAGAGCGCTCCTTTTATTTCGCCGGACACTTCCGCTGTGGACTGGAGCCCTTGGAGGCCACTTTCATAATACGAGGACTATGTGTCACTTTCCCTAAATCCCCAGGGTAACTGCAGCAGGCCCTTGGAGGCTTCAAGAAAGGGAGTTAGGGAAGGAGATGGTAGAGGGAAGGAGATGGTAGAGGGAATGCGATCAGAGAGAAGAAAGGAGAGGCAGAGAATGGATAGATAGAAAGAGAGAAGATGAAGGGCATGGGACTGGTTTGACCATTTTTGGCAGGGCTGTTTTTGGGTTCCATAATCAGGCCCTGTATGGTTTGCCTGGTGTTTAACCCTGAGGTTCACCAAGTGAAATGCACCTTACATGCAGTGTTACTGTGGACCTTGCAATGCCCAGAGGGGCCATAAACGTGTTACCGGCCCCTTTGGAAATCCTGGGGTGAGTAATGAGGCAAGGATCCCATTATCGGCAGGGAAAGTTGTTCAGTGATTCCATTAAGCAATTTTTGTTGTTTCACAGGCCTATTAAACAAGCATCTGCAATTCAATGGGGCTCACGTTTGTTCAAGTTAGAGCTATGAGCGTTTTAAACTCCTAACCGGACCCTTCTTTTCACATAAACTGAAAAGTAAAACCGTTTCACATAAGCGAGCTGACGGCCGCCATGAGCGCGAAGTAGACACACAAAAGGAAACAGAAGTTTGTTCACAGTGAACCGTATTGGCAAAAGTGCAATCATCCATGTAACAGGGTCGATGTCATGCAATGCACTAGATTACTGCCCAGCGAGATTGTGTTGCCTAAGAAATAATAAAAAGTAGTCCATAAACCATATGGAAAACATGGAACCTCGCATGTTTTCAGTAGTTGGCCGGTGCGCTCGAGGAGGGCTAAACACCAGACAAGGCATGACGTGTGCATGACTTTCACTAATGAAATCCAGCAAATTTTAAAAGGCAGGCCCACGAACAAACCAAACTGATGGGCATGACATGGGTGTGGTTAAAAGCCCAGAGAGATTACACCAGGGATAGAGTGCTTTGCGCGCTCAACCCTAAAAACAGCAAAACTATGAGCTAAGACTTTAAGCAACTTCTCAGACAGTACCCTGTTTAAAAAACAAGTTTAATCCATCATCGGAGCAATGGACATGTTCAAGAGTTGTTGCTGCTGAATATTTTCCTTAGGTGAGACCCTCCTCCAATTACCCTCCCTCAATTCCCTCAGCTTAGATTGGGACTCTAACAAATTGCATTAGCTACTGGCAGAACTGACCACCTAGACTGGGATGATATTGGCTGAAACTTTACCTAACTATCCACTTCAACTGCAAACAAGCAAATAACTTATAAGAGTACTAATGATCTATAAATTGAAAGCCAAATGCAACACCACAACACAGGGCCTTGTACTTTCAGTCTCTTAACATTTGCTACAGACGAACATACCACTTTGTTGTAATGAGGCATAATAGCTGTTTACAGCAGCAGTTTGCAAAGTTCAGAAAACATTGGCCACATATTTACCTTGCATGTCAGTGTTTTGTTTGTCTCAGGATGATTCACAAAATAATTTGAGTACAGAAGGACCCAGTGAATACACCTGTGGCAGCGAGGACTTCATTGCTCACAATCCTGGGTGGTCTCATCTGTGCCCGGAAGCTGGACTTCCAGTTGGGTGCCATGTAAGGAGATGCAGCACCCACTGCGAGTGACACACAAGGGCACTCTTGTTGGCTAAGACTTTATTGCCCACAATCCTTTGGCGTCTCATCTGTGCCTGCAGGCTGGATTTCCTGTTGGTCGCCATGTAATGAGATGTGGCCACTGCTGGATGGAATGCTCAAACGCACCCTTGGTGACAATGACTTTATTGCCCACAATCTTGTGGAGTCTCATGTGTGCCTGGAGTCTGTACTGCTGTTTGGGCACCATATAAGAAGACGCGGCCACCTTTGTTTGGTGCGTGCAAATACACAATTGGTGGCAACAACTTAATTGCTGTCAATCCTGTGGAGTCTCATCTGTGCCTTAAGGATGGACTTCGTGTAGACTGTCATATAAGGAACCACACCCACCACTGCACAAGATGCGCAAATACAACCTTGGTGACAAGGAGTTTATTGCCCACATTCCTGTGGTGTCTCATCTGTGCCTGGAGGCTGGGCTTTCTGTCAAAAGGCACTGCAGCCACGGCACTGGAAGTAGGGTGCGGCGGGGTGCTGCAGCATTCTCAACATCATGCTGGATTTGAGAAGATGAATGAGCAATAAAGATACATTAAATTGTGTTTATGCCGTCACATTTGCTGTGCGCTCAAAGAGTAGGTCAAATTTCAGGGTATAACTTCTGACAACTGCGGCTTATTCTTTTAACATGGAGACTGATGTTCACTTTTCTTTTTCCGATTACAAATTGAGAACATTTGGTAAACTGAACTATCTGACAATTTTCCTGGGATACAGTGAGTATGAAGGGAAATGCTGAAAAATGCCTTTTTGTTTTAACACTCAACCAAATTTAAATACCTATATATGAACTGTACAGATATTTCAGAATAAACCACAATTCTGGAAAGCACAAATGAAGCACCATTATTTGTAATTCTGGGGTGTGATAGGAAAACAGATTTTAATATAATAAAGAAACCTTTACTTGGAGATGTGCAAATGATAAATGTTAATTGAAACTCCACAAATTATCTATCGTTTGTGCCATATATAATTGTATCAGCAAAACTTAATCTGTGGAAAGTTACTGGCTATAACAATGGAAAATGTGCTGTCTTTGAGAGTGTACTCAACATCCTTTAGTAATATGTTTGTGACCGTGTGCTTCCGAAGGCACCATTGGCTACATAACATACCTTTACCACTCGCCTACTGAATTAGTATTGCTCATTTGTTACAGATGTTCTTTGGACGCTTGGATTTTGCATGATCCACATGACTTCAGTGATAGAACATTAAGAGCAGCACCCCCACGCTGATCTGCTCTTGGCCCTTTTCTCAGTAGTGCTGGAAAAATTGTTCAGTCTTCACCCATCCAAGCCAAGAGAAGGATGGGCTAGGCTCCATGTCCTGGTTCACCTTTTTGATGACCCTGATGACTTATATTTGGAAGTGTAGGTGTCCAATACCTCACTATTGGGAAAAGAAAGGATACTTCACCTAAAGGGAGCAAGGAGGACTTCCATGTAGCTACATCTATTACCAACAATCTAACATCGGTTATGGGGATCATTAGTTCTGAGACTGAAAATGTTAAAGATAGGATAGACTCTGTGCAGCGCGATTCTCAGAAAATTACTTTTAATACTCATGTTATCGTAGTAAACCAAGAACCCTTTACTGTGGTGGGTATTGGAGGTTGCTTGCAAAATATTAATTCAAGATACCCACAAATGCCAGCTAGAATTACTTTGCAAAGAAGTTGGGAATGTAGCTCAGCTGCGAACAAAGTCCTTAATTAAACTTGTAGAGGGGGAAATAACACTCTACTCCCTCTTCTCTTCGTTTATGAGGGGTCAAAGTGTGCCTGTAAAAAAAAAAAAATGGCCCCTTTGAGAGGCAATATAATCACGTTTAACAATCTGCAATGTTGTCTAATGTTGCGACAGCCAGGAGGGATGAGATAATATCCCTGCATAATAAACTGATGGAGCATTGTAATTGTCTTTTCAGGAAATTAGATGACTTCTTGTAGGTTTTTCATACTGACTTGCAAAATAAACTGCAGCTCTTGGCATCGAGAATTACAGCTCAGTTTCGTCCTAGTTTCTCGCTGGTCGCTCATTCTCTCCTAATGATCGGATTAACTGTCCTCAGTTAATTCGGGCTGCCACAGCACAAAGTAGTCCTTTAGCTGTTCCCATGGAAAATAGTGCTCCCCTCTAGGCTCCTCCAACATCTGTTCCAAAGAGGAAGCTTTGAGAGCCCCTAGTGCCTCCTTGCGCCACATTAGGGTAATTTTTTTATGCAAATGTGGCCCAACGAGGCCAAAATCGCTGCGCCAAATTTACAAAGTGGTGAAGTGCATGCATTGCGCCTCTTTGTAACCCTTTGTGCTAGATTATGCCTGTGCCAGAAATAATGTATGCACAGGGGGCGTTCCCCCGTTAGGGGGGCTGACAAAATGTCACAAAGAAATCTAAGATTTCTTTGCGTCATTTTTGTTGGCACTTAACGCCTGCTCAGAGCAGGCATTAAAAAGAAGCTCCCATTGGTTTCAATGGGCCTCTGGGTGCTTTGCAGGATTAGCATAAGATTTTCTGTGGCTAATGCTGCAAAGTGCCAAACTAGCGTCAAAAATTCTGATGCTAGTTCCCTAACTACTGCCACGGTGCAACGTATATTAAATATGTCGCACACATGGTGGCGTTTTGGGGGGGGGGGGGGGGGTGGCTAAGGCACGCAAGAAAAGTGGTACTGCACTACGTGCAGTGCCACTTTTTCCATAAATATGCTGCAAAGTGACTTAGCTCAACCTTATCGACATAAGAAAAACGAGGTCGTTATGAAGGGCCCATTCTGTAATGACACTTTGCGTTTACCACCAGAAGATAGCCCTTACGTTATTGTTACTTGTTTTGGTTACAGAACCCCTCACAATGGTGAGGTAATTTGTCTAATGCAGTTCCTTTTGCACTTGGAGTGGGTGAGTTCCCTCTCTCAAAAAAAAAAAAACACACATTGATTGACAATTATTTTCTCGATTAAGACATGTCTAATGAGCACAATGGAATCCATGCCTATCATCTGGGCTTTTTTTTTTTATTTACATCCCTCCTGAGCTTACAAATCACCATACTAATCATCTATTGCATTATGGGCAGGAGAAAGGGCATCACGTAAGTGTGGTAACAAGTAATAATTTTGATCCCTCTCACAATGATGGTGAATGATTACCAAATATTGCGAATATTGCTGTTGATCTTCTATCAACTGCCTTAGTTGAGAAATTCTTCACCATGACCGCTCACATTTTGTGTGGTTGTCAAGATGTCTAGCACTAGGGGTTAGAAGGTAACTTCATGGAACATAGCAGGTGCCTAGTCAAAATTGTCCAATACAGACTAGGTGTTGTTTATATACAATTATGAAATTATCCCTTTTTAACCTCTTCGCTGCCAGGACTTCTCCCCTCAGGTGCCAGGCCTTTATTTGGGGCAGTTCACGCTTAGGCCCAACATCCTAGGGATTCTAGAGGTATCCAGAGTTTGTGGGTTCCCCCTGAAGGAGACAAAGAAATTAGCCAAAATACAGCAAACATTTTGTTCTAAAAAAAAAAAGAAAAAAAAAAAAAAAAAAAAAAAAAAAAAAATGGGAAAAAGGTTTGCAAAAGAAGGATTGTGTTTTTTCCCCTTGAAAATGGCACCAACAAAGGGTTTGTGGTGCTAAAATCACCATCTTCCCAGCTTTCAGAAACAGGCAGACTTGAATCAGAAAACCACATTTTTCAACACAATTTTGGCATTTTACTGGGACATACCCCATTTTTACTACTTTTTGTGCTTTCAGCCTCCTTCCAGTTAGTGACCGAAACAGGCTTGAAACCAATGCTGGATCCCAGAAAGCTAAACGTTTCTGAAAAGTAGACAAAATTCTCAATTCAGCAAAGGGTAATTTTTGTAGATCCTACAAGGGTTTCCTACAGAAAACAACAGAAATACAAAAATATTGAAATTGAGGTGGGAAAGACAGCCATTTTTCTCCACGTTTTACTCTAACTTTTTCCTGCGATGTCAGATTTTTGAAAGCAATATACCATTACGTCTGCTAGACTCTTCTGGTTGTGGGGATATATAGGGCTTGTAGGTTCATAAAGAACCCTAGGTACCCAGAGCCAATAAATGAGCTGCACCTTGCAATGGGTTTTCATTCTTTACCAGGCATACAGCAATTCATTTGCTGAAATATAAAGAGTGAAAAATGGGTATCAAGAAAACCTTTGTATTTCCAAAATGGACACAAGATAAGGTGTTGATAAGCAGTGGTTATTTCCACATCTCTGAATTCCCGGATGCCCATACTAGCATGTGAAACAGGACATTTCTCAAATAGACGTCTTTTTTACACACTGTCTTACATTTGGAAGGACAAAATGTAGAAAAAGACAAGGGGCAATAACACCTGTTTTGCTATTCTGTGTTCTCCCAAGTCTCTCGAAAACAATGGTACCTCACTTGCGTGAGTAGGCCTAATGCTCGCGACAGGAAACGCAACATGGACACATCACATTTTTACATTGAAATCTGGCGTGTTTTTTGCAAAGTCCATAACTGTAGATTTTGGCCTCTAGCTCAGCCAGCACCTAAGGAAACATACCAAACCTGTGCATTTTTTAAAACTAGACACCTAGGGGAATCCAAGATGGGGTGACTTGTGGGGCTCTCACCACGTTCTGTTACCCAGAATCTTTTGCAAACCTCACAATTTGGCCAAAAGAAAAAAAAAAAAAACTTTTTCCTCACATTTTGGTGACAGAAAGTTCTGGAATCTGAGAGGGGACACACATTTCATTCCACCCAGCGTTCGCAAGTCTCCTGATAAAAATGGTACCTCACTTGTGTGGGTAGGCCTAGTGCCCGCAAAAGGAAATGCCCCAAAACACTATCTGGACACATCAAAATTATCAATCACAAAACTTCCTTTTTTTTGGGGGGTGGGGGTACCTGTGTTTTTGGGCCTGGGCTCAGCAGCCATCTAGGGAAACCTACCAAACTCAGACATTTATGAAAACTAGACACCAGAGTCAATCCAGGGAGGTGACTTGAGTGAATCCCCCAGTGTTTTCTTACCCAGAATCCTTAGCAAACCTCAATTTTAGCTAAAAAAATAATTACATTTTGCCCAATGTTCCCCTCAGTCTCCCAGTAAAAATGATACCTCACTTGTGTAGGTGGGCCAAGTGTCTGTGACAGGGAAGAGCCAAATACATGTTGAAATTGAGAGGGAACCAAAGCAGGTCCAATAGGGCAGTTTGAAAAAAAACATTTTTAGGCTGACAAGTGGAGCAGAATTTTTAATTGGTATAGATGAGAATGCTGGGTGGTAGGAATTTTGTGGATTCCTGCAGATCCTGAAAAATGTGTGATTTCCAGCAAAGGTGTAGGTTTGCAGGGCATTGTGGGTAAGAAAATGGTGCAGGGGGCATGTGAAGCACACCACCCTGGACTCACCCAGCTGTTTAGTTTTCAGATGTCTAGGTCTTGTGGTTTTTTCCATATGGCAGCGTTCCAAAGTCCAAAAAGTACAGCCCTCACCATTCCAAGTGGGATGATTTGGAGAGTTAGCCAAGCTATCATGGCCCAAATGTAAAACCAAAACCCAAAATAATCAAATGTCCTCTTGCTTGCCATGGGATAAGACATTTTAGTGTGCAGGCGGAGAGCTGAAACACTGTTAACCCCTTCAGTTGGGGGTGGGGGCATAACCATGCCCATACTGGTTGGTAGCCGCCACCACCACACTATATATATATTTTTAATTCCCTGGCATCTAGTAGACTTTCTGCCTCCCCCCTGTGGTGTGGATTGGGGGTAATTGCCCCATCTGCACACTGGGTGGCAGAACAGTTTTGCCACCATTTATTTGAGGTGAGGGTATGGCCATACCCCCACCCTCTAATTTAAAAAATAATATCTTACCTGGTTTCTGCCCCTCTTGGGGGCAGATGGGCCTTTCAAAAATAGGCTGATCTGTCCCCAAGGGGGTAAGATGCGGCCAACAGTAATGTGCCCCCATGGGGAGTGACCCTTGCCCAAGAGGCTGCCCCCCCCCAAACAAACACACACCAATCCCTGGTGCCTAAGTGGTTTCTGCTCCCCCCATCCCGGGGGCAAATCAACGTCATAGAAAAAGGCCGATCTGCCCCCAAGGGGAGCAGAAATGGCCTAAAAGAAATTTTCCCCCCTTGCCTAAAGGGTTGCTCCCAATATATGTAAAAAAACAATTAAGTAAACAAAAAATATATATCCCTGGTGTCTAGGGGATTCTGCCACCGGGGGAGGGAGGGGGGGTTCTAGAAAAGGCCTAAAAATATTTTGCTCCGGGCAAGGGCCGCTCCCCTCATTCAAAAATATTAAAAACAAAAAAGAAAATAAGAAATCCTTGGTGTCTAGTGGTTTCTTCCCCCCTTCGGGGGCAAATTGGTCTAATAAAAATAGGCTGTTGTGCCCCCAAAGGGGGCAGAAATGGCTTAGGAGTAATTTTGCCCCCGTGGAGCAACCCTTGCCTAAGGGTCCCTCCCCACATTTAAAATAAATAAAGAAAAAATTATCCCTGCTGTCTAGGGGTTTCTGCCACTCCTGGAGGCCGTTCGGCCAAATTATAATAGGACGATCTGCCCCCAGGGGGTGCAGAAAATGCCTAAAAATATTTTACCCCCCTGGGGAGCAGCCCTTGCCCAAGGGGCCGCTCCTCTCATTCAATAATATTTAAAAAAAAATGATGGTAGCTAGTGGTTTCTGCCCGAATAAAAATGGGCTGATCAGCCCCCAAGGGGGGGGGGGGGGGGGCAGAAATGGCCTAAGAGTAATTTCCCTTCCATCCGGGGAGCGACCCTTGCCTAAGGGGTCATTCCCCCCATATAAAAAAATAAATTATCCCTGGTGTCTAGCAGTTTCTGCCCTCCCCGCCCCCCAGGGGCAGATTTGCCTAATTACAATAGGGTGATCTGCCCTTGGGGGCGAGGGGGCAGAAATGACCTAAAAATAATTTGCCCCCCCTTGGGAGCGACCCTTGACCAAGGGGCCGCTCCCCTCATTCAATTGTAGAGAAACAAACAAAAAAAAAAACTCGCTGGTGTTTAGTGGGCATTGAGAAAGACAAAGGAAAGGAAAGGTCTTTCCTTTCCTTTGATGCCTTTCTTGGCCCCTCCAAGTGATCGGAGGAGAAATGCAAAAGGATCTCTCCCTTGATTGGCACTGGAAGCTGAGCTTTCAGCACGGAGAGGCAGGCCTCTGATGAGGTCAGTGCGCAATTGTGCGATGGCGTCTGACGCCACAGGGGGGAGTCAGAAGGGGCGGGGTGGAAGGGGAAGCGATTCCCCTTCCATCCCTGCCCAGGGGGTGCGAGCCTCCCGGGGGAGCACTTGCACTTCCCCAGAGGGCCCCTATCTGGATGTAAAAGTTACATCCTGGGCACCCGAGTGGTGCTGCCCAGGACGTAACTGTTGCGTCTAGGACACCAGAGGGGTTAAGAAACATGGTTGACTGACTGTTGGCGGGGTGGATGATTACACTCACTAAATAACCTGCACTCTCGTAGGTAGCTTGGCACAGAGCAGTGAGGCTTATCACAGAGGCAATGTGAAAAGCAACGGCACAGCACTCCCCACCACAACTATGCTGAGCAGCACAAATGGGACTTGACACACCGTGTAAGTATATACAAATTGTATTCAACATACACATTGTCAACACTGCATGAGTGTC
This sequence comes from Pleurodeles waltl, assembly GCF_031143425.1. Taxonomy (NCBI): domain Eukaryota; kingdom Metazoa; phylum Chordata; class Amphibia; order Caudata; family Salamandridae; genus Pleurodeles; species Pleurodeles waltl. The sequence continues at coordinate 535,423,928 of NC_090443.1, forward strand.
ATGGAAATCTGGGCATAAATCACCTTTAGCAATATAGTTCACAATATTCAACGCAACTGTGTGTAATACCAACGACAGTATGTACAAGAGAGAAAACAATACATTCCCTCACTGCTCCCTTATGAAGGGCCAAAAGTTGTCACCACATGACCCACCCTAGAGCTTAACTTTGATGTAAATTAAATTGAGGATGCACCCCAATGCTAGGCGCAATATGCAAATACAAGGGTTATACACATGCACATGGCACTGTGGCCATGGCTGCACTAGTAAATCAGTTGCCAACTTCAGGAAATCCTTGGTAGAAGAACATGACCAGCAACATCAATGTGCAGCCTTTGCAGTCACCCACCCTCACTCCTGCATATCCACTCTGAACTGCTGGGCGGAGACCCTGGTGTCAGTCAGCTCGTGAGCCCACTCGTACGCATGTACTCCCGGCACCCTCATGCTGTGCCCGGATATCCAGGTAGTGGATGCCACCATGTTTTCAGACACCCTGGGTACCGAACCGCCCTCCACCCAGCAACCAGCTTCAGGTATCCCATCCCACCACAAACTATAAATTGTATCAAACTTACCCCTGGATACCAGGCCACTTGAGGCCCTCGTCACACTACACAGGACACTAGGGACAAGATTGGAGGGGGGAAGGAAAGACAAGAGCCAATCTGGGAACAATTAGCAAGGAGTCATTTGGCACCCAGTAGGAGGTTCACTCAGAGGTCTGCAACACATAGGGGGGAGAGTCACTGGGGCTTCTCGTTGGCCACTGTGGCACCCAGGCCTACCAGACAGTGTTACAAAATAGTTACCAGTTTTGGGACCTCCAGAACAGAGGTGAATCGTTGGGGGCGTGTTGACCTGAGTCACTCTTGACAATCCCGGTGGAACACAAGAAGGTATTAGGATACAAATTACTAGGTTACAAGGAGGTGCCGTGTCTGGCGCACAAAAACTTGAGTTTCACCAGATGGTTATGTTCCCATGTGAAAAGTGCTCAGTGCTGTACCTCCATGAAAATGAGGCACAACGTAAGGACCCCGATGACCTTAATCAGCCTGACTATACGATCGCTCCAAAGACAATTCCCAATCTGGTACCTCCTCAAGAGAAGACACTAGTCTGGTGCCTGATGACTTGAACAGCACCAGACACTCCCAGGATGAACGTAAATCCTGCACCTATTTGGAATGAGGCACAACGTCTGGTTCTTTATGACTTAAGCCATTCTAGATTCTCCAGTCACACAAAGAACTTCATTTCTGTACCTCCCTGGAATGAGGCACAACGTCTGGTGCACAGTGACTTTAGTCACACCAGACTCCCCAGTCACACACTTTGACGCAAGTTTGGCCATACCATACAAGGCAGTGTATAGTATAACTCCAATTGCACCCCCACCTCCTAGGGGCGGCAGCCTATGAAATGGGCACGCACGCAATGCATGTGCAGCCTAGGATCACATAAGAGAAATGTGACTCAACAGCGGACCCCATGGGGTCCTGCAATGGGTGAGCCCGCTCACACCACAAGGTGTCTTGGCGTGCAGCAATCCTCATGATGAAGAGCCACTCACCTAGAGTGTGGGCAGTACTTGCAGTCTCCATCCCAGGTAAATCTGGTCCCCCAGACCATACTTCATCCACACTCATGCTGCTGCCCGGTGGAGTCCAGCATATGATGTAGGAGCAGAAAAAGGCACCACTCCCCAGACGGTACTGGCAGAAGATGTAAATCCCTTGCAAGAGGTTTTTGATGTCCCGGAGACCTCTGCAGAGATTGTGGGGCAGCCAACCTGCCCTTGGATAGCACCCCGTGGGGTATAACATAGCATCAGGCAGTTGGCTCAGGCTAGCCACAATACAGGAAGGGTGCACAGATCCCTTCCTCAGACAGTTACTCTCCTCTGCACAACAGTTTCATCTGGCAGTGCGCACCACACGGTCCAGCACCACAGATCCTGCGTCTCTGGAGATGCAATTCTGCCTTGCTGAATGACAGTACCCCTAGTTGTGCTAAAGTATGCCTTTGACGTTAGGGGTGGTTCAAAGGGATTTCCTCTGAACCACAGATGTCTCCCCTAAATTTCCTCCCCATCCACCCAAGGAGGTAGAATGTAGATCTTTATCTTTAGTGGGGCCATGCTCTGGCTGTGAGATGCTGTGGGGTCAGAAACCTTTTCCTCCAATCGCTCTATCTAAGGCCCCAAAAGGCTGGGGTCTGTCATTCTGGATGCCCAAGTTTTATAGCTGTCACTTGGGGAAAGCACAGATGTGCTCTTCCACTGCCTCCAGTGGAATAGAGTCGATTTTACATGACATGAAGAATTTTTGAATCTAGGAATGACCACTTCCTAGAAGTGCCATTTCTAGTGCATTACTTATCACTGGAGGGGGTTTGTCACTCAGTCCAATGATACCAAACATCATAAGGCTGCTCCACTGCAATCCACTATTGCAGCTAGACCTAATAAGATTATTTTCTTCCATGTTACCTAATGGGCAGAGCAGCGCTCATGGACATTGCAAACACCCATGGGTGTTCTGCACCACCTGGGAACATGTGCCCTGGTGCACATACAAGCCTGCAGAGGCAGGCTGGGAGCTTAGGCTACAGCCATCACATGGGGGCAAGTGTGCCTATGATGGCCTGTGCTGTCAGGCTCAGCCACTACTTTAAATACCCACGTGCAAGTGTGCACACTGTGGCAGATGGAGCCAGAAGGAATATCTACATAGAAAACCACCTGTGTGGCAGTATGCACGTACAGGCTAGAGCCAGACTCACTATCAATTTAATGCCCTGGTGCAAGTAGGCACAGCGAGTCTAGCAGTGCCATACTCACTGTATATAAAACCACCAACATGTAGGTGGACACACCCTGGCCTATTAGGCCAGGCTCCATGTCACCGCAGGTCCTCTGGCACACGTGCACATCCTGGGGTCTGCCATGGCTGGTTCTGTCAACGTTGGTCAACACCACCTCTTATCTAGTAGAGGACATGCGTGAGCACTTCCACCCTGCACATACAGGTGGACAATGCCCAGGCCCAAAGGCCACTACTAAGGGACCGGCCATCCCATGGGTGTGGCAGACCCCCCCCCCTTCTAGGTAGGGGACACTCATGTGGGGGGGGGGGGCTACCAGAGCGGAGTACCCTTTGTATATCTGCCTTGCCTTATGCCTACTATCTGCCCTGTCTTTGGGGCCCTCCAGGTGAGGTGTAAGGCGTATTCAGGGTTGGTTGCAGCATAGGGGCTGCCACCCTGACCACAGACGCACTAGCGCCTCTCCATCTGGCCCATCCAGTCAGGCCTAAGAAATGATTGGCCTTTAGGAGGGGCACCAACAGTGCAACATCCCCCTAGTAGCCAGGACCTTCCTGGGTACAGCACCTCAACCATGCCCCTACCTGCCCAGTTAGGAAGGGCATGCACACTTTCCCACTGCCATACAGTGGAGAAGAGCCCAGAGTCCTAAGGTCATGCACAAGGAACCAGCAAAAACGTAGGGAAAAAGCAAAAAATGTTTTGGGAAAATTCCCCAAGACATGTCATGTCCAGCACTGATCAATTGATTGAGGGGTTTTCTTATTTCTGCCAATTGGCCATAGACTCTTCATCAGGCAGTATGAAGGGAGGTCTGGCCACACGTATCCCTGTGAAACTACTCTCCGTTTGTGCGGAGGAAATTTGAAACTCTGTTTTTTTTTTTTTAGTTGTACGGTTATCCCTTCCAGGTTCTTTTGATATTTTACTTATAAATTTCTACTATAATATTTTTGATTAGAGGTCTTGAAGGAAATGACAAATTTGATCTTTTCTTAGTGAACTTTTGCTAGAGTTCCATACGCAATATTTATTTTGTTTTAGCTAGGGTTTTTAATATCCCAGCCTGTGATTATAGTGGCAACGCTGTGTGTGTCTTAAGATTTAAGTCTAGATGACATGACTCTTTATACATTTGTTATATGGGGAGGCATTGAACAGCCTTGTAACGAAGTATCATTTTATTTGCCAGTGGTATAGGACATTCCCCTATTTGGTAATGTTAAGGGAAGTATTGTCGACTTTATTTTAATCTCGTCTGATCTCCATATTCTGCTCACTGCCCTCCAATCCCACAAGCTTTTGAATTAATTACAAAATAAAATTGCAGTTTTCTCCCCCGTTTAGATTTTGTGGTTAAACTGATTCTATCTTGAAGGCCTGGGTTTCTATTCGTTACTCAATTTTCTCCATGTTGACTGCCAAATCAATGCAAATCATGCTCAACCAATATAGATGTTTCAACTCAGCCTGCTCTGCAGCACATACGCTCTTTAAAGTGGAATTATAATCATGTCCCAGACCTACATTAGTAGTTAAAAGGCACAAAGGGAACATAAAACAATTCTTGAAGAGCATAAAGCTGTAATAATGAACACAGATGTGTGATGGTCTTTTGGAGGCAAGGAAATCCAAAGACACCTCGAAGGTCTGGGAAGTACTAAATCGATCCTTTTTTGCTGACTCCTCCGGTCCTAAAGTTGAAGCCTTAATTCCAATGGATGCGTGGGCAAGTAATTGTTCTAAAAATGTTTTTTTTCTGATATGTATGGAGACATTCCTGTGAATCAGATCTCACTACTCCTTTGGATATCGGAGCACAACTCTATTTCCAACAATGAATTAATTTTAGTGATCCATTGGAGCCACTCTGAGAAGGTCCCTGGGTCCTGATGGTGTCCTTATTTATATTTTTAAAGAAAATGTTCCTTTATGGCCACTGCTCCTTAGGAATCTTCTGCAAGCAGCAGGGGTTGGCCCTATTACAGCTTCCTGAAAGGACGTAAGTATAGTGCCTAATTTAAAAAAAAAGGTGATAGGAACCAATCTAATTCCTACCGCCTAATTTCTTTATTGAATGTAAATAAGATGGGCAACACAATAACCCATCTGAAGACAGAATATTTGAAACTATAAGGTAGGGTGCTAACTAGGGGATTCCTTCTGAAATTAGTGGTAAAAGTTGTTTATATGAACAAAAATAATCAAAGTTTGAATTAAGATGTTCAATCAAAAAGGATATTAATCTGACAAGCAATATGAAAAAGAGGTGCACACAAATTTATGTCAGGTAATTCAAATGTGTTATTAGCATGTGTGTGTATTATTTGGGATGCAACAATAATAAAACCCAACAAATAATAATCTTGTGTATTAGATTAAAGGTACTAAGAAAGTCTGACTGTCCCATGAAAGTCCACTCTGATTAGCTGGGATCCTTTTGAGTGTGTATATTCTTCTGTCCAGACATACAGTAATTCACAAGTAAAAAGTGGAACAGCGTTGATGTTTCGGCCTCCTAGGTCATAAGTATACAAGTCCATCTTAAGGACCAACAATGTAAGTAGGGTTTCATGGTGACTTGAGTTGACACAGAAATGTAGCTGCAATATACCAGCTCGTGCCAATTTACATAAAGTAGTAACAAAATAGTCAATCGACTGGGGTCTTAATGGATTCCCAGTTAAAATCTTTTTTAGAAATAGTACATATATGTGGCTCTGCAAGTTGTTGAGTGAGAGCTGGGTCATGGTCAACTTTAGAACCGGCAAAACATGCATGAATCTTGGAGACTTTTGTATGAACTTTAATCGAACACAAGATTAATGTAGGTTGGATTTTATTATTGTTGTACCCTAAATAATACAAAGACATGGTAATAATACATTTGAATAACATGACAAGATTGTGTACGTCTGTTTCTCTTTGCTTGTCAGATTAATGTTCTATTTCATTGAATATCTTTTTTATTTGAACATCCTTACTCAAACTTTGATTCATTCTGTTGCATACAAATTACATTTACCAGTAAATAATTTAATCCGTAATACCCTTGTTAGCACCTTACCTTACAATTTCTTTGTTGCACTCAACCACAAGATCTTGGGGCGAGTCCTATTATCTTGTTTGGAAAAATGGGCAGCAGAACATAACATTGTATCAGAGGTTCAGTTTATAGGTATGGTTTAGCAGTGTTTTAATCTTTATTTGTTAAATGATAAATATTTCAAGGCCAGGGGAGGAGCCTTACATCTAGCCTTTATGAGACCTCTTCTACGCCTTTGACCTAGTCAACCAGTCCAAACTGTGGTGTATAATAGAAAATATGGAGGTGGAAAAAAACTTTGAACTTTCATTAGGTGTTTATACTGGGGCACCTCAGTGAGAGTCGGCCCACAGGGGGGAGTGCACCTCGTATAGCTCAAATCATGGTGTGAGACAGGGCTGTATTTTGGTCTCATTTTTGTTGTTATGATAAATCAATGGGATGGAGGGCTACTTATCACTTTGAGGAAAGGATCTACCTCTAAAAGGGGAACTGTCCCATACCTATTTTTCTTTTTTATGTGGATCAAATCAAATCAAATCATGAACATTTATAAAGCACGCTACTCACCCGTGCGGGTCTCAAGGAGCTAGGGGGAAGGGAGGTTACTGCTGCTTGAAAAGCCAGGTTTTGAGGAGTCTCCGGAATGTGGAGTGGTCCTGAGGCTGGTGGGGAGGGTGTTCCAGGTTTAGTGTCGGCGGGGATCCAGCGGAAGATCTTGCGGAGCATGCGGAGGGTGAGGAAGCAGGCGGAGGACACAGCGTTGACTTGCTTGGTCATGGTGAGAAGAGGGTCCAAGATGAAGCCGAGGTTGCGGGCGTGGTCTGGGGGGGGGGGTCGGTGCGGTGCCGAGGCCCGTGGGCCACCAGGAGTCGTCCCAAGCGGACGGGGTGTTGCCGAGGATGAGGACTTCCGTTTTGTCAAAGTTCAGCTTTAGGCGGCTGAGCCTCATCCAATCTGCGACGTCCTTCATGCCCTCTTGTAGGTTGGTCTTGCCGCTGGCGGGGTCCTTGGTGAGGGAGATTATAAATTGGGTGTCGTCGGTGTAGGAGGTGATGATGATGTCGTGCTTGCGTACGATGTCGGCGAGGGGGCTCATGTAGACATTGAAGAGTGTCGGGCTGAGCGATGAGCCTTGAGGTACGCCGCAGATGATCTCGGTGGGGTCTGAGCGAAACGGTGGGAGGTAAACTCTTTGACATTGGTTTGAGAGGAAGGAGACGATCCAGTCCAGGGCCTGGCCTTAGATCCCGCTGGAGCGGAGGCGGGTAATTAGGGTGCGGTGACAGACGGTGTCGAAGGCAGCCGAGAAGTCGAGGAGGATGAGGGCGACTGTTTCACCGTTGTCCATCAGGGTTCTGATGTCGTCTGTGACTTAGATGAGGGCGGTTTCAGTGCTGTGGTTGGTTCGGAATCCGGTTTGTGAAGGGTCGAGCCGGTTGTTGTCTTCCAGGAAGGTGGTCAGCTGTTTGTTGACGGTCTTCTCTATTACCTTGGCGGGGAAGGGAAGGAGCGAGATGGGGCGGACGTTTTTCAGGTCGCTCGGGTCAGCCGTAGGTTTCTTTAGTAGGGCGTTGACTTCGGCGTGTTTCCAGCATTCGGGGAAGGTAGCAGAAGAAAAAGAAGAGTTGATGACGGCCTGGAGGTGCGGGGCGATGATGTCGTCGGCTTTATTGAAGATGAAGTGAGGGCAGGGGTCCGAAGGGGTGCCGGAGTGGATAGAGTTCATGGTGGTTTTGGTTTCTTCAGTGTTGATGTGGGTCCAGTCGTTGAGGGTGATGGGTTTGGTGATGCTTGGTTGGGTCTGGTGTCCGAAGCTGTCGTGGAGGTCGCTGATCTTGCGATGGAAGAAGGTGGCGAGAGAGTTGCACAAGTCTTGTGAGGGCGAGACGGCGTTAGCGTTGGCGTTGGGGTTAGAGAACTCTTTGACGATGCTAAAAAGTTCTCTGCTGTTGTGGCTGTTTTTGTCCAGTCTGTCGGTGAAAAAGTTCCTTTTGGCAGCGCGGATCAGGTGGTGGTGTTCGCGGGTTGCGTTTTTGAGGGCGGTCATGTTGTCGGCGGTGTTGTCCTTGCGCCAGGCCTTCGAGGGCGCGACAAGTTTTCTTCGATTCTTTGAGGGTGTCAGAGAACCAGAGAGGTTTTTTGGTGATGGCCTGTTGATGCGTGCGTCTGAGGGGAGCAAGGTTGTCTGCGCAGTTGGAGATCCAGTTCGAGAGGCTGAGGGCTGCGTCGTCGGGGTCGGTGGTTGTCGACTTTGGTCGATTTTGTCCTTATCACCAGAACAGCAAACCGCTTTCAGTTGCTGCTCAACTTATTTTTATCATTCATGGAAAGTGTGACCTAAAGGTACATTTTAATAAATCTTTCATCATGGCCTGTGGTCCTCCTAATACAAGGTTTAAATCTTACACATTAGTGGGCTTTGTGTTTGGCAAGGTAAAATATTTTAATTAATTCGGAATTATTTTTTACTCAGGTTTAAATTGCAGCTCCTTTTTAAATTCTAGATTACAACAGTTATTTAAAGCTATGGAGGCTGTTTTTTGCTTTTTCTGCAGGTTAGCGCACAAACATGTGTGAATTGATTCAAATCTACAAGAGTATATTTTTACCGGTGTGGCTATATGTGGCTGATATTTGGGGTTATAACAATCCAGCAACCCTTCAAAGGATTGAGAATGGTTTTATCTGCAGACTTTTATCAGTCTTTCGTAGCACTGACACATTGCACACACAGACTTAGGCCTGTCATTTTTGGAATACAGTGTTGGTCTAGCTCCTTTATTGTTATGGATTAACAGTTGGTGCAAACCGAAAGATGACTGGTTACGGTTGTTTTTAATAGGATTGTTTAGAACTTGATAAAATAGACCAAATTTCCTGGATAGCCTTTGTGAGGCAAGTATTTTTTTTAAGTTGGGTATGCCTGAATTGTTTTTGAACCCTACTTGAACAGATGCTAGCTCAAAAGAACTTGATAAATCACTTTATTACAGCCCGGGCTCTAATGAGAAAAATAGGAAGGCACAATTTATGAAGTTAGTAATACATTATACACCTGTTTCTGCTACTCTGGGGCTGGAACCTTATTTGGAACCCATACCTAATCCCATTTTTAGATGTTATCTCACCTGTCTATGCCTGGGCACTTTGCACTTTTGACGTGCCTTTTCCGGTATAAAGATCTTAGCCAGTGGTACATCCAAAACGCCCATGTGATATGGTCTAACAAAGCACTGTGCACTTTTTACTGTTTTTTTTGTTCATATTCTGCTCTGCAGATGTCCTTTATAGTCCCTATTTTGCGAGAAGCGTATATTAGGCATTATCTGACTGGCATGACCTTTCTACAACATCTAAGCAAGCCACATATCTGGCATCCATTATTTAATTTTATTAGAACTGGCCATAGATCCAGGAAGCCACATGAAGCACCAAAAGATGTACTGTATTATGAATACCCTTTAGTTTTTATGTAATTAAAAAAAGTATTGGATAATTAATACAATTAAGAATAGATTTTCTTGCTTTTAAATTGTTTATGATCTTATACTTTTTTACCTAGGCTATTGTTAGTGAATCATATTGCTTCGAAATGGGGTATATTGATTACTGTTTGTATTTTATGAATTTTGTTTATTTGAACTTTTATGGCTTGCAACTGAATAAATATTAATGATTGACTGTCGAACTGACTGAGTGAGTACAGGATGTGGTAGTACAGGACTATTCTTTTATTGCTCATACGTGTCTTAGTAATTCAACCATGAACCATTCAAGCCCCTGTTAGTGAAAGTGCAAAAACGACACAGCCCTTTCTCTGTCTAGTAAGTGTATACACATATTTCCTGAATATTCCCATTTTATTCTGATTTTAGATGTTTTGAGGCAAATACACAGAGGTATGCATGTCTATGTGAATAAGTATCACAGGAGCACCACTTAAAATGCTCCAAAATGCCTTTGTGGATAGGCTCCATGGTGTGATGATAGTTTGTTTTGAGATGGATTGTGATTTGATTGTTCAAACACTTTCCCATGCTCAGACAAAGACAAATTGCCTGATGAAAAGGATATCAAACTGAGCAGCAGTTTCTATTACCATCAGATTGATTTACTTGTATATTTCGCATGGAATATGTAATTTCATTGAATGTTGAGAAATTAATAGGTGTACCATTAATTTCATGAACAGTGTTTTCAAAATGCTGCTCGTTTTGCCCCTATGTCTGTTTCCGCAGCTGTAGTGGACTGTGCCAGAAAGTCTTTAATAGCAGCCAATCATTTGTGCACCAGAGAGAGTAAAGCACAGGCACAGTCTAAAGCAGTGTACACTTGCATTCCTCTGCAGAAAGCTGCTCACCTTTTGGGATGCCCAGCAGTACTCTGCGTAGGCCATCTTAGCCCGCAACCAGCTCAGTGCACCTGCAGGCTCCTCGGTGGTTTCTGAAAAGCGCTGTACTACTGAATACTGACACCAACAATATTGTGGTACAAGAACATTGAGGACAGAATTGGAAGGACAAAATGTTGAAGGGAAAATGCATGAAGGGAAGTGTATATTTACTATTCCTGCCTGCACTCCTACATACCTTGAAGATATTTGTATCACGTCGGTACGTACTTGCAGAATTAGGTATAGAAAATCTAGACTTTCCTGTTGATCGTTCATTTTTTAAACTGCTTTGTCTCATCCAAAAAATGTTTTCAATATTTTCAAAATTTACAGGGCACACCCTTAAAAGATATCACAAGACAATGACTTACAATTCAAAGCACTGTAGGCAAAGATCTATTACGTCAAAGCTAATAAGCTATTGGCAGTAGACGTCTTTTCACAAACGGCTCATGCCTATATTTGGTAGTTCATGATCTACGACAAAAATTGCAACCCTTGAGGAACAATTTGGGGTAAATTATCTGAGATCCTACACCAATAATTAATGTGCAGGTGACAACATGGCCTGCTACCTAAGGATTAATCTTTGTTTTAGCATCCTCGTGATGAAGAGCCCTGATTAGAATCACCCCAAAAGCCTTGCTATTTTAAATCTGTCTGAAGCTTTTGACACAGTATATGAATTTACTATACTTTCTACCATGCCTTATTTTTGTATTTCTGGTACTGCCTGGTGTAGTGACATCTTGTATATCACCAGATTATTACAATCTCGCTTTGTTCTCATTATTTTTATTTTGTTTTTTACTGTTGATTTTAAATTCGTAGTCAAATGTGTGTTTGTATGTGTAGGACTGCATGTGTACTTCATTGTATGTGTTCGTGTGTGTATGTGTGCGACTTGTGCTCAGAAAACACGTTTTGATCTCTCTTGCTTTTATGATATGTGGGACCTAAACAGAAATTAGAAGAATTAGCTCAATAGGACCAGCACACAGGCTAGAATATTATTGCACCCCGACATAAAGCCTAGATAAAGCTCATAGGCCCACCAAGGTGGACAGTGAAATAAATTTTAGTTGAGCAAACGGTACACATAAAACGTTGGATGGGGTGGTTTTGATAAACACTTGACAAAGAATGTAATGTAGTGTGACCTAATCAAAAAGGCATCCGAGCACTGTACAGGATCAAAAGCAAGCACAAAGTCAACCAGTGATAGGAGAGTTGACTGGTTTGTGAGCTGTCATGCATTGTGACGTACGGTTCTTTAAAGAAGTGTGTCTTTGACATTTGTTTTGCTGTATTGTATTTTGCACTGGCGATGTGTTGTTTTTGTGCTTGTGTTTGTGGAAAATATTGCAACATGATGTTTTGAGGTGCCCTGCGTTCTGGATTAACAGTTTCACTGTGTTATGTCCCGTCTTATTTTAATTGTGTTGATATGTAGCTTTGTGTTGTAATGTGTGTTATGCTGTTATTTTCTATTGTTCACTTTAGTGATGTCAACAAATACTGTTAAATGTCTATCCTAAAGTTGCACATGCGTTTAAAACATTCCCCTGACACCCGAGCATTCACTACTGTCTCAGGATGGAAAATACGGCTTCGCTAGCTACTCACATGTTTAACACACCAACCACCCCAAAATGGTGGTGGAGAGTAGATCTTACACTAGCACCTTTGGTGCTCACTGTATGTATGCATGCATGTCAAAAGTAGAGCAAGGGACTCAAATCTGCTTTAAACATGTCTAAACAATGAGGTTTCAAATCAGTTTCACTTTCTCTTCTTCGTCTCCTTCCCATTCTATCTTCCCATTTCCATGTATCTACACAAATTCAAACAAAACGCCCCATTGAAGTGTTCTGAATTAGCTTGATCTGAAACTACAGATATCTTTGGTCAGGCTGGCTGGCGGCGAACTCTATAAGCTTCCAGCTGAATTGTGTACTTCAAAGCTACGCTTGAAAGCGGATTCGATCCAGTGGCGTGGGGAGTGTGTTGCGGACCGTAGTGCCACACCCATTGTTTGAACTGTGAAATGCAACAATAATAGAGGGTTCAGTGGTCCTCTGACCAACTGCACCTGCTGCACCAAGAGAAACTATGCCCATGCTTCAAGCCGTCTTAGGAGTGGTGTGACTGACTCAAACTGGTTCAGTTCCACGCATTCATTTCATGATATGTACCAACACACGTCAATAGGCATGTGCTACATGATAACAATAAACAAAACTAGAGTACCAGCGAGCACTACTACTCTTGAATAGCCATATTCTTACAAATTTGAATGTTCCTCCGTTTCCCCCCACTAGTAGCCGCTGCACCTTGGTGGTAGTTATGGCAAGAGATGGACACCAGAGAACACCCATTTCCAGTCATTTGACCAGAAGACGTTGTCAGAGCACCACCGGGAAGTCGCTGGAAGCCAATTGAATTACACCCTTTGAGGCAACCAAACAAGAAAATTCACTCAAAGCTTCTTCCAAATCTCCTATTTGCTTTCTATTAGGCCTTTCAGCAGCTTTTCTAAGTGATTGGTAGTTACTGCAGACACAGGCGTTCCATCCATACCACAGGTGCCTGGGATAATACTTCAGAACCTTTGGCTTTCTTTATCTGCAAGATAACTGTTTTTGTCCTTATTAGGTGCCCTCTTTCGGGCAGCATGCAATTAGCACTTGGACCTTCATTCTAAGAGGCCTTTTTATTCCGATGGGGCTGTTAGTGCTGTAGATTTTGGTTCTTTTATCTCACGATTTAAGCTGCTAAAAGCAAGAAGTGCCTTGGGGTGAGATTCTGGGAGGAAATGGGGACTAACCAGGGTGATCAGGACCAGGATTCCCAACGTTTTTAGTAATTCCTAAATCTAATGTGACCCTCAGGCATGGCCACCGGAATTATGCAGCAGGGGAGGGTGAAATTATGCAGCAGGGTAAATTAAGCAGCACCATTTGTGCAGCATGATTCGCCACATTTTAGGATAGAATTACTTCATTATTTTTTATTTTTACACTTAACCAGGGGTGGCTCATCTGCTAGGGCGGAGGAGCATCACCTCCCCACCCACCCCCCAGCAGCAGCAGGTGCCAAACTTCTACAATACAACAATAATAAAATATGCTTCTTATCGTATTGTAGAAGAGGTGGGACCATGGGCTGTGACGTGCACAGAGGGGGAATGCTCAGCACTCACCCTCAGTGCGCATGTATGTTTGGCTGGATGTCTCAGGCCGGCCAAACATACATGCACACTAAGCTCTGTCCAACCCGGCAACGCAGTGCCAGGTTGGAGAGAGGAGGCAGACTCTCCCAGTTTGCCTGGGAGCGCGCCTGCTGGATGCTCCGACCAATCTGAACCCTGCTGCAACAGCATGACAGCAGCATTCAGATCTGCACGGTGGTGGCGGCGACAGAGGATTCAGGTACGTTTTTTTTTCTATTGTTCATTTTTCTCTACCCCTGCGCAGCCCCACCCCACCATGTGCCGCAAGCCACTCCTGCACTTAACACTATGTGCATTGCTTGTACCACATTAGGTCCACTTTAACACACAAACATGGCAATAAACAGACATTTGACCACTCAGCCTTTGCAGAGTGCCTTCGACTGCGCGTCCATGTGTTGGTGTGTTTTTTAGAAACGTTTGAATTATTTGAGATAGAAACTATTTTTTTGTTAAAATCAGCAGATTGTGCGGCAAATGTGACAAATCCATATTTATACAAAAAAACTATTCGACCGCACAATTGTTTAGTTCCAGTGGCCCTGCCCTCAATCAGTAATCTTCCCACCCACCCACCCCGGTAACTTTGTTGGACAATTACTAGCCACATTACCAGGGCACTCATACAGAGCCCCCCCAGACCTATCTTGACAAAAAGTGGTTCGGAGAACTTCAAACCCTTTAACCAGCGATAGCTCCCAATCTCCAGGCTGCTCATGACAATTACTTGAAAACCAGAATATAAATCTTACTACCTCAAACAATGCATTAACATTAACAAGTCAGCGAGCATGGGACCAAGGAGGAGATTTCTCATCTAAAGCAATAATGCCCTGCTGAAACATACAATAATGTGTTAATTAAATTATGATTTTAATGCATGCAATGTTTGGACAGTGAGATTTGTTCATGCGTTGTGTACCTTAGTGCTAAAGACCCACGTGGTAGACAGCCATCGGAGAACTTTATTGCTCCTATGACACATGCCATTGTGTAATCAAGGGCACTATGTATTTTAAACATTTCCGAAACAAAAAGATCTCTATTTGCTTTTCTCTGAATTGTGGCACAAGCTGTTCTGGGAACATGGTTTCCCTGCACACAGAGGTGGACAGGCCTCTTGGGAAATTGAGAAATTGTGCAACACGCGAAGGACACAGGAAGTCCAGTCACGCAGGGACAGAGTCACCTAAGTGCTAAATTATTATTATAGAATTGAATAAAACTTGTAAATATACTGAGACAATGAAATGCGAAATATATGTAAATGGACAATACTTTACTGTCTTCCACAAGCACATTGCTGAATCTCATAAAGAAATAGTCTAATACATTATCTTGCATTCCATTGTCCTAAGGTAGCTCCCGGTTTTGACAGTTGACCAAAATATCGTTGTTCTCAGCAAATCACTTTATTTCCTTTTACATTTTTAATATAGTTGTATGATTAAACATGCTGTTGTCTGCAGCTGCTGGAGCTTTATTTTCGAACCTCATCACACTGTAGCGCAGTAATTTGGTTTTAAATATATCCCACACCAGTGCTTAATTTGTGCTTGTTGTTTCCGGTGCTGAGCACCAGCACTTATTTTTGAGGGCTGGTGCTTATTCTTCTGCCTCAAGCATTTGCTGCGAGCAAAAGACACATTTGGGAAAGGCGGAGGAAGAGAAAAACGAAAAAGCGTCACAATTAGAGAAAGCAGAAAGCTGCATGAGTAAGATGAAGGGGAAGGGAGTGGCTTTAAATGTATTGAAGAGGCCCGAGATGGCTTCTGGATTATGCTGCCTCAGTATTCCTTGTCCCGACATTTAATTGCAGCAGTCGCATGTTTAAGAGGGGTGCTTTGGGCACCAGCACGTATTCATTTACAAATTAAGCACTGTCCCACACACACACACACACACCTTACTGTTATTTATACACCACCTTATTTTCAAATGTTATGCTACATCAATTATATTTACTCTATGCACATATGCACCACTTTCTGGCACTTTAGTAATTGACATAACCAACTAAAAACGATACTAGGTTTGAGGGATAGTTGCACGTATGCCACTAAAGAAAATATTTGATTTGCATGTCACAAACCCCGGTAAGGCCAACTTGAACATAGGCAAAATCAGAACCATGAGTGGGTAGTAGTAATATCTGTTATTTGAAGCACTTAGAAAGGGCAGAAGTACGATAGGAACCTCTGTATAAATAAATATTAAGCAATACAATTTCATATTTATTATATTTCGTCTGGGACTTAATAATTAGGGGTATAGCTTCAAGGGGGATGTTTGAGGTGTTACTCTCCCTACTAAATTTATTTTCTGGCATATAGTTGGGTACAGGTGTTTTCAGTCGAGAATGGTAAGGTGTCTATCGGATTTCACCAGGAATTTTTACACATGCATGGACAAAAAAAACTCTCTCTCTCTGTTGAAAGTATTAAAAAAGTTTGGTAAGTTTACAAAATATTGGCCCTCATTACAATCCTGGCGGTAAATGCCACTTACTGCCGTGCAGAAGACCGCCAACATACCGCTGCGGCCGAGGAATTCCTCTACAGCTATTACGACCCACAGCTTGGAATCCGCCATAATCCAGACACCCACACAAGTCCGCCACACCAAAGGTCAGTGATAAACTGGCGATAACAAAACCTCGACCGTCACGCCAACAGGAATACGTACACAGTATCACGACCCACGAATCATCGCGGCGGTCTTTCAACCGCGGTATTCCATTGGCGGTACACACCGACGCGCTCAAAATACACACACACTTACAAAACACCACCACATTGGACAATTCAAAATACACACACCTGACACACATACACACATCACACCCACAACACTATAAAACACACACCCACATCACCCAAACCCTTGCTACCAGAATTTTGAAACCATGCCAGAGAGAGACACCACCATAAACACCAGCATCCACAGACACACAACACAATCACTTACACAACATCCACACACCTCAAACAACCCACAACAACACATTCCGTCACACATCACAACACATTCCGTCACACATCACCCACACCACATCATGGCACCTCAACAACACCCCAGGTTCTCCGAGGAGGAGCTCACGGTCATGGTGGAGGAAATCGTCTGGGTAGAGCCACAGCTATTCGGATCACAGGTGCAGCACACCTCCATTGCAAGGAAGATGGAGCTATGGCACAGAACGGTCGACAGGGTCGACGCAGTGGGACAGCACCCAAGAAATAGGGATGACATCAGGAAGAGGTGGAACGACCTATGGGGGAAGGTGCGTTCCGTGGTCTCTAGACACCAGATTGCTGTACAGAGGACTGGTGGTGGACCCCCACCTCCTCCCCCATAACTACATCCTGAGGGCCTCACAGAAGTAGCAGGAGGACTGGACTCTGGTAAGTCAAATCTTTACTACCTCATCCCCCCACCCTACCTGCATGCCATCACATACTCCCACCCTCACCCCCATCACTCCAACACCTCACATATGTCCCACTATCACAACCCACCCATCCCAATACCAAGCCCTGCATGCAACACCTAAGCATGGACACCACAGATACTCACCCAGGCCCCAAACTAAATATCACACAAGGACCAAGACAAGAATACAAGCACTGGAGTACAGGGTCACTCACCCATTGCACAAGTTGGCACACACAGATGCAATAATCATGCCTGTTTTACCCCTGCAGGACCCCAACCCAACGTCACTGGACAGGAGGTACCAGACATATCAAATCCCCCCCACAGAATAGACCCACAGTGATGACAGCAGCTCTGCACAACTGGATCAAGATGACATGACCGGCCCATCAGGGACCTCAGGACAGTCGGTTCCCCTGACAC
Organism: Pleurodeles waltl; assembly: GCF_031143425.1. Taxonomy (NCBI): domain Eukaryota; kingdom Metazoa; phylum Chordata; class Amphibia; order Caudata; family Salamandridae; genus Pleurodeles; species Pleurodeles waltl. The sequence goes on from NC_090443.1 coordinate 535,441,289, forward strand.
TGGCACAAGCCACCACAGACCCTCCCCCCTCAGGAAACACCAGCACAGCACCCACCCAGTGGGCCCATCCCTCTGTCCCCAGAACACGTCAATCAGCAGTGTGTCCACCACTACAGGGAACCCAGGCAAACCCACCAACCCAAGAAAATCAGACCTGGGGGCAGTGGGCACACGGTTCAGGGGACAGAGTCTCAGTAAAACAGGGAAGCTCGGAGGACTGCTGTGCGACAGTGGGAGGAAAGGCCCAGGGAACCCACTCTCCAACATCATGGGAGCATACTATCATTCCCAGGAGACAATGGCAACAGTACTGGCCAAGTTTCAGGAGACCCAGCTGCTGCAGGAGGAACACTATCTGGGGATCAGGGAGGACCAGAAGTCCATAAACAGCACCCTGGTCACCATTGCAGGGGTGCTGCAAGACCTTGTCACCACCAGGAGGGACACTGTGGCACAACAAAGGGCCCCTGACACTAGCCTGGACGATGAACAGCCCTCCACCTCCGCCGGTGCTAGTGGACAGGAGGCACTGCCACAGGAACACGATACCAGCACCCCCCCCACCCCTGCAGATGGAGAACCACCCCGCAAACAGTCCCTGATATCCAGGAACAAGACAGAACATTGCCAAGACCCCCGCCAGGAAATTAACCTCTCCCCCCCCCCCCCCGAATGTCACCCTTCTGTCCCACTTTGTCATCTTGTCCATCCTTAAACTGCCATTGCTCCACTTCCTATGCCCCTTTGGACAATGCACCTGTGAAACAAATAGACTGGACTCTGCCATGGACATTCCTCCACCATCCCCCCTGCCCATTTTACAACCCCCTCCACTTATTTGCACAGAAATAAACACACTTCAATCACAAAACAATCTGGAGTCAGTCAGGGTCCACACACTGAGTGAAAATGACAGACTTCTGCTAGCTCCAATAATAGTATGAGATATGGGAGGAAGTGACATCTTACCTGTGTCTAACTGGAAGTATTGCATGATTATGTTTCGGTTGTCAATATCCTCTTCTTCTGCCTCCTCTTCTTCACTGTCCACAGCTGCCACAGGAACACCAGCTGGCCCATCCTCCTGCAGAAAAGGCACCTGGCTTTGCAAAGCCAGCTTATGCAGCATACAGCAGGCCACGATGATCTGGAACACCTTCTTTGGTGAGTAGTAGAGAGAACCACCTGTCATATGGAGGCACCGGAATCTGGCCTTCAGGAGGCCAAAGGTGCATTCAATCACCCTCCTAGTTCGCCCATGTGCCTCATTGTAGCATTCCTCTGCCCTGGTCCTGGATTTCTCACTGGAGTCAGTAGCCATGACAGGTTGGGGGTAACCAGAGTCAACTGCAAATATGGAGGGACAACTGTTAGACACACTAACCCTTAGGGACAATCCCATACCTAGACACCTATTCACACTGTATAGGGTCCTTGACCTCACCTATTAGCCACACACAGTGCCTCTGGAGTTGCCCCATCACATAAGGGATGCTGCTATTCCGCAAATTGTAAGGGTCCTGCACTGAGCTAGGAAACTTGGCATTCAGATGGGAGATGTACTGGTCTGCCAAATACACCATCTGCACATTCATAGAATGGTAGCTCTTCCGGTTTCTGTACACCTATTCACTCCTGCGGGGGGGGGGGGTGAGGTACCAGGGACACATGGCACCAATGATGTTGGGGATATGTCCCGGGGCATAGAAGTCACCTTTCACTGTGGGCAAATCCTCCACCAGAGGGAACACGATGTAGCTGCGCATGTGTTTCAGCAGGGCAGACAACACTATGGACAACACGTTAGAGAACACTGGCTGGGACATCCCTGGTGCAATGGCCACTGTTGTTTGAAAGGAACCACTTGGCAGGAAATGGAGTACTGACAGGACCTGCACTAGAAGGGGGGATTCCTGTGGGATGGCGGCTAGCTGACATCAGGTCTGGCTCCAACTGGGCACACAGTTCATGGATTGTTGCACGATCAAGTCTGTAGGTGACTATTATGTGTCTCTCTTCCATTGTCGACAGGTCCACCAGAGGTCTGTACACCGGAGGATGCCACCATCTCATCATCTGCCCCAGCAGACGTGCCCAATGGTACCAGAACAGCGAGCAGAGAGTCAGCCAAAACTGAGGTATCACAAAATGTGATTTGCACACATTTATTAATCCGCAATGTGCCTCTAACTGTAATGATTTTCCTTTTCCCCTGTACTATTCCTCTAGGTCAGCGCCCACCACCAGAAGAAGGCTATTTGACGTGCCATCGCCAAGGACGTCCGGACCCTGGGGGTCCACCACAGATGGAGCACCCACTGCCATAAAAGATGGGAGGACCTGCACCGCTGGAGTAAGAAGGCGGCGGAGGCCCAGCTGGGGATGGCCTCCCAACGTGGGAGGGGTGCCCATTGCACCATGACCCCCCTGATGTTCCGGATCCTGGCGGTGACGTATTCGGAGTTGGATGGGCACTTGAAGGCATCACAGCAGCCACAAGGGGGTGAGTAGACTCTCATTCAGTGGATTTTGTGCGCATTATGAGGTGTCTGGGTGGGGGAGGTGGGCAGTGGGTTCCCCTAGGCCAGGGTGATTTTGGTAGGCAAGGTCCCTTGTGTGGCAGGCTCTGTGGTACCCCAGCCCCACTAGTGGTCAGTGCCATCTACACCTAGTCAGGCTCCTGGGACTTCCAGGTGTGCAGCAACCAGGCTTAGGCCTTGTACCCCATGGGCATGTGATTAATCTGGGAACTATAAGTGCATGGCGTAGTGCAGAGGGCTGCTGTGTCTGTTGTGTCCGCCAACGGTAGTGGTGTTGCATGCACTGAACATGTCTTTCTCCTGTCACCCCCCCTCCCCCCTCCCCCCCTCTTTTTGTGGTCTCCCTGTTCTTGTGTGCAATAGCATCATCAGGCAGAGGAGCATTGGCATGAGAGCAGGAGGAAGCTGCATCCCACTTGGCCCTGGAGGGCGAAACGATGGAGTCTGAAGCCACCAGTGGGACGGAGGGTGAGGGGTGCTCCATGGCAGGGACAGGAGCAGAGACCAGCTACAGCGACTCCTCTTCTGATGGGAGCTTCCTTGAAGTGGTGGGCACCTCTGTGCCCACTGCATCAACAGGTACAGCCGCCACCCCCCCTACCACCACCACCCTCCCAGCAGCCCCTCAGTGTGTGTGTCCCGTGTCCGCTCACCCCGGAGGGTGGGCATCTCCTTCGCCCCAGGCACCTCAGGCCCTACCCCAGTTACCCCTGCTGCCCTCAGTAAGGAGGCTATTGACCTCCTGAGATTCCTCACTGTTGGGCACTCAACCATTCTGATGCCATCCAGGGTGTTGAGGCATTTGCAACAAACAAATGCATACCTGGAGGGCATTAATTCTGGCGTGGCCCAACAGAGAGCATTTCAGGCTCTGGCCTCAGCACTGATGGCAGCCATTGTCCCTGTGTCCAGCCTCCCCCTCCAACTTCCTCCACCCAGACCCAATCCCCTGTACCTCATCAGCCTATCCCAAGCACAACATCAGACCAGCATGCCCACACATCAACACACACGAGTGGCTCAGTCAAACATAAGCACCACACATCTCACAGGCACTCACACAAGCATCATACCCATGTACACATACCAACATCCACTGTGTCCCCCACCTCCACGTCTCCCTCCTCCCTCCCAGTCTCGTCTCCACTCACACCTGCATGCACTACATCCTCAGCCACTACCTCCATCACCAGCACGCCCATCACCACATGCTGCTCATGTGCACTCACCTCCCCACTACCATTCACACATCCCCAGTGTCCTCTCCCAGTGGGTCTGTGAGCTCTCCTCCCAAAGTACACAAACTCAGCCACACACCCACCCAACAGCCATCCACCTCACAACAGCCTCCAGCCCATGCACCTTCACCAACATTCAACAGACGTACACCTCCTACAATCACTACCTCTACCTCTACCTCCCAAACCCCCTCCATCTACCCGTCCGTGTGTCTAAAAAAAAATTAAAAATAAAAATTCCTGGGTAACATTGACCTGTTCGCTACACCTTACCCCCCCCCCCCCTGTCCTTCCCCTAGGGCCAGGCTTTCCAGGTCCCAGCCCAGCACCTAGGCCACCACATCCCCAGGCACAGTGGTGCCAGCAACTGCGGGGTCATGGAGTGTGCCAACCATCAGGGCTGCCAGTATGGCACAGAGCGTGGGCAAGGACATTCCGCCACCTGCCAAGGTGAAAAAGGTGCCCAAATCCCAGAGGGAGAAGCCGAAAACACCTGCCACCAAGGGGTCAGGGAAAACGAAAGGGGATAGTGGCAAGACAGCTGCAGCACCATCAAAGGTGGAGAATGGTCAAAAACTGAAGGGCAGGTCAGGAGAGGGCATGGTGGCACCGACTGAGGGACCAGTGTCACACCTTCTGTCAAAGTTGATGCCAACCTGTACGGCAGAGAAAACCACCACCACCACCACAGATCCCACCACCACAGACCCCGCAGCCAGCACTGCCACCACAGACCCCGCAGCCAGCACAGACCCCGCAGCCAGCACCACAAGCACCGCCAGCAGCCCCGCGATGTCCTCAGACAGTGGCACCACCGCAGACATGCCTACCATCCCCAGTGGTCAGTCGTCGAGGCTGGTGGTGAGTTCCAGGACCCTGGGCAGCTTCTATGAAGCATCATAGTCATCACCTGCATTTGGAATGCGAAGCCGCAGCAGTGTCGGGTATGTCTCTGCCTCCATGACATATCATGCTACCTGTACCTCAGCAATCTCGTGGCACACACACCCAGGCGAGTGTATTGTTCCGGCCACACTGCACGTGGAGCACTCTGGGCACCAAGCCCCCTCCAGAACCAGTGGAGTATCACATCCACTACCTCAGTCCATGGCAGGATGAAGCCCTCTGGGCACCATGCCCAGTCCAGAACCAGTGGAGACTGTTATCCACAACAGACTGTGGCTTTGCACTCCCCAGGATAAAGCAGTGGGCCAACCACCCACTGGAAAGAGTTGACTGTGGCTTTGCACTCCCCCTCGTGGAGCAGTGGCATTGTGCGTTCATCAGGCTGAGGCACCCCCCCTCCCCCTGAGGTGCCTGTATATTTTCTATGTGATGCCCCTCCAGTGTTCACTCCGTTTGGAGTCAGGTATCTAGTGTGGGCCTCGCCTTGCATTTTAGGCCCAGAGGTCCACAGACAATGATTGGTGCACTATCCGGACTTGTGTAGCTGGTGTACATAATTGTATATACTGGATTTAGCATTTTGATAAATATATTTCACGTGATTACATTTGTTCAAATCATTTCCTTTTGTCCTTGCATTCTTCCTGGGGGGCTGGGGGGCGTATATGTAATGTTGCAGCATGTATTTCTGTGTATGATGGTGAGGGTGTTGCGTGTGTGTGTCACTCTTTTCCCTCCCCCCTCCACTGTGTTGTAGGTGCAGTACTCACCGTGGTCATCACCCCCGTCGTTGGAGCTCCTGATAGAGGACCAGGAAGACCATCGCCGGCAGTATCTGCAATTCAGGCTCCATAGCGTCCTGGTTCCTCGTGGGGTGTGGAGAGGTGAGTGTTTTTCCCTTCTGTGTACTGTTTCCGCCGTGTTTTCATTCGCATTGGTTCCACCACTGAAAAGGTGGCGGATAGGCCTGTTGTGATAGGGTGGGTGGTACATTGTCTCCCGCCTGTCTGTTGGGAGGGCCGCCGCGCTGTTTGTTTGTACCGCCGTGGTGGTCGGAGTGTTAAAGTGGCTGTCTATGTTGGCGGTTTCCACCACGGTCCTAATCCCATTTTTTTTCTGCCAGCCTGTTGGCGGTATTACCGCCACTTTAACACCAACCGCCAGGGTTGTAATGAGGGCGATTGTGTTTTCCTTCATTTAATACCCCTACCAATCTGCATTAGTCTCCCATTCAGCTGCCCCTTGGTCTCTCATGTCGGTATATTGTATTTTTACATTGCATGCTGGCGTGATTGTTGAAAAATCTGAAGCTTACACCTCCCCAATCTTACTGACCAAGCTACGCCCCTGGTAATAAAAACCATAAAAGAATCTCTTGTTAAATCTTGCTGCTGCTATAGGAATGTTTTCTCTAAAGATCTATTCTGCCCCTGGTGGCACGCAGTGGTAAAACAAAACATGAGGGGATCCAAGCAAAGTACATGGAAGGGGTACCCCCTGCAGCCCACCAACTATCACTTTGTTCAATGTACCGTGCTAAGGAGACCCCCTGGAGCTCAGCCCCTCCCCCAGTACCGCTGGGGCTGCAAGGGCCAATGTTACACCACTACTTGCACATATATTGACTATAGCTATAGAATAGCATCAATATTGGCAACTAAAATATTATAGGGGTAAGCAATTACATATTAAGTATAGATTTACTATTGTTAACTCTACATCTACGTACCTTGAAGCTATATATATATATATATATATATATATATATATAACATCAAGGTATATCTGTATGTGTGTATGACAAAGCACCCGCTATAGTAAAAATCATGTGTTCTAATTGGGCCATTTATAGGTTCATTCTTTAAAAAAAAAAATGAAATCTATTGTTTGAAGCAAACTTTGTTTTAGACAGATCAATGCAATGGGGTCTATATTAAGTCCAACTCAATAATTAAGGGCAGAATTCCACTAGATCCCTTGAATTACCCATAAAACAAATAATTTAAACCAGAAAAAGGAGACCCAAGTAGAGCAACCAAAAGTGAAAACCCACTGTCAACGAGCTTATGGGTTCTGCAAGTTCAAAAACCTATAGCTCAATTCAAAATAAGTAAACAAAGATTTGCTGAATTCTTAGCTTAAACAGGCAGGCAACACCGTTAACGCAGTACAGGAGAAAACATTTTTCCTTCCTCTCAAAAGGTAACAAGTAACTACCGATCATTTTATGAAATAAATAAAAACACATGTTTTCTTGAAGCAACTGAATAGGGACAACTGTCAAATGTATTAACTGGCATGCAGGAAGTCGATTTTATCAACTTACAGCAATATGTTTTTTGCCAGATCTGAATATATTATGATCCACATGCCGTTGGTCTGTCAATTCTCCAGTTATCTTCTATATTCTGATTAGCCACCGAAATTAAAAGTTGTGCGTTTTTTCACTTCATTTTGAAGTGCTTGCCAATAAATGACTCTCTGGAAGAATGGTTATCTAAAAGAACGGGTGATGATTACATTTTTGAAGATGTGATTGAACCGGACTTTGAATATTACATTAATGGGGTTGGGAAACTGTGTTGGCCAATTATTGGAAGTCCTATTAACATTTAATAGGATAGCCCTTATTCTATGAGCTGTCACCCCCAAACATGGCAGTGAACGGCTGGGTCCAATGTCACATGCAATGCCCGGTAAAGATCCTCGGATACTGTTCTGCATTTACCTGTAACTTTGGACCATGAACCACCCTGTAATTTAGGACAAATTGTTCCAATAAGTCAAGCCTCAAAGGTGCAACTATGAAACTGACCTTTTGACTGTAAGGGTCGAAACCATTAGGCACAAGGTGATGCCATCCAGCGGAAACAGAATGGATGTGTGGAGTACTATCGCTCCTTTTTAGTCTGTAGTGTTCAGTAACTTCATGAAATACCCAAATATTAACAAGTAGAGACCCCCCCCCCCAGGCAAATTACAATCATTTGTAGTTTCAGACACTTCTTTATGATGTTGTTTTACATTCAAGATTACTTCCAGACATTCTTTGATCCCATAAAATCATCTAGGATTCAGTGGCCTCAAACTAGAGTGTCAATTCAGCGTGTCAAATGAGAAGGTAACGTCAATGTTTTGGCCTGTGGTGGCAGTCAGAGGTCCGTCAGGCCATCATCAGGACACAATGTTGTAAAATAATACCTTCTGAATATGGGACCGCCAGCGTCTGTCTCCATCCGCACCCGGTAAACCTATGCCAACTCACAGGCCGAAACGTCAACATTACCTTCTTATTTGACAGGCTGAGTTGAAAGTCCTTGATATTGCTTGAACTGGGACTGAAAACCAGGCAATTATTGTGAAGGACTATGTCAAGAGGAGAGTAATAACCCCTTCCTGGATCTTATGTTTGGGATTCTATCTTGTGATCTAGGGGGTTATATACAATGTTGTTGTTGTTTAGATGGACATTCGTTGGATTAGTTGTACATATTTTTCTAACTTTCTGAACCGTATTGAGTGATATATTGGATTTTAACAGTACAGAATTGTCTTATTAATTAATTAATTGAAGACTGGATCATATGTACACAAACTATATATATAAACATTTCCTCTAGGAGCATTTTTAAGTGAGACACAAACTTTGTAAAAGTGGCATTTTCAAAATTATAATTTAAAATTCGACTTCACCATAAGTAAGGATTTGTAATTACAGTTCCAGAGAAACCAAAAATTAAATGGTTACCTGGTCTCATTTGTAATTACACTTCTAAAATATAATAAGTTAACTCCCATGTTATCCTACGGGAGAGATAGGCTTTGCAGTTATGAAAAACAACTTTAGGAGTTTTTCATTACTGAGACAAGTAAAACTTAAAAGTACATGTCCTACTTTTTAAATACATTGCACACTGCCCTCTGAGCTGTCCAGGATGTAGCCTAGGGTTGATATATATGTATTAAAAAGGAAAGTTTGGGTCTGGCAAAAGGATTACTACTCAGTTTAAAACTGTACACGGGTTGCAATTGCCGGCCTGAGACACGTTTAAAGTGCTACTTAAGTGGATGGCACAATAAGTGCTGCAGGCCCACTACTAGCATTTAATTTACAGGTCCTGGAGACAGGCAATGCCATTTTACTAGGGTACTACAAGTATATTAAATATGTGCCAATTGAGTATAAACCAATTAAATATCTGTTGATGAAAGAGCACAAGCACTTTGGACTCTGCACACTTTACCACTGACAACCAGTGTTAAAGGCCAGCAAAAATGAAGTTGGCAAAAACAGTAGGTCTGAAGGCTAAATGATAGGGGGAAACCACACCAAGGATGCCTGGTCTAACAGTATGTTTATTATATGTAATATGTGCAAATATAAACATAGCTATTTATTATGCAATCCAAATATATGTCAGTTACAAAAACACATGTTCTAGTATTGGATTGATAAAGGAATACTATAAGCCAAATTACTCTGACAGAGATAATTCTGCACAATATGACCACAGAGACAAAGGCCAATATTTATACTTTTTGACGCAAACCAACGCCGGCGTTGGTTTGCGTCAAAAAAATTACCGCCGGCTAACGCCATTCCTACGCACCAGGCAGATGCCTTATTTAAGGATTGACGTCAGAGTAAAAAAAAAAGATTCGAACCAGGCAGCGCCAGCGTAGGGAAAAATGGTGTTGTGAGTCAAGAAAATGGTGCAAGTCAGGTTTGAGTAAAAAAATCATGGCTGAAACCGGACTTGCGCCATTTGTTTACGCACAACCCACATTGAAATGACACCTGTCTTAGCAAAAGAGAGGAGTCATGCCCCCTTGCCCAATGGCCATGCCTAGGGGACTTCTGTCCCTTGGGCATGGCCATTGGGCACAGTGGAATGTAGGGGGGCCCAAGTTAGCCACCCCCTATGCCACTTTAAAAAAAATAGCAAAAATTATACTTACCCCAACTTACCTGGGATGTGTCCCCCCCCAATCCATGGGTGTCCTCCAGGGGTGGGCGAGGGTGGAAGGGGGGTGTCCCTGGGGGCAGGAAAGGGCACCTCTGGACTGCTTCCATGGTCAGAGACCATGGAAGTGGGCCCACATGTCCACTAACGCCTGCCCACACCCAGGCGTTACAATGGCACATTACAGGCTGTGCGCCGTTTATTAAAGCCCACCCCCTCCTGTGCGTCAAAATGACGCAGGAGTATAAATAAGGCACACAGGCCTTAAAGTAATTTTTGGAATGGGATCGTCTACCTTGCATGTCATTAAGCAAGGCGGTTTCCCGCATCCAGAAAAATGACGCACACAGAGGGATTTTGACGTTCGCGGGGGTCGGTGTCACTGTATAAATATGGGCCAAGGTTTGCGGCGAATGTGCGTCAAAATTTTTGACGCACATTCGTCACAGAGTATAAAAATGCCCCAAAGTGTTATACTATGCTGCAGATTGTCTCCGGTGAGTCACCAGAGAAACAGTGATTCTTACAAACCATTTACCTACAAGGCAATATATGCTCACCAGAGATGCACTTTGTACCCGACAATAATTTGTCTGGTGTGTCATATCAAAGACATGTTGACAGCATACATTTCACACTGCATCGTTTTTCCCTGTAGATCCCTCAAGCTCACGAAAACCTTTGACTAAATAACCAGCCACAACCCTCAGTGTGTTAGTGATGCATACACAGCTCACCAAATACCACATACGCTTTGACTTGTGGCATGTTGCTGCCATCCTGGATGCCACTTGGGTCCGTAAGTAGATGCAGACATCGATACAGGATGGGCACAATAAGAGGGTACACCACCCACATCACTCATGACACATACTCCCCTCTTAGAGATGACCATGGATAGCTAGGGAAGACATAATTGATGGTTTCTTGCCATAGCACAGCCAACAAAAAAAAACAGAGGAAATACATTAAGTCACAATCTTGTACTTAATGCACCAAGAGAGTCATCCTCAAATTACTGCTTCATGCATCTTCCTCAGGCAATGTGGGGGGAAAGAAAGTTCACAAGAAAAGTTCACCCACTCCAAACAGTCCTTCTGAAGGCTGCTGTGAATCTTTATAATATTCCCATTAACATTCAATTCACAAACCTTGATCCCTGTAAAGAATCCCTGTTTGTCTCAATGGCACAAGGGATCAGTGTCAAAGCACAAAATAGGGCCACCCTTCAGGGTGTGATGAGGGGCCCCTGAGTCTCCCAGATTCACACGTTCTCATTGGCCTTAGGTTGAACTCCTGAAGAGTTGGGGGCCTCCTGGATGTTAGGGGGCCTACTGCACCGCAGGGGCTGCAGGGACCTGCAATTTGCCCCTTGTGCTCATGAAAGGCGTGGTTCATCCACCTCTACAGGTCACATTCTGGGAATTCCAGCGACCTGAGGAGAGTAGTACTTGCCAATGAGAGACATTGGAAAAAGACAGAGTAGTGGAAGGCTGCAGTTGTGAGGTCCCAGCCCTTCTAGAAGATGCAGACAGATGTACAAACAGGGTCTTCTTCAATATCAGCAGCAAATGAAAAGAAAGGAACAGGATGCACAAACATACACCCCCAGCCCCACCCCCACATGTGTTACCATCCTTGTGGGGACTATGTGTAGACACGTGCCTTGTGAGGACTACCCTTTCCCAATGTTTTAAAAATATGCCAATAACAAAAAAATGTTAAGAAAATTTTTCAAAATAAAGGATCCTGCTTCAAATCTGTAAATAAGATGTTATTTAATCGTGCTCACAGAATCCCCTTTGTGGGACTTCAACACATGTTACCATCCTTGCAGGGACTTACTCAGTAAATATCACTTGTGATTGAATACATTCATAAAGACATTTTATAATTTTATTTTTCAGTGCTTTGCCTAATTTTCCTAATAGTTTAACACACACCCATTCCCACATTCACCAAAAACCAGAAAAACACTACTGCATCTTCACACACCCACACATTCACTCAGACACCCACTCACAAACCCACAAAACTATAATTGCAGCCACTAACAGACCGGCAGAGCCACTCACACAACCAATGAGACATTCAAACACACACACCCATCCACTTAGTGATAGACATATGGCAACAAGTACTCATACATTTACAAAGAAACAAAACATAGGTTCTTTCTTTAAATAAAAAAAAGCTGGTCCCAAAAAGAACCTTTTATGTATTTTTGAAACTTTGTGCTTGGATTTGTTTTCAAACAAATTGGAACTATAACAAATTATCTGGAGAAGCTCACAGAACATGTGCAAATAGTCTTATTGAGAAAGGCAGCACTTGGTTTACCACAGCCTGTACAAACGCTCACATAGATTGCGCACAAACTAAACAACTTTGTTGTACACAGCAAAAGAATGCAACTTTTAGCATCTGCTGAATAACAGCAGGAATGTTTGCTGTAACAGCTGCAGGTACTGGGTCTCCAGGAGCAATTTCAGGTGCAAGAGATGCTGTTGGTGACTGCGCTGTGTCCTGCTCCATTTCTTATCTCATGAGATAACAGGGAGGGATGGCTTGCAAGTGCTTCAGTATGCTGCTAGTGCCATGCGAGTACTTCTTACTAGTCCCTGTGGATAGTTCTTTGCTGCAAAGGTTGCATTTTACAACCTTTGCAATGGCCTTTTCTCCAGAAGGTAGAGAGAAAAACTCCAAGCAATGGATTCCTTTCTATGGAGCTTATTCTTCCTTTTCTTGTTCTCCGTTGTTCTTCCTGCTGGTCTCTTACCTCTTGAAGCCATTTTTGAATTTTTGTTCCACCAAAAAACACCAAAGAAAAAGAACTGGTTCCTCCTGTGCTACAGGGACGTGAATAATGAGACCCAAGCCAAGTCTGTAGCTGGTACTTGCTTTGTGCTCTTGAGAAGCCTTAAGCCCATCCTGGTTTTTTTCAAATCACTCACCCAGCAAACCATTATTCAGGGAGTAATTCTTTCCAATTAAATTACTACAAAGTTCTGCATGTGGGAGCCAACAAATTGGTCAGAAGAAGACTCCAGCTGGCCCAAAATACAGCAGCTATACTGATAATCTCCCTTCCCAAATTGTGTTCTACATCGGGTTTCTTCGCAAGCTGCACTGGCTGCCTGTGGATAAGGGTATTCACTCCAATACCTTGTGCATCAATCATAAGACCCTGAACTCCCAGCAGGTTCCCATTCTGTCGGACCTCACCATACCGACCTTTGTGACCCTTTCACTCAGTCGATATCAACCAGGCCATTGTTCCCCAAATCAGGTGAACAAGAGCCGATGGTTGCTCTTTCCATGCTCTGGCCACCTAGAACTCACTCCCTCTCTCCCGGAGGAAGACCCTAAACCATCTCCTTTTCAGGAAATTTCTTAAGACTTGGATCTTCTGCATCTAGCCTTCCCCAACTCATTAGGTGCCAGAAGTTGCGGCTCGTATGTCCCCTGGGTCCATCACTGGGAAGCCCTGTCGTCAGGGTAGCTATGCACGTTACAAGCCCCTTTAACATAAGGTTACAGTGAGCTCTGTCCTGCACATTATCAACTGCTACACTCCCTCATTCCCCAGGAGAGCATTCTCAACGGATAGTCCTGTCTCTTGACAATCACTGCTTCAAGCACCAAACAACAAAGAAAGAAAGGAATCTATCCATACAGGTTAGTCTGTCACAAACCAGAACACCATTCGTCAACATGGAAAGAGGTTTTAGTGCATATGTCAGTTTTACAAATACCACTACAACACAAACAGAATAGAGTGGTCTTAGCGGAAAGGGCACTATGTCACAAACTACTGGTTAAATTATTCATCTGGCAAAAAGGTAACAGCAGAAAGGTCAGCCTACTGTAAATGTCTACTACAATGCCTCCTCATCCTGACATCCATCTTACTAAACATAAGAATTTACTACAGTCTACTACTACAGTAATTCATCACAAAAAAGAGGTCTAAGAAACATGGTCTGTATGTCATAAAATAGATCTATACTCATCCATCACTGTAGAGTGAATCCTCAATAAAGAGCTTAGAGTTTTGCGAAGCACTAAAGAAACATCAGCAGAAGACATGTCAGTGTAGAGGTTAGGATATTCATAAATAGTACACCCGCTTTGAAAACAGGATTATACTTCAGGTGATGTATGTTACAAATACTAAAATTCAGTACTAAGGAAAGAATACAAATTTAACGTATACAGTAGCTCTGTATATATTCGCGTGAAGAACATACGAAACATTCACATTGACTGGATGATGTCATCAGTGGTCATTTGAGGTGTCATCAGTTATGTCAGTGACCATGTCATGAGTGTTACAGTATGAGGTCATAAGCAGTGTATTGCGGGGCGTGAGTTACAGTTCACTCAGACAAGTATAACTGATGAAGTTCTATGTTTTTTTGTGTACATATATATCCACACATACATTCATATAAACACACGCATATACATAAACATTCTTTGGCATCACTAATAGTATCACTGTAATATTTACAGTAAAATTATTGCTGAGAAAACTATATATATATATATAAATATAAATAAATAAATAAATCATCCATAGTACTTCTTGAAAAGAGGACAATGTTGTAGCCACTTACTTCCTACAATCCCAGTGTCTAACCTCTTAGCTGCTGGGCCTTTTCCCTCCCTAGTGCTGAGCCCTTTTTTGGCTATTTTTGGTAGTCCGCGCTTAGGCCTTCATAAATTTTTATCCACATAAGCTATCCATGCCAAATTTGCGTCCTTTTTTTCCAACATCCTAGGGATTCTAAAGGTACCCAGAGTTTCTGGGTTTCCCTGGAGGAGACCAAGAAATTAGCCAAAATACACATAAAATTGTGTTTTTTTCAACAAAATGGGAAAAAAAGGGCTGCCAAAGAAGGCTTGTGGTTTTTTCACTGAAAATGGCATCAACAAAAGGTTTGTGGTGCTAAAATCACCAGATTTTAGGAACAGGCAGACTTGAATCAGAAAACCACATTGTCAACACAATTTTGGCATTTTACTGGGACATACCCCATTTTTACTATTTTTGGTGCTTTCAGCTTCCTTCCAGTTAGTGACAGTAATGGGTGTGAAACCAATACTGGATCCCGGTAAGCTAAGCATTTCTAAAAAGTAGACAAAATTCTAAATTCAGCAAGGGGTCATTTGTGTAGATCCTACAAGGTTTTCCAACAGAAAATAAGAGCTGAAAAAAAAAAAATTTGAAATTGAGCTGAAAAAAACAGCCATTTTTCTCAGCGTTTTACTCTAACTTTTTCCTGCAATGTCAGATTTTTTAAAGCAATATACCATTACGTGTGCTGGACTCTTCTGGTTGCAGGGATATATATGGCTTGTAGGTTCATCAAGATCCCTAGGAACCCAGAGCCAATAAATGAGCTGCACCTTGCAATGGGTTTTCATTCTATACCGGGTATACAGCAATTCATTTGCTGAAATATAAAGAGTGAAAAATAGGTATCAAGAAAACCTTTGTATTTCCAGAATGGGCATAAGATAGGGTATTGAGCAGCAGTGGTGGTTGTTTGCCCATCTCTGAATTCCGGGGTGCCCATACTAGCATGTGAATTACAGGCCATTTCTCAAATAGACGTCTTTTTTACACACTGTCTTACACTTGGAAGGACAAAATGTAGAGAAAGACAAGGGGCAATAACACTTGTTCTACTATTCTGTGTTCCCCTAAGTCTCCCGATAAAAATGGTACCTCAATTGCGTGGGTATGCTTAATGCACGCGACAGGAAAGGCAACATGGACACATCACATTTTGACATTGAAATCGGATGTGTTTTTTTGCAAAGTGCCTAGCCGTAGATTTTGGCCTCTAGCTCAGCCGGCACCTAGGGAAACCTACAAAACCTGCACATTTTTGAAAACTAGTCACCTAGGGGAATCCAGGATGGGCTGACTTGTTGAGCTCTGATCAGGTTCTGTTACCCAGAATCCTTTGCAAACCTCAAAATGTGGCCATAAAAACACTTTTTCCTCACATTTCGGTGACAGAAAGTTCTGGAATCTGAGAGGAGCCACAAATTTCCTCCCACCCAGCATTCCCCCAAGTCTCCCGATAAAAACGATACCTCACTTGTGTGGGTATGTCTAGTGCCCACGACATGAATAGATTACACAACGATCAATGTTGGTACTTACATGAGGCAACTGTTGACCCTGGGGTGATCCATTCCTTATGCAGGCACTAGGTATAGGCACTCAAGTGGGGTAGTGTTTTTATCAGGACAGGTGAGGAATCACTGGGTGGTAGGAATTTTGTGGATTGCAGCATATTCCTGTAGTTTGTGTGACAGAAATGCAAGAACAATAGAGTTTTTATTCAACATTTCAACTTTGCAGGGTATTCTGGGTAAGAAAACTTTGGGGAATCCACACAAGCCACACCTCTGTGATCTCCCCCGGATGTCTAGTTTCCAGAAATGTTTGGGTTTAGTA
This sequence comes from Pleurodeles waltl, assembly GCF_031143425.1. Lineage (NCBI taxonomy): Eukaryota > Metazoa > Chordata > Amphibia > Caudata > Salamandridae > Pleurodeles > Pleurodeles waltl. The sequence continues at coordinate 535,457,412 of NC_090443.1, forward strand.
TGTTTCCCTATATAGCCGCCGAACCCAGGACCAAAAACACAGGTGCCTGGCTTACAAAACCAGTTTGTTTTGTGATAGATAATTTTGATGTCTCCACAATACAATTTGGGCAGAGGAATTCTGGGCTGAAGTAAATTGGGGAGCTCCCAAGAGAGCACCCTCTGTGCTTGCTCCCGCATTTACCTGCTCTCTGGGTTGGGCTAATCCACTGTTGCCCTGTTGCACAGACTGTGCTTGCGAAGGGACAACAGGACTGCCCTCATCACCTCCCTCACAATATACTGGAAGGAGGTATCCAATGGGACTCCTCCAACTGAAAAATCACTCCGAGTCTGCGCCATTGTCCTATCCCTCAGATGCTGTCTCAGTCTCTGATCCTATGTCAGAGCTGTCCTCTATAACCAGAGTAACGTCAGCAGCAGTCATCCATCAAGATGCCATCTCTGCTATTGGCTAAACTGTTGCTGTAAATCACAAGCCTACGTAGATAGTCACAAAATTGCTGGTGTGTGTGTGTGATACGTGCAACAGTAGAGGCCACCTTACCTGCGCTTCTTCCCTCAATCAGCACGTTCTTTCAAGACACTCAAACACCTTGTCACATACCATGGTGACTCTACATGAGGTATGATTATTTGAATACGTAATAAATGAGATAATGTATCTTTAAGAAATTGAAAAATGTAGATCTGTATATATAGGAGGGAAATTGTTAAAGTAATAAGCGGCATAGGAGTAGAAATTACCATGCAGGAATTGTGTGTTTAAGTATGATATACAATTTAAGTTGGACTTTAAGTAGGAATACACTTTAAGATGGCTGCCATTGTTCCATGTAGTAACCGTAGTCCACCTTTTATGTTTATTATGTTAGTTATAATAAAAAAGGGAAAAGGGGTTCTGAATCTCTCTGAATATCTCTGTGATCAAGGGAGCGGTGTCTCCTGAAACGCGATGGAGAATACTTTTTTGCCATTTTTGTGTTTTTCTGCCTGATTAAAGACACTGGGATTGTAGCAAGTAAGTGGCTGCGACATGGTCTTCTTTTCAAGAAGTACTATGGATGATTTAGGAAGGGTTGGTGACCCTGTTGCAGCCTGCCGTGTTGGATGCTGACTTACACGCAATTTAAAGCATTATTTTATATATATATATATATATATATATATATATATATATATATATTCTTTTTTTTTTTTTTAACCTACCTAATGGCAGTCACCACTAGGTAGTTATAGTTAGGACCTTGTTGCCATAGAAAAAGCATTTTTCGACTTGCCTATATCTTTGACGCTGGTTGATAAATCGTCACAAAGTTTTCCAAAAAGTTCACCTGCTGTCTAGAAAGTTTCGGGGTGAACCGTGAAGTGAGGATTAAGAAAAAGGGGGTCCCAGATTGTTTTCCCCCATGGACACCTAATGGTCAGCTGTTTTGGTGTTGCAGGGGCCAGGGAGGGGCCGGGTGCAGTGCAGATAGGTTAGCCAAGGGTTGTGCATCAGGGAGTCCTTGGAACCAGGTGCAGGTCACTTGGAGGGTAGATTGCAGGTTAGCAGGGCCACTCTGGGGGTGGTTCTTGGGTGTCCTGAAGTCCCTTGACTGGTGCTTGCCTCTGGTCCTCAGAGTCTGGAGTGGACTTTTCTTCTGGGTGTCCGACGTTGGGGATCCAGTACATTGGACAGTTGGGGGACGCACTACCATTGGCTGACCTACCTGCACTGCACCCAGCCTCCCTGGCCCCTGCATCAGAAAACCAGCCATGCTCTAGGTGTCCCTAACTCCCTGCAACCTCTATACTCCAGGGGTCACCCAATACTCCAGGGGTCACCCAATAGACTTACCTTTAAGTCCATCTGTGCAGTGAGTTTACAAGTGGTCCCCTTCTCTGTTCTGCACCAGCTCCAAGACTTTCAGCCGCTGCTCCCGCTTGAGCCTGGAACAGGCCAAACTTCTCCAGCTGGCCCACAGGACATCTCATCAACCTCAACCTAAAAATAGAAGATGACACTTGTGAGAACATTGATTTTATATGCATTCTTAAAGTCTTTCCCATTCATTACTATGGTGCGTAATGATGCACAATAAGACTATGGTGGTCATTATGACATTTGGGGTGACTGGTAAAGTGGCGGTAATACGGCCAACAGGCTGGAGGTAATTTTCGCCAAATTAAGACCATGGTGGTGAGAACTCCCATAGACAGCCAATGTATCACACCAACTGCCAGGTGTTAACCCTACGCACCACAGCAGTAGCCACCAACAGCCAGGAGGAATACAAGGTACTGCCTATCATATCATAACACAGCAAACCGCCAAGATTTCCGGGGCGGTACCAACGGCATCAAAAGCCTGGCGGAAACACATCACATAGGACCAAAGACTCACCAACAGACACAGAGAAGATCAACGACGCATGGAACCAGAACTTCAGTCTTCCCAATACTCTTCGTTGGTGTTCTACGCCATGCTCCACCTAGAAGAGGACGATGGTGAATACAGCCGCCTAGCAAACAAGGGAGGGAGGGAAAGGAGAGTAACACATATGCACAACAACCATTCACACACACACACACACACACACACACACCATAGACACAACCAGCTGTAGAGGAAAACCAATGGCACAGGACACACGGCATAATACAAGGACTACAGGTCTGCAGTACTGAGATTGTAATTACATGGTAACAGCCACCATATGAAACAATTGGAGAACAAAGATATATGAACAATTGTCCAGAAAGGGCCAATGCCCAGTCCAAAGTACATAAGGCCCTCATGGCCACAGGGCACAGTCCAAGCCCCAACTTGATCCTGACTAACTCCGGACAAAACTGTGCAGGGGCAACATCTCTGAAGTGGACAGGCACCTCAGGGGAAGGGGGTGGGGGGCACCAGCTGAAGTCGGGAACTTGCCCACTGGCTCTGGAGGGGGCTCCATGGCCATTTAAATTTTGCTGGGGAGTGCAAGGGCACAGTCTCTGAGATGGGGAACTTGCCCAATGCTTGGGGAGTGAGGCCCGCCCATTTCCCAATGCTGGCGAGTGCAAGGTCACAATCTCTGAGATGGGGAACTTGCCTGCTACTTCTGGAGGGGCACCTAGTACAACAGTCCCTGGAGGGTGGCCTACATGCCCTCTGCTGGAGGTGAGGGCTGCTGTGTCTCAGCTGGAGCGGAGGGCTTCTTGCCTTTCATTGGCGGTTGAGTGGGAACCCCTGCTGTCATTGGTGGTTGAGTGGGAACCTTACCCCTCCTGGCTGGTGGTGTGGGATCCTTTCCTTTCCTGGTTTGTGAAGTGGGATCCTTTCCCTTTCCTGGCTGGTGGAGTGGGATCCTTCCCTTTCCTGGCTGGTGGAGTGGGATCCTTCCCTTTCCTGGCTGGTGGAGTGGGATCCTTCCCTTTCCTGGCTGGTGGAGTGGGATCCTTCCCTTTCCTGGCTGGTGGAGTGGGATCCTTCACTGTCTTGCCTCCACAACTAGGAGGTGCCTCAACTGTCCCTGTGGACTGTTTGGCTGAGGTGCTGGTTGTTGGAAGAGTACGTCTGCTGGACTTGGGTGCAGGTGCATGGGCAGTGTGCTGATGTGAGGTGGACGGCTGTTGGATGTCTGAGTGCCTGCATTTGTGTCCTTTAGGAGGGGAGACAGACAGGGTGGGAGAGTATACAAGGGACGTGTGGATGGATGTTGTGGAGCTGTTTGCTAGTGAGGTGTGTGCGCCGCTAGGTGTGGTGATGCTGGTGGTGGCTGTTGAAGCAGTGCATGCAGGTGTGTGTGTGGACGTGACTGAGGGAGGTCGAGGAGGGGGAGACAGTGGATGTGGATGCGTGTGCAACTGTGTGTGAGTGCTTGTGGACTGAAGTGTGGTGCCTGTGGCTTGACTGTGCCAATCTTGTGTGATGTTTTGTGTTCATGCTCATCTGTATGTGTGCATGGGATGGTTTGGGGTTGAGGAGACTGGGACTGAGAAGTGGTAGTTGGGGGGGGGGGGTGGTAGGTACAGGGACAATGGCTGCCATCAGAGAGGAGGCCAGAGCCTGAATCGATCTCTGTTGGGCTGTCAATCCACTGTGGATACCCTCCAGGAATGCGTTGCATTGCTGCATCTGGGATGCCAGCCCCTGGATTGCATTCACAATGGTGGACTGCCCTACAGAGATGGATCTCAGGAGGTCAATAGCCTCCTCACTCAGGGTAGCAGGGCTCACTGGGACAGGGCCTGAGGTGCCTGGGGTGAAGGAGATGCCCACCCTCCTGGGTGGATGGGCAAATTGCTGAGGGGCTACTGGGAGGGCAGTGCTGGTATGGGGGGTGGCAGCTGTACCTGCAGCTGGGGTAGTCACAGAGGCGTCTGCCATCACCAGGGAGCTTTCATCAGAGGAGGAATCAGAGTCTGTTGTCATCTCCTGTCTCAGCCATGGTGCTCCCCTAGTCCTCCGTCCCACTGGTTCCCTCGGTGTCCGTGGACTCTGCGTCCTGAGTCCTGTGGGATGCAGCTCCCTCTGTTGGCGGTGACCCTGATCCTCCGCCAGATGATGCTAATGCACACATGAACAGGATGACAGGAGAAAGGGATCACTGGGTCAATTACAGCACCCAGACCACAGTTGGCATACACAGCACCGTCACACAGTGATCAGGCTTGAGCACTAGGCATTGCACTAGCATTCAATTGCTTATATGCCACAGCAAGATCAGGGCCAAACACTGCCAACTGCACCCCTCCTGGGACCCACAAAGCCCTGACTGGCATGAAATTCAACAGAGCTAGGTTACCTGCATTTGCCACACACCCATTACCCTTGAGCTGGATCACGCTTCAATGTCAGTCCTGGCATTAAGGTGCACCCACTAACTCACACCCACCACCCGGATCCCATGCCACCTACCAATTATTGTAGTAATGCTCACTCTACCCCCTTGTGCCTGCTGTGATGCCCTCAAGCACCCATCCAGCTCTGGGCAGGCCACCACCAGCATGCAGGCCATCAGGGGGGGATAAAGTTCCAATGGTCACCCCTTCCTCGTTGGGAGGCCATCCCCAGCTGGGCCTCTGCAGTCTTCCGTGCTCAGCGTCTCAGGTCCTCTCACCGTTTCCTGCAGTGGGTGCTCTGCCTGCTGTAGCCCCCCCAGGGTCCGCACCTACTTGGCTATGGCATGCCACAATCCCTTCTTTTGATGGGCGCTGACCAGCAGAGGGAATACAGACAGGAGGACAGCATTACACATACAATCCAGCCGGTCACACATATGGCCCCCAAATCCTGTTTCCAACTCCATTGGCACACACATTCCCTGGCGCACACCATGTACACTACCACCAGACACCCCCCCACAAGTGACCCGATGCCCGCACACTTCTCCATGCAACCTTCCCACATGCATCATGCCCAAGGTGTACTCACCTGTTGGTCTGGAGGCCCATACAGCTGTCCAAACTGGAGTAGGACCCCATTCACCAAGCGCTCAAACTCCATCGAAGTGAAAGCAGGGGCCCTTTCCCTGGTCACATGGGACATGGTAGGTTCCAGACACAGGTCACAGCAGCACATGCAGTGTAGGTGGTGTCCTGTAGAAAGTCAGGATTCAAGTGAGGTTATAGACAGAAAATTGTTGTCACGTCCACGGCGGTGGACACCGTCACCGGTGATCCCCATTGGCCACTGTACTCCATAGAGGCCCATATTAGCCAATAAAGAATTGCACGGTGGTGCAAGACCGCCTTCTGCCATGACGCCCAACGTTGCCAGAGTTACCTCACTTCAGCCTGTCCCTAGATACAGGACAGGCGGTCGCCATTTCATGGTGGTGGACTACATTCAGATCTTCCATAACTGCGTCATTGCAGAAAATTGCACATATATTGCCATTCCCACTGTTCCATCACATTAATGCTGTATGCATACTGAGGTGGTGGTTCCATTGTTCAAATTGTGACAGCCTACTCACTCTTGTGTCCCTTAGATACCTACCACTGCGGATGAATAGGAGGAGACAAACACCTATGTACAGACCCCTTGTGGACTTGGCTAAACTGGAGGACAGGCACATAATACTGACATACAGACTGGAAAGAGCCACAATCACAGAGCTGTGTCCCCAATAGGATCCTAACCTGATATCAGCTATCCATCATTCCACTGGGATACCCCCTCTTGTGCAGGTTCTATCAGTGCTCCATTTCCTGGCAACTGGTTCTTTCCAAGTGACAGTGGGCTTGGCAGCAGGAATGTCACAGCCAATGTTCTCAATCGTGCTGGCAAGGGTATCGTCTGCCTTGGTGAAACACATGTGCAGCTACATTGCTTTCCCCAGGTGGAAGATTTGGCCACTGAAGGGAGGATTCTATGCAATGTGACATACACCCAATATTATTGGGGCGATTGACGGTACATATATTGCATTTGTTCCCCCCACCGCCAGAATGAACAGGTGTTCAGGAATCAGAAGTGTTTCCACTGACTCAATGTGCAAATGGTGTGCCTGGCAGACCAGTACATCTCCCACGTTACTGCAAAGTATCCTGGGTCGGTGCAGGATGCCTTTGTTCTGAGGAATAGCAGCATCCCAAATGTGATGGCCAAACTACAGAGGCACAGGGTGTGCTAATAGGTGAGCCAGAGTCCCCACCCATTGTATGTCAGTGTGTGCCTTCAGGTGTTATCCCCATAGCATTGTGTAAGGCTGTTTGTTCCTCAATACTTGCAGGTGACTCTGGCTACCCAAACCTATTGTGGCTCCTTACCCCTGTGATGAATGCAAGGAAAGGGGCTGAGAACCGTTATAATGATGCACATGGGCAAACCATGAGAATAATCGAAAGGACCTTCGGCCTCCTGAAGGCAAGGTTCAGATGCCTGCATCTGACAGGTGGGTCCCTGTGCTACTGTCTGAGAAGGTCTGCCAGATAGTAGTGGCATGCTGCATGTTTCACAACCTGGCCCTCAAATGACATGTGCCTTTTCTACAGGAGGAGGAGGTTGGAGATGACCCTGTGGCAGCAATGGACCCTGAGGAAAGTGAGGAGGAGGCAGAGGATGAGGATGAGGATATCTGAACATCAGTTATACATCAAAATTTCCAATGACACACAGGTGAGACAGTGGAACTGACCATTACTCGGACTATTGATTTATCGCTGTGCCTGTAGCATGAATGCATTCACTTCCTTTGCATCTCAACTTACTGTCACCTATGGCTTGTCATTTTACAGATGTTGGTGCTACAAAGGTGTCCTGATGTGTTCACTATAGACAGGTCATTATTTGTATGCTATCACACTGTTCAGATCATTTGCACTAGATGTGACTGTTCCCATAAATGCACATTTATAACACATAAAACAGTGTCACTCAAGTTGTGTTCAAGGATATTTATTGTAGTGCAAATAATTGACAGAAAAGTGCAATGGAATGGGGTGATGGTAGAGGAAAGTCCATGGTATTGTTTCAGTCTGTTTATAGCACAGGTCCAGTGTCCAAGGGGCCATAGGAAGGGGAGCAAAGGCAGTTCAAAGTGGACAAGGTGACATGGTGGGGCACAAGGGGGACAATCAGGGGAGTCTCATTTCCTGGCGGTGATCTTGGTCTTGGTGTCTCTGGCTTCTGTCTGGGTCGCAGGGAATATTTGCAGGGTGGTTCACCTTCTGCAGGAAGAGGGGTGCTGGTGGCCTGTGGGTCCTGTGGTGGGGCCTCCTGCCCACTAGCTGCAGCGGAAGTGGAGGGCTGGTCAATAGATTGGCTAGTGGTAGGGGCCCACTGCTATGCTTCCGATTCCCTCATGATGTTGACCATGTCCGCCAGCACCCCTGCAATGGAGATCATGGTGGTGTTGAGAGCCTGCAAGTCCTCCCTGATCTCCTGATAGTGTTCCTCCTGTAGCCACTTGTTCTCCTAAGGTTGGTAAGGATCTGATCCACCATGTCCTGGGATTGTTGGTAGGCCCCCAGTATCTTGGTGAGTGCCTCATGGAGAGTTGGTTCCCTGGGCCTGTCCTCCCCCGGCACACAGCAGTCCTCCCAGTGTCCCTGTTGCCCTGTGCCTGTGTCCCCTGAACAGTGTGCCCACTGCCTCTGGGCCGAAGTCCCTGATTGTCTTGAGGGCGAGGTGTGGACTAGGGTCCCCGTACAGGTGGGTACACTGCTGATTGACGTGTCCTGGGGACAGAGATGTGGGACGCTGGGTGGGTGCTGTGGTGTTGGATCCTGATGGGCTCAGTGGTTGATTGGGAGTGGGCTGGGGTGACTAACTGGCCAATAGTGCCTGATGGGCCAGGTAGTTCATCCAGATCCAGAAGTCCAGAGTTACTGTCATCACTGGGGGAATCTTCTGTTGGGGACTGGTTTGTCATGTCACCTCCTCTCTGCTGACATTGTCTGGGGCACATGTGGGGATGTAAGTGATACATTATGCTTCATGTCTGACAATTTGTACATCCCTAGCTTCCCCTCTATCGTTGCTGTTGCGCTGCCACCCTTGTTTGTGTATGGTGATATATTGTGGGATTGTTAGTTCCCGTATGCTGTACATGCTTTTGTGATGGGTGTCCATGCAGAGCTGGGAGGGCTGTCCATGAATTGGTATAGCATGCAGGGCTTGGCATTGGGATTAGTCATATGTGTAGGTACAGTGTGTGGGATGGAGTCGAGTGAGGGTGAAGGGGTGAGATGGCATGCAGGTATAGGGGTGTTAAGTAGTAGATGTTGATTGACCAGTGTCCAGTCCTCCAGCAACTTCAGTGAGTCCCTCAGGATGCAGGATTGCCAAGACTTGCTCTTCCCATGCTGTGAGCAGTGGGGGTGGGGGGGAGGTGGGAGGTGGGAGTTCACTGCCAGTCCTCTGGATGAGGAGCTGGTACCTTGCTGCCACGGAACATACCTTCCCCCATAGGTAGTTCCACCTCTTCCTGATGTCTTCCCTTGCTCTTGGAAGCTGTCGCACGTGTTCACCCTGTCCGATTTTCTGCCATAGCTTCATCTTCCTTGCAATGGATATTTGCTGTACCTGTGCTCCAAGCAGCTGTGGCTCTACCCAGACTATTTCCTCCACCATGACCCGCAACTCCTCATCTGTAAAACAGGGGTGCATTTATGTGGACATGGATGTTTGGGGTGTGTGTGTGTAGGTGTGTTTAGGTGTTGGGTACTGCGGTTGTGTGTGTGAAGTGGGGTGCATGAGGGATGTATGGGTGTGTTGGAAAAACGGTTATTGGTAAGGGCAGGTAAGTACCTACACTTAGCAATAGGCCACTAACCTCCACTTAGGATCAGTTAGGTCTCAGTAAATTAAACCCAGCTCTACCCTTGGTAGCTTGGCAACTAGCGACAAGGCTTAACTTAGGAGAAGCATTCATTCCATTCAATTCAATTCAATTCAATTCATTCATTGAATGCATTGTAAAGCATTCAAATATCACAAAACAGTAATTAAATAAAACACAGGAAACAGTTTAAAAATCCAAAATAAAATTGTTAGCCTTAAAATGACACCAAAATGAGTAAAATCGGATAAAGGGAACTGGAGATATGATTTTTTTAAAGAGTTATTGCTTTCTAGCACATAGAAACAAAAAGCGCCAATCTGGTCATCTGGTCCCACCTCAAAGTGAAAGTTTAAGGCCGACCGCGATGGAGTCCGGCTCGGCTACAGCCCGCAGGAGGCCTCGGTCAAAAGTTTACCTTAGGACTTAGTTGTTTTTCTGAAGATTTTCTTCAGCGGGACGAACCTGCCACTCCAATACGACCTGGAACTCTTCCTCGGATACGCGTTGCAGGAGCCCTCGGTCGAGATTTTTACCTTCTGACTTAATCGTTTTTTCGAGGTGAAAATTCTTCGACCGGGACAAACCTGGATCTTGATCAGACGTCCTTGGAGCCCTCTTCTAATACGCTGGCTGGGAGGTCCCGGTGTCAACATCAGGGCAGTGTGCGCTCTACGGGCGACCAGAATGCAAAAATCCAGCACTCTCAAGGTAACGTAATTTATGCATTGTGCTGATATGCTGTTTAACCTTTTGCATTGCAGAGTTTAATCCTGAAGACTTATGTTCAAGGTGCATATAAATACTGTTCATTTGCAATGTACTGCTGCAGGCTTTCAGAGTGTCAGGGTGTGGTCCCCTTTCCAGGGCCTTCTAGAAGCTTTCCCTGCAGCATGCCTGGGTGTGGTTTGTGGGCTGGGCCAAGACTCTATATAAGGGAGCCAGCCCAGCTCCACAAGCTCACTATTCAGAGGTCCTGGTGTAGAGTAGCAGCAACTTCCTGAGCTCCTGTTCTAGAAGCCTACTTTGATCTTCCAGGCCTCGCCCTTTCACTTTGCTGGGTGATTCTTGATCAGCGCGGTAAGACAGAGGTCGGGCAGGGCCCCCGATCCCATTCTCGAAGGATTTCGAGTTCTTGGGCCTAACTAGCATGATAAATCTATTTTGCTCTTGTGCGTGTTGAAGAGCACTTGATGTTTAATGACATTTACATGCTGGCATTTGAATCAGCTAGACGTGTGATTCTTTCTTCGTATACAAATCTTGATATTCATTGTGCGCAACCATTTAATGGCATTTACAAGGTTGCATTCGAATCGGCAAGATATGCGATTAATTTCCTGTGCTTAATTCATGTTTTTCATTGTACGCTACCATTTCTTGGCATTCACATGGTGGCTTTCAAATCGGCAAGACACGCAATTAATTTCTTGTGTTCAGTTCATGGTATTCATTGCGAGCTACCATTTCTTGGCATTCACATGGTGGCCTTCGAATCGGCAAGAAGCGCAATTCATTTCTTGCGTTTAATTCATGATATTCATTGTCTGTTACCACTTCATGGCATTTACTTGGTGACCTTCGAATCAGCAAGACGCGCGATTCATTTCTCATGCCTAACTCATGTTATTCATTGTGCACAATCATTTCATGGCATTTATAAACCTTTGTGGAAATCTGCAATGTGTGCAATTCATTTTCCTGCATCTTAAGAAAACTAAGGTGTTAGAATTCTAGATGTTGTATTGTATGTGCATAATAAGTCCCTCTAGTACAATTCATATAATGTTATAGAAACCTTTCAGATTATTTCCTGATCCTCATGCAAAGACTATTCTCAAATTTGAAAGTGTAATGCTAGAAGGTTCTGATGTTTCTAATCCATGTGTAACATTTCATTGAGTGGTTCATTAGAAAATGGTACTAATCTTTCTTGATTCCCTCACAGGTATCCAGACATCTTGAGGCCTAGTTATTTAAGTTCATGCTTAAGTTATACATGTTTCCAATATGACAATGCTTAGAGTCATAGCCTAGTAATGATATGGTACAATCTTGATTGTGTGTTTTAACCTTTTGCTTCCTCCAGGTCTCCTTCTCAGCTGTTCCCTACCTAATCCCCTTTTCCCTACTTGGACTCTTAGCCTGTGACATTCTAATCAGAGTATTGGAGCTGTCTTGTGGTGGACGTGTTGGGAACGTGCACAGAACCCGAGGATCTGGTGACTGACACCCGGTCAACTTCCTATGTTCGGACTGAGGTGGTCATTACGACCCTGGCGGTCTCTGACCGCCAGGGGTAATGTAGCGTCCGTACCGCCAACAGGCTGGCAGTACGGAGGCCCTTATTACGACCGCAGCCGGCGGTTTCCCGCCGTTTTAGCCCCGGCGGTGATAATCCGCCAGGGCGGCGCTGCCCTGGGGATTATGACATCCCTACCGCCAGCCTGTTTCTGGCGGTTTGCACCGCCAGGAAGAGGCTGGCAGTAAGGGGTGTCCTGGGGCCCCTGGGGGCCCCTGCACTGCCCATGCCACTGGGCAGTGCAGGGGCCCCCTAACAGGGCCCCAGCCAGCTTTTTACTGTCTGCATAGCAGACACTGAAAAGCGCGACGGGTGCAACTGCACCCGTCGCACGCCCGCAACACCGCTGGCTCCATTAGGAGCCGGCTCCTATGTTGCGGCCTCATCCCTGCTGGGCCGGCGGGCGCAAACTTGGTTTGCGCCTGCTGGCCCAGCGGGGATGTCGTGATGGGGGCCGCGGGAGTGCGGCCGCATTGGCAGCCGCACAGCGGTTACCGCTTGCCGCCCGCCAATGCTGTAATGACCCTCAGTCTCTTTTATGGAGATTTTCTTCACTGGGACAAACCTGCAAGTCAGGCCAGGTCGCGGTTGAGGCAAGCTCGCTAGAGTTGCCACGGCGGGTCGGTCCCTCTATGGAGCTTTTTTCCAAAAGTTCTCCAAACTTCTGGATTTTCTTCCAGATGCTCTTTTAAGGTTCTTTTGGGGTTCACAGCTCACCCCAAGGTTCCAGAAGCTCTGAGATGCTTCTTGGCGGTGGGGACTACAACGCCCAGAATGCACCTGGCACAAACTCCTTTTTGGCCACTGGACAGTGGTCAGCTGGTTTGTTTCTTCAGGAGTTGGTGCAGTGGACTCTGGTTAGCAAGTTTTCACCTGTAGCAAACAGGGAGTCCCTCCTTGAACTAGTCGAAGCCAGGCAAAGTCCTTCTTGTGGTGAAGCCCAAGTATGCAGCTGGTGCAGTCCTTCAGAGTGCAGGGTCCAGGTGCAAGCCAGGCGTCCAGCAGGGCAGTCCTCCTCCTATAGTTCTTCCTTGTTGGATTCTGATGGGGATCTGAGGTGTGGGTGCAGGTCTGCCAGTTTTATCTTTGCTCCTGGGTGAAAAACAGCGGGGTCCTGGTACTCCTATCAGTGACAGGGTCCTTCCCCCTGTGATGACCACTTCCTGGGAAGTGTGGCAAAAATCAATCCCAGGGAGCAACATTCCTCAAAAATCCATTATGGGCTGAAAGTGATTTTTGGAGGTTACATCTGGCTGAGCCCATCCACTGGTGCGGCTACAAATCCTAAACACACCCCTCTCCTGCCCTCTCCTAATCTAATCAAGGGGCACCTAATTGGCTGGGTTTGCAGGATGTGCGGGTGTTGCTCCAAACGTCCTTCTCTGCCTTTGAAGACCAGTTTGGCATCCCTCCCTCTTCCTGCTTCACCATCTGCTGAGAGGAGATCTCCCCCCCACAGGCACATCTCTGTGTGGAGCCAGGCCACTTCACACCTCATCAAGGCAGCCTGCCAGCGGCTGGCCAATCAGATCACAGCAGCAAAAAAACACTGCAGGGCTGAAGTTGGTAACTTTTCAGGTAAAGTTTAAAACTCTTTACCTGAACAAGTTATATTAAATCCAACAACTGGCAGTTGTGGGATTTATTATAACAATAAATTTGATACCAAACTTCTGGTATCTGTTACTTAAGGGGACTTTTAAAATTATAATAAAGTTTCCCCATTCTAGCCTATGGAGGCCATTCACTACAATGAAGGAAAACTAATTTGGCTGTTTTACCTCACCAGGGCTTCTGAAACTATTTTTATAAGGTCCCTGCTTATAGTTACATGGCACCCAGCCCTAGGGGCACATAGGGCACACCTTTAGCGTGACTTATATGTAAAAATAGGTAGTTTAGGACTTTGGAACTACTTTAGTTCCAAAGTTGAATTTGCATGTAACTTTAATTTAAAAGCAGCCAGCAAGGCAGGCCTTCCTTTAAAATGACACTGGGCACCTCAGCAGTGCACCTATGGGGGCACTACCTATGCTGGGGTCCCTAAACCTCCACACTCCACCATATAGGTAGGTTAATTTTGCCAATTGTAATTAGCCTAATTTGTATATCCACTTTACACAGAGCACAGGCCCTGGGACTGGTAAGCAGTACCCAGGGCACAGCCAAGAGTCAGTAACCACCAGTACCTGTCCAAAAAGTTTGCGGGTGACCAGGACAAAAAGGAGGACTTTCCTACAGGGTGTATGTGGTATGTGCATCTAGCTGTCACAGTGGTGTTTGTGTTAGTCTCATGGCAATAATTTGTATTTGTAAAGGGTTATGGGTAATGTGGGTGTGTGTTTTATAGTGCTGTGGGTAGATGTGGTATGTGTATTAGTGTCAGGTGTGTGTTTTTGGTATTGGCCAATGTTGTGTAGTTTAGTATTTGGGTGGCCATTCTGAGCATGCCAGTGTGTGCCGCCAATGGTTTACCACCATTGAATGTCCGCTGTGGTGATTTGTGGGTCATGATGGGGTGGGCGTTTTGTTGGCGTAGCGGTATGGGTGTTCGTACCACCACTTTAGCACGGACCTTTGTGCTGGCAGATTTGTGCATGTGGCAGTATTTTGTCAGATTGGAGAGTGTGTGTCATAATTTGGCGAACGGATGTTTGCCTCCGCGGCAGTATGTTGGTGGCCATTACTCTGGCGGTAAGTGGGATTTACCGCCAATGTAATGAGGAGGTCCTATATTCTCTAAATTTGAAAAAATCATAACTTAAAAAGTACTTACTCTATTTTGATGATCTTGGTCTTAAAAAATTGTATAAATATCTGAAGTACTTTTGTAAATTGGCCACAAACTATTCTGAGTGTTTCCACATTTAATACTTTGAATACAACAAATACTTAGCACATTTTCAAGATAAGCCTAACTGTTCACTCACACTACCACAAAAACAGATTGATTGAGAGGTAAAAAAACTCACCACCTAATCAATCAATGCTTGTATAGCGCAACTACTCACCGTTAGGGTCTCAAGGCGCTGGGGGGGGGGGGAGGCAGATGCTGAAGAGGGAGGTGGTTTGTCTAATGTGGAGAGAGAGGGCGTTCCAGGCAGTGGCTGCCAGGTAGGAAAAGGCGCGTCCCCCTGTTCTGGTTTTCCTGATGGGGGTACTTCTGCGAGAGAGAGCTGGGCTGAATGTAGGGTTCTGTGGGTTACGTGGAGGTTGAGTCACTGGTTCAGATAGGCTGGGTCGGTGTTGTGGAGAGCTGTGTGTGGGTGAGGATCTTGAAGGTGAATCTTTTCTCTGTGGGAAGCTAGTGCAGTGTAAGCAGGTGTTGCGAAATGTGGTATTGTTGAGGTAGGTCGAGGACCAGTCTGGCGGCGGAGTTCTGGATGTTTTGTAGTTTACGCCGGAATCAACAAGAAACTCACCCGCAGAGTGCATTGCCATAGTCCAGTCTGCTGGTGATAAGGGCACGTGTGACAGTCTTTCCATGTTCGAGGGGGGACCACTTGAAGGACTTGCATATGAGGCGGATGGTGCGGGAGCAGGTGGAGGGGACTGAGTTGATTTGATGGTTTATGCAGAGGTTAGATTCCAGGATGATTCCGAGGTTGGGGGCGTGGCTGGAAGGTGTGGGTGGGTTTCCGAGGGTGGGTGGCCACCAAGAGTCGTTCCACGTGTTGGGTTGAGGGCCCAGGCGTACTTCTGTCTTGTTTGTGTTGAGTTGAAGGCAGCTGTTTCTCATCCAGTTTCTGGTTGGGTTTGTTGGAGAGGGAGAGGAGGAGTTGGGTGTCAGCATAGGAGATGATGTTGATTCCGTAGCTTCTGACAAGGGTGGCTAGCGTGGCCATGTAGACGTTAAACAATGTGGGGCTGAGGGAAGATCCCTGGGGCACTCTGCAGGTGGTGAGAGTGGGGTGTGCGAGGAAGGGGGCAAGTCTCAGTCGAGTTTTGCTGGAGAGGAAGGATTGGATCTAGTCAAGGGCCTTGTCTGATGGCGGCGTCATGGAGGCTGCCAAAAGGTCTAGTAGGAGGAGTGCCACCGTCTCTCCCTTGTCCACCAGGGAGCGAATGTCATCTGTTGTGGCCAGAAGGGCTGTTTCGGTGCTCTGATTTTTCCCGAATCTGGATTGGGAGATGTTGAGGCTGTTGTGGTCTTCTATAAACGTGGCAAGTTGTCTGTTGACTGCTTTTTTGATGACTTATGCAGGAAATTGGAGTAGGGAGATGGGCCTGAAGGTTTTGAGGTTGGTGGGGTCTACCGAGGGTTTCTTGAGGAGGGGGTTGACCTTGGCGTGTTTCCGGTCATCTGGAAAGGTGGTGGCAGATAGTGAGTGGTTGATGGTGAGGTGGAGCTTGGGGCGATGGTGTCTGCGGCTCTGTTGAAGATGTGGTGGGGGCATGGGTCCGTGGGGCCCCCAGAGTGTATGGACCTCATTGTTCTCAGTGTATCTTCAGTGGTGTGGTGGTGGGGGGGGGGGGGGGTCCAGGTGGTGATTGTTGGTGTCAGGTTGCGCGTAGGTTGTCCTTGCTGAAACTGTCGTAAATGGTCTTGATTTTGTGGTGGAAGTAGGTGTTGAGTGTCTCAGAGGTCCTGAGAGGGTGTGATGTCCGTTTCACTGTTGCGTTAGGCGAACTCCTTGATGATGCTGAAGAGTTCCTTCCTGTTGTGTGCGTGTATGGAGATTCTGTCTTGTATAGCTTTCTTTCTGGTGTTTCTGATGAGTTGGTGGTGTGCAGTAGTGGCGGCTCTGAAGTTACTATGGGCTTCGGTGGATTTGGTGTTTCTCCAGATTTTCTTGAGGCAGTGACAAGTGCGCCTAGATTCTGGGAGTTCTGGGGTGAACCAGCTGCCTTTCTTTGCGTGGGTGCTGTTGTTCCTTTTGGGGGGGCTATGGTGTTGGCGCAGTCAGAGATCCGTTTGAAAGTGCGTGCTGCAATGTTTGGGTCGTGTGCAATGGTGGGGGCGGCGAGGGAGGTGGTGAACTGATCTTAGGTTATTCTTGTCCAGTTTCTATGTGATGGTTGGTGTTGGGGTCTGATGACAGTGAGTGTGTTGAAGGTGAAATGGATGCATCGGTGGTCTGGCCATGGGAGTTCTGTGGTGTGACTGAAGGTGGCAGAGGTTCCTGTTGTGAAGATGGGATCGAGGGTGTATTCTGTGGAGTGTGTTGGCTCCGTCACGATCTGTCGGAGTCCTATGTTGTTGAGGTGGTCTAGAAGGGATGCGGTGTTGGGTTCTTGTAGGTTTTCGTGGTGGAAGTTGAGGTCTCCCAGCAGGGTGTAGTTGGTGATTGCGATGGCTTGTGTGAAGATGCAATCCAGGATGGAGTCAGTAAATGGAGTACGTGGTCCGGGAGGGCAGTAGATGAGGGTTCCCCTGAGAGTGGATGTGGGGCTGGTATGTAGATGGAAGTGGAGGTGTTCCATCAGGCTTGTGGATTCTTCGGAGTGTGTGTTCAGGCGGAGGTTGAAGCTGTGGAGGATGGCGATTCCTCCTCCCCCCCCCCCCCCCGGGTGGCTGGGGCTGTCTTTCCTGGTGATCTTGTTTCCCTAAGGGATGGCGATGTCCGGGCCTGAGGTAGTGTTGGTCCAGGTCTCTGTGAGGAACGCGACATTCAGGGTGGTGCTGTTAAGGAGGTCCCAGATTTCGGTAGCGTGTTTATAGAGGGAGCGGACATTGTGTTGTCACAGGTGGGTTGTGCTGGTTCCAAGGTCTTGATGGTGGTGTAAGGTTGGTGACAGTGGAGGCAGCTGAAGGGACTGTGGGTGTTAGCTGGTGATGCTTGCTTGCAGTTGTTGTTGCGTCCTGGGTTGAGTACAATGAGTGCTGCTGATATGTAGAGGCGGCTGGTGGCAGGAACAGGGGTCCTGGCGCTGATCA
Source organism: Pleurodeles waltl (assembly GCF_031143425.1). NCBI lineage: Eukaryota > Metazoa > Chordata > Amphibia > Caudata > Salamandridae > Pleurodeles > Pleurodeles waltl. The sequence continues at coordinate 535,474,848 of NC_090443.1, forward strand.
TGGTTGGGACGTGGACAGGTGCAGACAAGCTTGCCTTAGGCGTGCCTTCAGTGCACCAACGGTGCAGCCGGCATTAAATAGGGAAGGGGGAGGAGAGGAAAGTTGGGAGGAGGGAGATGGCGTGAAAAAGTGGGGCAGGCCTGCGGGGCAGCAGCGGTGAGGAGAGAGAATGAGAGAAGAGGAGGGCGGACCGCAGGGGCAGCAGCGGCAGAAAGAGGGGGGAGAGAGAGAGAGATGCAAGAAAGAGGAGTGAGGAAAAAATGAAGAAAAGATAGAGGAAAGTGCAGAAAGCAAAAGGCACAAAAAACAGAACATAAAAGAAAACAACGAGGAGAAAAGAGTAAAGAGGCAGAGGACAGCCCAGCAGAAGAGCAGAGCTCTCCCACTAGACACCAGGGATTAGGCGCAGGCAGAAGCCTGTGGGTGGAGGAGGGCCTCGAATTACTGACAGAGGTCAGAGTTCAGGGACAGATGGGCTTCATTTGCTGGTGGAGCTATGTGGTGGCAGAGCAGTTCACTGACCACCTCTGGATACCAAAGTGGGGTTGCTAGGACTCTTTGCATAGTGCACACCATTTTTGTACACTATGTAGACAGCCTCCTACATGAGCCCCAGTTCAACTTCAGCCAAGTGACATAGGGGGTCATTCTGACCTCGGCGGTAAAAGGCGCATACCGCCGGTCAGAAGACCACCATAACACCGCCGCGGCCCCGGTAAACCGCCACGGTCATTCTGACCCGCAACTGCCAACCCGCCAAAATCCAGACATCCACAAAAGTCCGCCATACCAAAGGTCGGCGAAAAAATGGCGATGACCAAACCTCCACCGTCACGCCAACACAAATAAGCCCACACTATCACGACACACGAATCCACGCGGCGGTCTTTCAAACGCGGTATTCCATTGGCGGTACACCCCGCCGCGGTCAAAATACACACACACATAGAAAACTCAGCCACATTGGTCATTTTGAAACACACACACACCTGATACACATACTAACACCACTCCAACACACCCAACACAATATAAAAAACACACCCACAAACCCCTACGACCCGAAAATATTGACGAAGGCTAGAGAGAGCACAGAATAGACAATCCCACAACACAGAGGCACACAACACCATCACCCACACAGAATCCACGCACCAAACACCACACACGCACCACAATCACCACAAACGCCACCCCACACCTCATCCACACCACCCCAAAGACACCCCAGGTTCAGTGACGCAGAACTCAGGGTCATGGTGGAGGAAATAGTCCGTGTAGAGCCCCAGCTCTTCGGGGCACAGGTGCAGCATACCACAATTGCCAGGAAGATGGAGCTATGGCAAAGGATAGTGGACAGGGTCAACGCGGTGGGACAGCATCCACGCAATCGGGATGACATAAGGAAGCGCTGGAACGACCTACGGGGGAAGGTGCGTTCCATGGTATCAAGGCACAACATTGCGGTGCGGAAGACTGGCGGCGGACCCCCACCTACTCCCCCAGAATTCACAGCATGGGAGGAGGAAGTCTTGCACATCCTGCATCCTGAGGGCCTCGCAGGAGTAGGCGGAGGAATGGACTCTGGTAAGTCAAATCTTCACTACTTCATTCCCCCCCACCCCACCTGCATGCCAAATCATACCCCCACCCTCACCCCCACCACACCAACTCCTTGCAAATGGCTCAGCATCACAACCCACCCATCCCAAAACCTAGCCCTGCATGCGTCCCCAAACCATGGACACCCATCACCAAAGCATGCCCACTGCACACACACATCACCCCCACAAGCCACCCTCACAAAAGCCCCCACAAGGGAATGCCTGCACTTGGGTACACGGACACCCACCCATCACACGAAATGCCACACACAGAAGCAATAACCATACCTTAATACCCCTGCAGGACCCGAACGCCACCACACCGCCACGGAGGGTACAGAGATGTCCATCCCACCCCCAGAAGAGGCCCCCAGCGATGACAGCAGCTGTCTCCCTGGACCCAGATGACCAGCCCGGCCCATCGGGGACCTCGGGACAGTCGGTTCCCCACAGACAGCCACAGGCTATACCAGACCCAACCCCCTCTAGGAACACCAGCACAGCTCCCACCCAGTAGGCCCATGCCTCTGTCTCCAGGACACGTCAATCAGCGGTGTGTCCGCCACTACAGGGCACCCAGGTTGACCCACCACCCCAACAACAACAGGGACCTGGGGGCAGTGGTAGTGGGCACACCGTCCAGAGGACAGAGGCCCAGGAACACAGGGGAACTGGGAGGGCTGCTGTGCGACGGGGGGGTGGGGGGGACAGGCCCAGGGAACCGACTCTCCAAGAGGCCCTCTCCTCCATCATGGGAGCTTACCACCACTCCCAGGAGACGATGGCGACGGTACTGGCCAGGTTCCAGGAGATCCAGGCACAGCAGGAGGAACGGTACATGGGGTTCAGAGAGGAACTGAGGAACATCGGTTCCGCAATGGGGACCATCGTCGTGGCCCTTAACCAGATAGTCACCACATTGCGGGACCATGTGGCACCCCAAAGGGCCCCTGTCACTAGCCCAGGCCAGGAACAGCCTACCACCTCCGCCGGCGCTAGTGGACAGGAGGCCCCCACACAACAACAGGCCACCAGAACCCCACCTCCTGCAGAAGAAGAACCACCCCGCAAGCAGAACCTGAGATCTTACAAGAAGACAGAGTAGGATTGCACCCCCGCCAGCATAAAATACCCCCTGATGTCATCCCACTGTCCCACAGTGTCACCCTGTCCAACCTTCAACTGCCCCTGTTCCATCCTTCCACAGGCATATGGACAATGCACCTGTGACACTGAGAACTGGACTCTGCCATGGACATTACTCCACCCCCACCCATCACCGTTTTACAATCATGTACCAATATGTAGCACTTAAAATAAATCACTTATTGCACTTAAAATAACAGGAGTCTGCTTGTATTCTTAACAAATGTATTACACATAACGGTCCAATAATGTCCAGTAACTTTGTGACGACAACATACCAATTTCAATAAGCTTTAGTCCATGGGCAAACAAAGCAGAAGTCACGCAGTGGATCATACAGCTCTGAAAAGGGGAGGGAAAGTCACAAATCAGTAAACAGGAACTGGGGGGAAACAGACAGTACAGACGCATGAGGCCTTAAGTAAATGTAATATGGCGTGGGTGATTCTTACCTGTGTGCTACTGAAAATATTGTTTTATGACTGTATCCCTGTTGTCCGTGTCGTCCCAGTCGTCTTCCTCCTCTTCACTCTCCACAGGCTCCACAGCTGCTACAACACCATCATCTGGACCATCCTCCTGTAGGAAAGGCACCTGGCGTCGCAAAGCAAGATTGTGAAGCATACAGCAGGCCACGATGATATGGCACACCTTCTTTGGTGAGTACATAAGGGATTCCCCTGTCATATGCAGGCACCTAAACCTGGCATTCAGGACCCCGAAGGTCCTTTCTATGATCCTCCTAGTTCGCCCATGGGCCTCATTGTACTGTTCTTCTGCCCTGGTCCGGGGATTCCTCACTGGGGTCAGTAGCCACAACAGGTTGGGGTAACCAGAGTCACCAATAAGCCACACACGGTGTCTCTGTAGCTGTTCCATCACATAAGGGATGCTGCTATTTCGCATGACATACACGTCATGCACTGACCCTGGGAACTTGGCATTTACATGGGAGATGTACTGGTCAGCCAAACAGACCACCTGGACATTCATTGAATGATAACTTTTTCTGTTTCTGTACACCTGCTCACTTTCACTGGGGGGAACCAAAGCCACATGGGTCCCATCAATGGCACCAATGATGTTGGGGATATGTCCAAGGGCATAGAAATCACCCTTCACTGTAGCCAAATCGCCCACCTCAGGGAAAATAATGTAGCTCTGCATGTATTTCATCAGGGCAGACAACACTCTGGACAAAACCTTTGAAAACATAGGCTGAGACATCCCTGATGATATGGCCTCTGCTGTCTGAAAAGACCCACTTGCCAAAAAATGGAGTACTGACAGAACCTGCACCAGAGGGGGAATCCCTGTGGGTTGGCCGATGGGGGACATCAGGTCTGGCTCCAGCTGGGCACATAGTTCATGTATAGTTGCTCTGTCAAGCCGGTATGTAAGTATGATATGTCGTTCTTTCATTGTCGACAGGTCCACCAGCGGTCGGTACACGGGAGGATTCCTTCTTCTCCTCGCAAGTCCCAGCGGACGGTGCCTAGGAAGGACAACATGGAGCACACAGTCAAGCAACCCACAGGTTCGTTCACAGCTTGCACAGTAGACGATTCGCTATGCATTGAAAGGCTTGTATGAGTGGCAATGCAAGGCCTAGGCCTGTGTGACTCAGTAGAAATTAAGCCATGTGGGCCCTTGAAACGGCGGCTGCCTGACCTGTGAAATGTGACAGTTGGATGTGAGGTCAATGCGCTGGCATGGCACACCGTGGCGGTAGGCGGTCGAAGACCGCGGTGCTAAGCCGCATTGTTTAACATTGAACCCTATGGGTTTCAGTAGCCAATGACGTTGTGCGCCGGCGGTTGCGGTACGCACCGCCGCGGGCGTGACCGCCATTTTCTATCTGATTAATCACTCGAGACCTGATCATCCACAGGAGAGGACCTATACTGCAAGTGCTGCTGTGACCTCGGTCTGGGAGATACAATGGCTGCTGCGACTGGGGAAAGGGCCCCTGCCTTCACTTCAGAAGAATTGGAGAAACTTGTTGATGGGGTCCTCCCCCAGTATGCGCTACTCTACGGTCCTCCAGACCAACAGGTTAGTACACAGGGTGCACGTTGAATGGGCTATGCCTGTGTTGAGTGGGGTGGATGTAAGATGGTGGGGAGGTGAGCGAATGAGGAGTGCAACGCACGAAAGATGAGCATGTGCCACATGGCAAGGTTGGGGAGGGGAGGGCACTCACATTGACCAGGCAGAAAAGTAATGAGATTTCCTTTACCACCCTGTACGTGTCACATAGGTCAGCGCCCATCAGAAGATCGACATTTGGCGTGCCATCGCCAAGGACGTCCGGGCCCTGGGGGTCCACAACAGACGGGGCACCCACTGCCGAAAGAGGTGGGAGGACATCCGCCGCGGGACCAGAAAGACCGCCGAGTCTCTGCTGGGGATGACCTCCCAAAGTAGGAGGGGTGCCAGCCGCCAATTGACCCCCCTGATGTCCCGGATCCTGGCGGTGGCCTACCCCGATTTGGATGGGCGCGTGAGGACATCACAGCAGACACAAGGGGGTGAGTATCAGCACAATCTGCTATCTTTGCGTGCAGTGAAGGTGTCTGGGTGGGGGAGGAGGGCTGTGGCTATCTCTAGGCCAGGGCGCATTCTGTAGGCTAGGCCCCTCCGTTAGGCATGGCCCTGTGCCCCCGCCCCCCCACCTCTCTAGGGTGCCAAGTACAGCTATCCATGGTCCGGCCTCACCCATGTGTGCATTTGTCGTCCATAGACCTGTAGGCCTAGTCATAATAACTGAGTAGTGTACCCCGATTGCGCGGCCTAGTGCAGGGGGCTTCTGTGTCTGTCCTCTCCGCCAACGGTGTTGCCAATGCATGCACTCAACCTGTCTTCATTTCTCCCCCCCCCCCCCATTTTCTTTGTCTTCCTGTTCATGTGAGCATTAGCATCATCAGGGAGGAAAAGTGGCATCGGCACACAAGGGAGCTGCATCTCACATGGCCCCGGAGGGCCATGCAACAGACTCCGAGTACACCAGTGAGACGGAGGGCGAGGGGAGCTCCACAACAGGGACCCGTGGAGGCGACACCGACACGTCCTCGGAAGGGAGCTCCCTTGCGGTGGCGGCAACATCCGTGCCCACCGCCACAACAGGTACAGCCGCCACCCAGCGCACCAGCGCCGCCCTCCCAGCAGCCCCTCAGCCTTCGCTCCGTGCCCGCTCGCCCAGGAAGGCGGTCATCTCCTTCGCCCCAGGCACCTCAGGCCCTGCCCCAGTTACCCCTGCTGCCCTCAGTGAGGAGGTCATTGACCTCCTCAGGCCGGTCATTGTTGGGCAGTCTACCCTTTTGAATGCCATCCAGGGTGTAGAAAGGGAGGTGCATCGGAGCAATGCATACCTGGAGGGCATTCATTCGGGTCAGGCTGCCCATCAGCGATCGTTCAACGCTCTGGCCTCAGCACTGACGGCAGCCATTGTCCCCGTCTCCAGCCTCCCTCTTCTGACTCCCTCCACCCAGTCCCAGTCTCCTGTTCCTCTGCCTATCCCATCCACACCATCAGACCAGCCTGCACACACCTCAACACCCAAGGGCAGCTCATCCAGACATAAGCACCACAGATCCCACAAGCATTCACACAAGCAACATCCAGATGCAGACATGCCAACAATCACTACCACCTCTGTGTCCCCCACCTCCTCATCTCCCTCCTCCCTCCTCCCTCCCTGTGACGTCTCCACTCACACCTGCATGCACACCACCATCATCATCATCATCATCCAGTACTTCCATCACCAGCACACCCTCCATTACAGTCCGCACACGTGCAGTCACCACCCCCACTGCCATTTACACGTCCCCTGTGTCCTCTCCCAGTGTGTCTGTCACCCCCTCTTCCAAACCACACAAACGTAGGCAGCCACCCACCCAACAGCCATCCACCTCACGACAGCCTCTGTCACAAGCACCTGCACCCAAAGACAGCACACTTGACTCTCCTACAACCACATCCTCTTCCTCCACTCCCATACCCACTGCACCTACCGTTCCCATGGCTCCTAAAAAAATGTTCCTCTCCAAAATTGACCTCTTTGCCTCACCGGACCCACCCCCTCCACCTGGTAAGAGTCCAAACAGCACCTCAGCCACCACCAGCCCTGCATCTACTGTGACCATAGTGCAGGGCTATTGGAGTCCACCAGCTCCTAGGGCAGGAACATCGGCCAGCAGCAAGGGGACAGCCAGCCCACCCCCTGGGAAGAGGACAAAAAAAAATAAGGGCCGGCGCGACAAGCCTGAGACGGCTGCCACCAAGGACAGTAGCCTTGCCCTGTCACCTGCCACATCATCAAAGGGAGGCAAGGGCCACAGAGCTTCAGCGAAGGAGGGCAAGGGCAGCAGGGCGGAGAAGTCAGGCAGCAGGCGAGCTGCCCAGGAGGGCCCCACCAGCCCCATTCCGGTTGTGACAGACGACACCCACGGGCCCAGGACTCCATCACAGGAGGGCCCCGCGACCGCAACGTCGTATGCCGAGTGAGCGGGAAGTCTTGGCCAGGTCTGGCTCCCCAGAAACACAGGACAAGCACCGCTGAACAGGGGCCCGGCGTGAGAAGCACCGCTCAACAGGGGCCCGGCGTGAGAAGCACCGCTCAACAGGGGCCCGGCGTGAGAAGCACCGCTCAACAGGGGCCTTCATCTCAAGCACCGCTCCGCTGGGCTGGGCCCTTCATCTCAAGCACCGCTCCGCTGGGCTGGGCCCTTCATCTCAAGCACCGCTCCGCTGGGCTGGGCCCTTCATCTCAAGCACCGCTCCGCTGGGCTGGGCCCTTCATCTCAAGCACCGCTCCGCTGGGCTGGGCCCTCCCAGCCCTTCATCTCAAGCACCGCTCCGCTGGGCTGGGCCCTTCATCTCAAGCACCGCTCCGCTGGCCACTGCCGTCTCAAGCACCGCTCCGGTGGGCCCTTCGTCTCAAGCACCGCTCTGCTGGGCTGGGCCCTTCGTCTCAAGCACCGCTCTGCTGGGCTGGGCCCTTCGTCTCAAGCACCGCTCTGCTGGGCTGGGCCCGCCGTCTCAAGCACCGCTCTGCTGGGCTGGGCCCGCCGTCTCAAGCACCGCTCTGCTGGGCTGGGCCCGCCGTCTCAAGCACCGCTCTGCTGGGCTGGGCCCGCCGTCTCAAGCACCGCTCTGCTGGGCTGGGCCCGCCGTCTCAAGCACCGCTCTGCTGGGCTGGGCCCGCCGTCTCAAGCACCGCTCTGCTGGGCTGGGCCCGCCGTCTCAAGCACCGCTCTGCTGGGCTGGGCCCGCCGTCTCAAGCACCGCTCCGCTGGGCTGGGCCCGCCGTCTCAAGCACCGCTCCGCTGGCCACCGCCGTCTCAAGCACCGCTCCGCTGGCCACCGCCGTCTCAAGCACCGCTCCGCTGGCCACCGCCGTCTCAAGCACCGCTCCGCTGGCCACCGCCGTCTCAAGCACCGCTCCGCTGGCCACCGCCGTCTCAAGCACCGCTCCGCTGGCCACCGCCGTCTCAAGCACCGCTCCGCTGGCCACCGCCGTCTCAAGCACCGCTCCGCTGGCCACCGCCGTCTGAAGCTCCGCTCCGCTGGGCCCTTCATCTCAAGCACCGCTCCGCTCCGCTGGGCCCTTCATCTCAAGCACCGCTCCGCTGGGCCCTTCATCTCAAGCACCGCTCCGCTGGGCCCTTCATCTCAAGCACCGCTCCGCTGGGCCCTTCATCTCAAGCACCGCTCCGCTGGGCCCTTCATCTCAAGCACCGCTCCGCTGGGCCCTTCATCTCAAGCACCGCTCCGCTGGGCCCTTCATCTCAAGCACCGCTCCGCTGGGCCCTTCATCTCAAGCACCGCTCCGCTGGGCCCTTCATCTCAAGCACCGCTCCGCTGGCCACCGCCGTCACAAGCACCGCTCCGCTGGCCACCGCCGTCTCAAGCACCGCTCCGCTGGCCACCGCCGGCTCAAGCACCGCTCCGCTGGCCACCGCCGGCTCAAGCACCGCTCCGCTGGCCACCGCCGGCTCAAGCACCGCTCCGCTGGCCACCGCCGGCTCAAGCACCGCTCCGCTGGCCACCGCCGGCTCAAGCACCGCTCCGCTGGCCACCGCCAGCTCAAGCACCGCTCCGCTGGCCACCGCCGGCTCAAGCACCGCTGGCCCATTGACAGTGCCGGTTCTGTGTCGAGCAGGTCTTCACTTAGCACTCTGGGCACCGTGCCTCCTCCATTAACAGTGGAGTCAATAATCCATCTGATGGACTGTGGATTTGCACTCCCCAGGATGGCACAGTGGGCAAGCCACCCACTGTAGAGACTTGAGACTGTGGCTTTGCACTCCCCAGGATGGCACAGTGGGCAAGCCACCCACTGTAGAGACGTGAGACTGTGGCTTTGCACTCCCCAGGATGGCACAGTGGGCATGGAGGCCCCTCGTGGATCGGGCGTCGTGGACTCATGTGGCTGAGGTGCCCCCCCCCCCCCTCCCTTCCCCCTGAGGTGCCTGTAGTTTTGTCATCTGATGCCCCAGCAGTGTTCTCTCCAATGGATTCGGGTCTCCTGTGTGGGCTTTGGAACTTTGACAGAATGGGCAGGACTTGTTGTATATATTTTTAACTATGTTCATTCCTTATTTTGTATCTTTCATATTTCACATTACTTCATTTGTGCTATAATATACTTCAATTTCAATGATCATTTTAATTTTGTCTTTGCATTATTCCGTGGGGTTTGGGGGGTGTCACTCTGACTTGTTGCTCGGCATTGGTGTGTAGGTATTTGGGGTGGGGGGTGGGTGTATCGCGTATGTGTGTGCCCGTAACCCTTCCTCCTCCCCCCTCCCCCCTCCCCTGTGTCGTAGGTGCAGTACTCAACGTTGTCGTCCGCGCTGGGGTTTGTACTCGTGGTAGATAAGGAGGTAGACAATAGCTGGTAGGATGTTTAATTCGGGTTCCATGCTGTCCTCCTTCCTTGTGGAGTGTGTATAGGTGAGCGTTTTCCCGTTCGTAGTCTGTTTCCGCCGTGTTTTTAATCGGCGGGGCTCCCGCCCCGGAAAAGGTGGCGAATTGGTGAGTTGTGATAGGGTGGGCGGTACATTGTCTGCTGCCTGCCTGTTGGCGGTGACCGCTGCGCTGTTTGTTTGTCCCGCCGTGGCGGTCGGAGTGTTAAAGTGGCGGGCTGTGTTGGCGGTTCCCGCCAGGGTCAGAATCCCATTTTTTGGACCGCCTGCCTGTTGGCGGGTTGGCCGCCGCTTTCTCACTGACCACCAGGGTTGGAATGACCCCCATAGTCTGCTTAGAAATTATTTGGAGCAATCTACAGGGATGGATAGGGACATAGCCACATCTTTTTGTCCAACTACTTCCGCCCATACCAAAGATACCATTGCCATGGGATGGATCTTTGTGAAATTGTCAGCACTGGTGACATTTTTGTTAACAGGTACTGATCTGAGTGGACCAGGTGCAGGGTCACCATGATGACACTAGCCACTGTTTCCTTCAAGACTTCTACCTTAGTCCCATTAATGAAAGGGTGCTGCATGTATTTTTGCATGTTAGTAGGCCAGGCAGCACATGATAGGTCTACCCCTACCTCTGACACTATTGTTGCCTCTGTGGTTTTACTGAAATGGTTAAGCCACAACTGTGATCCCATCTGGAGAATGGCAACTGCATTTACTGCAGGTGGACTCAAGGCATTTTTCTTGGGTAGGGTCTCCAGTTTGGTGTCCTTTAGTTTTGCAATCATAGCACCAAGCCTTGTTAGGATCAAAGTTCCTACCTTTGTACCCACCCTTAGGCTGTGAGAAGTCTCTAGCCCACCCTCCTAAACACGTTTTTGGGGGCCTGATGAAGACTCTGTATTTATTTAGGTTCCCATCTTTCCCTAATTGGGGGAGGGGGATTGTGGGCCTCTTTTTACTCTCCCCCATCAGTGGTAGTCTTGGTCACCCTTGTCTTGACTCAGTGGTCTGCCTTCTTCCACAGCTCTAGAGAAGAAAGTGAACCTAGCTCTACCAGGGACTGATGAAGTTTCTCATTGTAAAAATGACTGAAAAGATGCTGGTTAGAAATGGGGTCTTTGGTTGGCAGTAAGGTTACCCCCTATCCACGCAAGGATCCTCAATCTAGTCAGGGTAAGTCACACATAATCCAAAATATCCTGTGCCCACCCTCTGGTAGCTTGGCACTGAGAAGTCAGGCTTAACTTAGAAGGCAATGTGTAAAGTATTTTTTGCAATAGGTCATGCAATAACACAGTAAAACACCACAAAAATACACCACACAGTGTTTAGCAAAATATGGAATGTAAAGATGCAGATCAAAACGATCAAGATTCAATAAGCCCACATTGAGATCACTGTAAAAATGATAAAGTGTCTTTAGTCTTTTAAAAAGCAACAAGTGTCTCTTGCAAGCACAAAGTACCTGGTTTATGTTAAAATTCTCCGCAAGGTACCACAGAGGAGGAGATGTTTGGAAAACGGGGAGGTGTGCGTCGATTTTTCCAGCGCACACAGATGATGCGTTGTTGAGTTTTCACACAGGGCGCACTTTGCGTCAATTTCCGGCATGTAGACTGGGATCCTCTTCAGATTGGGGGGTTTTCGGGCACCCCTGGGATGATGCGTTGAAATCCTGGGCGTGCAGGACGAAGTCACAGGGGCTGTGTCGATCCGGTGGGTGATGCATAGAAATTTCTGCCCCGCGGCAGGTGCTGCATCGATTCCTCTCAGTAAGTCGGGCTGCGTCGTTCTGGCTTGGATTTGCATCAATCCAGTGGGCCGTGAGTCAATTTCCAGTTGCAACGCTGGAAGTGTGTCGTTCTCCTCTTCAGGAAATTAGTCTACGTTGATCCGATTTGGCGTGTGGTGATTTTCTCACCGCGATGCAGACTGTGCATTGATTTTCGCCGCACAAGGAGTTCTTTTGCAGGAATGAAGTATTTTTGGTTTTGAGACTTCAGGGAACAGGAGGCAAGCTCTATCCAAGCCCTTGGAGAGCACTTCTCAGCACAGCCAGAGAGCAGCAAGGCAGCAGGGCAACAGCAAGGCAGCAGTCCTTCTCAGAAAAGCAGTCCAGGTGAGTCCTTTGGGCAGCCAGGAGGTAGTTCTTGGCAGGTAGCAGGTTCTGGTTCAGGGTTTCTTCTCCAGGAAGTGTCTGAGTTGTTAGGGTCAGAGGCACTGCTTAAATACCCAAATGTGCATTTGGAGTGGGGGAGAGTCACTTGACTAGGGACTTACAAGTACATTAAATAGGCCAATTGGATATGAGCCAATGTCACCATGTTTTAAGGAGATAGTATATGCACTTTCGCACTGATTAGCAGTGGTAAAGTCCAGAGAGTCCTAAAGCCAGCAAAAATGAGGTCAGAAAAAGAGAAGGAGGAAGGCAAAAAGTTTAAGGGGTGACCCTGCAAAAAGGCCATTTCCAACAATGCTCTTTTATAATTAAATTATAATGCCCATCAAAATCATGTACATTGTTACCTTCTAACCAGCCACCCAGCATTTCTCTGAATAGTCCACACATTTCACCCAGAAATGATTTGGGGTTTGAGTCTCATTGAATTTAATTAGGTATTCTTCAGTTGTAAGTCAAAAGCCCTCAATCAGGGTAGCCTTCATGAGGTCAAAGGACCTTGCATTTGCCTCATTCAATGTCAGGAGTCTATCCCTGCATTTTCCTGAGCACAGTTCCCACGAGAGAGAGGCCCAATGTCTTCTATCTATATAACTGGCTATGAAGGCCATCACAAAGGAAAAAAAAAAACACTTGGTGATATCATCACCCTCTGTATAAGGTGGGTGTTGGACCTGGCTCTTTTTGCATGGTCATCTCCAAACTTTTTGCCCCTTTCCTTCTATTTTTTTCTGACCAGTTTTTGTTGGCTTTAGGACTCTGGGCAATTCACTGCTAACCAGTGCTAAAGTGCATATGCTCACTGTATAAATTGTATTGGTGATTGGTGGTAGACGTGGCATCCTTGGTGTGGTCCCACCTATATTTTTTGCCTCTGCTTCCCATGTTTTGACTGTCATGGACTCTGTTTTTGGTACTCCGTTCACTGCTGACCAGTGCTGAAGTGCAAGTGCTCCCTTTGTAAAATGTATGTGTAATTGGCTTTTCCATAGTTGGCACATTTGATTTACTAGTAGGTCCCTAGTAAAGTGTACTAGAGGTGCCCAGGGCCTGTAAATCAAATGGTACTAGTGGAACTGCAGCACTGGTTGTGCTACCCACATGAGTAAACCTGTAAACAGGGCTCAGACCTGCCACTGCAATGTATGTGTGCGCAGTTTTAATCTGCCAATTCGACCCGGCAAGTGTACCCACTTGCAGAGCCCAAACCTTCCCTTTTGATACATGTAAGGTACACCTAAGCTAGATCCTAGGTTGCCCAATGGGAAGTGTGCAGTGTCTGTTAAAGGGAGGACATGTACTGATGTGTTTTACATGTCCTAACAATGAAATACTGCCAAATGCGTTTTTCACTGATGCAAGGCCTATCTCTCTCATAGGTTAACATGGGGGCTGCCTTTAAATATCTTTCAAGTGTACTTTCCCTTTGGGAGCAGATAGAAATGTGGAGTTTGGTGTCTCTGAACTCAATTTAAAAATACATATTTTGGTAAAGTTTGTTTTTAAATTGTCAGTTTGAAAAAGCCACTTTCAGAAAGTGGGCATTTTCTTGCGTAAACCATTCTGTGGCTCTGCTGGTTTGTGATTTCCAAAACTGTGTGGCCAGATTTCTCACACATTGTTGCTGGACAACAAAATCATTGTGAACCTGCGCGGATCTGAGGTGTCTCATCAGGAAACTGAAGCATTGCTCTAATGCGCGAGAGAAAAATCGATGCATCGCCTACCCGACCAGAGAAGAAAAGAAGCAGAGACTCAGGTGTGAATAAGTAAGCAACGCATTGCTCACTTATGACCCATGCACGCCCGTGCAGCTTTATTTTTGATGAAAACCAGGTACTTTATGTAAAAGCAATGTTTGTTTTCTACGGAGTAAGACTCTTTACTTTAAAAAATTCATCACTTGACATATATGTTAAATTTTTGTCGTTTTGGTCTTGTTTGATTTAGATAAATATTGCCTATTTTTCTAAACTGGTGTGGTGTCCATTTTGTAGTGCTTTTACCATGTTACTGCGTGTTGTGGTGCAAATACTTTACACATGGTCTTTGTGGTAAGCCTGACCGTTTGTGCCAAGCTACCAAGGGAGTGAGCAGGGGTTGTCTTAGGAGTGTGACTCCCTTATCCTTACTAGAGTGAGGGTCCCTGCTTGGACAGAGTGCAAACTGACTGCCAACCAGAGACCCCATTTCTAACAGTGGGACAAATACTTTGGGGAGCTTTAGGTTGAGAGACTTCTCCTCCCCAGTTATTTCAATGCCCCCACAAGAGATGGGTTCAATGCCCAACTCTCTTTTTCTAACTTCTATCTCCAAAAGCTGGGCTTTTAAAGCCTGTCTGTTGGTTAACCTTTATAGAGCCAAGCCCTCCTCTGAGGGGCTCCTACTTCTGAGATGAAGGATCCTACCTCATCATCCTCAGCTTCATGGGAGTGTTCATGATTTTCTTTTTGAGGGTTCCCCTTCAACTACTTGGTGTGCAGTCTCATTCTCACAAGCTGCCTACGCCTTTTGTGGTAACATGAGCACCAGTGTTAATTTGGTAAGATCTGCAGAGAGCCATTGGATGGCATTCAGATACCCCCAACTAAGGGGCCAAGTACAGCTCCTTAGCATCAGTCATTTTTGGAACCTTTATAACTTTTGGAAACTTTTTCCAAGGCCTATCTATAGTAAATACATTTAGGGGGTCCTTTGGAGTTTGGCAGATGGAAACATCCATCAGCCGAACTCCCGACAAGGAGACCGCGGCGGTGCTTGTGATCTTCCCACCAGACCCATTACAACTTTCCCACTAGCCTGACCAGCAGAAACCAAGGTTTTTGCTGGTCAGCCCAGTTGTAAAGGTGTGGCAGCATTGCCCTCAGCTCACAATTGAGCCGGCGGCAATGCTGCTGCATGCAGGGTGTTGGGACACCTGCAATGCCCAGGCCCCACCTATGCACTTGTTCTCCAGCCTTTTCATGGTGGAGACAAGGTTGTAATCAGCCAGGGTGGCACTGAATTCATCTCTGCCCTGCTGATTACAACCAGCACTGCTGTCATCCCCTCAAGATCTTTGATCCTGGCAGGCACAGTGGTAAGTTGGTAGTCAGACTGCTACAGCCACGCGGTCCAAATGCCACAGTGAGTCTGGCCATCTTGTGACCTCCAGACTCTTAATCAGCCCCTTAGTTTCTAATCACAGTTTTAGGGACATAACCAGGGCCCTAGCAATTAGTTTTAAAATTAAGAATAGTCAAATTTCAAAATACCACTAGGCTACAGACAATTGTTAGAGTTATTCATGTGATCACTTAGTGACCTGGTGATATCAGCAAATGCAGTCCTGTATCCCACTGCTTTATCCAACAAATATAGGAGGCTGGCTTTTTCTGCACAGTACACATCATTTCATACACTATATAGATTCCAAGTAACCTCACTTTAGTATCCAGAGGTAAAAAGCAGACCACCTAATGCTTTGTTTTTGTGGTAATGTTGGCTAGCAGCTAGGATTATATTGGAGCCGTGCTAAGCATTTGTTGTACTCACAGTATCAATAAATGTAGACATGCACTTGGAAGAATAACTTGAGACCAATTTACAAAAATACTTCAGATGTTTATAACATTTTAAAGACTGAACTTCATAACTAAAGAAGTACTTACACAAACTTGATGATCTTAAAGTATAGAAATTGTTCCGTTTTTTGTGAGTAATTACGCACCTTAGGAATGAATGTGAAAATCTTTAAAAATTCATATAAAATCAGGCAATGCTCGCACGAGTGTCACCTTCTATTTTGAGGTTGAGGTAATTGAGATGTCCTGTGGGCCAGCCGGAAAATTTCAGATGGTTCCCAGTTCAAACGAGCAGCAGATGAAAGTTTTGGAGCTGGTACACAACTGAGAAGGGTACCACTTGGAAACACTGCACAGGTGGACTTAAAGGTAAGTCCGATGGATACCCCCTGAGGATAGGGGTTGAATGGGGTTAGGGAACCCTAAAGCACAGCTGGCTTGTCATTGCAGTGGCCAGGGAGGGAGTCCAGAGGTGCCCTTCCCTGCCCCCAGGGACACCCCCCTCCCACCCTCACCCACCCCCGGAGGACACCCATCCCAGGAAAGTACAGGTACGTTGAGGTAAGTAATTTTTTGTTTGTTTTTTAAAGTGGCATGGGGGGGCCTAATTTGGGCCCCACTACATGCCACTGTGCCCAATGACCATGCCCAGGGGACAGAAGTCCCCTGGCCATGGTCATTGGGCACAGGGGCATGACTCCTGTCTTTGCTAAGACAGGAGTCATTTCAATAAGGGTTGTGCATCAAAAAATGTCGCAAGTCCGATTTGAGGCATGATTTTTGCCTCAAACCTGACTTGCACCATTTGACGCACAAACCCCATTTTCCCCTATGCCGGCGCTGCCTGGTTTGAGTCATTTTGTTTTACTCTGACCAGTCCACAGCGCCGGCTAACGTCATTCCTTAAATAAGGCACCCGCATGGCGCGTAGGCATGGCGTTAGCCGGCAGTAAAATTTGAGGCAAACCAGCACTCGCGCTGGTTTACCTCAAAAAGTATAAATATGGGCCTAAGATCATCAAGTTTGTGTAAGTACTTCTGTAGTTATGATTCTTCAAAGTTTAGGAAATGTTATGTTTTTGTGATTAATCACATACCTTAGACATGAATGGGAAAATCTTTAAAAATGCATATAAAAATCAGGCAATGCTCGCACAAGTGTCACCTTCTATTTTTAGGTCAAGGTCATTGAGATGTCCTGTGGGCCAGCAAGAAAATTTCAGATGGTTCCCAGTTCAAACTAGAGCAGCGGATGAACATTTTGGAGCCGGTGCACAACAGAGAAGGGTACCACTTGGAAACACACAGCACAGGTGGACTTAACCTCTTCGCTGCCAGGCCTTTTCCCCCTCCTGTGCCAGGCCTTTTTTTGGCTATTTGGGGCAGTTCGCGCTTAGGCCCTCATAACTTTTTGTCCACATAAGCTAGCCAAGCCAAATTTGCTTCCTTTTTTTCCAACATCCTAGGGATTCTAGAGGTACCCAGACTTTGTGGGTTCCCCTGAAGGAGGCCAAGAAATTAGCCAAAATACATTGAAAATGTCGTTTAAAAAAAAAAAAAAATGGGATAAAGTGGCTGCAGAAGAAGGCTTGTGGTATTTTCACGGAAAATGGCATCAACAAAAGGTTTGCGGTGCTAAAATCACCAGCTTCCCAGCTTTGAGGAACAGGCAGACTTGAATCATAAAACCCAATTTTTCAACACAAATTTGGCATTTTACTGGGACATACCCCATTTTTATGAATTTTTGTGCTTTCAGCCTCCTTCCAGTCAGTGACAGAAATGGGCGTGAAACCAATGCTGGATACCAGAAACGTAAACATTTCTGAAAAGTAGACAAGATTCTGAATTCAGCAAGGGGTCATTTGTGTAGATCCTACAAGTGTTTCCTACAGAAAACAACAACTGAAAAAGAAAAATATTCAAATTGAGGTAAAAAAACAGCAATTTTTCCTCTACGTTTTATTCTAACTTTTTCCTGCAATGTCAGATTTTTTAAAGCAATATACCGTTACGTCTGCTGGACTCTTCTGGTTGCAGGGATATATAGGGCTTGTAGGTTCATCAAAACCCTAGGTACCCAGAGCCAATAAATGAGCTGCACCCTGAAGTGCATTTTCATTCTATACCGGGTATACAGCAATTCATTTACTGAAATATAAAGAGTGAAAAATATTTGCACATCTCTGAATTCCGGGGTGACCATACTAGCATGTGAATTACAGGGCATTTCTCAAAAAGGCAAGGGGCAATAACACTTGTTTTGCTATTCTATGTTCCCCCACATCTCCCGATAAAAATGATACCTCACTTGTGTGGGTAGGCCCAGCGCCCGCGACAGGAAATGCCCCAAAACACAACGTGAACACATCACATTTTTGCAAAGTGCCTACCTGTAGATTTTGGCCTCTAGCTCAGCCGGCCCCAGGGGGGGCAGAAATGGGCTAAAATAAATTTGCCCCCTCACCCCCGCCAAACCCTCCCCCCCGGGAGCGACCCTTGGCTACGGGGTCGCTCCCCTTGCGTGACATTGGTGCCAAAAAAATAATCCCTGGTGCCTAGTGGTTTCTGCCTCCTTGGGGACAGATTGACCTAAAATCGGCCGATCTGCCCCCCAAAGGGGGCAGAAATGGTCTAAATACAATTTGCCCCCCATGGGAGCGACCCTTGCCTAATGGGTCGCTCCCCATCTCTAAAAAAACAAACAAACAAAAAAATTACAAAACAAAACACACAAAAAAAATTGCCATGGCACCTAGAGGTTTCTAACAATAGGACGATCTGCCCCCGGGGGGATGAAATGGCCTAAAATAGATGTAACCCCCCCCGGAGAGACCCTTGCCCATGGGGTAGCTCACCCTGCGTGACAATGGCACAAAAAAAAAAAACAATCCTCGGTGCCTAGTGGTTTCTGCCCCCCTTGGGGGCAGATTGGTGTAGCAAAAATCGGCTGATCTGCAGGGGGCAGAAATGGCCTAAATACAATGTTCCCCTCCAGGGGAGCGACCCTTGTCCAAGGGGTAGCTCCCAATCTGTAAAACAAAAAAAAAAAAAAAAATAAAAAAAAAAAATTAAAAAAAAAAAAAAAAAAACAAACAAAAAAAAACAAAACAAAAAATCGCCTAAATCAAAATTGGCTGCAGAAATGGCCTAAAATAAATGTTCCCCCCAGGGGAGCAACCCTTGCCTAAGGGGTCACTCCCCACTTCAAAAAAACAAAAAAAAACAAAAATAAAATAGAAAATGATCCCTGGTGCCTAGAGGTTTCTGCCCCCCCTGGGGGCAGATCAGCCTTACTATAGGCCGATCTGCCAGGGGGAGCAGAAAAGGCCTTCCAAAAAAATGCCCCCCCCTGGAGCGACCCTTGCCCAAGGGGTCGCTCCCTTATGTCACTTTCATAAAAAATAGAAAATCCCTGGTATCTAGTGGGCGTTTCAGAAGCCGGATTGCAAGCAATCCGGCTTTTGAAACGCTCAGAGAGACTTCAAGGAAATTCCTTCCCTTTGAAGCCTCTCTGGGCCTCCCCCACGTGATCGAAAGAGAAATGCTTTGCATTTCTCTTTCGAGTGCGCTGGAAGCTGAGTTTCCAGGGCAATGGGAGGAGGCCCTCTTTGATTGTCAGCGTGCGATGTGCGCCGACGTCACGGGGGGGGAGGGGTCGGGTCCCTGCCTGGGGGGGGGGTGGGTGGGGAGCACATGGGGGAGCACATGCTAGCGCTCCACCCAGTTCCCGGGTGCAGGTCACCTCATCCAAGGCACCCTAGGAGTTAAAGGCAAGTCCGGTGGGTACCCTTAGAGGATAGGGGTTGAATGGGGTTATGGAGCCCTAAAGCATAGCTAGCTTAGCATTGCAGTGACCAGAGAGGCCAGGTGCAGTCAGATAGGTCAGCCAAGGGTCATGTGTCAGGGAGTCCTTGGAACCAAGAGCAAGTCACTTGGAGGGTAGATTGCAGGTCAACAGGGCCACTCTGGGGATTGGTTCTTGCGTGTCCTCAAGTCCCTTGACTGGTGCTTGCTTCTGGGCTTTAGAGAGTCTGGAGTTGACTTTGCTTCTGGTTGTTTCACGTTGGTGGGTTCAGGCAATGGGACAAATTGGTAAGGTTTCTCCATTCGGCCTGTCGTGTGTATTTTGGTCAGGCTGCTGGATCCAGTTCATTCGTCAATGGCCAATCAGTGAACTGGATTCACTGACCCCTTGCTTGCAGGTTGAAGGAGTGCTACTTTCACTCTGAGGGAGGTTATTGGTGATTTTCAGAAGGCTGAAGGTGCTCGAGGTTTGTAGAGTCCTTCAGGTTTCCAGGCGAGACCTCAGCAGCAATTGTCAAGTCAAGTCTAGGAGTAGCAGTCAGAGGTGGTCATTACAACCCTGGCGGACGGTGTTAAAGATGCGGCAATACCACAAACAGGCCGGCGGAGAAAAAAAAGGAATTATGACCGTGGCGGAAACCGCCACCATAGACAGCCACTTTAACACTCCGACCGCCACGGCGGTACAGACAAGCAGCGCGGCGGTCACCACCAACAAACAGGCGGGAGACAATGTACCGCCCACACTATTACAACAGCCCAATCCGCCACCTTTTCCGGGGCGGATTCACCGTGGATAAAAACACGGCGGAAACAGCTTTTGCAATGGGAAAACGCTCACCTTAACACACGCCACGAGGAAGGAGGGCACCATGGAGCCCGAACTCCAAATACTCCCTGGGCCTGTCTACCTGCTATTCTACGAACATCATCAACGGCAGCGCCGAAGACAACGGTGAGTACTGCACCTACGACATAGGGGAGGGGGGAGGCAAAAGTCAGGGGGACACAAACGCAACACCCCCACCCCCACCCTGAACCTCACCCACTACAACACACACATTAATGCATATCCAAAACATCACAGTAACAACCCACAACCCCCCCCGGAAGAATGCAAAGACAAAAGGGAATCAGTATAACTATTGTAATTAATAAAAATACAGCAAGCTCATATATACAGAAATATATACACATTCCAAATATATACATTACAATTACTAGTGCAGGTATGCACAATTCAATGTCCGTGGACCACTGGGCCCAAAATGCATGGGCGAGGCCCACACTAGATACCTGTCCACAAACGGAGAGACTACAGCAGGGGCATCAGATAGTAATACAACAGGCACCTCAGGGGGAAGGGAAGGGGGGGGTACCTCAGCCGGATGAGTGCAAAGCCAGATCCACGACGGGGCTCCATGCCCATTGATGTATCCTGAGGAGTGCAAAGCCACAGTCTCACAAGTCTCTACAGTGGGTGGTTTGCCCACTGTACCATCCTGGGGAGTGCAAAGCCACAGTCTCTCAAGTGGATGCAGTTCTCCACTGGTTCTGGAGGGGGACTGATGCCCAGAGTGCTTCATCCTGTGAAGGACAGAGGTAGTGGATGCAGTTCTCCACTGGTTCTGGAGGGGGACTGGTGCCCAGAGTGCTTCATCCTGTGAAGAATTCAGGTAGTGGATGCAGTTCTACACTGATTCTGGAGGGGGACTGGTGCCCAGAGTGCTTCATCCTGTGAAGGACAGAGGAAGTGGATGCAGTTCTCCACTGGTTCTGGAGGGGGACTGGTGCCCAGAGTGCATTACGCTCCTCGTGATGGTCCCAGTTCTGTCACTGTGCCAGCCGCACATGGGCTAACGGTGCTTGACTCGGCTGTCTTTGCCCTGTTCAGCGGTGCTTGACTCGGCTGTCTTTGCCCTGTTCAGCGGTGCTTGACTCGGCTGTCTTTGCCCTGTTCAGCGGTGCTTGACTCGGCTGTCTTTGCCCTGTTCAGCGGTGCTTGACTCGGCTGTCTTTGCCCTGTTCAGCGGTGCTTGACTCGGCTGTCTTTGCCCTGTTCAGCGGTGCTTGACTCGGCTGTCTTTGCCCTGTTCAGCGGTGCTTGACTCGGCTGTCTTTGCCCTGTTCAGCGGTGCTTGACTCGGCTGTCTTTGCCCTGTTCAGCGGTGCTTGACTCGGCTGTCTTTGCCCTGTTCAGCGGTGCTTGACTCGGCTGTCTGTGACCTGTTCAGCGGTGCTTGACTTGGCTGTCTGTGACCTGTTCAGCGGTGCTTGACTTGGCTGTCTGTGACCTGTTCAGCGGTGCTTGACTTGGCTGTCTGTGACCTGTTCAGCGGTGCTTGACTTGGCTGTCTGTGACCTGTTCAGCGGTGCTTGACTTGGCTGTCTGTGACCTGTTCAGCGGTGCTTGCTATGGCAGTCTTTGCCCTGTTCAGTGGTGCTTGACTTTGCTGTCTGTGACCTGTTCAGCGGTGCTTGCCATGGCGGTCTTTATCCTGTTCAGCGGTGCTTGACTTCGCTGCACAGGTCACAGACAGCAGTGTGTGGCATGATGGTCCCTCAGTGTCCTGCGGGGCCGAGGGTGCCGGGGCCCTCCAGGGCACTGGCGGTGGTCTCTGGACCAGTGACGACAGTGCTGCCCTCCAGGGCACTGACTCTGGCGGTGGTCTCCAGACAAGTGACGATGGGGCTGCCGGTGGCATCCTGGCCAGCGGGGAGGATGGCGGCCTTCTCCGCCGTGCTGTTCCTCCCAGACTTCAGAGACTTCTTCTGCCCCTTCACCACCTGGGAGGGGTCACAGCTGACTCAACACTCCCCCCAGGACCCTTGTGGGCAGCTTTGTCGGCAGGAGTCTTCACCCTCTCCCGTCGGGCACTGTCCAACTTCTGGTGCTTTACAGGGGGTGGACTGGCAGTGCTTTAGCTCCGTGTCACACTGGCTGCCCTGGTGGCCTGTGCACTCCACATACCTCTAACACGCACCACTGGTACCAGACTTTTTTTGGCTGAGGTGCTAGTACGGGACCTATGAATCGGAGGGGTGGGGGTGGTGGGACAGAGGTCAAGGTTGCTCAGGAAAAGTTTGACGAACACTGGGATGGGTAGCTGGAGG
Organism: Pleurodeles waltl; assembly: GCF_031143425.1. Taxonomy (NCBI): domain Eukaryota; kingdom Metazoa; phylum Chordata; class Amphibia; order Caudata; family Salamandridae; genus Pleurodeles; species Pleurodeles waltl. The sequence continues at coordinate 535,497,199 of NC_090443.1, forward strand.
GGGTCTGGGAGTGGAGGTGGTTGTACGAGGTGTAACTTTAGATGATTTGGGTGCAGGTTCTGGAGGCTGTCGTGAGGTGGATGGATGTTGGGTGTGTGGGTGTCTGCGTTTGTGTACTTTGGGAGGGGGTGTCAGACACACTGGGAGAGGACGCAGAGGACGTGTAAATGGTAGTGGGGGTGGTGAGTGCAGGTGAGCGGGGTGTGGTGCTGGGTGTTCTGGTGCGAGTCCTAGTGGCTGTAGTGGTAGTGCATGCAGGTGAGAGTGTAGACGACACTGGGAGGGAGGAGGGAGACGACGAGGAGGGGGACACAGTGGAGGCAGTGGATGTTGCTGTGTCTGTATGTGGGTGATGCTTGTGTGAGTGCCTGTGGGATGTGTGGTGCTTATGTTTGCCTGAGCTGCCCTTGTGTGTTGAGGTGTGTGCAGGCTGGTCTGATGGTGTGCTTGGGATAGGCTGGGGTACAGGGGATTGGGTCTGGGTGGAGGAAGTTGGAGGGGGGAGGCTAGACACAGGGACAATGGCTGCCATCAGTGCCGAGGCCAGCGATTGCAGGGTTCGATGATGGGCAGCCTGACCAGAATGAATGCCCTCCAGGAATGCATTTGTTTGTTGCAACTCCCTTTCTACACCCTGGATGGCATTCACAATGGTAGACTGCCCAACAGTGAGTGACCTGAGGAGGTCAATGGCCTCCTCACTGAGGGCAGCAGGGGCGACAGGGGCAGGGGCTGAGGTGCCTGGGGCGAAGGTGATGCTCACCCTCCTGGGTGAGCGGGCACGGAGCGAAGGCTGAGGGGCTGCTGGGAGGTCGGTGCTGGTAGGGGGGGTGGCGGCTGTACCTGTAGAAGTGGGGGGCACAGATGGTGCCGCCACCACGAGGGAGCTCCCATCGGAGGACGAGTCCTTGTCGATGTTTGCTGATCCGGTCACTGACGTGAAGCTCCCCACGCCCTCCGTCCCACTGGTGTATTCTGTGTCCATGGTGTGGCCCTCCATGGCCATGTGGGACGCAGACCCCTCGTGCTCCTGTGCCACTGTACCTCCGCCTGATGATGCTGATGCACAACAGAACAGGGAGACCACAAAAAAGGGGTGGGGAAACAGAAGAAAGACAGGTTGAGTGCATGGCTTACCGCTACCGTTAGCGGACAATACAGACAAAGCAGCCCCCTGCACTACGTCGTGCTCTTGGCCTCTACAGATGCAATTCCTGGGATATGGCTAGGAGTGTCATCTACCCATATAGATAACACAGGGGCATGTATACCTGTACTTGGCACTCTACAGAGGTGGGGTGGAGTGGCATATGACCTGGATTCCGGAGGGGCCTAGCCTACGGAACTCGCCCTGGCCTAGGGAAACCCACAGCCCTCCTCCCCCACTCAGGCACCTCCACTGCGCGCAAAGTCATGAGAATGTGAGTGTACTCACCCCCTTGTGTCTGCTGCGATGCCCTCATGCGCCCATCCAACTCAGGGTAGGCCACCGCCAGGACCCGGAACATCAGGGGGGTCATGGTGCGACGGGCACCCCTCCCATGTTGGGAGGCCATCCCCAGCTGAGCCTCCGCCGTCTTCTTGCTCCAGCGGCGAATGTCCTCCCATCTTTTATGGCAGTGGGTGCTCCGTCTCTGGTGGACCCCCAGGGTCCGGACGTCCTTGGCGATGGCACGCCAAATATCCTTCTTCTGGTGGGTGCTGACCTACATGATATGTACAGGGGAAGAAGAGAAGTCATTAGCAACAGCACCGTCGAAGTGAGTGGCCCACATCCCTGCCCTTGCCATGTGGCACATGCAATCACACTTCTACATGCTCGCAGGACTCTGCCCCCTTCCTACTGACATCCAGCCCTCTCCACCCAGGCATAGCTCATACAACGTGCTCCCTGTGTACTTACCTGTTGGTCTGGAGGACCGTAGAGTAGCGTGTAGTGGGGGAGGACCCCGTCCACAAGCTTCTCCAACTCCTGTCCAGTGAAGGCAGGGGCCCTATCCCCAGACGCACGAGCCATTGTCTCTTCCAGACCGAGATCACAGCAGCACTTGCAGTGTAGGTCCTCTCCTGTCGAAGATCAGGTATCGAGTGATTGAACAGATAGAAAATGGCAGTGATGTCCGCAACGGTGCGTATCATCACCGCGCCGGCGCACTTTGTCATTGGCTCCTGGGACCCATAGGGTCCAATGTTAACCAATGCAGCATTGCGCCGCGGTCTTTGACCGCCTATCGCAACGGTGTACAATGCCAGCGCAGTTACCTCACATCCCATTGTCCCACTCTAGAGGTCAGGCAGCTGCCATTTCAGGGGCCCACATGGCTTCATTTACAACTGCGTCACACATACCTAGGCCTACACTCCACTAAATACAATATCCTTCCTGTATGTGTATTTTGTGTCCAGTGTGGCTGTGGGTACATACCTCAGGATTTGTTGACTCTGGTCGCTGTTGTCCTTCCTAGGCACCGTCAGCTGGGACATGTGAGGAGATGGCGGAATCCTCCGGTGTACCGACCGTTGGTGGACCTGTTAACAATGGAGGAGCGACATTTAATCATCACCTACAGGTTTGACTGTGCCACAATCCAGGAACTGTGTACCCAGTTGGAGCCAGACCTGATGTCACCAATCCGCCATCCCACAGGAACCCCCCTCAAGTGCAGGTGCTATCAGTGCTCCATTTCCTAGCAAGTGGGTAATTTCAGACAACAGTGGCCATGGCATCAGGGATGTCCCAGCCAATGGTTTCCAACGTGTTGTCCAGAGTGTTGTCTGCCCTGCTGCAACACGTGAGGAGCTACATCATTTTCCCTCAGGTGGAGGATTTGGCGACAGTTAAAGGTGACTTCTATGCCCTGGGACATATCCCTAACATCATAGGTGCCATTGATGGGACCCATTCGGCTCTGGTCCCCCCCCCCCCCAACAGGAGTGAACAGGTGTACAGGAACCAGAAGAGTTATCATTCGATGAATGTACAGATGGTATGTTTGGCAGACCAGTACATCTCCCAGGTAAATGCTATGTTCCCTGGCTCAGTGCATGACGTCTACATCCTGCGGAATAGCAGCATCCCATATGTGATGGGTCAACTCCAGAGGCACCGTGTGTGGCTGTTAGGGGACTCTGGTTACCCCAACCTGTCATGGCTATTGACCCCAGTGAGGAATCCCAGGACCAGGGCAGAGGAACGCTACAATGAGGCCCATGGGCGGACTAGGAGGGTGATCGAACGCACCTACGGCCTCCTGAAGGCCAGGTTCAGGTGCCTCCATATGACAGGTGGTTCCCTATTCTGCTCACCAAGGAAGGTGTGCCAGATCATCATTGCCTGCTCGATGCTTCACAATCTTGCTTTGCGACGCCAGGTGCCTTTTCTGCAGGAGGATGGTCCAGATGACGGTGTTGTGGCAGCTGTGGAGACTGGACAGTGATGAGGAGGAAGCAGAGGAAGAAGACATTGACAACAGGGACTCAGTCATACAGCAATATTTCCAGTGACACACAGGTGAGAACAATTATTTTACTAATACATTAACTTTCACACTTCTACCTCTATCCTGTCAATTTGAAGTAGTATCTGCTAACTGAGTGATACATTTCCATTACGGTTTCACAGGTGTGGTTACCAACGTGTGTCATCTGCTTGCATCCTTCATGGACTTGTGATGTGTGACATAGGTATGTTGACATTACTATTGAGAACGGATTTTGTCACTGTCATAGCTAATACACATTTTCTAAATCACAGACTGACTCCTGATTGTTTTGTGGTTCAAGGGTGTTCATTGAAGTGCTAATTATTGGAGGGGGTGGCTAAATGGTGATGGGTGATGGTGGAGGAATGTCCATGGCAGAGTCCAGTCTATAAGTCTCACAGATGCATTGCCCATATGGGCATAGGAAGTGGAGCTGGGGCAGTTCCAATCTGGACAGGGTAACAAAGTGGGAGGACAATCAGGGTGGTCTCATTTCCTGGCGGGGGTCTTGCCATCTTGCTCTGTCCTGTTCCTGGATCTCAGGGACCGCTTGCGGTGTGGTTCTCCGTCTGCAGCGGGTGGGGTGCTGGTGTGGTGGTCCTGTGGCGGGGCGTCCTGTCCACAAGCGCCAGCGGAGGTGGTGGGCAGTTCATCATCCATGCTAGTGTCAGGGGCCCCTTGGAGTGCCACAGTGTCCCTCATGGTCTTTTGTATGTCCTTCAGCACCCCTACGATGGTGGCCAGGGTGGTGCTGATGGTTCTGAGCTCCTCCCTGAACCCCAAATACTGTTCGTCCTGCATGCGCTGGGTCTCCTGAAACTTGGCCAGGACCGTAGCCATCGTCTCCTGGGAGTGGTGGTATGCTCCCATGATGGAGCAGAGGGCCTCGTGGAGAGTGGGTTCCCTTGGCCTGTCCGCCCCCTGTCACACGGCAGTCCTCCCAGTTCCCCTGTGTTCCTGTGCCTCCGTCCCCTGGACCATGAGCCCACTACCACTGCCCCCAGTTCCCTGTTGTTGGGGTGGTGGGTTATCCTGGGTTCCCTGTAGTGGTGGACACACAGCTGACTGACGTGTCCTGGGTACGGAGGTATGGGCCCGCTGGGTGGGTGCTGTGCTGGTGTTACCAGAGGGTGGAAGGTCAGTTTTGGGCTGTGCCTGTACGAGGGGAACAGACTGTCCCGAGGCCCACGATGGTCTGAGCTGGTCATCTGGATCCAGTTGGACAGAGCTGCTGTCATCACTGTGGGCCTCTTCTGGGGGTGGAGTGGACATGTCTGGACCCTCCTGTGTGGTGACGTTACGTAGTGGTCATGCAGGGGTATAAGAGCATGATTATTGCATGTGTGTGTGTCATGGTGTGCAATGGGTGGGTGTGCGTGTACCCCAGTGCAAGCATTCCTGTGTGGGGGCTTGTGTGATGATGGTTTGGGGGGTGTTATGGGTATGTGCAGTGGGCATGCTTTAGTGATGGGTGTCCATGCTTAGTTGTGTCATGCAGGGCTTGGTGTTGGGATGGGTGGTTTGTGTTATAAGTACATTAGTAAGGAGTTGGAGTGATAGGGGAGGGGGTGAGGGTGGGGGTGGGGTGTGTGATAGCATGCAGGTAGGGTGGGGGATATGATAGTTCAGATTTGACTTACTAGTGTCCATTCCTCCACCGACTCCTCCAAGGCCCTCAGGATGCATAATGGTCAAGACTTGCTCCTCCCATGTTGTTAGTTGCGGGGGAGGAGGTGGGGGTCCGCCGCCAGTCCGCTGAATCGCGATGTTGTGCCTGGAGACCACTGAACGCACCTTCCCCCGTAGGTCGTTCCACCTCTTCCTGATGTCCTCCCGATTTCTTGGGTGCTGTCCCACTGCGTTTATCCTGTCGACGATTCTTCGCCATAGCTCCATCTTCCTGGCTATGGAGGTGTGCTGCACCTGTGATCCAAATAGCTGTGGTTCTACCCATAGGATTTCCTCCAACATTACCCTGAGCTCCTCCTCGGAAAACCTGGGGTGTCTTTGGCGTGCCATGGGGTGGTGTATGTGGTGATGAGTGTGGTGATGTGGTGGTGTGTGGAATTTTGTGGGTGATGGTGTTTTGTGCCTCTGTGTGGTGGGGTTCTCTATTCCTGTGCTCTGTCACCTTCGCTACCTAGGAAGGAGGATAGGCTAGCAACACAGGTAAGAGCCTATCAGAAGGAGTCTGACGTCACCTGCTGGCACTGGCCACTCAGAGCAGTCCAGTGTGCCAGCAGCACCTCTGTTTCCAAGATGGCAGAGGTCTGGAGCACACTGGAGGAGCTCTGGGCACCTCCCCTGGGAGGTGCAGGTCAGGGGAGTGGTCACTCCCCTTTCCTTTGTCCAGTTTCGCACCAGAGCAGGGCTGGGGGATCCCTGAACCGGTGTAGACTGGCTTATGCAGAGATGGGCACCATCTGTGCCCATCAAAGCATTTCCAGAGGCTGGGGGAGGCTACTCCTTCCCAGCCCTGACACCTTTTTCCAAAGGGAGAGAAGTCCTTTGTTCTTCCTTCCTGGGCCAAGCCTGGCTGGACCTCAGGAGGGCAGAAACCTGTCTGAGGAGTTGGCAGCAGCAGCAGCTGCAGTGAAACCCCGGGAAAGGTAGTTTAGCAGTACCCGGGTCTGTGCTAAAGACTCGGGGGGATCATGGAATTGTCTCCTCAATGCCAGAATGGCATTGGGGTGACAATTCCATGATCTTAGACATGTTACATGGCCATGTTTGGAGTTACCATTGTGACACTGTACATAGGTAGTGACCTATGTACAGTGCACACGTGTAATGGTGTCCCCGCACTCACAAAGTCCGGGGAATTTGCCCTGAACGATGTGGGGGCACCTTGGCTAGTGCCAGGGTGCCCACACACTAAGTAACTTAGCACCCAACCTTCACCAGGTGAAGGTTAGACATATAGGTGACTTACAAGTTACTTAAGTGCAGTGGTAAATGGCTGTGAAATAACGTGGACGTTATTTCACTCAGGCTGCAGTGGCAGGCCTGTGTAAGAATTGTCAGAGCTCCCTATGGGTGGCAAAAGAAATGCTGCAGCCCATAGGGATCTCCTGGAACCCCAATACCCTGGGTACCTCAGTACCATATAATAGGGAATTGTAAGGGTGTTCCAGTATGCCAAAGTGAATTGGTAAAATTGGTCACTAGCCTGTTAGTGACAATTTGTAAAGAGAGCATAACCACTGAGGTTCTGGTTAGCAGAGCCTCAGTGAGACAGTTAGGCATCACACAGGGAACACACATATAGGCCACAAACTTATGAGCACTGGGGTCCTGGCTAGCAGGGTCCCAGTGAGACAGTGAAAACACCCTGACATACACTCACAAACAGGCCAAAAGTGGGGGTAAAAAGGCTAGAAAGAGGCTACTTTCTCACACTCTCCCCTTGTCCTGGGATTCCTCACTGGGGTCAGTAGCCATGACAGGTTGGGGGTAACCAGAGTCACCTGCAAATGGCGAGGGACAACTGTTAGACACACTAACCTGGAGTGATATCCCCAGACCACCATTCCCACTGACTTGCTTCTAGGTGCTCACCCAATAGCCACACACGGTGCCTCTGGAGTTGACCCATCACATAAGGGATGCTGCTATTCCACAGGATGTAAGCCTCATGCACTGAGCCAGGGAATTTGGCATTCACATGGGAGATGTACTGGTCGGCCAAACACACCATCTGCACATTCATAGAATGATAACTCTTCCGGTTTCTGTACACCTGTTCACTCCTGCGGGGGGGACCAAAGCCACATGTGTTCCCATCAATGGCACCTATGATGTTGGGGATATGTCCCAGGGCATAGAAGTCACCTTTCACTGTAGGCAAATCCTCCACCTGAGGGAAAACGATGTAGCTTGGCATGTGTTTCAGCAGGGCAGACAACACTCTGGACAACATGTTGGAAAACATAGGCTGGGACATCCCTGATGCTATGGCCACTTTTTGAAATGACCCACTTGCAAGAAACTGGAGTACTGACAGCACCTGCACTTGAGGGGGGATTCCTGTGGGATGGCGGATAGTTGACATCAGGTCTGGCTCCAACTGGGCACACAGTTCCTGGATTGTGGCACTGTCAAGCCTGTAGGTGATGATCACATGTCGCTCCTCCATTGTTGACAGGTCCACCAGCGGTCTGTACACCGGAGGATGCCGCCATCTCCTCACATGTCCCAGCGGACGGTGCCTATTAAGGACAAAAGCGAGCACAGAGTCAACTAACTCAGGTACGTACCCACAGCTTACACTGAACACGGATCCTAATCTGATAAGTGGCCTGTATGTGTGTTGAGTCTAGGCCTAGGTATGTGTGACGCAGTTAAAAATTAAGCCATCTGGGCCCCTGAAATGGCGGCTGCCTGACCTCTAAAGTGGGACAATGGGATGTGAGGTAACTGCGCTGGCATTGTTCACCGTCGCGGTTGAAGACCGCGGCGCAATGCTGCATTGGATAACATTGGACCCTATGGGTCCCAGGAGCCAATGACGATGTACGCCGGTGGTGACGATACGCACCACCGCAGACGTGACCGTCATTTGATATCTGTTCAATCACTCGATACCTGATCTTCTACAGGAGAGGACCTACACTGCAAGTGCTGCTGTGACCTCGGTCTGGAAGAGACAATGGCTCGAGTGTCTGGGGAAAGGGCCCCTGCAATCACATCGGAGGAGTTGGAGAAACTCGTGGATGGGGTCCTCCCCCAGTACATGCTACTCTACTGTCCTCCAGACAAACAGGTAAGTACACTGGGAGCATGCTGTATGGGCGTTGCCTGAGTGGAGTGGGGTGGATGAAAGAGGGGGGGGGTAGATTGAGGCGTGCATGAAACGATGATGAATGCATGTGCCACATGGCAAGGGCAGGGATGGGGGCCAATGACTGACGGTGCAGTTGGTAATAAAGTTTCTCTTCCCCCTGTACAATTCATGTAGGTCAGCGCCACCCAGAAAAAAGATAATTTGGCGTGCCATCGCCAAGGCCGTTCCGGACCATGGGGGTCTACCACAGACTGAGCACCCACTGCCGCAAAAGATGGGAGGACATTCGCCGCTGGAGCAAGAAGACGGTGGAGGCTCAGCTGGGGATGGCCTCCCAACATGGGAGGGGTGCCCGTCGCACCAGGACCCCCCCAGATGTTCAGGATCCTGGCGGTGGCATACCCAGAGTTGGATGGGCTCTTGAGGGCATCACAGCAGCCACAAGGGGGTGAGTGCACTCTCATCCTGCTGATTTTGCGCGCAGTGGAGGTGTCTGGGTCGGGGAGGTGGGCTGTGGGTTTCCCTAGGCCAGGGCGAGTTTAGTAGGCAAGGTCCCTCCGTAAGACAGGCCATGTGGCACCCCACCCCACCTCTGTAGAGTGCCAAGTACACCTAGTCATGCCCCTGTTTCATCCATGTGTGCCAATGTCGTCCATAGCCTTGTAGGCCATTTCCCAGGGATTGAACAGTGGAGCCCAGAGCGCGGCGTAGTGCAGGGGGCTTCTGTGTCTGTTGTGTCCGCCAACGGTAGCGGTAATGCGTGCACTCAACATGTCTTTCTTCTGTCTTCCCCCCCTTTTTGTGGTCTCCATGTTCTTGTGTGCATTTGCATCATCAGGTGGAGGAGCAGTGGCACTGGAGCACGAGGGAGCTGCATCCCACATGGCCCTGAAGGGTGACACAACGGACTCGGAGTTCAGCAGTGGGACGGAGGGCGAGGGGAGCTCCACGGCGGGGACAGGAGCTGACACCAGCGACAGACTCATCCTCTGATGGGAGCTCCCTTGTGGTGGTGGCAACATCTGTGCCCCCGCATCTACAGGTACAGTCGCCACCCCCCCTGCCAGCATCACCCTCCCAGCAGTCCCTCAGCCTTTGCCCCGTGCCCCCTCACCCAGGAGGGTGGGCATCACCTTCGCCCGAGGCACCTCAGGCCCTGCCCCAGTCACCACGCTGCCCTCAGTGAGGAGGCCATTGACCTCCTCAGGTCCCTCACTGTTGGGCAGTCTACCATTTTGAATGCCATCCAGGGTGTAGAAAGGCAGTTGCAACAAACAAATCCATTCCTGGAGGGCATTCATTCTGGTCAGGCGGCCATTCAGCGAGCTTTTCAGACTCAGGGACAATGGCTGCCATCAGTGCTGAGGCCAGTTTCTAGCCTCCCCCCCTCCAACTTCCTCCACCCAGACCCAATCCCCTGTACCTCAGCCTATCCCAAGCACACCTTCAGACCAGCATGTACACACGCCAACACACAAGGGAAGCTCAGGCAAACATAAGAACCACACATCCCACAGGTACTCACCCAAACATCACACACATGCAGACACACCAACATCCACTGCCTCCACTGTGTCCCCCTTCTTCTTGTCTCCCTCCTCACTCCCAGTGCCAGCACACACACACCACCACACCCCACTCACATGCAGTCACCACCCCCACTAACATTCACACGTCCCCTGTTTCCTCTCCGTGTGTCTGTGAGGCCACCTCCCAAGATACACAAATGCAGGCACACACCCACCCAACAGCCATCCACCTCATGACAGCCTCCAGCACATGCACCTTCACCCAAAGTAAGCAAACAAACACCTCCTACAGCCACATCCTCTTCCTCCACTCCCAAACTCCCTCCAGCTACCCGTCCCAGTGTCTCCAAAAAACGTTTCCTGTCCAACCTGGACCTCTTTCCCACACCTCCCCCACCCCATCTGCCTCCTAGGGCCCGACTCTCCAGATCCCAACCTAGCACCTCAGCCACAACATCTCCGGGACCAGTGGTGCCTGTAGTCACCGGAATCTGGAGTGCACCGGCCACCAGGGCAGCCAGTGTGGCACGAAGCCACATCACGGACAGTCCCCCACCTGTCAAGCATCAAAAGTTGGCCAGTGCCTGGCGGAAGAGGGGGAAGACCCCAGCCACCAAAGCCACTCCCAGGGGTCCCGGTGGGAGTGTGGAGTCAGCTGCGACACCTTCCAAAGTGGGGAAGGGCCAAAAGAAACCCGGCAAGTCTGGGAAGAGCAGTACGGCGGAGAAGACTGCCAGCAGCTGAGTCACTGCAAAGGAGCCTGCCGCCTCAAGCACCGCTGAACAGGGCACCGCCGCCTCAAGCACCGCTGAACAGGGCACCGCCGCCTCAAGCACCGCTGAACAGGGCACCGCCGCCTCAAGCACCGCTGAACAGGGCACCGCCGCCTCAAGCACCGCTGAACAGGGCACCGCCGCCTCAAGCACCGCTGAACAGGGCACCGCCGCCTCAAGCACCGCTGAACAGGGCACCGCCGCCTCAAGCACCGCTGGCCCATGAGCAGCAAGGGCACTGACGCTACGGAGTCAGTCACAAGCAGGCTGAAGCACTCTGGACACCATGCCCCTCCAGAACCAGTGGAGACTGCTATCCACTACCTCGGTCCTTAGCAGGATGAAGCACTCTGGGCACCATGCCCCCTCCAGAACCAGTGGAGACGGTTATCGACTTGAGAGATTAGGCATTTGCACTCCCCAGGATTGAACAGTGGGCAACCCACCCACTGTATAGACGAGAGACTGTGGCTTTGCACTCCCCAGGATTGAACAGTGGGCATCTGGCGCTCTCGTGGATTTGGCATTGTGCACTCAACCGGCTGAGGTGCCCCCCCCTTTCCCTCTCCCTGAGGTGCCCGTTTTCTTGCTCTGATGCCCCTGCAGTGTTCTCTCCTTCATGTTCGGGGATCTTGTGTGGGCCTTGCCCATACCGTGTGGGCCCAGTGTTCCACAGCCTTCATTGGAGCACTACCTGGACTACTAAGCTTGGTGTATATTTTGTTTATGGTGTAAATATATTTTTGCGTACTTGATTTTAATATATTACAATGGTTACACTCATTTCATTTTGCCTTTACATTCTTCCGAGGGGGGTTGGGGGGTGTAACTGTAATGTATCATGCTGTATTTGTGTGTATGTTGTTGTGGGTGGGGGTGTTGCGCGTGTGTGTGTCCCTGTTTTTTCCCTCCCCTGTGTCGCAGATGCAGTACTCACCGTTGTCTTCGCCGCCGGCGTTCGTGCTCCTGGTAGAGGAGCAAGAAGATAAGGGCTGGCAGGATGTGCAGCTCTGGTTCCATGGCGTCTGGATTCCTCGTGGGGTGTGTAGAGGTCAGCGTTTTCCCTTCGAGATCCTGTTTCCGCCGCGTTTTTGTCCGCGGTGAATCCGCCCCGGAAAAAGTGGCTGGTTCGTAGGTTGTGATACTGTGGGCGGTACGTTGTCTTCCGCCTGTCTGTTGGCGGTGACCGCCAAGCTGTTTGTCTGTACCGCCGTGCCGGTCGGAGTGTTAAAGTGACTGTCTTTGTTGGAGGATTCCGCCACGGTCGTAATTCCAATTTCTTTTACCGCCGGCCTGTTGGTGGTCTTACTGCTGATTTAACACCGTCCGCCAGGGTTGTAATGACCACCTATGAGTTTTAAAAAGCTGAAAATGTTTTTCCATGTGCGTGGAGCTGTGAGTGTCATGGTGCTCAAGGCAGCCTCCCATGTAACACTGTAACAGTCACAAATCTTGCTAAAAAAGAAAAAAAGTACATTCACAAACTCTCATACACTGAGTGCACTCACAGATCCAATCAGAATGTCATTCACTCACCCATAAATTCACACATACACCCACTCACAGACCCACTGAGAGAGTTATGCATGCACTCAGACCCAGTAAGACTCATGCACCCACTCATACACTCACTCAGGAACACATGCAACCTCACATAGCCACTCAGACACTTACACATTCATTTACAAATCCACTCAGTCATGCACACACACAGGCCCACTGAGCCACTTATGCACGCACTCAGAGACCCACTCTGTCAGACACTCAGTGACCCACTCATAGAACCAGACATTCATGCACCCACACTTAGGCCCACTCTTCCATACACCCATTCACAGACCCACTCAGACACCAAGTCACAGACCCACTCAGAGACTCATGCACTTGCTCAGACAGACTCACCCACCCATTCACAGACATTCAGACTTTGTCACCCACTAATAGACACTCAAACCCTCATGTACCCACACAGACCCACAGATACACACCTACTCAAAAATACACTTTGTGAGTGCATGCATGAGTGACTGACCCACACACTCATGCACCCACTCAAAGACCCACTTTCAGTGGGTCTGTGAGTGAGTTTGAGTTTCTGTTTTGTCTATAAGTGGGTCTGTGAGAGTGTGCATGAGAGTTTGACAGGGTTCTCAGTGTGTGCCAGACTGACTCACACCCACTCCCGGAACCAGTCACTCATTAACAGACACACTCCCACTCTCACCCACTCAGAAACCCACTGAGAGATTCCCACTCTTAGATCCACTCATACTCTCACTTAGCCAATCACAGACCCACTCAGATATATATGCACCCAGTCACAGGCCCACTCATAAACACACACTCACAGACCCAATCAGACTCATGCACCCACTCACAGGCCCACTCACTCACACACCCACTAATAAACCTAGTCCGACACATAGGCATGCACATGCTCAAAGACCCAGTCAGCCTTTCATGCACATACTCACATTTACACAGACACTCTGACTGAGTGGGTCGGAGTGCACGTGGAAGTCTCACACATGCATACATTCACAGACCCACTAAAACACTCACCCACACAGACCCACTTAGACTATGAGTGGGTCTGTGAGTGTGTGCAGGAGAGTGACTGGGTCTGAAAGCATGTGTGTGAATGAGTGGTTCTATCAGTGGGTACATTAGTGGCTTAGTGGGTCTCTGAGTCTGTGGTATAAAGGAACAGTGATTCCCACAACTAACCATGTCTAACTGGAATGAGATGGGGAGATGGCTGGCGACACATGATAACATGAATTACTTCAATCACTGTTCACGGGTGAATGAAATTCCACAACCAACTATGTCTAACTGGAATGAGATTGGGGAGATGGGGAGATGGGGAAATGGCTGGCGACACGGGGAGATGGGGAGATGGCTGGCGACACGGGGAGATGGGGAGATGGCTGGCGACACGGGGAGATGGGGAGATGGCTGGCGACACGGGGAGACGGCTGGCGACACGGGGAGACGGCTGGCGACACGGGGAGACGGCTGGCGACACGGGGAGACGGCTGGCGACACATGATGATAACATGAACCACTTCAGTCACTGTGTGTTCACAGGTACATGAAATGCCACAACCAACTATGTCTAACTGGAATGAGATGGGGGGATGGCTGGCGACACGGGGAGATGGGGAGATGGCTGGCGACACGGGGTGATGGCTGGCGACACGGGGAAACGGGGAGATGGCTGGCGACACGGGGAGACGGCTGGCGACACATGATGATAACATGAACCACTTCAGTCACTGTGTGTTCACAGGTACATGAAATGCCACAACCAACTATGTCTAACTGGATTGAGATGGGGAGATGGCTGGCGACATGATGATAACATGAACCACTTCAGTCACTGTGTTCACAGCTACATGAAATGCCACAACCAACTATGTCTAACTGGAATGAGATGGGGAGATGGCTGGCGACACGGGGAGATGGGGAGATGGCTGGCGACACGGGGAGATGGCGAGATGGCTGGCGACACGGGGAGATGGCGAGATGGCTGGCGACACGGGGAGATGGCGAGATGGCTGGCGACACGGGGAGATGGCGAAATGGCTGGCGACACGGGGAGATGGCGAAATGGCTGGCGACACGGGGAGATGGCGAAATGGCTGGCGACACGGGGAGATGGCGAAATGGCTGGCGACACGGGGAGATGGCGAAATGGCTGGCGACACGGGGAGATGGCGAAATGGCTGGCGACACGGGGAGATGGCGAAATGGCTGGCGACACGGGGAGATGGCGAAATGGCTGGCGACACGGGGAGATGGGGAAATGGCTGGCGACACGGGGAGATGGGGAAATGGCTGGCGACACGGGGAGATGGGGAGATGGCTGGCGACACGGGGAGACGGCTGGCGACACATGATGATAACATGAACCACTTCAGTCACTGTGTGTTCACAGGTACATGAAATGCCACAACCAACTATGTCTAACTGGAGGGAGATGGGGAGATGGCGAGATGGCTGGCGACACGGGGAGATGGCGAGATGGCTGGCGACACGGGGAGATGGCGAGATGGCTGGCGACACGGGGAGATGGCGAGATGGCTGGCGACACGGGGAGATGGCGAGATGGCTGGCGACACGGGGAGATGGCGAGATGGCTGGCGACACGGGGAGATGGCGAGATGGCTGGCGACACGGGGAGATGGCGAGATGGCTGGCGACACAGGGAGATGGGGAGATGGCTGGCGACACGGGGAGACGGCTGGCGACACATGATGATAACATGAACCACTTCAGTCACTGTGTGTTCACAGGTACATGAAATGCCACAACCAACTATGTCTAACTGGAGGGAGATGGGGAGATGGGGACACGGGGAGATGGCTGGCGACACGGGGAGATGGCTGGCGACACATGATGATAACATGAACCACTTCAGTCACTGTGTGTTCACAGGTACATGAAATGCCACAACCAACTATGTCTAACTGGGGGGAGATGGGGAGATGGCGACACGGGGAGATGGGGAGATGGCTGGCGACACGGGGAGATGGGGAGATGGCTGGCGACACGGGGAGATGGGGAGATGGCTGGCGACACATGATGATAACATGAACCACTTCAGTCACTGTGTGTTCACAGGTACATGAAATGCCACAACCAACTATGTCTAACTGGGGGGAGATGGGGAGATGGCGACACTGGGAGATGGGGAGATGGCTGGCGACACGGGGAGATGGGGAGATGGCTGGCGACACGGGGAGACGGCTGGCGACACATGATGATAACATGAACCACTTCAGTCACTGTGTGTTCACAGGTACATGAAATGCCACAACCAACTATGTCTAACTGGGGGGAGATGGGGAGATGGCGACACGGGGAGATGGGGAGATGGCTGGCGACACGGGGAGATGGGGAGATGGCTGGCGACACGGGGAGACGGCTGGAGACACATGATGATAACATGAACCACTTCAGTCACTGTGTTCACAGGTACATGAAATGCCACAACCAACTATGTCTAACTGGGGGGAGATGGGGAGATGGCGACACGGGGAGATGGGGAGATGGCTGGCGACACGGCGAGATGGGGAGATGGGGAGATGGCTGGCGACACGGCGAGATGGGGAGATGGCTGGCGACACGGCGAGATGGCGAGATGGGGAGATGGCTGGCGACACGGCGAGATGGCGAGATGGGGAGATGGCTGGCGACACGGGGAGATGGCAAGATGGGGAGATGGCTGGCGACACGGGGAGATGGCGAGATGGGGAGATGGCTGGCGACACGGGGAGATGGGGAGATGGCTGGCGACACGGGGAGATGGCGAGATGGGGAGATGGCTGGCGACACGGGGAGATGGCGAGATGGCGAGATGGGGAGATGGCTGGCGACACGGGGAGATGGCGAGATGGGGAGATGGCTGGCGACACGGGGAGATGGCGAGATGGGGAGATGGCTGGCGACACGGGGAGATGGCGAGATGGGGAGATGGCTGGCGACACGGGGAGATGGGGAGATGGCTGGCGACACGGGGAGATGGGGAGATGGGGAGATGGCTGGCGACACGGGGAGATGGGGAGATGGCGAGATGGCTGGCGACACGGGGAGATGGCGAGATGGCTGGCGACACGGGGAGATGGCGAGATGGCTGGCGACACGGGGAGATGGCGAGATGGCTGGCGACACGGGGAGATGGCGAGATGGCTGGCGACACGGGGAGATGGCGAGATGGCTGGCGACACGGGGAGATGGCGAGATGGCTGGCGACACGGGGAGATGGCGAGATGGCTGGCGACACGGGGAGATGGCGAGATGGCGAGATGGCTGGCGACACGGGGAGATGGCGAGATGGGGAGATGGCGAGATGGCGAGATGGCTGGCGACACGGGGAGATGGCGAGATGGCTGGCGACACGGGGAGATGGCGAGATGGCGAGATGGCTGGCGACACGGGGAGATGGCGAGATGGCTGGCGACACGGGGAGATGGCGAGATGGCGGGCGACACGGGGAGACGGCGAGATGGGGAGATGGCTGGCGACACGGGGAGACGGCTGGCGACACATGATGATAACATGAACCACTTCAGTCACTGTGTGTTCACAGCTACATGAAATGCCACAACCAACTATGTCTAACTGGAATGAGATGGGGAGATGGCTGGCGACACGGGGAGATGGCGAAATGGCTGGCGACACGGGGAGATGGCGAAATGGCTGGCGACACGGGGAGATGGCGAGATGGCGAAATGGCTGGCGACACGGGGAGATGGCGAAATGGCTGGCGACACGGGGAGATGGCGAGATGGCGAAATGGCTGGCGACACGGGGAGATGGCGAGATGGCGAAATGGCTGGCGACACGGGGAGATGGCGAGATGGCGAAATGGCTGGCGACACGGGGAGATGGCGAGATGGGGAAATGGCTGGCGACACGGGGAGATGGCGAAATGGCTGGCGACACGGGGAGATGGCGAAATGGCTGGCGACACGGGGAGATGGCGAAATGGCTGGCGACACGGGGAGATGGCGAAATGGCTGGCGACACGGGGAGATGGCGAAATGGCTGGCGACACGGGGAGATGGCGAAATGGCTGGCGACACGGGGAGATGGCGAAATGGCTGGCGACACGGGGAGATGGCGAAATGGCTGGCGACACGGGGAGATGGCGAGATGGCGAAATGGCTGGCGACACGGGGAGATGGCGAGATGGGGAAATGGCTGGCGACACGGGGAGATGGCGAGATGGGGAAATGGCTGGCGACACGGGGAGATGGCGAGATGGGGAAATGGCTGGCGACACGGGGAGATGGCGAGATGGGGAAATGGCTGGCGACACGGGGAGATGGCGAGATGGGGAAATGGCTGGCGACACGGGGAGATGGCGAGATGGGGAAATGGCTGGCGACACGGGGAGATGGCGAGATGGGGAGATGGCTGGCGACACGGGGAGATGGCGAGATGGGGAGATGGCTGGCGACACGGGGAGATGGCGAGATGGCTGGCGACACGGGGAGATGGGGAGATGGCTGGCGACACGGGGAGATGGGGAGATGGCTGGCGACACGGGGAGATGGGGAGATGGCTGGCGACACGGGGAGATGGGGAGATGGCTGGCGACACGGGGAGATGGGGAGATGGCTGGCGACACGGGGAGATGGGGAGATGGCTGGCGACACGGGGAGATGGGGAGATGGCTGGCGACACGGGGAGATGGGGAGATGGCTGGCGACACGGGGAGATGGCTGGCGACACGGGGAGATGGGGAGATGGCTGGCGACACGGGGAGATGGGGAGATGGCTGGCGACACGGGGAGATGGGGAGATGGCTGGCGACACGGGGAGATGGGGAGATGGCTGGCGACACGGGGAGATGGGGAGATGGCTGGCGACACGGGGAGATGGCTGGCGACACGGGGAGATGGCTGGCGACACGGGGAGATGGCTGGCGACACGGGGAGATGGCTGGCGACACGGGGAGATGGCTGGCGACACGGGGAGATGGCTGGCGACACGGGGAGATGGCTGGCGACACGGGGAGATGGCTGGCGACACGGGGAGATGGCTGGCGACACGGGGAGATGGCTGGCGACACGGGGAGATGGGGAGATGGCTGGTGACACGGGGAGATGGCTGGCGACACGGGGAGATGGCTGGCGACACGGGGAGATGGCTGGCGACACGGGGAGATGGCTGGCGACACGGGGAGATGGGGAAATGGCTGTTCACAGGTACATGAAATGCCACAACCAACTATGTCTAACTTCTCCTTGGCAGAGGTTCCTCTTGACCCAGAAGTGTTCTAAAATTGTGGGGTCAGCAGTCCAATACTTGCACGTTGCAGCCTTTTCAGTGAACAAACTTCAAAGGAAGTTTTTTCTAATTTCTCTACCAAGACTCAGAAACAGCATGGGAAGTTTGTTGTAATCATAACTACAGCTGTATTTTTCTTGCGGAGAATAGTTCATAAGCGGGTGGCTAGAAAAGAAAGAACTCCGATATTAAAGGAAGTATTGACCTTCCTTAATGAACACAGTTTATGTCAGTTAAAGCTGCATTTTATATGGGATTATTAGATGAATTGGATAATTCAAGCCTAGCTCCTTTGTAGGGTCATACTGCAGTTTCACATGGATTTATGAAGTGCACATTCATGGTTGAGGATATATTGGTACTGAAAAATAGATGTTTGTTACCCCACACAATTGAAATTGAAAGGATGAAAGGGTGAGTGAAAGCACGAGGATTCAAACATGTCAGTATGAGGTCAAACACAGATCCATCATGTAATCCGTTTACTGAGACACCAGACTAATACTATCTGATTAGTGTCTTCAATATAGCTATTATTGCAGACATTGCTGTGGAAACTTGAATATGAGTATCACACACTATCACCATGGGGACTTGAACATGACTATACCTTTAGGGACTTTGGCATCCCATTAATCACACACTATCCCTGTGGGGACCTGGCGTCCCTATATTTAAATATTCTGTGGGGGCCTTGGCATCCCTAGAATCACACTGTGGTCCCTGGGCAACCACTATAATCACTCACTATCTGTGGGGATCTGGGCATCAATATGACCAAACAAACTATCACTGTGGAGGCTTTAACATCACTGCAATCACACACTATTGCTATGGGGACTTCAGCATCACTATAAAGATGCTCTCTCTTTGGGTACCTCAGTTAACACTATAATCATTCACCATTTATTTGAGGACCTGGATAACCCTATAATCACAAAGTAGCTATTTGGAACATTACTATAATCACGTACTCTGTGGGACCTGGGCATCAATATAACCACACACTATCTTTGTAGGAACTTGAGCATGACTCATGCACTCTTTCTATAAGGACATCCACATGTCTGTCGTAAACTATAATCCCTACATGGACTTGATTTTGACCGTCATCTCAGTTGCGCTACAGATCTATAAATTACTAGCTCTGAGGACGTGGCATCCCTATAATCCACACTGAAGACTTGAGCATGACTATAAAAACATACTATCTCTGTGGACCTGGGTAACACAATCACACTATATGTGGGACCTCGGCATCCAAGTAATCGCATTATTCTGTTGGGACCAGGCATAATCAATCACAAACTGTCACTGTGTGGTCTTGAATATCACTGTAATCACACAATATCTCAATGGGGACTTGAATGTGACTATAAAGATGCACTCTAATTGGATACCAAGGTAACACTAATCCTATACCATTTCTATGAGTACCTTGATACCCATATATTCACAATTAACACTAACTGTGAAGAGATGAATGTCACTTTAATCGCACTGTCTTTGGAGACTTGAGCATTTATAAAATCACTATCAATGTGGGACCCAGGCATCTATATAATCACACTACCTTTGTGAGGGCTTGAACTTGACTATCACAGCACTATCTTCTATGATAAACAGTCATCACAGTTTCTCTACAGGCCTATAATCACCTGCTCTATGAGGATGTGGCATCCATATAATCCACACTCTGTGGGGACCTGGACTTCATTATCACACAATCTCTAATGGACCTAAGCATCAATATAAGGCACAATAAATGTACAGGGATCTGGCCTTTCACTCTAAAATATAGCATTTCTGCAGGGACCTGAGCGTGATTATTAAAATACAGTGTTCATACAAGGACATGAGTAGAATACTATATATGGACTTGAACGTACCTTTAGTCATCCACCATCTCTGTGGTTACCTGAACATAACTATAATCACATACTACCTCTGGGGGAGGACTTGATCATGAATATCACCCGACACTATCGCTAATGGGACTTGAGTAAGTATAGTTAAATTATATTTGTGTGGACTTCAGCATTAGTGTAATAATTTCTATATGGACCTTTGCATCAATATAATCACACACTACCTGTGTGGACCTGGGCATCAATATAATGACACCATCTGTGGTGACCTGGGCATTAGTATAATCACACTAGCTCAGTGGGGACTTACGTATTACTATCATCACACACTAGAACATCACATGGCATATATTTGAGAACCATTACTGCACAGTCATGAAAAAGAAAATGTCTAGTGGTGAAGATAATGAAAAAGAACCAGGTAATCTCTCCTTGGCTTTACTATTTGACCACAATGTAGGATCGGAGGCATCTAAATTAACTTAACTGTTTTGTTGCCTTATTCCTTAACCCCTTTGCTGCCAAGGACACAACTGTTATATCCTCGGCAGCACCACTTGGATGACAAGGACGTAACAGTTATGTCCTGGACCTGGCACATGGGGAGCGCTAGCCTGTGGACCTACCACCCCCCCTCCCACCCCCCCCGGGCAGGGATGAAGGGTAATTGCTTCCCCTTGCACCCAGAGTGCCCAGCCCACCTCGCCCCTTGACGTTTGATGTCAGCACGCAATCAGAGGCTGCCCCCATCTGCTTGCATCTCTTCAAATCAGGATGTGGGGCAGGCAGAGAGGCATGAAAGGAAAGGGAAACCCTTTCTTTTCATGTCTGAGCACTTCGGCAGCCCGATCGTAAAGCAATCAGGCTGCAGAAATGCCCACTAGACACCAGGGAGTTTTTTTTTTTTTTTTTTTACAATGAAGGGAAGCAACCCCTTTGGCATGGGTCACACCCCTGGGGGAAAATTGTTATTAAGCCAATCTGCTCCCACTGGGACAGAAACCACTAGACACCAGGGATTTTTTATTTTTATTTTAATTTCATGCAAGGGTCGCTTCCGTGGGGGGCAAATTTGTTTTAGGCCATCTCTGCCCCCTTTGGGGGCTGATCGGCCTATTTCTATTAGGCAGAAACCACTTAAGCACAAGTGATTGGTGTGTGTTTTGATGGTGGGGCAGCCCCTTGGGTGAGGGTTGCTCCCCATGGGTGTACATTACTGTTGGCCATTTCTGCCCCTCCCTTGGGGCAGATTGGCCTATTTTTGTAAGGCCTATCTGCCCCCAAAAAGGGGGGGGGGTGAGGAAAGCCCACCAGTGTAAAAGATTGAAGAGGGTGGGGGTATGGCCACTGGTGGGCAAATGGGGCAATTACCCCTGATACAATCCCGGGAGGGGGGGGGGGGGGCGGGCTGGCAGAAAGTGTACTAGGTGCGAGGGAATTAAAAAATTAAAATAAATAAAATAGTAGGCTGGTGGATACCAACCAGCATGGGCATGGTTATGCCCCCCCACCCCAACCAAAGGGGGTACCCATCTTAGCTCAGTCCTGCACACTAAAAGATCTTATCCCAATGTCAAGTAAGATGAATTTGATTGTTGTGTTTTTTTTTTTTTTTTTACATTTTGGTCATGAGCGCTTCTCTAACTCAAAATTGTTCCATCTGGAATGGTGAGGGCTGCACTTTTTGGACTGCATGTAGAAAAATTTACATGACCTAGACATCTGAAAACTAAACATTTGGGTGAGTCCAGGGTGGTGTGCTTCAAATGCACCCCACGCCGTTTCTTAACCACAGTGCCCTGCAAGCCTCCAACTTTCTTGAAATCACATTTTCCCCACATTTGTGATTTAACCTTTCAGAAACTGCAGGAATCCACAAAATTCCTACCACCCAACATTGTGGCATCTAGACCAATAAATAAATCTGCCCCACTTGTCAGCCTAAAAACTTTGTTTTTTTTCCCCCAAACTGCCCTTTTGGACCCGCTTTGGTTCACCCTCAATTTCAACATGTTTTTGGCTCTTCCCTTTCACAGGCACTTGGACTACCTACACAAGTGAGGTATCATTTTTATCAGGAGACTGAGGGGAGCAATGGGTGGTAGGAAATGTGTGGCAGTGCGGTGATCCCACATGGAAATGTGGTAAAAAATGAGATTTTTTTTCAAGCTAAATTAGAGGTTTGCTGAGGATTTTGGGTAAGAAAACACTGGGAGATCCATGCAAATCACACCTCCATGGACTCCCTCAGGTGTCCAGTTTTCAGAAATGACGGTTTGGTAGGTTTCCCTAGATTGCTGCTAAGCCCAGGACCAAAAATGCAGGTCTCCCATCAGCCCCCCCCACCACCACCACCACAACAGGTAGTTGTGTATTTGATCATTTTGATGTGTCCACGTAGTGTTATGGGGCATTTCCTGTTGCAGACACTAACCTTACCCAAACAAGTGATGCCATTTTTAAGGCAAACTTGGGGGAATGCTGGGTGGAAAGAAATTTGTGACTCCTCTCAGATGCCAGAACTTTCGGTCATCAAAATGTGAGGTACAAATGTTTTTGGGCCAAATTGAGGTTTGCAAAGGACTCTGGGTAACAGAACCTGGTGAGAGCCCCACAAGTCACCCCATCCTGGATTGCCCTAGCTGTCTCGTTTTCACAAATGCACAGGTCTGGTAGACTTCTCTAGGTGCCGGCTGAGCAAGAGGCCAATATCCACAGCTAGCCACTTTGCAAAATAAACAGGTCAGTTTTCTTCTGGAAAATACAATGGGGGTCATTCTGACCTCGGCGGTAAAAGGCCTATACCGCCGGTCAGAACTCTGCCATACTACCGCCGCGGCAAACCACCACGGTCATTCTGACCACCAACTGTGAAACCGCCAAAAACCCGACATCCAAGGAAGGCCGCCTCATCAGTGGGCCGCGGAAAACTGGAGATGACCAAACCTCCACCGCCACGCCAACACAAACAGGCCCATGCCATTCTGACCCACGAATCCACACGGCGGTCTTTCAACCGCGGTATTCCATTGGCGGTACACACCGCCGCGCTCAAAATACACACACCATTACAAAACACAGCCACATTGGACAATTTGAAATACACACACACAAACACTCCCACACATCCAATCAACTATAAAACACACACCCACATCACCCACAAACCCCTACGACCGAAGATCAGAGACGAAGGAGAGAGAGACACATCACAGAATAGAGCTACATCACACAGAGGCACACTACACCATCACACACACCACATAGAAGCACAAAGCACCACACACCAACACACTCATCACCATATACACCACCCCACACCTCATCCACACCACCCCATGGCACCCCAAAGGCACCCACGGTTTTCGGACCAAGAACTCCGGGTCATGGTGGAGGAAATAATAAGAGTTGAACCCCAGCTCTTCGGCTCACAGGTGCAGCACACCACTATAGCCAGGAAGGCGGAGCTATGGCAGCGGATCGTGGACAGGGTCAACGCGGTGGGACAGCATCCCAGAAATCGAGACGACATCCGCAAACGCTGGAACGACTTACGGGGAAAGGTGCGCTCGATGGTCTCGCGACACAACATCGCAGTGCAGAAGACTGGCGGGGGACCCCCACCCACTCCCCCCGAATTCACAGCATGGGAGCAAGAGGTACTAAACATCCTGCATCCTGATGGCCTCGCTGGAGTACACGGAGGAATGGACTCTGTTAAGTACAATCTCAACTACTTCACCCCCCCCCCCAGCATGCTGTGCGACGGGGGGGGGGGGGGAGGAGAGGCCCAGGGAACCCACTCTCCAAGAGGCCCTCACCACCATCATGGCAGCCTACCACCACTCCCAAGAGACGATGGCGACGGTACTGGCCAGGTTCCAGGAGATCCAGGCACAGCAGGAGGAACGCTACATGGGGTTCACCAATCAACTCACCAACATCTCTACCGCTATGGGGAGCATAGTCCAGGCCCTCAACCGGATAGAAGACACGTTGCGGGACCATGTGGCACCACACAGGGCCCCTGTCACTAGCCCGGACCAGGAACAGCCTACCACCTCCGCCGGCGCTAGTGGACAGGAGGCCCCACCACAACGACAGGCCACCAGAACCCCACCTCCTGCTGAAGAACAACCACCCCGCAAGAGGAGCCTGAGATCAAAAAAATAGACAGAGTAGGATGTCAAGACCCCCGCCAGCATGAGATACCCCCTGAAGTCATCCCACTGTCCCACATTGCCACCCTGTCCAACCTTGAACTGCCCCTGCTCCATCCTTCCACAGGCATATGGACAATGCACCTGTGAGACTGAGAACTGGACTCTGCCATGGACATTACTCCACCCCCACCCATCACCGTGTTAATATCATGTACCATTATCTAGCACAAAAAATAAATCACTCAATGCACTGAAATCAATCAGGAGTCAGGCTGTATTATTTACAAATGTGTAACACATTACAGTTCAATTATGTTCTGTTAACTTTGTGCTGAACGCATACCGAGATCAATAAGCATTAGTCCATGGGCTAACCAAGCAGAAGTCACGCAGTGGGTCATACAGCACTGAAAAGGGAAGGGAAAATCAAACATCAGTTTAAAAGAACTGGGGGGTCAGAGACAAAGTTGAGAAGCAGGAGGCTTTCAGGAAAAGTAAAATGGCGTGGGTGATTCTTACCTGTGTGCTACTGAAAATACGGTTGGATAACTCTGTCCCTGTTGTCTGTGTCGTCCTCTGAATCTTCCTCCTCTTCACTCTCCGCAGGCTCCACAGCTGCTTCAACACCACCATCTGGACCATCCTCCTGCAGGAAAGGCCCCTGACGTCGCAATGCCAGATTGTGAAGCATACAGCAGGCCACGATGATCTGGCACACCTTCTTTGGTGAGTACATCAGGGATCCCCCTGTCATATGCAGGCACCTAAACCTGGCCTTCAGGAGGCCAAAGGTCCTTTCTATGATCCTCCTAGTTCGCCCATGGGCCTCATTGTACCGTTCCTCTGCCCTGGTCCGGGGATTCCTCACTGGGGTCAGTAGCCAAGGCAGGTTGGGGTAACCAGAGTCACCTATTAGCCACACACGTTGTCTCTGTAGCTGTTCCATCATATGAGGGATGCTGCTATTACGCATCACATACGCGTCATGCACTGAACCAGGGAACTTGGCATTCACATGGAAGATGTACTGGTCAGCCAAACAGACCACCTGGACGTTCATAGAATGGTAATTTTTCCTGTTTCTGTACACCTGCTCATCGTCTTTTGGGGGGACTAAGGCCACATGGGTCCCATCAATGGCACCAATTATGTTGGGAATATGTCCAAGGGCATAAAAATCACCCTTCACAGTGGCCAAATCAACCTCCTCAGGGAATATAATGTAACTCCGCATGTGTTTCGGCAGGGCAGACAACACTCTAGACAAAACTTTTGAAAACATGGGCTGAGACATTCCAGATGACATGGCCACTGTTGTCTGGAATGAGCCACTTGCAAGAAAATGGAGGACTGACAGCACCTGCACCAGAGGGGGGAATTCCTGTGGGTTGGCGAATGGGGGACATCAGGGCTGGCTCCAGCTGGGCACACAGTTCATGGATAGTGGCACGGTCAAGTCGGTATCGTAGTATGATGTGGCGTTCTTCCATTGTCGACAGGTCCACCAGCGGTCGGTACACGCGAGGATTCATCCTTCTCCTCGCAAGTCCCAGCAGACGGTGCCTAGGAATGACAACATGGAGCACAGTCAAGCTAATCACTGGTACGTTCACCACAGCTTGCATAGCACACGGTTATCTATGTATTGAAAGGCGTGTATGTGGCAATGCAAGGCCTAGGCCTGTGTGTCGCAGTAGAAATTATGCCATGTGGGCCCTTGAAATGGCGGCTGCCTGACCTGTGAAGTGGGACAATGGGATGTGAGGTCAATGCGCTGGCGGAGCACACCGTGGCGGTAGGCGGCTCGAAGACCGCTATACGAAGCCGCATTGGTTAACATTGAAGCCTATGGGTTTCAGGAGCCAATGACGATGTGCGCCGGCGGTACGCACCGTCGCGGTACGCACCGCCGCGGGCGTGACCGCCATTTTCTATCTGCTTAATCACTCGAGACCTGATCATCCACAGGAGAGGACCTATACTGCAAGTGCTGCTGTGACCTCGGTCTGGAAGTGACAATGGCTGCTGCGACTGGGGAAAGGGCCCCTGCCTTCACGTCTGAAGAGTTGGAGAAGCTCGTGGATGGGGTCCTCCCCCAGTATGCGTTACTCTACGGTCCTCCAGACCAACAGGTAAGTACACCGGGTGCACATGGAATGGGCGATGCCTGTGTGGAGTGGGGTGGATGTAAGTTGGTGGGGTGGGGGGCGAATGAGGAGTGCAACGCACGACAGATGAGAGCATGTGCCATATGGCAAGGTTGGGGAGGGGGGCCAATCACATCTAACATGCAGTAAATTGATGAATGTTTCCTTCCCACCCTGTACATGTCACATAGGTCAGCGCCCATCAGAAAGTCGAGATTTGGCGTGCCATCGCCAAGGAAGTCCGGGCCCTGGGGGGCCACGTCAGACGGGGCACCCACTGCCGCAAGAGGTGGGAGGACATCCGCCGCGGGACCAGGAAGACCGCCGAGTCACTGCTGGGGATGGCCTCCCAACCTAGGAGGGGTGCCAGTCGTACCCTGACCCCCCCTGATGTCCCGGATCCTGGCGGTGGCCTACCCTGATTTGGATGGGCGCTTGAGAGCATCACAGCAGACACAAGGGGGTGAGTATCAGCACATTCTGCTATCTTTCTGTGCAGTGGAGGCGTCTTGGTGGGGGAGGAGGGTTGTGGGTGACATTAGGCCAGGGCGCTTTCTGTAGTGTAGTCCTCTCCCTTAGGCATGGCCCTGTGCTCCCGGCCCCCACCTCTGTAGGGTGACAAGTACAGCTATTGATGGTCCAGCCTCACACATGTGCGCGTTTGTCGTCTCTTGACCTGTTGTCCTAGTCAGAAGTACTGAGTAGTGTACCCCGAATGCGCGGCTTAGTGCAGGAGGCTCCTGTGTCTGTCCTCTCCGCCAACGGTGTTGACATTGCATGCACTCAACCTGGTCTTTTTTCTCCCCCCACCCTTCTTCATCTTCTTGTGCATGTGTGCATTAGCATCATCAGGCGGAGGAGATTTGGAATCAGAGCACGAGGGAGCTGCAAGTCACAAGGCCCCGGTGGGCCCAGGAACAGACACCGAGGGCACCAGTGATCCGGAGGGCGAGGGGAGCACCACAACGGGGACCGGTGGCGAGACCAGCGACACAGACACGTCCTCGGATGGGTGCTCCCTAGCGGTGGCGGCAACATCCGTGCCCCCCGCCTCTACAGGTACAGCCACCACCCAGCGCACCAGCCCCGCCCTCCCTGCAGCCCCTCAGCCTACGCTCCGTGCTCGCTCAGGAAGGCGGGCGTCTCCTTCGCCCCAGGCACCTCAGCCCCTGCCACCCCTGCTGCCCTCAGTGCGGAGCTCATTGACCTTGTGAGGACGCTCATTGTTGGGCAGACTACACTTTTGAATGCCATCCAGGGGGTAGAAAGGGAGGTGCATCGGAGCAATGCCTACCTGGAGGGCATTCATTCGGGTCAGGCTGCCCATCAACGATCGTTCACTGCTCTGGCCTCAGCACTGACGGCAGCCATTGTCCCTGTTTCCAGCCTCCCTCTTCTGACTGCCTCCACCCTGTCTCTGTCTCCTGTTCCTCAGCCTATCCCATCCACACCATCTGACCAGCCTGCACACACCTAAACACCCCAGGGCAGCTCATCCAGACACAAGCACCACAGATCCCACAAACACTCACCCAAGCAACACCCAGATGCAGACATTCCAACAGTCACTACCATCCCTGTGTCCCCCTCCTCCTCGTCTCCCTCCTCCCTCCCTGTGACGTCTACACTCACCTGCATGCACACCAACATCAGCCAGTGCTTCCATCACCACCACACCCTCCTGTACAGTCCGCACGCGTGCAGTCACCACCCCCACTGCCATTTACACGTCCCCTGTGTCCTCTCCCACTGTGTCTGTCACCCCCTCTTCCAAGACACACAAACGCAGGCAGCCACCCACCCAACAGACATCCACCTCACGACAGCCTACAGCACGAGCAACTTCACCCAATGACCGCACACCTGACTCTCCTACAACCACATCCTCTTCCTCCACTCCCATCACCACTTCTCCTACCCTTTACCTTGGCCCTAAAAAACTTTTCCTGGCTAATCTTAACCTCTTTCCCTCCGATGACCTACCCCCTCCATCTGCAAAGAGTCCCAAGAGCACCTCAGCCACCACCAGCCCAGCTTCGAGTGTCACTGTTGTGCATGGGTTCTGGAGTCCACCCTTTGCCAGCAGTGACACCTCAATCAGCAGCAAGGACACATCCAGTCCCCCCCCCCGGCAAGAGGACCAGGAAACAAAAGGGCCGCCGTGCGAGGACCGACACGGTTGCCCCCAAGAAGCAAAGTTCGCCCACTTCACCAGCCACAACATCTAGGGGAGGCAAGGGCCCGAGAGCCCCATCTAAGGAGCGAAAGGGCGGAGAAGTCAGCCAGCAGGAGCGCGGAGCAGGTGGGCCCCACATGCCACATCCCAGCTGTAAAGGAGGACACCAAAGGGCCCAGGACTCCGTCACCGAAGGGTCCAGAAACATCACGGTCGGAGGGCGACTGAGCAGGGAGTCCAGCCCAGGTCTGGCTCCCTTGGCCTACTGGATGTGCACCGCTCAACAGGGCCCCGCCGTGAAGATAGGCACCGCTCCGCTGGGCCCCGCCGTGAAGATGGGCACCGCTCCGCTGGGCCCCGCCGTGAAGATGGGCACCGCTCCGCTGGGCCCCGCCGTGAAGATGGGCACCGCTCCGCTGGGCCCCGCCGTGAAGATGGGCACCGCTCCGCTGGGCCCCGCCGTGAAGATGGGCACCGCTCCGCTGGGCCCCGCCGTGCAGAAGGGCACCGCTCCGCTGGGCCCCGCCGTGCAGAAGGGCACCGCTCCGCTGGGCCCCGCCGTGCAGAAGGGCACCGCTCCGCTGGGCCCCGCCGTGCAGAAGGGCACCGCTCCGCTGGGCCCCGCCGTGCAGAAGAGCACCGCTCCGCTGGGCCCCGCCGTGCAGAAGAGCACCGCTCCGCTGGGCCCCGCCGTGCAGAAGAGCACCGCTCCGCTGGGCCCCGCCGTGCAGAACAGCACCGCTCCGCTGGGCCCCGCCGTGCAGAACAGCACCGCTCCGCTGGGCCCCGCCGTGCAGAACAGCACCGCTCCGCTGGGCCCCGCCGTGCAGAACAGCACCGCTCCGCTGGGCCCCGCCGTCTCAAGCACCGCTCCGCTCCGCTGGGCCCCGCCGTCTCAAGCACCGCTCCGCTCCGCTGGGCCCCGCCGTCTCAAGCACCGCTCCGCTGGGCCCCGCCGTCTCAAGCACCGCTCCGCTGGGCCCCGCCGTCTCAAGCACCGCTCCGCTGGGCCCCGCCGTCTCAAGCACCGCTCCGCTGGGCCCCGCCGTCTCAAGCACCGCTCCGCTGGGCCCCGCCGTCTCAAGCACCGCTCCGCTGGGCCCCGCCGTCTCAAGCACCGCTCCGCTGGGCCCCGCCGTCTCAAGCACCGCTCCGTTGGACACCGCCGTCTCAAGCACCGCTCGGCCCTTCCTGTCAAGCACCGCTCCGCTGGGCACCGCCGTCTCAAGCACCGCTCCGCTGGGCACCGCCGTCTCAAGCACCGCTCCGCTGGGCACCGCCGTCTCAAGCACCGCTCCGCTGGGCCCTTCCTGTCAAGCACTGTTTATGGTTCACTGTGCCCACCATGCCTCCTCCTTGACCAGTGGAGACTGTCATCCACCTGATGGACTGTGGCTTTGCACTCCCCAGGATGGCACAGTGGGCAAGCCACCCACTGTAGAGACTAGAGACTGTGGCTTTGCACTCCCCAGGATACATCAATGGGCATGGTGGCCCCTTCGTGGATCTGGCGTCATGGACTCATGTGGCTGTGGTGCCCCCCCCCTTCCGTTCCCCCTGAGGTGCCTGTAGTTTTTTCATCAGATGCCCCTGCAGTGTTCTCTCCAAAGGACTCAGGTCTCCTGTGTGGGCTTTGCCCTTGTGTCGCTACACTGTGGCCCACGGACTGTTCTATTTCATTTTGATGTAGAGGACTAATTGCCTCGGTTCTCCATGGCAGTGTATATAGTATTATTTTGGTAGGGATATTTTGCATAGTTGACCTATATTTATCAGAGCCTATTTTTTATATAAATTTTTCTTCACAATTTAATTATGTCTTTGCATTTTTCAGTGGGGTTTGGGTGGTGTCACTGTGCATTGTTGCTCTGCATTGGTGTGTACATTGTTTGGGGGGGTGGGGGTCGCATATGTGTGTGCCGTAAGCTTCCCTCCTCCCCCCTCCCGTGTGTCGTAGGTGCAGTACTCACCGTTGTTGTCTGCGCCAGAGTTCGTACTCGTGGTAGATGAGCAGGTAGACGAGAGCAGGTAGGATGTTTAATTCGGGTTTCAAGCTGTCCTCCGTACTCGTGGAGTGTGTTTTGGTGAGCGTTTTCCCGTTCGTAGTCTTTCCGCCGTGTTTTTATCGGCGGGGCTCCCGCCCCGGAAAAGGTGGCGGATTGATGAGTTATGATAGTGTGGGCGGTACATTGTCTGCCGCCTGCCTGTTGGCGGTGACCGCCGCGCTGTTTGTCTGTACCGCCGTGGCGGTCGGAGTGTTAATGTGGCGGGCTGTGTTGGCGGTTCCCGCCAGGGTCAGAATTCCATTTTTTCGACCGCCGGCCTGTTGGCGGGTTGGCCGCCGCTTTATCACCGACCGCCAGGGTTAGAATGACCCCCAATATGTCCATGTTGTGTTTTGGGGCATTTACTGTTGCATGCACTAGGCCTACCCACACAAGTGAGGTACCATTTTAATTGGGAAACTTGTGGAACACATAATAGCAGAACAGGTGTTAATGCCCCTCGTCTTTCTCTACATTTTTTCCTTCCAAACGTAAGACAGTGTGTAAAACAAATGTCTATTTGAAAAATGCCTGGTAACTCACATGCTAGTATGGGGACCCTAGAATTCAGAGATGTGCAAATAAACACTGCTTCTCAACACCTTATCTTGTACCCGTTTTCGAAACACAAAGGTTTCCTTGATACCTATTTTTCCACTCTTTATACTTCACCAAATGAATTGCTGTATACCCGGTACAAAATGAAAACCCATTGCAAGGTGCAGCTCAGTTATTGGCTCGAGGTACCTAAGGTTCTTGATGCAAGCCCTATATATCCCCACACCCACAGGAATCTAGCAGACCTAACTATATATTGCTTTAAAAAATCTGCCATAGCTGGAAAAAGTTAGAAGAAAACGTGGACAGAAATGGCTCTCTTTCACCTACATTTCAATATTGTTTTTATCTTAGCTGTTACTTTCTGTAGGAAAACCTTGAAGGATCTACACAAGTGATCCCTTGCTGATTTCAGAACTTTGTTTACTCTTCAGAAGTGTTTAGTTGTCCGGGACCCAGCACTGGTTTCACACCCTTTTCTAGAACTAACTGGAAGAAGGCTGATAGCACAAAAAATAGGGTATATCCCAATAAAATGCCAAAATTGTGTTAAAAAAATGTTTTTTTCTGATTCAAGTCTGTCTGTTCCTAAAAGCTGAGAATACAGTGATATTAGCACCACAAACCCTATGTTGATGCCATTTTCAGGGGGGGGAAAAAATAAAACAAGCTTTCTTGTGCAGCCCCTTTATTTTTTTTTTTAAAATATTAGCTGTATTTTGTCTAATTTTTTGGTCTCCTTCAGGGGAACCCACAAACTGGGTACCTCTAGAATTCCTGGGATGTTGGAAAAAAAAAAAAGGAGGCAAAAAAAACAAACAAAAAAAAACCTTATGAGGGCGTAAGCATGAACTGCCCCAAATAGCCACAAAACGGCTTGGCACAGGAGGGGGGGGTGAGGGGGGAGGCCTAGCAGCGAAAGGGGTTACAGTGTGAGCACTTAGCAATAGGCTAATCATGCATTAAATATGCTATTGTTTTCTCCTGAAAGATGCATTATATCATTAAAACTCAATGTGCGTGTTCCTTCCACACATGGTGTTCCTATAGAAACAAACTGATGTAATTTAGGTATAGCACTGAACATAGCATTTAGCAATTTGTTTATGACTGTATTCAATCACAAATGAAACATCTGGAGTAAGCCCTCAAAAGGTTAGTAACCCATGTTCAAGTTACAATAAGAATGGTTCTGTACATGTACTGTAATGAAGCTTTATTTGTAAATTTGAATCAGGATCCTGTATCTATATTTTTTTCTTGACATTTTTCTGTAATTATTATATTTTAAGACCATTGGGAAAGGTTGGTCCCCACAAAGCAGGTACCCACACTGTCCCCACAAGGATGGTAACGTGTATATATATATATTTATATTATTGGTCTGAAAATAAATTCCATCTCATACATGTTTCAAGATCCTCTATTTTCTTCAATGTACAATGTCAATGCAAAACAGTCAACATGTGTTTTGAGACAGTCTTCTTAAGGGCTGTTTAACAAAAATAAATAAAACCGTGTATAGATACTGGGTGCACAAATATTCAATACAAAACATTTAGGGGCATATTTATACTCCGTTTGCGCCGAATTTGCGTCGTTTTTTTCAACGCAAATCTGACGCAAAACTAACTCCATATTTATACTTTGCCCTTAGACGCGTCTAGCGCCAAAGTTCATGGAGTTAGCGTTATTTTTTTGCGTGAACACCTTCCTTGCGTTAATGAGATGCAAGGTAGGCGTTCCCGTCTTAAAAAATGACTCCCAGGCATGTGCGTGGTATTTATACTCCCGGGCAAAAATGACGCCCGGGAGTGGGCGGGGCAAAAAAACCCGCATTTGCGCCTCTTTTTAACGCCTGGGTCAGGGCAGGCGTTAAGGGACTTCTGGGCTCAGAATGAGCCCAGAGGTGCCCTCCCCTGCCTCCAGGGACACCCCCTGCCACCCTTGCCCACCCAAGGATGGAGGGACCCATCCCAGGGAAGAAAAGGTAAGTTGTGGTAAGTATTTTTTTTTATTTTTTTTTGTGGCATAGGGGGGCCTGATTTGTGCCCCCCTACATGCCACTATGCCCAATGACCATGCCGAGGGGACATAAGTCACCTGGGCATGGCCATTGGACAAGGGGGCATGACTCCTGTCTTTGCTAAGACAGGAGTCATGTTAATGGCGTCTGGGCGGCCAAACAAAATGGCGCAAATCGGGTTAAGACGATTTTTCTGCCTCAGCTTGACTTGCCCCATTTTGGGACGCCCAAACGCCATTTTTCCCTACGCCGGCGCTGCCTGGTGTACGTCGTTTTTTTTCACGCACACCTGGCAGCGCCGGTCGGCTAACGCCATTCAATAAATACGGCGCCCGCATGGCGCTTCAGAATGGAGTTAGCCGGCGCAAATTTTTTTGGCGCAAAACTGCGTTAGCGCAGTTTTGCGTCAAAAAGTATAAATATGGCCCTTAACATTTCATAGTGAATAAGAACACCCACGGATAAAATAACTGTTTTTATGCCAAAAGTCAAAGATAATGAACAGTTAGAATTATACAATACCAGTTCCAGTGTCGTAACACAGCCCTGCCCCCTCCGGTGAGATGAGGACGTGAGGTGCGAGGAGGTGAGGTGCGGGTGCCCCCTCAGCACAATGCTCTGGCCCCTGGGTCCGGGGATGGGGCTACCTGTACTGTGCAGGAGGATCTCTTGTTTCGTTAGGCCATTGAGCAGCTCAATTATAATTACATTGTAACAGTACCTATTTCACTCTTGTAGCCAGAATAACAAAATAAGTATACTCTCTATAGCAGAGGTATAAATTGTAAAAAAATAGGAACACTCGACCAAACCATGGTCGCATCTCAGGCGGTAGCAAAATCATGATATGAGGGGAAAAATCTTACTCATCTATTTTGTTATCATAGACCTTAATTAAAGATCTGATCGAACAATACTTCCCAGCAAAATTTAAGCCCAAAGGATAATTTCACAGTAAATTACACAATTAATACAATTCAAAATTAGCCATTATAAACAGTCTAAACCCAATCAGGATCGAACCCCTACCAGGTCAGTCTCAAACTTTGACACACTGGTGTTAAACCAAGACGGTCCCACTTACGTGTGCATAGAACGGAGTCACTTTAACAGCATCTTACATGCAATTTCTCTAAGATCCTACCCAAAGGAAGTGAAACAAAGTTGTCAAAATGAATGTTTCCTTCCGTACTGCACTATGAAAATGTCATCACAAACGGGGTCAACGCTTAGCATCATAATCGATCTGTTTAAATGATTCCCAAAGTAGTTACACGCACCTACAAACAGAAACCGAGTTCTAATTAGACGTAAAAATGTAATGACCATTATCTCGGTCATGATTTCTTTCAATGAAGTTATGTATCCCACGTAGCAGGTTGTTGAGGTGAAAAGTTGCAACGGGAGAGAAAAGCAATCGAAAAGCAATTACGGACATTCAGAAAAGCCGCTGCTGTGTTAACATCCTCACTAGCGCCTTCACTATATAGCACGCAAACGTGTAAGGACAAAAAGGGTTGAGAGGCAATATAGCATTACCGATACGTGATGATGCTCTTCCTGGGAGAAATAAGGTTCAAGAAAAAATGTAAGGAAATATCAAACACAGATACATTCCATACGTGCCCGTCACAAGCCAATCTATACGCGAGGCCCAACAAACCCACTTTGCCAGTCACAACTTTTAGAGCGTCGTGACAGTCTCGCTGGCACTAATGCACTAAAATACCTATTAACGCGACATTTCCCGGACCTAGAAAAATTTAAATACACTCTAGAATTAAGCTCGTAAAGAAAAAGAGAAT
Source organism: Pleurodeles waltl (assembly GCF_031143425.1). Lineage (NCBI taxonomy): Eukaryota > Metazoa > Chordata > Amphibia > Caudata > Salamandridae > Pleurodeles > Pleurodeles waltl. The sequence goes on from NC_090443.1 coordinate 535,532,354, forward strand.
AACCACCACATTACCTTAAATACGGTACAGTCGTCCAAGTAATCCGTGCCCAAAGCAATATTAACCAATCACAGACATAGAACAGGAAACGTTGTACCTAATGATACATCTATTTAAGTGTCTGCCACCTACAATTACATATTATTGAGTTACCGCAAGAAGGACACAAACACTCACAGCTCAAATCGGCAAGAACTATGTGATGGTAAGCACCTGGTATATATACCTTAGTTAATGAATTGCACCTGTGAGAGGTAGCATGGCCACCTATAGAGAAGGAGGAAAGACTTTCGAGCAAATTTCTAAACAGCATTCATGACCCCCAACTACTACTATCAATCGAAAACAAAACACAAAGTGTGAGAACCTATACCATAAATTAAAAAATGAGTACTAAAAATGGGCTAGCTGGCAGAAAATAAATGTTAATTAAGACGGATAAAAGCTGAAATTGCGTGAACTAGGCTCTAAGATTGAGCTATAACTAGTCACATGAAGGTGCCTCTACTAGATATGGCTTCATATCTGTCCTTTGGAAGAAAATCCTTAATTAAAATTGGAAGCGAACCCAAGAAACATTACGCAGCAGTTCTCAGTACATGAACCCTTTAACACTAACAGTCAGAAAGAAAAATCATTCTAAATATCCCAAGCAAGTCTCGAACCCTGTGCTTAGCCCATTACTAATAATAGGAAGTTGCATCTACTCGATATGGACTTTCATGTAGTTTTTAGAACAAAATCATAATTAAACCATTTTTAATTTGTTGATCAAAAATGTTTTCCTGGCTTTTCTCTTCTTTTCAAAATCTCCACCACTCCTGTGTTTTTTAACTTCCTTAATACCAATGAATTTTATAGCCTCTAGTTGAGCAATTGAGTATGATGACCTGAAATGTATCGCCATTGTGTACTTGTCCAAATTCTGAGATGGCCCTGAGATGCTCCTTCCATCTAGTTTTCAATTTGCACATGGTGGATCCAGTGTGTTGTTTACCACAAACACAAACATTATAAAGATACTGTTGGAAGTGTTACAACAGATGAGTGAAGCAATACACAATTGATACTCTCCGGTTACATCTACAAATATCTTGACATCAGATACATGTTTAGAACATATGCAGTTCCCACATTTAAAGGGCCCTTTAGATAGTCACAGAAGCCAGCATGTTTTAGTACTCCTGGGGTTGTAATTAATAGTGTCACTAGGGTTAAGTAATGTGCAAGTAATCTGTGTGTGCCTTTCTTTATGCTATTTTAGGTTTAGCTGGTAACAGGCTTTTGAGAACAGGATCCAAGGTTAAAATATCCCAAAGATTATGTAAACTGTTATAGATTCTTCTATTGCCTTTGCTGTAAATTGTGATAAATCTAATCTCATTGTTGGTGTTTTTGTTTGCTGTTGGAAGAGCCCATAGGTCAAGGGTGCACGTTATAGTTATTTGAGATAACTCTATAGTTGCTGAATTTCTATGGTTTATATGTGTGTAAAATCTGAACGTAATTATAATGTCACTGTAACCTTTGGTTTTTGAGTGAATATATATAGTATATTCACCAAAAAAACAAAGGTTACAGGGACATTATATTTAAGTTGTATCATCTATACAAAACCATAGAATTTAAACAGTTATGGTTTTACTTATAGTTTTAGTTCTGTTAAGAACCAATAACTCCTTGCCTCAAGTTACTTCCAAGCACAAGTTATAGTTTCTTCAGATAACTATAGCTGTTAGACCTGGAAACCTTGGCGTGGTCTCCTCTCACTTTTTGCCTCTATTTCCCAGGTCGTTGCTGTGTGCTGGACTCTGGTTTTGCTGTTTTTGTTACTCTGGGCACTTTACCACTGCTGACCAGTGCTATAGTGCAAGTGCTCCTTATGTGAAATTATATGTGTAATTGGCGTTTCCATAATTAGCATATTTGATTTACTAGTAAGTCCGTAGTAAAGTGCACTAGAGGTGCCCAGGGCCTGTAAATCAAATCCTACCAGTGCACCTGCAGCACTGATTGTGCCACCCACACGGGTAGCCCTGTAAACATGGCTCAGACCTGCCACTGCAGTGTCTATGTGTGCAGTTTTATCACTGCAAATTCAATATGGCATGTGTACCCACTTGGCAGGCCCAAACCTTCCCTTTTTATACATGTAAGGTACCCCTAAGGTAGACCCTCGGTAGCCCCATGGGCAGGGTTCAGTGCATGTTAAAGGTGGGACATGTACTAATGTGTTTTACATGTCCTGACAGTGAAATACTGGCAAATTCGTTTTTCACTGTTGCAAGGCCTGTCCCTCTCATAGGTTAACATGGGGTCTGTCTTTAAATATCCTTAAAGTGTAGTTTCCCTTTGAAAGCAGATAGAAATATGGGGGTTGGGGTCTCTGAACTCACAATTTAAAAATACATCTACAGTGAAGTTGGTTTTTAGATCGTTAGTTTGAAAATGACACTTTTAAAAATGAGGCATTTTTTGGGTTTAACCATTCTGTGACTCTGCCTGTTTGTGAAGTCCCTGTCTGGGTCAGACTGACAGTTGGTCTGTTTGTGAATCTCCTCTAGACAGTGACACAAAGAAAGCTGGGGTGTAGCCTGCATATCCTGATGAGCCATCTGGGCTGGAGTGGAGGGAGGAGTGGTCACTTACACTTGAATGGGCTGTGCCTGCCCTCATACAATGCAGTCTCTAACCCCCAGTGTGTGTCTGGGGTCTGGCCTGGCAAGGCAGGATCCTGTAAACAACAGAGACTTTCCTTTGAAGTTTGCTTACTTCAAAGGCAGAAAAGGTTATAAGTAGTGGACCTAACACCCCAGACTATTAGATCACGTCTGGAACCAAGAGGAACCTCTGCTGTTAGAAATGGGGTCTTTGGGTGGCAGTCAGGTTACCCCTTGTCCAAGCAAGGACCCTCACTCTAGTCAGGGCAAAGGCGAAACACACTTGGTTAACCCCCGGTCACCCTCTTGGTAGCTTGGCATGAGCAGAAAGGCATAACCCAGAATCAATGTGTAAAATCTTTGTACCAACACACACAGTAATACAGTGAAACACTAAAAAATTAACACTACACAGGTTTAGAAAAATAGTATTTTATCTAAGTTAACAAGACCAAATACACAAAAAATCCACAATACACAGTTCAAAATAAGACTTTATTCATTAAAAACACAAAAATAGTACCTAGAAGCACCAATACTGCAATTTGATGTGAAGCCGTGTTGTGACGGAGTCATTTCCAACAATGCAACGCCACTGGTGCCGTTTACGGAGTCAAACGGATCCCAGGTACAGTACCTTAGCACAAAGTAAGGAAAATAGACTGGTGCACGGAGTCGGGAATCGAGGTGTCGCTGGATCTGAGGCGGCGTCGGTTCCAGTGCTGCAGGGCAGAAGAGCATAGGCATCGCGAAGAGGCATCATATCCTTACTGCAGAGGTAAGGTGAGGCAGCATGAGTTGCCAGGTGTCGGTCCCCTGCTACTTCCAGCAGAGACGAAGTCCGGCGAAGTCACAGTACTGTGGGGTGACCTCATGGGATCGAGCTCATGTCATGGGGTCACAGGCGCTGCAACGGAGTCAGGTGTCACGAACGTCGGTGTTACGACATTCCGATCTCAACAAAGTAATGCAGGATGAGTGGCTACAGCGATCCGAGGCCTGCGAAGTTGTTGGGGTGATCACGCTTCTGTGAAATTCACAGATTCAAGGGCAGGTGGCGGCCTGGGTTCTGTGCAGTGGCGACCTTTGCGAAGTCACACAGGGTCGTCCAGCATTGTTTCACAGGATTTCAACAGAAATTTACTTCCAGGGGCCCAGGAACTGGAATGGCACCCTCCCGCAAGCTAGAGTCCACAGCATGTAGACTCAAAACTGAATGGTGAAGCCTTTGATGTCCCTGAGGCTTCAAAACATCAGGCAAGCTCTACTCCAAGCCCTTGGAGACACGTCTCAGGCAGGAATGCACAACAAAGTCCAGTCTTTGCCCCCTTTTACAATCAGAAGCAGCACCTGCAGGATAGGCAAACAAAGTACAGTCATAGGCAGGGGCAGCACTTCTTCTCAGCTCTTCTCCTTGGCAGAGGTTTCTCTTGATTCTAGAAGTGATCTAAAGTTTGGGGTTCTGGGTCCACTACTTATACCCCTTTCTGTCTTTGAAGTAGGCAAACTTTAAAGGAAAGACTCTGTTGTTCACAAGATCCTGGCTTGCCCAGGCCTGGCCCCAGACACACAGCAGGGGGTTGGAGACTGCATTTTGTGAGTGCAGGCACATCCCTTTCAGGTGTGATTGACCACTCCTCCCTCACTCTAGCTCAGATGACTCATCAGGATATGCAGGCTGCACCCCAGCTCCCTTTGTGTCACTGTCTAGGGGAGATTCACAAACAGCCTGTTGGACCTGGCTCTTTTTGCGAGTTCATCCCCAGACTTTTTGCAGCCTTCCTCCTATTTTCCCTAACATCCTGTTGTTGGCTGTAGGACTCTGAGCACTTTATCACTGCTGATCAGTGCTGAAGTGCAGGTGCTCTCCCTTCTAAAGTTGGTATGATTGGCTTACACCTAATAGACACATTTAATTAACCTGTAAGTCCCTTGTACAGTGGTATCCCTATACCCAGGGCCTGTAAATTAAATGCTACTAGTGGCCCCTGCAGCACACTTGCGCCACCCACTGAAGTAGCCTTTCAAACCTGTCTCAGGCTTGCTACTGCAGGGTCTGTGTGTGCAGGTTACTGCCACAGGGACCTGGCATCTATATTTACTTGCCTGCCTAGAACTCCCCTTTTACCACATGTAAGTAACCCCTAAGGGTGGCCCTAACTAGCCCTATGGGCAGGGTGCTACGTATGTAGAAGGCAAGACATGTGCCTGGTTGCGTGGCCTGTCCTGGAAGTAACAAACAGCCTATTTGGTGTCTCACTACTGTGAGAGCTGCCTTGCTCATAGGATTGCATTGGAAATGCCTTGCCTTATGACTAGGGGGTATTGTCTGATTTATGAGGCATAGCCTGGACATGTTTGGTATGGTTGTAATGGTAGTGAGAAATGCTGTTTACTGGTGTAGGTGGATTTGTTTATTACCATTATAGAAATGCCACTTCTAGAAAGTGAGCATTTGTCTGTGCTTATGACTCTGATGTTTTGCAGCTTGACTCCAAACCCATGTCTGTGGCAAAGTGACATTTAGGCTTTGTGCATACTTTTCAGACAGCCTGCATACAGGGATGGTGGAGATGTCACAGAGGTGCATCTGCATATTGAATGGTCTTCTTGGGCTGAGAGAAGGTGAGGCAGGGCACACCTTCATTTGTAAAGGCTGTGCCCTGGCCTCACACAAAGGGCTCGTTTACCCTCAACTGATGTCTGGAGCCTGTGCTGGAGGAGAGAGGGGATGCTCCTCTAACCAGTTGTAACTGGTTGGAACCTCCTCTCCCCCTCTTTGTTAAACCTTTGCAAAACTAAGTATAAGTATAGGGGATTTTCCCCATGAAAAGGAGACACTTGACACTTTTATCATGCTTGTAACTGGACACATAATGCTGCTGGAGGGACTCACCAAGATCCGTCTTGGACTGCTGCTGCTGTGCTGACCTGTGATCTGCTAGTTCAGCAAGAGGAACTGCCACTGTCTGAATTCCCCTTGTGCTGGCCGGTTGCTGGGCCCTGCTCCCCACTTTGGTGTCCCCAGGGGCTGGGTGCCATGACCCCTGCAATTGCCTGCTAAGTACCTCGTGAACACTTCTTTTTATCCATCTTGTGCCTTGAGAGCACGTTCTTTGCATTTGCCGAGCGCCTGGAGAGCGCTCTACTTAATTGGCCTCAAAGCACCCTGAGAGTGCCCTATCCATTCCTATAGCTCCTGGAGATTGCTTTATTGTGTGCCTGCTGAAGAAAATCACTTCCACGACCCAGGCACTCAGAGATCCTCAATTGCGTCCAAAGTGCGCTGTGTCCCGTGCCCCCGTGGCACTTTCAGGTGAAGAATGGAGCGAGTGCACTCCTTACTGTGCCCCTAGGCCAAAGCACATTGCAGGAAGTGCCCCAGGGTTCCCACAAGCCTCCACTCCCGGTGCCTGGAGCGACTGCAGCCGAACCACGGCAAGGGAGGAAGAAGGCTCCCAGCAAAGGGGCCAGTAAAAAAGGTGGGAGGATCTCCCTGCCGGAGTCCTCCACTCCCCAGTTTGACTGATTGAATCCTGGACGGGCGAGCTGAGACCCAGGACGCGTGGCCTCCAGCCCCCATAGTGAGATGGGGCTGGCTGGAGCCGGCCTTCTCGCCCCACACTGCACTCCCCTGCTGGGGGAGAAGAGGAACGGACCTGAGGCGAGGGTCCCAGTGTAGGTTGGCATTGTGGTGCTTTTGCCCCCTCCCACGGCACATTTTTGGGGATCGCGGGGGCCTTCATTGTTTAGGAAGCCCCATATCACACTGATGGGATGAGGCCTCAACGGAGGCTCTGTCCCGCCAGGGGCCAACAGGTGCCTCCCCCTCCAGGGGCATAGGAACTCCTGTGGGCCATGATTGGCTCTCACTGACCCATACCTTTGCGATTGGTGATATGTCTTGAGGCTGATTTGCCATGTGCTCTCTAATGCACCATATATTATCTGATGTGTTTGCTAATGTTATCGGCATGTATGCTAATATGATTCCTATAACTTGCCGTATATTTGCTAATGTTCCTGTTATGGGTATTTATGCCAATATGTTCTTATGACTTGCCATTTGTTTCCTGATGTTCCTGCTATGGGCATTTATGAGAATCTTGTGACATGCACATTATTGTAGTACTGTTTTTCCTGACTACTTCTTATGTTACAGTATAGTGAGTAACCTGTGTGTTATATGTGACTACGGCTGGTTGCTGCAGAGTTACAGTACTGTGTAATGTTCTGACAACTGCTTGGGTAGCAGGGTATTAATGACATGTTGTGTTTGGTCTAATGATGTCGTGTACAATACAGTTTATTGTTATAGAACTTGGTGTTATAGAACTTGGTGGGGATAGTGCGTTACATGTGTTGTGCATGTTGAGCAAACGCTTTATACATTGCCTCTGGGATAGGCTTGACTGCTCATGCCAAGCTACCAAGTGGGGGAGCAGGGGTTATCTTGGGTGTGCAACTCCCTTGCCCTGACTAGAGTGGGTGGGTTCTGCCTGGCTTAGGTGCATACCCTAGCCAACCAGAAACCCAATTTCTAACAGTGTCCATACATGAATTCAAAGAGACTAAAACCAAGTCGCTTTTCTGGCGCCTCCCTATAAACAAACAAAAGACATGGAAAGAGGATGTCCTACTTATGCCTGAAGGGCTCTGACAGGCCCATAATCTTGCCTTTCAAGGTGCGGATGAATCTCTCAACCAGACCATTTCCTTGGGGGTAATAAGGAGTGGTGAAGTTGTAGGTCACCCACACTCCTTCCACAGATACTTCATATGTGGGGGTAGGAAGTTGGTACCCCTGTCAGATACCACCTCCTTGGGGATCCCAACGCGGGAAAAAACCTCCATCAATGCACGTCCCATCACAGAAGATGAAATTGAGCTCAGAGGTATAGCTTCTAGGTACTGGATGGAATGGTCCAACAAGACCAGGATAAGCATGTTGCCTCTGTCGTGGGATCCAGAGGCCCCACAATGTCAATAACAACCCATTCAAACGGCGTGCTGACCAAAGGAAAAGGTTGTCAGAGAGCCTTACATTTCCCACCACTCTTGCCACTTGCCTGGCAAGTCTGGCAAGACCTACAATGCGCATCAGAGTGTCTGCACATTTGGGGCCAGTAAAAGTGGGTGACAAGCCATTCAAAGGTCTTATCCTACCCCAAATGTCCTGCTAAAGGCACAGCATGAGCCAGACCAAGTAGGAAGGTCCTGAAGCACTGGGGTACACTAGAACACAGGCTGCCCCAGGCTCAGCAACCTTAGGCTTGCTATATAGGAGACCATCCTCCCAATAAATCAGGTGTGAAACAGGCTCCTTGCCAGGCACCTGGTCTGCAGCCTGCTGCTGCAAACCCTCTAAAGCAGGGCATGTTTTCTGTGCCTCACGGAATGCTTCCCTGGTGGGTCCCCCTTCCTGCTGCCTCTGAGTCACCTTGGGTGTCTCCCCCAGTTCAGCCACCTTTTCCCCTGTAGGCTCTGGGGCGTTCCCTGAGGTTCAGCCTCCTCCTAGACTGTGGGAATGTCTGGGGTGGGTTTCCCACGCCCCTTGCACTTCCTCCTTCTGGCAGACACCTGGGACATTCTTTCAGGTTCCAGGGCCTTCTGATCACCCTAACGGGCTGCCATTGACCTGGTGAACACACACACACACCCATCGAGGCAGATCCAACATCTACAAGTGAGACCTGTGTTCCACCTCCTTCCAAGGGGAATCCTCCAGGTCATTGCCAAGCAGACTATCTATAGACATGGTTGTACTCACAGCTACTCTCAAGGCATCTGAGATCCCCCCTCCCCCATTCAAAGGGAACCTGCGCCACTCTGCACAGGAACTCTGAGTTGGCTACCGCAAATACTTCGTGAAGTGCATGGGGAACTACCTGCTCTTCAGGCACCAGGTGACTTCTCCCAGTAGTCACACTGGCTCCTGTGTCTCTCAGAGCCTCCACCCTTTGCCCATTGATGGTCACCCACTGCCTGTACCTCTTAGTGTTCTTAGGCATGAGGGTCCTCTGGACCATCTTACTGTCCCCTAGTGAGTCAAGGGTCATTTCAGCTGTCTCGCACCCACCAGCTCCTCCTCAAGCACTACACTGGCCAAACCCTGTGACTGAGCACCAGTGGGTGCCTATGTCCCCTTGGGACATTTGGGATCCTCCTCATGTGACCCACCTGAGCACATGCATAGCACTTGTGGGGACCCCTCTCTCCCTGTAGAGACCCATGGTTTATTTTCAACAGGGTGATGGAAATCTTTACCCAGAGAACTAGGTTGGGGCCCTTCAGGGAACTCCCCCTGGTTACCCTTAACCTCCTATTCTTCTGATGGGGGCATTGCCCACCCTTGGCAGAGTCTCCCCCATTCCTCTTCTGGACCATGGTGCTTTCCCACTGGTCTGCTTCCTGAGCAGGTTTTCTGGGGTCAGTCAGTCTGCTGTCAATTAGGTGCTGGTGCAGCTCTGGAAAACAAAGACTACACAAGTGCTCCCATGCAATCAAATTGTACAGCCCATCATGAGTTGTTACCTTACTGCCCTTCATCCAACCATCCAGTGACCTGCAACAATAGTCAACACATTCTAACCAGATTTGGGATTCCTTCTTTTTGTAGAACCTAAACTTGAACATCTACTGCTCAGGGTGGGACTATGGCCCTCATTACAACCCTGGCGGTCAAAGACCGCCTGGGCTGTTTTGGAGTTTGCACCGCCAACAGGCTGTTTTCCGCCACGTTGGTCCCGGCGGATTTAATCCTTCAGGGCAGCGCTGCCCAGGGGATTACGAGTCCCCCTCCTGCCAGCCTTTTCATGGCGGTAGGAACTGCCATGAAAAGGCTGGCGGAAAGGGGAGTCGCGTGGCCCCTGGGGAACCCTGCACTGCCCATGCCTTTGCCATGGAGCTTTTCACTATCTGCATAGCACCGCCAGCTCCATTTGGAGCCTGCTTCCGTGTTGCGGCCGACATTCCCACTGGGCTGGCGGGCGGAAACTCGGTTTCGGTTTCCAAGAGCATCATTTTCTTCTCTATGGCCAACCTCATCTGTTCCAGCTCCATCTTAAGATTCTATAAATCAAACTGGGGCACCCTCCTTGCCTGTCTGTCTTGCAACTCCACAGGAGTCAGACCTTTAGATGACACACTGCTACCTGCCCTGGAGACCCTCCCCAAAGGCAGAACAGGTATATCCACAACACCACCCGGATTACTCTGCACCTCCTCTTCCACATCCTCCCTTCTGTGGGCCCCTCAGCCTCCTCAGCTGTCACCAAGGCCCTCAATGCCTTTTGCAGCTCCTCTTTCCTGGTGGTGCTCTTGATTGGGCAGGCAAGATCCATACAAAACTGATTCAGTTGAGCAGATTACGTCTGGAACCAAGAGGGACCTCTGCCAAGGGGAAGAACCGAAGGAGGAGTACTGCCCTGTAGGAAAGAACCCTCCTTTTGGCATGTTACCCCCCAATTTCAGCCTGATGTCAGTGTGTTTGACTGTGTCACTGGGATCCTGCTAACCAGGACCCCAGTGCTTATGTTCTTTTTCCTCTAAAGTTTGTCACTGCATACTGCTAACCCAGCATTTCTTCACCAATTGGCATATTGGTCACCCCTTATAAGTCTTATTATATGTTACTTAGGTACCTAGGACATCAGGGTTCCAGGGGATCCCTATGGGCTGCAGCATTACTTTTGCCACCCATAGGGAGCCTATGCAAATGTTTCTACAGGTTTCTACAAGACTGCCATTGCACCATTTCACAGCCATTTACACTTCAACAGGTCACTTATAAGTCACCCACATAATAGGCCTTCCAAACCTCAAGGCTGGGTGCAGAATATCTATGTGTGAGGGCACCCCTGCACTAGCAGAGGTGCCCCCACGGTGTCAAGGATCATTTTCCCAGACTTCGTGAGTGCGGGGACACCATTTTATATGTGCACTGGACATAGGTCAATACCTATATCCAGCTTCACAATGGTAACTTCGAATACAGCCATGTAAGGTGTCTAACATCTTGGAATTACACCCCAATGCTGGTTTTAGCATAGGTTTTTATAATTCCATGCACTCTGGGGGCTCCACAGTGGACCCCCAGTACTGCCATACCAGCCTTCTGAGGTTTTCCAGGCAGCCCCATCTTCTGCTACCTCACAGACAGGTCTCTGCCCTCCTGTTGCTCAAGCAGCTCGAACCCATGAAGGCAGAACAAAGAATGTCCTTTGGGAGAGTGGTGTTACACCCTCTCCCTTTGGAAATAGATATTACAGGCATGAGAGGAGTAGCCGCCCAGAGCCTCTGGAAATGCTTCGAAGAGCACAGATGGTACCCTCTTTGCATAATCCAGTCTACATCATTTCAGGGACCCCCTGTCCCTGCTCTGGCATTAAACTGGGCAAAGGAAAGGGGAGTGACCACTCCCCTGTCCCTCACCACCCCAGGGGTGGTGCCCAGAGCTCCTCCAGACTGTCCCTGGGTTTTGCCATCTTGGATTCCAAAGTGATGTGGCACTCTGGGAGCATCTGAGTGACCAGTGCCAGCAGGTGACATCAGAGCCCTCCCCTAATAGGTGCTTACCTGTGTAGCTGAACAATCCCCCTTTCAATGCCATTTAGGGTCTCTCCTCTGGGTGTTTCCTCAGATTCAGATTGCAAGACTCCAGCAGGAATCCTCTGCATCCTTTACTTCACCTTCTACTGACTAACCTGCATCTGGACCCTCCACGAACTCTACAAACTGCAACAAAAAAGCAAAGACAACTTTTGCAACATTGTATTTGTAGCTCCTGCCAGCAACTGCAACTGTTTCCAGGTCATGCATTCTCTGAGCACTGAAGGAATCTCCCTTGAAGTGAAGGAGTCACTTCCCTGCTTCAGCAGGCACCCCTCTGCAGTGTTGAACGGTGGCTTGGGTCCCCTCTCCTGAAGAAGTGTGGTGGTGGACTGAAGTGGTACAGACGGTCCTGAAGTCTAGCTGTCCAACTCTGTTAAGGTTAAAGTTTGCCTCCCCATGCAAGACAGTATCCCCGTGCACTGCGTGTTTTTGACAAGGCTTGTTGGCATCCTTCCACAAAGTTCTTCATTCACAGTGCAGCTCCAGCCCCCAGCACTCTATCCTGCAACGCACAGCCTCCTGCGTGGTTCTCCAGTGGCGTGGGATACCTTTGTGTAGTGCTGAATGGGCCTCCTTTTGCACCTTCTTTGTTCCCATGCTGTGGGACGTCTGTGCATGCTGCCTGGTCTTCTGAGGGCTCTGTAAGTTGCTGAGAGACCCCTCTGTTTCCCCTTCCTGGGTAGAGGCCACCAGCTCCCTCCTGGCCCGGGCAGCGCTATTTTCTGCTAACAGCGAGCTTTGCATGTGCCAAGGCTTGTTGGAGGAATCCAGCGATGCAAACCAGACTGCAATCATCCATCTTGCGTAGGACATCATCTGCACCAAACAAGAACCCGCATCCGTCTCCTTAGGTGCAGTACAGACTGTTCTTCTTCACCGGTGGTTCTCCTTTTGCACCTTCATCTGGGTTAGCAAGGGTTTCTGTTCTCCATGGACTCTTCAGTGCTTCTTGGACTTGGTCCCCTTCTACCACAGGTCTTCATGTCCAGGAATCCATCATTGGTGTCTTGCAGTCTCTTCTGGTTCTTGCAATATCTTCTATCACGTGTTCTTGTGTGTTCTTGGAAAGTTACTGTGATTTACTACTGCTTTCCTGTGCTGTGGGGTGGATTCTGTTACTTACCTTAGATGTTTTCTTACACTCCCTTCACTGCTCTACACAGTACACTTGCCTAGGTGGGAAAACGACTTCCTCATTCCACTATGATAGTATATGGTTTGTGTTCCCCAGGCCCATTTCTAACTATTGTGATTTTCACTATTTGCACTATTTTCTAACTGTTTTTACAGCTATTTCTGCATTCTAGTGTATATACTGTGTATATTACTTACCTCCTAGGGGAGTATAGTCTCTAAGGTATTTTTGGCATTTGTGTCACCAAAATAAAGTACCTTTATTTTTGTAACACTGAGTATTTTCTTTCATGTGTGTGAGTACTGTGCGACTACTGTGCTATTGCATGAGATTTGCATGTCTCCTAGTTAGGCCTTGGCTGCTCATCCACACTACCCCTAGAGAGCCTGACTACTAGACACTGACTACATTTCACTAATAAGGATAACTGGACTTAGTATAAGGTGTGCGTACCTTTGGTACTCACTGCAAACCAGGCCAGCCTCCTAAATGCCCCTTTGCCTCTGACTGTGCTTTGCTGGGTTGGCATGCAGTTGCTGCTTCTGCCTGAAAGAGGACAAAGACTGGGCTTTGTGGTATATTTCTGCTTGTGAAGTGTCTTCAAGGGCTTGGACTGAGTTTGCCTCCTGTTTTGAAGCCTCTGGACTCTCCGCTGAGACTCCTGCCCTGCCAAATGGTGCCCTGTCCGGTCCCTGAATTGAAACTGGTAGGACAAGGGCAGAAATCCACTCACAGGGAGCTGTGCGGGGAAAATTTCAATGCACCACCTAGACCACCCACTTCCCAGCTGAAATCGACACAACCACCTGCATTGCGGCGGGGAAATCAATGCATCACCTGCATTGTGGCTGGAGAAACGGCGCAACATGAGCTTGCGGCTGCTGACAACGACGCAAACCTCACACAGCGTGGTTTTCCATCACCATGGGGCCAGATGTCACACGCATCATCACTGGGTGTCAAAATCATAGTGAACCTGTGCGGATCCAAGGTGCCCTGTCTGGAAATCACCACACCGCTCTCTCGCAGGAGAGAAAAACAACGCTTCGCCTACCGGACCAGAGAAGGAATGAGGCACGGCCTCACTTGTGAGCAAGGAATTGACGCATCGCTGACTTTTCCTCTGCACGCTCGCCCAAGTGGCTTTATTTTTTACGCAAACCAGGTACTTTGTTTAAAAACAACGTTTCCATTGTTTTTTTCATTGAGTAATACTCTTTTTATTTTAAAAATTCTTGTTCTATGGAGTAAGACTCTTTTTATTTTAAAAATTCATATCTTGACTTGTGTATGTTGGATTTTGTTGTTTTGGTCTTGTTTGGTTTAGGTAAATATTGCCTATTTTTCTAAACTTGTGTGGTGTCCATTTCGTAGTGTTTTCCCTTTATTACTGTGTTTGTTGGTACAAATACTTTACACATTGCCTTTGAGATAAGCCTGACTGCTTGTGCCAAGCTACAAAGGGGGTGAGCAGGGGTTATCTAAGTGTGTATATCCATTGCCCCGCTTAGAGTGAGGGTCCCTGCTTGGACAGAGTGCAAACTGACTGCCAACCAGAGACCCCTTTTCTAACATGGATCAACATTGAAAGTTGACATGAAATAATTTCCCCTGTGTTAGTAGAGGTCCTGAGTGTGAATACAATATACATTTTCTGTATTTACATTCCTTTGGGTACTTTTGTTAAGAGAGTATTTTCTGGAATCAAACCTTTAAAAAATTGCTGTTTGAACTATTCTGTCACTCAAAGTTAACTACTCTGCTGGCCTTACTCTTAAACCCTTCCCTGACACTATACCTATTTGTTAGGAGTGTAATTTTTCGCATAGTGGAGGTAGTGTGGGGAGAAATCTGCATAGGCTGATTAACTGTGTCCTTACTTTCAAACCTGCACATGTCCTACGTAGACAGACAAGAGGGCGGGCAAAGTACAGATACCACTCACACCAGGGTCACAGTTTTGAGGACTTGGAGGGAAGAAACCAGTTTTGAGTATTAGTTAGGGAACAGCATAGCATCCAAAAGAGAGCTGTTGCCAAGAAAGGCCTGATTCTGCCATCTGTAAAAGAATCTTGCTGTGCAACGGGATAGACAATCCAGGAGGCTGATTTTAGAAAGTAAGTATTTGTTGGGGTAGGGGAATGATGTGGCATTTGTGTACGAGGCAAAAACATTCACCTTCTAGAACTCTCCACCTCTACTTTTAAACCCCTGCATAAGTGAAAGCCTCTGAGGCGAAAATGAAGTTGCAAAAGAAACTGAAAGTTAGATCTTGTGGGGATGAACCCTGGTCTGGAAGGACATTCTGAAGTTGTAGTTTCTTGGATTGTGTTGGATGTTTGTCTACAGGGTCAGTATCTCTCTGTGGACAGTAGAGGTTGACTTGCTGGGGACACTGATGGAAAGGGATCATCTCTGGAACCTCTGTAAACTGATCCTGTGGTGGGTATCTCAAAGGGGACACCGAAACTCCTGCTAGACACAAAGGTGCTTTGCAATGCAACCTGCCTGGAGGGCCACAGAGTATGCTGAAGGGTGACCCTCATCTAAAGCAATTACAAGCATTCCAGAATGGAGTGGAAGTGATGGGTTCTTCACAGAGTTCTGCTGCTGGATGGAGCAAATAATGTTATGAAGCTGTCAACAGCTCTGAAAATCTCATGCTACCAAGGGCAGAACATGCAGTTGGACAGGTCTTCAAACTCTTCTTCACTGGAGGGAGAGTTGTTTATAAATACCCTCCAAGATACAATAAATGTTTCGAGGTTAGGAGGCTTTGAGCCTATATTCTTCATAGCTACAGCATTTCACCAGGAACAAAATGAAGAGAACACCATCAAAAATGGCTCTACTACGCTACAGAAAACCACCATTAGAAATTTGCCCTGCAGCTCTCGGAGCTCATTAGGCTTAATAAATCAATCATGAGTCTCTGTGTTTCACAAATTGTGTGGCGGGCCTGGGGTGGACCTGACTGAAGGAGTGAGCTTGCCTGACACAACAGTCATCAGTAAGACCAAGGACAGCCAGTGACCTGCGGAGGACCCAAAAAGGCTGAGTATCATCATGCCTTAACAGACTGTTGCCTCAGGAAGAGACAGTGGGAACCTGGGGTGCCTCTTTTCCCCGGACACCCATGCCTGTCTGTGGGTTTACAGAGAACAGAGTGCAATGCCATTGTTAGACCTGGCATCATGGCCGAGGTCTCTCTTGTCTTTTTTTGCCTATGCTTCCCATGTTTTGACTGTATGCTGGACTCTGTTTTTGCTGTTTTTTGCTGTTTTTGTTACTCTGGGCACTTTACCACTGCTGACCAGTGCTAAAGTGCAAGTGCTCCTGTGTGAAGGGTATGTATATTTGGCTTTTCCTGTTTGGCATATTTGATTTACTACTAAGTACCCAGTAAAGTGCACTAGAGGTGCCTAGGGCCTGTAAATCAAATGCTACCAGTGGCCCAGCAGCACTGGTTGTGCCACCAACATTAGTAGCCCTGTAAACATGGTTCAGATCTGCCACTGCAGTGTCTGTGTGTACAATTTTAAACTGCCAATTCAACTTGGCAAGTGTACCCACTTGCAGGCCTAAACCTTCCCTTTTTATACATGTTAGGCACCCCAAAGGTAGGCTCCAGGTAGCCCCGTTGGCAGGGTGCAGTGTATGTTAAAGGTGAGACATGTACTAATGTGTTTTACATGTTCTAACAGGGAAATACTGTCAAATTCATATTTCATGGGTTAACATGGGAGCTAACTTTAAATATTCTTAAAGTGTAGATTCCCTTTGAGAGCAAATATAAATTTGGAGGTTGGGGTCTCTGAACTCACCATTTAAAAATACAGCTGTCAGTGAAGTTGGTTTTTAGCTTGTTAGTTTGAAAATGCCACTTTTAGAAAGTAGGCATGTTCATGCTTTAGCCATTATGTGACTCTGTCTGTTTGTAGATTCCCTGTCTGGGTCAGACTGACAGTTGGGCTGTTTGTGAATCTCCTCTAGACAGTGACACAAAGAGAACTGGGGTGTAGTCTGCGTATCCTGATGAGCCATCTGAGCTGGAATGGAGGGAGAGGTGGTCACTTACAACTGACTGGGCTGTGCCTGCACTCACACAATGTAGTCTCCAACCCCCTGGTTGGGACCTGGCCTGGGCAAGGCAGGATCCTGTAAAGAACAGAGGCTTTCCTTTACCTACTTCAAAGGCAGAAAGGTGTATAAGTAGTGGGCCCAAAACCCCACACTTTTAGATCACTTCTGGAACCAAGAGGAACCTCTGCCAAGGAGACGAGCTGATGAGCTGAACGGAAGTGCTGCCCCTGCCTGTGACTGTGCTTTGTTGGGCTATCGTGCGGTTGCTGCTTCTGCCTGTGAAAGGGGACAAAGACTGGACTTTGTTGTGCATTCCTGCTTGAGAAGAATCTCCAAGGGCTTGAACTGAGCTTGCATCCTGTTTTGATGTCTCGGAGCCATCAAAGACTTCCTCTGCCAGCACTGGGACTCTCTGCTGAGACTCCTTTCCTGCCAATGGTGCCCTATCCAGTCCCAGGTCCCTTGAAAGCTAAAGCTGGCAGAACAATGACTGAAACATACACACATAACGCCGTGTGGGCAACTTTTCGATGCACCTTCTGCAACGTGGCTCATAAACGACGTGCCACCCGCTTTGTGGCTGAAATCGATGCTCCACCTGCATCTCAGCTGGGAGATTGGCACATCGCGGCTGGAGACACAATGCAACAGCCACTTGCAGCTGATGATAATTAGGCAAGCACCATGCAGTGTGGTTTCCTAACATTGTGCGACTGGATTTCACACGCATCACCCCTGGAAGCAAAGTCATTGTCAACCTGCGCAGATCCGAGGTGCCCCGTCCAGAAATCAACACATCGCTCTCTTGCGAGGGAGAAAAACAACGCATCGTCAACCCAACCAGAAAAGAAACGACGCGCGGCCTCACTTGCAAGTAAGGAATTGGCACATCGCTGCCTTTTTCGACACAGGCTCACCCGTGCGACTTTATTTTTGATGCAAACTAGATACTTTGTGTAAAATCAACTTTTTCATTGTTTTCTATGGAGTAAGACTCTTATTCTTTTGAAAATTGACTTTATTTTTGACGCAAACTAGGTACTTTGTGTAAAATCAACTTTTTCATTGTTTTCTATGGAGTAAGAATCTTATTCTTTTGAAAATTCTTATCTTGACTTGTGTATGTTGGATTTTTTTCATTTTGACCTTGTTTGATTAAAATAAATAACTATTTCCTATTTTTCTAAACTGGTGTGGTGTCCATTTTGTAGTGTTTTCACTGTATTATTGTGTGTGTTGGTACAAATACCTTACACATTGCTTCCGGGATAAGCTTTCGTGCTCCGGCCAAGCTACCAAGGGGGTGAGTCGGAGTTAACCAGGTATGTTTCACCTTTGCCCTGACTAGAATGAGGGTCCTTGCTTGGACAGGGCTTAACCTGACTGCCAACCAAAGACCCCATTTCTAACAGCCATCCTATAACCCGCAGCAAAGTGAGGAAGGGCATATGGGCAGGAAAGACAGAAATATCAGCCGACTCTTCCAATTGCGCTATATATTAAGTGTGCTGTGGGGACTGGAGCCAGCCTGGCCATGTGGGCTTGGGATTCTGTATTTCCTCCAAGCAAAATCTCACATCCTCTAAAAAATAAGAAACACACCAGAGGGCACTTTTATTTTTATTTAATTTTTTAAGTAGCATCATGAAATGGTGTGCCATGGCCAGTCTAAGAACTGCTCCATAGAGCCCAGAGAGAGGTTAAAATGTGTATATTGTTTTGGTAGTGCTACCGAATGTAAAGGGGCAACATCAAAGGAATCAGCTTTGTGCTTCAGGGCCATGGCCCCTGGGTAGGTCTGTAACAGGCTCAAGCCACACAAGAGAGGTACTGTTTTTATTGCAAGGAGTGTTGGAATGCTAGATGGCAGGAACTTAGTGGATCCCTGCCAATTCTAGAACCTTTCCTAATAGAAATGGGAGGACAATGCATGATTCTAGCCAAAGCTTGGCCTTTGCAGGGCTTTTAGGGTAAGTAACCATCGGGATCCACATAAGTTACACCATCCTAGATTTTCCAGGTTCTCTAAGTTTCAGAAATTCACTGAGTTAATTTGGTCTCTTTGAAGCTAGCTGACCCATAGCTCCAATCATGCATTCAATCACAATGACATCACTTGCAATGGGGATAAGAATGCTCTGGTTCTCGGGGGGGCAGAAACTTTGTTGGGACTTTGAGGGCTTTTGTTTAAAAATAAGACCTTGCATCCAGTGGGCTTTCAGCCCCTAAAGGCAGATTGGGTTAAATCTTCTATCTCCCAACCAAAGGGAGAAAAATTGTTGGGGCTTGGAAGGTGAGAATAATAGCTCACTTTTGGTCAGCACCCATCCCATTCTCATTTAAATAAATAACCTGTGGGTGCAGTAACCCCCAAGGGGATGTAGCTTTAGAATATCATTCCCTATCTGCCTCCAGGGGAGAAAAATGCTGTTGGTTCTTTGTGAGTCGGGTAGAGCATGAGGCCTGGAAGGGTGAAACCTACCACAGAGCATAGGTTTTTGTAAATTATGTGACCCCTTGAGGGGTGAAAGAGTGTGGAACTCTTTAGTGGTGGATGGAAGGTCCGATGCCTGGATGGGCATTTTTCTGAAAAAATAATCACTGGTGTCCCGGCTTTCTGTCCTTAGGAGCCAGGTTGGGGGTACATTTCTCAAATTTGCACCCAGGAGCAGAACAAATGCTGAGCCTTTTATGTGGTGGGGCCATTGCCCTGCCCATTCTTTTTTAACAGACATTCTTGGCATGTAGTAGGCTTTCTGCCCTCCCCTCCAAGTTGGCAGATTGGGTTAAATACTCCAATCTGCCACTCATGGGGGGAGTAGAAAGAATATCTGTGACTCTAATTGATGGGGCAGAGCTCGTTATCTGTGTGGACAGCCCTCACCCATTTTTTCAATACATTCTCTCTGGTATGTGTTGGGCTTCTAGCCCCAGAGAGAAAAATTATTGGTAAACCCCCCTCAACCTGCCCTCCATGTGGAATACTGCTAGGCTGTTAGTGAGAAGGGTCACAGCCCATGGCTTTTGCAGGCAACTCCTTCTTAACACATGTTGTCTAGTGTCTGGTGGGCTTTCTGACCCACCAGGGGCAAATTGGATGTAAACTGTTAATCTGTCTTCCACTGCAGGGCCCGAAAAACTTTGGGGCCTTTATGTAGTTTGTGCATGTCGTGAAAAGTGGGTGGGCTACCCTCACTCATTTTTAGGACTAATTTCCCTGATGTCTAGTGGGCTTTCTGCCCCCCCAAGAAATAATGAGGGATGAATCCTCTCCAATCAGCCTGGGTGCAGAAGTACTGCTGGAAGAGTCATAGGCTGGAGGCATTGCCTGATGTCTGCGAAGGTTGCAGCAAGCACTTCTTATTTTATAATATAATATCTTTGGTACATACAGGTGTTCTTTTGGGAGGGTGGGGGAGATTCCCCAACTGGCTCCCTCAACAGAGGCAGAAAGACTGTTGGGTCCGTTCTTGAGAGGGCTACTGCCTGTGGGTCAGCCCATATCTCTTATTTTTTGTTAAATGATATCCCTGGCACTAGTGAGCTTTCTGTCTATGCCTAGGTGGTCCTCCCCCCATCAAATACCTCCTGGGCGATCCTCAAACAGAGATCCACTAGAGAGATGTTCCACTGGAAAGGAGACATTGTCTCATTGTCACTTTATCACGTTCCTGCTTGGCTCATTGACACCTAATGCATTAGGCACCAACTGCTTTAAGCTTCCATGATGTCAGCTTGCTGGTCAGACTAATTGTCACACAAAAATGTACTTTAGGGCATGAGGGAATCTCATCCTTAATATTCTAAAGTAGTTTTACCAAAACGAAAATCCTTCTGCTGGTTGCACTAAAAATATTTTCTTCTATGGTGGACAAACAGTTTATGTCCCTTGCACTGTTGTGTTAGTGCTGTGCACATTAAAAATTCCAAAAGGGATAAGGAGAAGATATTGGATGTGAAATTATATTTATTGAATTATTAGGTTGTTCCCTAATCAATCTTAATATCACAGTCATCAGGACATGGACATTTGGGAAGATTACACAGGTGTTATGTATAAGAACAGTCTTAGCAGTTTTTATGGTGTATATGAGCAGTATTGTTTCCTTCAATTACTCAAGTGCTGTAATTATATGTACTAATTGTAGTATGTCAAGATTTCAAAACAATGACCCTAGTGAAGGGCAGAGTGCAATGACAATAGACATTTTTAATTTATTTTTACATCTGCTCCTGAACAGAACACAATACAGATGACCCTGGCACAGAACCTGCAACCAGTGTGGATGTAGAATACAATGGGACACAAATTAGGCTGGACACAGACCCCTCTAAGAAAGCATATAAAATATGAAACTGAATTTTATGTTTTTTTTTTTTTTAAATATCTTTTATTGCTTTTATAAAGGTGGTACCATGTATCAAATAAATTTCTGAGATAATCCCTAACTGCTCAATCCCTCCCTCCCCCCATTGTGCACTTAGTACAACAAATAAGGATCCTGTTTTGACAATTCTCTGTAGTCATGAGGTGCAACGTAGTTCCAGGGTATTTTATCTGGTGGTTGTGGTGTTCTGTTTGGGATCAGAGTCCGTTGCAGAATTGTCTTCCTCAGCGGAGGGACCATCTATAGTCTTTAGGTTTTCCAGCATCGAGTCCCATTGTGTGGCATTGTCTCTGGGTCTTTGGCCCCGTAATGCTTCTTTCAATAACAGTGAGCCCTCAGTTTCAGCCCATTTTTCTAATGCACCCTGCCATCTATTCACTTGCTGCCCATCCGGATCCTTCCAATGTGAGGTTATCACTCTCTTTGCCAGAATCAATGCCAGGTCAATGAATTTGCTGGAGATTTTATGCGCCGATGGGCGGGGGAAGTCCCCGAATATTGCTATTAGTGGAGTTGGTGAGAGTGGTCTTCCAGTGCAAGTGGTTATTTTCCTGAATACTTCTATCCAGTATGAATTGATTTGCGGGGAGGTCCATAACATGTGTATTAGATCTGCTGCTAATTCAGCGCATCGGGGGCAACAAGAGTTATTCGTGTTATATATTTTGGTTATCATTTGGGGGGTTAGATAGGCTCTATGATAAATATATCAGTTTATCAGTTTAAATCTTGCATTCCTGGATACTGAATAAATCTGGGAGGTGATTCTAGTCCATTGGGGGTCTTCTAGTATGGTATCAAGATCTATCTGCCATTTGGACTTGAGTTTGTTTAGTGGAGTGCAAGTGCTGTTTTGTATGGATTTGTATATTCCTGAGATTACCCCCTTCTGGTCCCCTATTGAGCAGAGGAGGCTACAGCCTCCATGGGTAGGAGGTTCGCAGGGTCCTGTGCCCCATAGTTTTTGAATAGTTCTAATGAGGGCGTTGTGGGTGAGGAACAATCCGGGCGGGATGGCGAATCGACCTTGCAGCTCTACGTAAGAGCAGAGTTTTCCTTTATAAAATAGATCTCCCAGTTTCGTGATATTATATGCAAGTAATTTGTTAATGTGTCTAGTGATGTGGCTTCCTGGAAGGCAACTCAAGGATATCAGGGGGATTTCGGTTGCATAGGGGGACTTTGTGTGGGTGCGCTTTAGGTATTGATCCCAGCAGTGTCTTGTTGCTTCCGATTCCAACAGGAGCGGCTGTTTTGGTTTTCTGGGGTTCTCTACAATATGTAGGATTTTTTCTAGTGGGCAATTTAGTGGTAACTGCAATTCTTTTGCGACTGGGGGGTTTATTAATTAATTTTCCCAACCATTGCATTTGCCCCGCCCAATAATAGATTTCTAAGTCTGGGGCGGCAAGGCCTCCCTCCATGGTGGGTCTTTGAAGAGTGTGGAGTGAAATTCTGTGCCTGCTTGAACCCCAAACAAAACTTGCAATTACAGATTCTATATTTTTTAATACAGATTTCGGGATTATGGGTGGGATTGTGGAGAAGTAATATAAAAGTCTAGGTAATACTATCATTTTAAGTAAGGCAATTCTCCCAGAGACCGTTAGGGGCAGGGTGCTCCAGAATTGCATGCTAGCTTTAATTCCCCTAATTGCTCCGTTTATACTCCCCTCCAGCAAGTCTTTTACTTTGTGGTAAATGTTGACTCCTAAATATTTGAATGTATTCGGAGACCAGGGTAGGCCTTTAGTGTCTCGGAGTGCCTTTGATCAGTGAGAAGATGGAGGATTTTCTCCAATTGATTCGAAGTCCCGAGGGTGTCCCGAAGTTCTCTAACATATCTATTGCCCCTGGTAGGTCCGCCGCTAGGTTCTTGAGAAATAGCAGCATGTCGTCTGCATAGAGGGCGATGTAGTGTGTCCAGTTATTAATAGGGATACCCTCAAAACACTTTTTGGATCTTGCTATTTGAGCAAGAGGTTCTACGGCTATAGTAAAAAAAAAGGGGGGAAAGTGGGCAACCTTGTCAGGTTCCTCTTCCCACTGAGAAAGGTTCGGAGACAGTGCTGCCTGTGCGCACTCTTGCTGTGGGATTAGTGTATAATAGTTTTGTCCGGCGAGTGAAACCTTCTCCAGGTCCCAGTTTTAACATGACTTGCTCAAGATAGTCCCACCTTATGCTGTCAAAAGCTTTTTCTATGTCTATTGAAATTATTGCTGCATGAGGTATGGTAGGGGGCATGGAGTGAAGTATTGAGATCAAGCGTCTAATATTTTGTGCTGTACTGCGCTGTGGGATAAATCCTGACTGGTCTTGGTGGATCAATGAGGTCATGAAAGGCAAGAGTCTATTGGCTAAGATCCGGCTAGTATTTTGTAATCTAGGTTCAAGATAGATAGTGGGCGGTAGGAACGGACATCCGTGGGTGGTTTCTCTGGTTTTAGTAGGGGGATCATTATGGCCTCGTTGGTTGATTGGGGTAACCTATTATTATGCCATGCTTCTGTGTATAGTGTGCAGAGTCTCGGGGCTAGTATGTCCTGATATAGTAGATAAAACTCCATAGGGAGTCCGTCTGCTCCTGGGACTTTACCCTTTGCCATGCCCTGTATTGCTGTTTTGATTTTTGCTATTGTTATAGGGGCAGCTAAGGACGTGCTTTCCTCGACTCCTAATTTAGGGAGAGCAAGTGCTTTCAACTCCATAATCTGAGAGCTACTGATTGTGTCAGTAGGAGCTGCATATAGGGTTGAGTAGTATTCATAGAAGCAGTTATTTATTTCTCTTTGGCCGAGTACTCTGTCACCTCAGTATTTCTCTATTTCGACTATGATTGTTTGTTGTCTAGAGGGTTTGGCTAGCCACGCCAAAAGGGCGCCTGCTTTGTCTCCTTCGGCGTGTTCTCTGCTTAAGTATTGTTTATAGTCAAAACGAGAGAGCCTACTGTTCTCTTAGATTATTTTCATTTTGGTTTCATTCAAAAGGGGGGTCAGTTCAGGGTGATTGGGGTGTTTACGTTCGATGTCTCTGAGGGAGTCCTCGAGCTTTTTTAGCTCGGATTCAATGGATCTTCGAACTCCCACACTCTCGCCGATACAGTTGCCTCTGGTTACTATTTTAAAGGTTTCACATTTTATTGACCTAGAGGATGCTGTTCCCGTGTTCTGTTTGAAATAGTCCTCAATACTGTTGTGTAGGAAATTTTTGAAAGCCTCATCTCCCAGTGTCTCATGCCCAAGGCACCAAGTAGGAATCAGTGGGCTCTCTCTATTCCACTCCAGTGAAACTAATAGGGGATTATGATCCGATATGGTGCGGCTCAGTTATTCGGCTGAGATCACAGTGGTTTGTAGTTCCAGGGATATTAGTAATGTGTCTAGCCTTACGTGTAGGTCATGTACTGTCGAGTAGTAAGAGTGTTCTCTATTGTGCTGGTTAAGTTGTCTCCAGCAGTCTCCTAGTTGCCAGTGTTGTTGCCATTCTGTAAATGCTTTTGCTGTTTTTAGAGTTTGTGATTGCGATAGGGGTGGGTGCGATCTATCCATATTAATGTTAGCTATACAATTAAAGTCCCCGCCTATCATTTTCGGGCCCGCAAGGATTGGACCTATTTCCCGGGATAATTTGTCAAGGAATTTTCTTTGATCTTGATTCGGGGCATATAGGCCCCCTATAGTTATTTCCCTTCCATTCAGTCTTCCGTGAGCACGACATACCTCCCATCTTTCGCTATGGTTATATGCAGTGCCTGAAATGGGACACCGGGGCGAACCCATATCAGAACTCCCCTTGCAAACACTGAATAATTAGTTGCGAACGTTTGGCCTCTCCATCTTTTCTTAAGTGCCATAACCTCCTGCTCAAGAAGATGTGTTTCTTGCAGTATAGCTATGTGTGCCCCCCTTCGTTTGAGGTAGTTGTATACTTTATACCGCTTGAACATATTACTTAGCCCCCTAACGTTCCAGGTTGTCAGTTTATATTTTGAGGCCTTAGTCTATGATTTTCTGGTTGTTGACTGCTAGGAAAGGAAGACCTTTGGAGCATTCTGCTATTGAATTTACCTGTCGGGGGTATAGGTCGAGAATTGTTTATCGCTTTTATAATCAGTGCACAATGTCCCCCTAAATGTCACGGTGTAGGTACTCCTCAGACTCGGTGTGATGCAAACAAGATCCACCTCCTGACACCACCAAGTCACTGATAAAAAAACCACAGTGCATTGGAGTAATCAAGCGAGGGAAGGAAGGGGAAGGATCAGCAGGGACGGGATAACTGTAAAGAAAAATACACAGTGTTAATTATCACATTGTCTGTCTATTCTCATAAGGTCTCACTAAAACCAAAACGACCTGGACTGCCCATAACTCATAAGGGCAGAACTAGTCCAAAGCCTGACTATGTTCCATCAGCATCACCAATGGATGCCCCAAGCCACCTACGGCCACTAATAATCACCTAAGGGTCTCACCGCCCTTCCTCCTAAACAATACTACAGAACGTATAACGAAACGAACATGAGGAGAAAGAATAAGGTGAAGAAAATCTATTTTGTACTTCTTCCTATGATTCAGTTAACCCACTAAGCCTTTCGTTAATGTCACGTATATTTGAAGAAGTACTTCGTTCATATCTCTGTGAATGTTGACAAGAATTATTTGTCCCGGCTGTTTGGAATCCTGCAAACAGTAAATCTCATTCTGAATCGCCGCCAACAAAAAGCCAAAAGATTATGGGGGTTATTCTAACTTTGGAGGAGTGTTAATCCGTCCCAAAAGTGACGGTAAAGTGACGGATATACCACCAGCCGTATTACGAGTTCCATAGGATATAATGGACTCGTAATACGGCTGGTGGTAAATCCGTCACTTTTCCGTCACTTTTGGGACAGATTAACACCTCCTCCAAAGTTAGAATAACCCCCTATGTCTCATAAGATCGCCGTTCCTTTATGATGGTACCTCAAAAGTAAAGTGCTCCAATTTATGACAGTCACCCCCAACCTGGCCGTAAGGAATGCAGAAATAAAGAAAGGCGATAGCCTCCGGCAAGTAGCAAGCTTGCCGCTTACCACCTTCTTAGTACTCGGAATTCGAAAGGAGGAGCAGCTCGGAACTCCTTCTACCGGTAAAAGGTCAGTTTCCAGGAGGGGGCCATGCTGAATCTCATTCCTCTTCACGGACCGCCGATGAATTCCCCCCTGGGGAACGCCGTCCGCTCCTACTTCGTTGAGGCTCCGACCTGCCTCATTAGCACAAATAACGCACACCCTTTCCAGGGTGCGCCGACTTTTACGCGATCTCTACCGCGCTGGGCTTCATGGGAAGTGTAGTCCTTAATGACTACAATCTCCCGATCGGCCCTGTAGGCGCCGGCTAGCACCTGACAGTACGCCCACCTCCAAAGCGCCTCCTAGGGCCAGGTTTAGTGGGATGACAAGCATGAAACCGTTGCACCGCCCTAGGGGCATGAACATTGCCTTCCGGCTCCCATGAATCCTCCTCGGCCTCATACCCTTTCCACGACACCATGTACCATAACTTACCCCCCCGTAGTTTGGAATCCAACACTTTGCGCACCTCATACTCCAGCTGTCCGTCTCTAACCACCGGAGGCACCGCCCGCCGGGTCGCGGACAGAGCTGGCTTCAAAAGGCTGCAATGAAACACCGGATGGATTCTTAAGGAAGCAGGTAAGTTGAGACGGTAAGCCACAGGGTTTATCTTGCGTACCACCTCATAAGGACCAATGTAACGAGGATGAAAGATGCTACGCATCTTAAAACGTATATACTTGGTGGAAAGCCACACTCGGTCCCCTGGCTGGTACACCGGCCCCTCACGCCGATGTACATCACCCCATTTCTTATACTGTTCCTTGGCTTTATCCAAATTAAATCGTATTTTCTTTTGCATGGATTGTAGGTTCTTAACCATAGCATGGACAGTAGGTTGATCCGTGACTTCCCGAGGTATGATTATGGGCAACATCTCCGCGTGGAACCCTGTGTTAGCACGAAAAGGAGACTCCCTTATCGAGCTATGCCAAGCATTGTTGTACGATAGTTCGGCCAGCCATAGCAATGACACCCACGATTCCTGCGCGTCTTTTGCATAGCACCTCAGATATTTCTTCAGGGTTTGGTTGAGACGCTCCGTCTGGCCATCGGTTTGTGGGTGAAAACTGGTGGATAGGGCGGATTCAATGCGCAGAACCTTGCACCACATGCGCCAAAACCTAGCAACGAACTGGGGGCCTCTGTCTGAAATAATGGTTCTTGGTAAACCATGTAACCGCACCACTTGAGACAGAATTAGATGGGCGGTCTGACTTGCTGTAGGTAGGTTTCTACAAGGGAGAAAGTGACCCATCTTGGTAAGACTATCAATTACCACCATGATAGCATTGTACCCCTGATCCATTGGCAATCCTACCACAAAATCCACGCTGATGGTTTGCCATGGTTTTTCCGGAGTGGGCAAAGGCATCAGCTTGCCCTGGCTCTTCGCGTTTTCTCCCTTGGATCGAGCACATATCTCACACCGAGCTACCCATGTCGCAACGTCCTTAGCCCAACCTTTCCACCTGAAATGTCGTTGCACTATTTGCGCAGTTTTGGTGTACCCCGGATGACCAGCTGTTACCGCATCATGACACCAATTGAAGGCTTGCATTCGAAGTTCAGGTGTTGGTAAATACAAACGATTACCTTGCAACGGTATTCCGTGCTTAAGGGTACGGTCCTGACTTACTTCGGCCCACTCCTTCCACTGAGCAGCAGACTTATGCTTAGAGACCTTTTCTAGGAAGTGAGATATATGAAGGGCACAAAGCACTTTTTCCGGTTGGATGATTGCTTCATCAGGTCTTGAAGTGACGTTCCTCGCGTCCCTTTGTCTAGACAGTGAATCTGCCTTGCGATTGTCGACCCCAGGACGGAAGGTTACTACAAACTCATATTCTGAAAAGAACAGCATCCACCTCATTTGCCGCTGGGTAAGCTGTCTAGCCTCCTTCATATACTGCAGGTTTCGGTGATCAGTATATACCGTGACCGGGTGTTGGGCCCCCCAGAGATGGTGTCTCCATTCCTGAAATGCCTTCTTGATGGCTAGTAGTTCTTTTTCTGCCACCGTATAATTGAGTTCCGCAGCAGATAGCTTCTTAGATAAAAACGCCACCGGATGAAGCTGTCCTGAGGTCTTGTTTCTTTGGGATAACACAGCCCCAATGGCTATATCCGAGGCATCTGCTTCGACTATAAAAGGTACTTCTGGCTGTGGATGCTGGAGTATAGGCGCTGAGCAGAAGGCCTGTTTTAAGAAGCAGAAGGCCTCCTCTGCCTCTTCTGACCAAACAAAAGACACTCCCTTTCTTAGCAACCTTGTTATAGGTGACACAATGTGGGAAAAATGACAGATGAATCTTCTATAGTAATTAGAAAACCCCAGGAAGCATTGCACATCTCTCACACTAGTGGGCACTGGCCACTCTTGAACCGCCTGTATTTTTCTTGTCGACATGCAGAACCCTTCCGGGCTTAAATCCACCCCCAAGAACTCAACCTTCTGTACATGGAACTCGCATTTGCTCAGTTTGCAATAAAGATGGTGCTGTTGCAATGCTTGGAGTACTAGGGAAACATGTTCCATGTGCCGCTCTAAGGAGATAGAATACACCAATATGTCATCTATATAGACGATCACAAAGTGGTCTACGTATTCTTTGAGAACATCGTTCAGAAAGTATTGGAAAGCCGCCGGGGCGTTACACAACCCGAACGGCATTACCAAGTATTCAAACAGGCCATAACGGGTCTTAAACGCCGTCTTCCATTCATCCCCTTCACGGATTCTGACCAGATGGTAAGCCCCCTTCAGATCTAACCTTGTATAGATAGTTGCCTCTTTCACCTGTTCCAATAACACAGGAATGAGGGGAAGAGGGTATCTATTCCTTATCGTGTTCTTGTTCAGCATTCTATAATCGATGCAGGTTCTCAACTCTTTATTCGCTTTAGCTATGAAAAAGAGTGGAGAAGCTGCCGGAGAACAAGATGGTCTAATGAACCCGATTTCCAGGAAACGGTCCAGATATCTTCGCAAATGTTTGGTTTCTGGGTCTGATAGAGCATATACCCTACAAGAAGGAAGGAGTGCTCCCGGAATCAAATCTATCTTGCAATCGTATATACGATGGGGTGGCAATGTCTCCGCCTGACCTTCGTCGAACAAATCCTTGAACTTGGCGTAAACAGAGGGCAATATCACCGCTTTCTCCACCACTGTGGCCAACTGTAACCCTTGAGCCAACGCTAACGCGGGGGGGTTATCAGATAAGGAACCGACTTTCTCACTCCTCACGGACTGAAAACTAACCGTCTTGGCTTGCCAATCGATAACAGGATTGCTCTTTCTTAGCCAGGGCATTCCCAAAATTATTTCATACTGAGGAGCCTCTATTATATCTAGCCTGATTATTTCTCTGCGTGCCGGAGATACTCCACTGAAAACCAACCCCACATCCTCAGTTTGTTCAGTAAGGGGTCCAGACTTCAGTGGTGTACCGTCAACTGCCAACACAATTTCGGGGTTCTTTCTTGGAATTCTCAGAAGTCCCAGTCTCTTAACCACCCCTTCATCTATGAAATTTCCCGTGGCTCCTGAGTCTATCATTGCCCATACAGGATGGTTTCGATCTTGGGACACCAGCTCTACGGATAACAACAGGTGTGACGCCTTTTCTTCTGGTGGCAAGAGGGTTAAAGAAGTCAACCGGAACCCTGATAGGGGTTCTATAAAGGGCAAATCCTCTTTCTCTGATATCTTCCCTGACGTCACCGCGGCCTTTTGAGTGGGGGAGTAGGAGAACCTTTTTCTTGGTTTTTGGGGACATTCTCTCACATAATGACCCTTCCTGCCGCAATACATGCACAACCCCTGTACCCTCCTACTCTCTTTTTCGGCCTTTGACAGAGGTGACCTAACGGCTCCCACTTCCATAGGTTCCCCGCATAAATCAGGGGAATTAGGAACTGGTCGCCCCTCTCTTTCTGGAATGACCGGCCGCCTATCACCCGCTCTACGCTCTCCCCTTCTCTCTGCTAGCCGATGATTCAATCTCAAGGTAAGATTCACAAGTTCAGTACATGTGGAAGGCTGTGGATCTATTTGGGCTAGGATATCCTTCATGTCGTCTCTTAATCCTTGATAATAGAGAGACATTCTCTTCTCCTCTGGCCACTCGGATTCCGCTACCAGTCTATTGAAGGTGGTAAGATAGGTAACCAGGTCAGACCTCCCCTGTCTCAGTTCCAGCAGTTCTCTATCAGCACTAAAGGTGGTTGTTCTGTGATCAAACACCTTCTCAAAGGCCGACCGAAAGGCATTCCAATCCGATAATAATGGGTCATCGTTTCTAACTAACGGCACTGCCCAGTTGGCTCCATCTCCCGAGAGATAAGAAATAGCGAACATTACCCTGGAAAGGTTAGAGGGAAAAGACGCCGGTCTACATGAGAATTGGAGAGACAACTGCGTTAAAAAAGCCTGAACTTTCCTGGGGTCCCCTGAAAACCGTTCCGGACTGGCCAAAGGAATTGGAGGGGAGACGTTCACGGTTATCTGCGGTGTAGATGCTGAGGCATCGAAGGGATTCCTAGTAAGCCTTTCTACCTTGTCCCTTAGTGCCGCTGCCTCCACCCTAGAATCTGCCAACTCTTGCTGCACTAACACTAACGCCTGTAAGACATCATCCATAGATGCCATCTTTGCATTACACCGAGCAGGAGGAGTATTATTCGTGGGTGCGTTATTCTGTCACGGTGTAGGTACTCCTCAGACTCGGTGTGATGCAAACAAGATCCACCTCCTGACACCACCAAGTCACTGATAAAAAAACCACAGTGCATTGGAGTAATCAAGCGAGGGAAGGAAGGGGAAGGATCAGCAGGGACGGGATAACTGTAAAGAAAAATACACAGTGTTAATTATCACATTGTCTGTCTATTCTCATAAGGTCTCACTAAAACCAAAACGACCTGGACTGCCCATAACTCATAAGGACAGAACTAGTCCAAAGCCTGACTATGTTCCATCAGCATCACCAATGGATGCCCCAAGCCACCTACGGCCACTAATAATCACCTAAGGGTCTCACCGCCCTTCCTCCTAAACAATACTACAGAACGTATAACGAAACGAACATGAGGAGAAAGAATAAGGTGAAGAAAATCTATTTTGTACTTCTTCCTATGATTCAGTTAACCCACTAAGCCTTTCGTTAATGTCACGTATATTTGAAGAAGTACTTCGTTCATATCTCTGTGAATGTTGACAAGAATTATTTGTCCCGGCTGTTTGGAATCCTGCAAACAGTAAATCTCATTCTGAATCGCCGCCAACAAAAAGCCAAAAGATTATGTCTCATAAGATCGCCGTTCCTTTATTATGGTACCTCAAAAGTAAAGTGCTCCAATTTATGACAGTCACCCCCAACCTGGCCGTAAGGAATGCAGAAATAAAGAAAGGCGATAGCCTCCGGCAAGTAGCAAGCTTGCCGCTTACCACCTTCTTAGTACTCGGAATTCGAAAGGAGGAGCAGCTCGGAACTCCTTCTACCGGTAAAAGGTCAGTTTCCAGGAGGGGGCCATGCTGAATCTCATTCCTCTTCATGGACCGCCGATGAATTCCCCCCTGGGGAACGCCGTCCGCTCCTACTTCGCTGAGGCTCCGACCTGCCTCATTAGCACAAATAACGCACACCCTTTCCAGGGTGCGCCGACTTTTACGCGATCTCTACCGCGCTGGGCTTCATGGGAAGTGTAGTCCTTAATGACTACAATCTCCCGATCGGCCCTGTAGGCGCCGGCTAGCACCTGACACTAAAACTACTTGAATGAGACAATTTCCCAACTCCCACTCCCCAGGACCGGTAATCAAAACTCTCCCCGTCCAAACCGTTAACATTCCTATTGTAATATCCTATAGGTGGGTGGCGTGTCCGGGGCCGAGGGCACGTGTCCTGAGCCGCTCCCGGGGCCCGGCCGCATCAAGATCAATTCTCTTTAATAACTATTAAAAAGTCGTGCTGGACCCAAAGTCAGAGTTAATTAAGTTTGCGTAAATACTCATGGATATATCGGCCTGCACATTATGGGATCATATAATTTCTTCTGAGGTTCCTGGTGTTATTTTGGGCAAGTTAGTGGTAGTGTCCCGTGAGGATATCAAAGAGCCCCCGCAACTTGAATTAAGGTCCGAGAGGCTGCTAGAGGTTCGAGGTCGATGGCAGGGCCCCCTGCTCAAAGCAGCGGCTTCGTCCACGGCATCTCGCATCTCTTGAAGGGATTGGTGTTTCGGGGGGGCCGCTTCTGTGACCTGCCTGGTAGACCTGCTGCGTTTCCTACCCGGCTTGCGGGGGTTATGGGGGGGGTGTATTGGTTAAGTTAAAAGTTTCCAGCCACTCCCCTACTAGTTGAGGGGATAAGAAGAAGTGCGTTTTGCCATCATGTTCTATTCTGAGCTTGGCGGGGAAGAGCATCGCATCTTATGCCGTTTTCACACAGAGTACGTTTATGTTCATAGCAGGTGGCCCTTTGTGCCTGGGTTTCTTTGGTGAAGTCCGGGAAGATCATGACCCGCTGATTGTTACACATAGTTTCGCTAAGTTGGCGCGATTGTGAAAGTATATAGGGGGTTATTACAACTTTGGAGGAGGTGTTAATCCGTCCCAAAAGTGACGGTAAAGTGACAGATATACCACCAGCTGTATTACGAGTTCCATAGGATACAATGGACTCGTAATACGGCTGGTGGTATATCCGTCACTTTACCGTCACTTTTGGGACGGATTAACACCTCCTCCAAAGTTGTAATAACCCCCTTAGTCTCTATCTTTGTAATGCAGCAATTTTGCTATGATTCGGCGTGGTCTTGCTCCTGGAGGTGGTGCCCTACTGGGTATCCTATGGGCTCTTTCTATCACGAAGTAAGCCGAGAGGCCCTCCGTGGCCACTGTATTCCTGATCCAATTTTCCAGAAAGGATTCCATGTTGTCTGTTGAGGATTCTGAGCCCTCCAGGATCCCGATTAATCTGAGGTTGTTCCTGCGTGCTCGGTTTTCAGCGTCTTCTGCCCTGGTTTCCAAAGTTTTAATTCGGGCGGTAATGTTCGCTATTTCCTTAGATGCTGATTGGTGTGTTAGGGATACTGTTGTTAGAAACTTTTCGTTCGTTCCCACTCTCTCTTTTAGTTTACGGTGGTCATCTCGCAGCAATGAGAATGTCAATTTTTTGCTAGAATACTTCATGAGATTCTTTAATGGATAGAAGGACCGTGTCCAGTGTTGTTTCTTGATGTGGCAAGGTGTTCGTGTTGGCTGGGTTAGTAGGTTGGTTAAGGGGTTTCCCAATTGTGGACTTCATTTGGTTCTGGTCTTCTCGTTTTTTAGGTTTCCCCATATTTGACACAGTTCTGTGATTGAGTGGGTAAATAGCTCGTCCAAAATGTTGGAGGGGTTCTGATTCTATGGTTTTAGTCTAGGCTGTTTTTAGAAAGTAAGTATCTGTCGGGGGTAGGGGAATGATGTGGCATTGTGTACTAGGCAAAAACATTCACCTTCTAGAACTCTCCACCTCTACTTTTAAACCCCTTCACAAGGGAAAGACTCTGAGGTGAAAAGGAAGTTGCAAAAGAAACTGAAAGTGAGATCTTGTGGGGATAAACCCTGGTCTGGAAGGACATTCTGAAGTTGTAGTTTCATTGGATTGTGTAGGATGTTTGTCTACATGGTCAGTATCCCTCTGTGGACAGTAGAGGTTGACTTGCTGGGGACACTGATGGAAAAGGATCGCCTCTGGAACCTCTGTAAATGGATCCTGTGGTGGGTATCTCAAAGGGGACACCGAAACTCATGCTAGACACATAGGTGCTTTGCAACGTAACCTGCCTGGAGGGCCACAGAGTATGCTGAAGGGTGACCCTCATCTAAAGCAATTACAAGCATTCCAGAATGGAGTGGAAGTGAT
Organism: Pleurodeles waltl; assembly: GCF_031143425.1. Lineage (NCBI taxonomy): Eukaryota > Metazoa > Chordata > Amphibia > Caudata > Salamandridae > Pleurodeles > Pleurodeles waltl. Next base: position 535,566,264 of record NC_090443.1, read on the forward strand.
GGGTTCTTCACAGATGGATGGAGAAAATAATGTTATGAAGCTGTCAACAGCTCTTAAAATCTCATGCTACCAAGGCCAGAAGGTGCAGGTGGACAGGTCTTCATACTCTTCTTCACTGGATGGAGAGTTGTTTATAAATACCCTCCAAGATACATTAAATGTTTCGAGGTTAGGAGGCTTTGAGCCTATATTCTTCATAGCTATAGCATTTCACCAGGAACCAAATGAAGAGAACACCATCAAAAATGACTCTACTACGCTACAGAAAACCACCTTTATTCCTCCACTCATTAGAAATTTGCCCTGCAGGTCTCGGAGGTCATTAGGCTTAATAAATCAATCATGAGTCTCTGTGTTTCACAAATTGTGTGGCGGGCCTGGGGCCACAAAATGGAGGTGGATTGTGGGCTTCCCTCCACAAACTTAAGGGGCCAGAGCAAGTGTGGGGGGCGGGGCTCAGGTGCAACAGGGACTCAGAGAGCCAATCGGCTAAGTCCAGTCCCTGTGGGCAGGGGGGAAGGCTGCTGCTGCTCTATTCAAAATCTCCTTGGATACAGAATTCATACACACTTCCAAGCTAGCAGAGTCTACTTTCCAGTTAAGGGAGAGATTGTTTAAAAAACAAACACTGGAACACTGGTGGGCGCGCACTCTGAAATCGGGCATTTTTAATGGCAAAAAACAGGGGGGCTTAGACTGACTGAAGGAGTGAGCTTGCCTGACACAACATTCATCAGTAACAACAAGGACAGCCAGTGACCTGCGGAGGACCCAAAAAGGCTGAGTGTCATCATGCCTTAACAGACTGTTGCCTCAGGAAGAGACAGTGGGAACCTTGGATGCCTCTTTTCCCCGGACACCCATGCCTGTCTGTGGGTTTACAGAGAACAGAGTGCAATGCCATTGTTAGACCTGGCATCATGGCCGTGGTCTCTCTTGTCTTTTTTTGCCTCTGCTTCCCATGTTTTGACTGTATGCTGGACTCTGTTTTTTCTGTTTTTGTTACTCTGGACACTTTACTCCTGCTGACCAGTGCTAAAGTGCAAGTGCTCCTGTGTAAAGGGTATGTGTAATTGGCTTTCCCTATTTGGCATATTTGATTTACTAGTAAGTCCCCAGTAAAATGCACTAGAGGTGCCTAGGGCCTTGAAATCAAATGCTACCAGTGGCCCTGCAGCACTGGTTTTACCACCAACATTAGTAGCCCTGTAAACATGGCTTAGACCTGCCACTGCAGTGCCTGTGTGTACAGTTTTAAACTGCCAATTCGACTTGGCAAGTGTACCCACTTGCCAGGCCTAAACCTTCCCTTTTTATACATGTTAGGCACCCCGAAGGTAGGCTCTAGGTAGCCCTGTGGGAAGGGTGCAGTGTATGTTAAAGGTGGGACATGTACGAATGTTTTTTACATGTTCTACTAGTGAAATACTGACAAATTTATATTTCATAGGTTAACATGGGGGCTAACTTTAAATATTCTTAAAGTGTAGATTCCCGTTGAGAGCAAATAGAAATATGGAGGTTGGGGTCTCTGAATTCACCATTTACAAATACAGCTGTTAGTGAAGTTGGTTTTTAGCTTGTTAGTTTGAAAATGCCACTTTTAGAAAGTAGGCATTTTCATGCTTTAGCCATGCTGTGACTCTGCCTGTTTGTAGATTCCCTGTCTGGGTCAGACTGACAGTTAGGCTGTTTGGGAATCTCCTCTATACAGTGACACAAAGAGAACATTTCTCAAATTTGCAACCAGGAGCAGAACAAATGCTGAACCTTTTATGGGGTGGGGCCATTGCCCTGCCCATTCCTTTTTTTAACAGACATTCTTGGCGTGTAGTAGGCTTTCTGCCCTCCCCTCCAAGTTGGCAGATTGGGATAAATACTCCAATCTGCCACTCATGGGGGGAGTAGAAAGAATATCTGTGACTCTAATTGATGGGGCAGAGCTTGTTGTCTGTGGGGACAGCCCTCACCCATTTTTTCAATACATTTTCTCTGGTATGTGTTGGGCTTCCAGCCCCTGAGGGGAAAATTATTAGTAAATCCCCCTCAACCTGCCATCCATGTGGAATACTGCTAGGCTGCTAGTGAGAAGGGTCACAGCCCATGGCTTGTGCAGGTAACACTTTCTTAACACATTTTGGCGGTCACTACAACATTGGTGGTAAAAACCGCTTACCGCCGTACAGAAGACTGCCAACACACCGCCACGGCCGCAGAATTCCGCCACAGCTATTATGACCCACAGCACGGAATCCGCCAAAATTCAGACACCCACACAAGTCCGCCACACCAAAGGTCAGTGATAAACTGGCGAAAACAAATCCTCCACTGTCACGCCAACAGAAATACACCCACACTATCACGACACACGAATCCACGCGGCGGTCTTTCAACCGCGGTATTCCATTGGCGGTACACACCGCCGCGCTCAAAATACACACACTCTTACAAAACACAGCCACACTGGACAATTCGAAATACACACACCTGATACACATACGCACACCACTCCCACACACCAAATACAATATAAAACACACACCCACATCACCCACAAACCCCTACAACAAAATTACTGAAAGAAGGCCAGAGAGAGACACTACAAACTACTACCAGGCATCCACAGGCACACAATACCATCACCCACAGAACATCCACGCATCTCACACAACACACCACTAAATAGCACCACACACACCACCCCACACATCACCCACACCACCCCATGGCACCGCAAAGACACCCCAGGTTCTCTGAGGAGGAGGTCAGGGTCATGGTGGAGGAAATCGTCCGGGTAGAGCCACAGCTATTCGGATCACGGGTGCAGCACACCTCCATAGCTAGGAAGATGGAGCTATGGCGAAGAAGAGTGGACAGGGTCAACGCAGTGGGACAGCACCCAAGAAATCGGGATGACATCAGGAAGAGGTGGAACGACCTATGGGGGAAGGTGCGTTCCGTGGTCTCAAGACACCACCTTGCGGTTCAGCGGACTGGCGGCGGACCCCCACCTCCTCCCCCACAACTAGCAACATGGGAGGAGCAAGTCTTGGTGATTCTGCATACTGAGGGCCTCGCAGGAGTAGATGGAGGAATGGACTCTGGTAAGTCAAAGCTTTACTATTACATCCCCCACCCTACCTGCATGCCATCACATACCCCCACCCTCACCCTCACCCCCATCAATCCAACTCCTCACAAATGTACCAATATCACAAACCACCCATCCCAACACCAAGCCCTGCATGCAACAACAAAGCATGGACACCCATCACCAAAGCATGCCCACTGCACATACCCATACACACCCCTAAACCACCATCACACAAGGTCCCACACAGGAATGCAAGCACTGGGGTACACGGTCACCCACCTATTGCACACCATGCCACACACAGATGTAATAAACATCCTTTTATACCCCTGCAGGTCCCCTACCCAACGTCACCGGACAGGAGGGTCCACCCATGTCCACACCACCAACAGAAGAGGCCCACAGTGATGACAGCAGCTCTGTCCAACTGGATCTAGATGACCAGCCCGGCCCATTTGGGACCTCTGGACAGTCGGTTCCCCTGACACAGTCACAGGCCACTACAGAGCTTCCCCGCTCTGGAAACACCAGCACAGCACCCACCCAGCGGGCCCATACCTCTGTCCCCAGGACACATCAAGCAGCAGTGTGTCTACCACTACAGGGAACCCCGGCTAACCCACCACCCCAACAACAGGGACCTGGGGGCAGTGGTAGTGGGCACACGGTCCAGGGGACGGAGGCCCAGGAACACAGGGGGACTGGGAGGGCTGCTGTGCGACAGGGGGAAGACAGGCCAAGGGAACCCACTCTCCAAGAGGCCCTCTCCTCCATCATGGGAGCCTACCACCAAGCCCAGGAAACGATGGCAACAGTACTGGCCAAGTTTCAGGAGACCCAGCGCCTGCAGGAGGAACAGTATTTGGGCTTCAGGGAGGAACTCAGAACCATCAATTCTACCCTGGGCACCATCGTAGGAGTGCTGAAGGAAGTACTCAACACCAGGAGGGACACTGTGGCACAACAAGGGGCCCCTGACACTAGCATGGACGATGAACTGCCCACCACCTCCGCCGGCGGTAGTGGACAGGACGCCCCGCCACAGGACCACCACACCAGCACCCCGGCCCCTGCAGAGGGAGAACCACCCCGAAAACGGTCCCTGAGATCCAGGACAAAGACATAGAACGATGCCAAGTCCCCCGCCAAGAATTTGGACCACCCTGAATGTCATCCTTTTGTCCCACTTTGTCACCCTGTCCATCCTCAAACTTCCCCAGCTCCACTTCCTATGTCCATGTGGGCAATGCACCTGTGAGACAAATAGACTGGACTCTGCCATGAACATTCCTCCACCATCACCCATCACCATTTTACAACCCCCTCCAATATTGAGCAGTTCAATAAACACACTTGAAGCACAAAACAATCTGGAGTCAGTCTGTGATTTCGAAATAGTGTATTAGCAATTACAGTTAAAAAATGCTCTTTCAATTGTAATTCAACATACCTATGTCACACAGCTCTAGTCCATGAGGAAACAAAGCAGATGTCACACAGTGGGACCCACATCTGTGAAATCATAAGGGAAAGTGACAACTCAGTGACCATACACTGGTTTAAAACGACAGACAGTAGTGAGGTAGTAGTGTTAAAGTACATGTAGTAGGCAGGTCTGTATTCTTATCTGTGTCTCACTGGAAATATTGCAGGATCACCGAGTTCCTGTTGTCCATGTCCTCTTCTTCTGCTTCCTCGTCTTCAATGTCCACAGGCTCCACAGCTGCAACAACACCGCCATCTGGACCATCCTCCTGCAGAAAAGGCACCTGTCGTTGCAAAGCTAAGTTGTGAAGCACACAGCAGGCCACGATGATCTGGCACACCTTCTTTGGTGAGTAGAATAGGGATCCACCTGTCATATGGAGGCACCTGAACCTGGGCTTCAGGAGGCCAAAGGTCCGCTCTATAATCCGCCGAGTCCACCCATGGGCCTCATTGTAGCGTTCCTGTGGGATTCCTCACTGGGGTCAGTAGTCATGACAGGTTGGGGTAACCAGAGTCACCTGCAAATGGCGAGGGACAACTGTTAGACACACACTAAACCGTAGGGATATCCCCAGACCCAGACAACCATTCCCGCTGTCTTGTTTCCAGGTGCTCACCTAATAGCCACACACAGTGCCTCTGGAGTTGCTCCATCACATAAGGGATGCTGCTATTCTGCAGGAACTTGAGCCAGGGAACTTGGCATTAACATGGGAGATGTACTGGTCTGCCAAACACACCATCTGCACATTCATGGAATGATAACTCTTCTGGTTTCTGTACACCTGTTCGCTCCTGCGGGGGGGTACCAAAGCCACATGTGTCCCATCAATGGAACCTATGATGTTGGGGATATGTCCCAGGGCATAGAAATCACCTTTCACTGTAGGCAAACCCTCCCCCTCAGGGAAAACGATGTAGCTACGCATGTGTTTCAGCAGGGCAGACAACACTCTGGACAACACGTTTGAAAACATAGGCTGGGACATCCCTGATGCTATGGCCACTGTTGTTTGAAATGACCCACTTGCAAGGAAATGGAGTACTGACAGCACCTGCACTTGAGGGGAGATTCCTGTGGGATGGCGGATAGCTGAGATCAGGTCTGGCTCCAGCTGGGTACACAGTTCCTGGATTGTAGCACGGTCAAGCCTGTAGGTGATGATCACATGTCTTTCCTCCATTGTCGACAGGTCCACCAGCGGTCTGTACAACGGAGGATGCCGCCATCTCCTCACATGTGCCAGCAGACGGTGCCTATGAAGGACAACAGCGAGCACAGAGTCAACCAACTCAGAGGTACGTACCCACAGCTTACACAGCACACGATTCATAATCTGAAAAGTGGCCTGTATGTGTGTTGAGGCTAGGCCTAGGTATGTGTGACGCAGTTAAAAATTAAGTCATGTGGGCCCCTGAAATGGAGGCTGCCTGACCTGTAAAGTGGGACAATGGGATGTGAGGTAACTGTGCTGGCGTTGTACACTGTCGCGGTAGACGGTCGAAGACCGCGGCGCAATGCTGCATTGGTTAACATTGGACCCTATGGGTCCCAGGAGCCAATGACGATGTACGCCGGTGGTGACGGTACACACCGCCGCGGACGTGACCGCCATTTGATATCTGTTCAATCACTCAATACCTGATCTTCGACAGGAGAGGACCTACACTGCAAGTGCTGCTGTGACCTCGGTCTGGAAGAGACAATGGCTCGAGTGTCTGGGGAAAGGGCCCCTGCCTTCACATCGGAGGAGTTGGAGAAACTCGTGGATGGGGTACTCCCCTAGTACATGCTACTCTACGGTCCTCCAGACAAACAGGTAAGTACACTGGGAGTATGCTGTATGGGCTATGCCTGTGTGGAGTGGGGTGGATGAAAGATGGGGGGGAGATTGAGGCGTGCATAAAACAACGATGAGTGCATGTGCAGCATGGCAAGGGTGGGGATGGGGGCCAATGACTGTGACGGTGCATTTGGTAATAACATTTCATTTCCCCCTGTACAATTCATGAAGGTCAGCGCCCACCAGAAAAAAGATATTTGGCGTGCCATCGCCAAGGACATCCGGACCCTGGGGGTCTACCACAGACGGAGCACCCACTGCCGGAAAAGATGGGAGGACATTAGCCGCTGGAGCAAGAAGACGGCCGAGGCTCAGCTGGGGATGGCCTCCCAACGTGGGAGGGGTGCCAGTCGCACCATGACCCCCCTGATGTTCAGGATCCTGGCGGTGGCGTAACCGGAGTTGGATGGGTGCTTGAGGGCATCACAGCAGCCCCAAGGGGGTGAGTACACTCTCATCCTGCTGATTTTGCGCTCAGTGGAGGTGTCTGGGTGGGGGAGGTGGGCTGTGTGTTTCCCTAGGCCAGGGCGAGTTTAGTAGGCAAGTTCTCTCCGTAAGACAGGCCATGTGGCACCCCACCCCACCTGTGTACTTTGACAAGTACACCTAGTCATGCTCCTGTGTCATCCATGTGTGCAGATGTCATCCATAGCCTTGTAGGCCATGTCCCAGGGATTGAACAGTGAAGCCCAAGAGCGTGGCGTAGTGCAGGGGGCTTCTGTGTCTTTCGTGCCCGCCAACGGTAGCGGTAATGCATGCACTCAACATGTCTTTCTTCTGTCGTCGTCCCCTTTTTGTGGTCTCCCTGTTCTTGTGTGCATTAGCATCATCAGGAGGTGGAGCAGTGGCACTGGAGCAGGAGGGAGCTGCATCCCACATGGCCCTGGTGGGCGACACTACGGAGTCGGATTTTACCAGTGGGACGGAGGGCGAGGGGAGCTCCACGGCAGGGACAGGAGCTGACACCAGTGACACGTACTCGTCCTCTGATGGGAGCTCCCTTGTGGTGGTGGCAACATCTGTGCCCCCCGCATCTACAGGTACAGCCGCCACCCCCCCTACCAGCACCGCCCTCCCAGCAGCCCCTCAGCCTTTGCCCCGTGCCCGCTCACCCAGGAGGGTGGGCATCACCTTCGACCCAGGCCCCTCAGGCCCTGCCCCAGTCACCCCTGCTGCCCTCAGTGAAGAGGCCATTGACCTCCTCAGGTCTCTCACTGTTGGGCAGTCTACCATTTTGAATGCCATCCAGGGTGTAGAAAGGCAGTTGCAACAAACAAATGCATTCCTGGAGAGCATTCATTCTGGTCAGGCGGCCCTTCAGCGAGCTTTTCAGACTCTGGCCTCAGCACTGATGGCAGCCATTGTCCTTGTGTCTAGCCTCCCCCCTCCAACTTCCTCCACCCAGACCCAATCCCCTGTACCTCGGCCTATCCCAAGCACACCTTCAGACCAGCATGAACACACGTCAACACACAAGGGAAGCTCTGGCAAACATAAGCACCACACATCCCACAGGCACTCACGCAAACATCACACACATGCAGACACACCAACATCCACTGCCTCCACTGTGTCCCCCTCCTCCTCGTCTCCCTCCTCCCTCCCAGTCTCGTCTACACTCATACCTGCATGCACTACTTCTACAGCCACTACTGCCATCACCAGCACACCCACCAGCACACCCCGCTCACATGCAGTCACCACCCCCACTACCATTCACACGTCCCCTGTGTCCTCTCCCAGTGTGTCTGTGACCCCACCTCCCAAGATACACAAACGCGGGCACACACCCACCCACCCAACAGCCATCCACCTCCCGACACCCTCCAGCGCATGCATCTTCACCCAAAGTCACCAAACGAACACCTCCTACAACCACAACCTGTTCTTCCACTCCCAAACCCCCTCCAGCTACCCATCCCAGTGTCTCCAAAAACTTTTCCTGTCCAACCTTGACCTCCCCACACCTCCCCCACCCCGTCCGTTTCCTAGGGCCCGACTCTCCAGGTCCGAACCTAGCACCTCAGCCACAACATCTCCGGGACCAGTAGTGCCTGCAGTCACCGGAATATGGAGTGCACCGGCCACCAGTGCAGCCAGTGTGGCACGGAGCCACAGCACGGACAGTCCCCCACCTGTGAAGCATCAAAAGTTGGCCAGTGCCCGGCGGGAGAGGGGGAAGACTCCAGCCACCAAGGACGCTCCCAGGGGTCCAGGTGGGAGTGTGGAGTCAGCTGCAACACCTTCCAAGGTGGGGAAGGGCCACAAGAAAGTCAGCAGGTCTGGGAAGAGCAGCACGTCTGAGAAGACCGCCATCAGCCCCGCTGCCCAGGAGGCCACCACCAGCACCTGCCCTACTGCCCAAGAGGCCGCCGCCATCATCCCCGCTGCCCAGGAGGCCACCGCCAGAACCTGCCCTACTGCCCAAGAGGCCACCGCCATTATCCTCGCTGGGCCACAGAGGACCGCCAGCACCTGCCCTACTGCCCAAGAGGCCACCGCCAGCACCAGCCCCGCTGGGCCAGAGAGGACCGCCAGCACCAGCCCTGCTGGGCCAGAGAGGACCGCCAGCACCAGTCCCGCTGGGCCATGAAGGACCACCAGCAGCTGAGTCAATGCAAAGGAGTCCGCCGCCACAAGCACCGCTGAACAGGGCACCGCCACCACAAGCACCGCTGAACAGGGCACCGCTGCCACAAGCACCGCTGAACAGGGCAGCACCGCCACAAGCACCGCTGAACAGGGCACCGCCGCCACAAGCACCGCTAGACAGGGCACCGCAGATACAAGCACCGCTGAACAGGGCACCACCGCCACAAGCACCACGGAACAGGGCACCGCCGCCACAAGCACCGCTGAACAGGGTACCGCTGCTACAAGCACCGCTGAACAGGGCCCCGCCGCATCAAGCACCGCAGGCCCATGAGCGCCAAAAGCTCTGACGCTACTGAGACCACCACAAGCAGGATGAAGCACTCTGGGCACAAGGCCCCCTCCAGAACCAGTGGAGTTTTACATCCACTACCTCAGTCCATGGCAGGATGAAGCACTATGGGCACAAAGCCCCCTCCAGAACCAGTGGAGATTTACATCCACTACCTCAGTCCTTGGCAGGATGAAGCACTCTGGGCACAAAGCCCCCTCCAGAACCAGTGGAGACTGTTATCCACTTGAGTGGCTGTGGCTTTGCACTCCCCAGGATGGAACAGTATACAAACCACCCACTGTATGAATTTGAGAGACTGTTGCTTTGCACTCCTGAGGATGGAACAGTGGGCAAACCACCCACTGTATGAACTTGAGAGACTGTGGCTTTGCACTCCCCAGGATGGAACAGTGGGCAAACCACCCACTGTATAGACTTGAGAGACTGTGGCTTTGCACTCCCCAGGATGGAACAGTGGGCAACCCACCCACTGTATAGACTCGAGAGACTGTGGCTTGGCACTCCCCAGGATGGAACAGTGAGCATGTGGCCCCCTCGTAGATTTGGCATTGTGCACTCAACCGGCTGAGGTGCCCCCCCTTTCCCTCCCCCTGAGGTACCTGTTTTATTGCTATCTGATGCCCCTGCAGTGTTCTCTCCGTCATGGTCGGGGATCTTGTGTGGGCCTCGCCCATACCGTGTGGGCCCAGTGTTCGACGGAATTCAATTGAGCACTACCTGGACTACTGTTCTTGGTGTATATTTTGTTTATACTGTAAATATATGTATATTTTTGCGTACTGGATTTTCATATATTACAATAGTTACACTAATTTCCTTTTGTCCTTGCATTCTTCCAGGGAGTTTGGGGGGTGTAACTGTAATGTATCATGCTGTATTAGTGTGTGTGTTGTGGTGGGTGAGGGGGCGTGGGGGTGTTGCGTGTGTGTGTCACTGTTTTTCGCCCTCCCCTCCCCTGTGTCGTAGGCGCAGTACTCACTGTGGTCTTCGCCGCTGGCGTTCGTGCTCCTGGTAGAGGAGCAAGAAGATAAGGGCTGGCAGGATCTGCAGCTCTGGTTCCATGGCATCCAGATTCCTCGTGGGGTGTGTAGAGGTGAGCGTTTTCCCTTCGAAGTCCTGTTTCCGCTGTGTTTCTGTCCACGGTGAATCCGCCCCGGAAAAGGTGGTGGATTGGTAGGTTGTGATACTGTGGGCGGTACATTGTCTCCCACCTGTCTGTTGGCGGTGACCGCCGCGCTGTTTGTTTGTACCACTTTAATACCATCCGTCAGGGTTGTAATGACCCCCTTTGTCTGGTGTCTGGTGGGCTTTCTGCCCCACCAGGGGCAAATTGAATCTAAACTTTTAATCTGTCTTCCACTGCAGGGCCCGAAAAACTTTGGGGCCTTTATGTAGTTTGTGCATGTCGTGAAAAGTGAGTGGGCTACCCTCACTCCTTTTTATGACTAATTTCCCTGATGTCTAGTGGGCTTTCTGCCCCCCCAAAGAAATAATGGGGGATGAATCCTCTCCACTCAGCCTGGGTGCAGAAGTACTGCTGGAAGAGTCATACACTGGAGGCATTGCCTGGTGTCTGGGAAGGTTGCAGCAAGCACTTCTTATTTTATAATATAATATCTTTGGTACATACAGGAGTTCTTTTGGGAGGGTGGGGAAGATTCCCCAACTGGCCCCCTCAACAGAGGCAGAAAGACTGTTGGGTCCATTCTTGAGAGTGCTACTGCCTGTGGGTCAGCCCATATCTCTTATTTTTTGTTAAATGATATCCCTGGCGCTAGTGAGCTTTCTGTCTATGCCTAGGTGGCCCTCCCCCCATCAAATACCTCCTGTTCGATCCTCAAACAGAGATCCACTAGAGAGATGTTCCACTGGAAAGGAGACATTGTCTCAGTGGTACTTTATCACTTTCCTGCCTGGCTCATTGACACCTAATGCATTAGGCACCAACTGCCTTGAGCTCCCATGATGTCAGCTTGCTGTTCAGACTAGTTGTCACACAAAAATGTACTTGAGGGCATGAGGGAATCTCATCCTTAATATTCTAAAGTATTTTTACCACAAAAAAAATCCTTCTGCTGGTTGCACTAAAATTATTTTCTTCTATGGTGGACAAACAGTTTATGTCCCTTGCACTGCTGTGGTAGTGCTGTGCACATTAAACATTCTAAAAGGGATAAGGAGAAGATATTGGATGTGAAATTATATTTATTGAATTATTTGGTTGCTCCTCAATCAATATCAATACCACAGTCTTCAGGACATGGACATTTGTGAAGATTAAACAGGTGTTATGTATAAGAACAGTCTTAGCAGTTTGTTATGGTGTATATGAGCAGTATTGTTTCCTTCAATTACTCAAGTGCTGTACTTATATGTACTAATTGTAGTATGTTAAGATTTTAAAACAATGACCCTAGTGAAGGACAGAGTGCAATGACATTAGAAAGTTTTAATTTATTTTTACATCTGCTCCTGAACAGAACACAATACAGAAGACCCTGGCACAGAACCTGCAACCAGTGTGGATGTAGAATACAATGGGATACAAATTAGGCTGGACACAGACCCCTCTAAGAAAGCATATAAAATGTGAAACTGAATTTGATGTTGATACCGTAGTTCATCCTACCAGATGTACCAACACACCATTGCAGAGTAAATCCACGGAGGAGTAGCCAAAATCTTCCTAGGAGACAAATTAAGAGGACATTATTTACCCAGTTTATGAGGAAGCTGTATGCAACTTCACAGCATCACTTGTGGATGACAACTCTCAAGGAGAGTGTCAGAGGTACGTCTCCTCAGCCACAAAAAATTGCAAGCAGAGATGCTGTGCCAATTAAAACAATGTCTCAGGTTGTGCCCTGTGCCTTCACACCACACTATGCTTCATCCTAGTCTCAGCTTGCTGCCCTTCCACTACCAGTCTAAGCACAGACCACCCCCAAAATTACTCAGGTCCTATCCTACTCTCTACCCATTCATCTCTCAGCCACTCTTTCCCTAGCGACTACACCAATTCCTCCCATGTGATATCGCCACCATGGACTTATACCATTGTTAGTATTTGCGAACTCCTGTTGTGAAAAGTCTACCCCTCATCTTTGTCTATTGCACAGGGTCTCAGATGCTGATGTTCTTGTTGATGTTGACCTTAGAACGCTAAGTGGGGTTGCCTGAAAAAAACAGGACTCTGAAGAACTCACGCCTAACTTGAGTCATCCTATAGGGAAGCGCTGTGTGATCTCTGGAGGCGGGGCAGGAGCCCTTTAAAAACTCGTTCGCGCTCCCGCCGTCGCGGGAAGCGCTGTGTGATCTCTGGAGGCGGGGCAGGAGCCCTTTAAAACTTGTTTGCGCTCCCGCCATCGCGGGAAGCGCTGTGTGATCTCTGGAGGCGGGGCGGGAGCCCTTTAAAACTTGTTTGCGCTCCCGCCGTCGCGGGAAGCGCTGTGTGATCTCTGGAGGCGGGGCGGGAGCCCTTTAAAACTTGTTTGCGCTCCCGCCGTCGCGGGAAGCGCTGTGTGATCTCTGGAGGCGGGGCGGGAGCCCTTTAAAACTTGTTTGCACTCCCGCCGTCGCGGGAAGCGCTGTGTGATCTCTGGAGGCGGGGCAGGAGCCCTTTAAAAACTCGTTCGCGCTCCCGCCGTCGTGGGAAGCGCTGTGTGATCTCTGGAGGCGGGGCAGGAGCCCTTTAAAAACTCGTTCGCGCTCCCGCCGTCGCGGGAAGCGCTGTGTGATCTCTGGAGGCGGGGCAGGAGCCCTTTAAAACTTGTTTGCGCTCCCGCCGTCGCGGGAAGCGCTGTGTGATCTCTGGAGGCGGGGCAGGAGCCCTTTAAAACTTGTTTACGCTCCCGCCGTCGCGGGAAGCGCTGTGTGATCTCTGGAGGCGGGGCAGGAGCCCTTTAAAACTTGTTTGCGCTCCCGCCGTCGCGGGAAGCGCTGTGTGATCTCTGGAGGCGGGGCAGGAGCCCTTTAAAACTTGTTTGCGCTCCCGCCACGCGGGACGCGCGCGGGACGCACGCGGGCCAAGCCCGGGCCAAGGGCGGGCCCGGGCCAAGGGCGGGCCCGTCCTGCGCCCGTCCTGCGGCTGACAGAGGCTGGGCTGGGCCACCCCCCTAACATCTATCTCCCAAGAAGGCCATATTGTACTCAGTCCCTTTTGCTAGTTCCTACTCTGTCTCCCCAGTCAGCTGCTCCATTTAATCTGACACCTTATCATTTAACCCTGCACCTACACTAACACCAGATGGGCAAAAGGAAAGCAATAGAGGCAGGGGCCGGGGCAGTACTAAAAGCCAAGCGAAAAAGGCATAAGCATGCTGCTAGCAATTGCGTTATGGATAGAATCGACTCTCTCCTGGGCGAATGCAACGGAATACTAACTAGCCCCCAGGGAAACATTTCTATTGCAACTGGGGAGGGGCCCACTTCAACTAGCAGGAAGGAAGGTTCCATGAAAATCGCTGAGATTTTCATGAAACGTGGGCAACAAGTTACTGACACTACAGGGGCGGGTGAAAGTAGGAACGTTATCACCCATGCGGCCCCCTCCCTAGCAGAAGACCTACCACTTGCCATCAACGATTCCATCCAGCTCAGTAACCGCTTCAATCCCCTAACCAACCTCCCTGAATCACGCGACGACATCAACCCAGACACCCTGGCAGATGGGCCAGCAGCAACCAACACGCACTCTCCTCATGTAACCCCACAGCATATCGAATACATACAAGCTCTAAGGAAGGAAGTCACAGAACTCAAGCATATGGTTAACTCATTACTTGCAATAGTAAAACAGCTAACCCACGCAAATAACACGACCACCAGTAACCTTGCCCAAAATCCAATCCTATCAGGCATCACAACAAACTCGCCCAACTCCTCTGCTTCTAGCCACGCTGGCCCTCACCCTACCAAAGAAAAGACCATGAACTCCCACCAGTCTCCCCTCTTCCACAATTTAGGCATAGGAAATTCACTAGACATCTATCATAATACCCTCAAACCCATGAGCAACACCGCCTCAAAATACTCTACGCAACCTGCCACTGACCAGTCCCATTTAGGTAATATAGTTCTAATGGTTAACGTTCCCAAGTTAACCACATTGGTGCGCAAGGAAGGGGTAGACTCTATCAAAAACAAGGCAATCCACTGGATTCGCCATGTTAGAGGCTGCCGATCCATAATACGTGAGGACCTAATTACCGTAGTACGACGGCCAGACCCGGGAACTCACTTTGATATCCTAAAACTGACACTCAAGAACAGGACCATGGCGAACAATCTGGTGGCCCTAGACGCAAGAACAAGCCCACCTGCACACTCACGCATCCAGTTTAAACAGCCCAGGTCACCCACGCTCCACGAGGAACGCCCGAGTTACCACCCAGCAGAAAACCTATCCCCTCTTGGTAAACATGATTGACTCACAGCCCCACCTAAAATCTATGCAGGCAAACCTTACAACCTTCCAACATCCATCACCCCCAGATCCTCCTTTTACCCCACCACTGTCTGTCCATGTATTCACCCCCCTACCCATGATACCGCGACCATTTCCGGCTCACCGAGCAATCATGACAACGATGCTCCACCCATCTTGCAGGCACATTGCCCACCAAACCTAGAGCTGCTGTCTAGGCCCGCAAGCATCTCCTTGATCAGGACCAGGCCTGTTCCAACAGAGGAACATCACCAACCACCACAAACCTCACGGGCAAACATTGGCATCAACCCATCCCTGCTCCCCCAGCCACATCTGCCAAACCAACCCCTGACAGCCAACCTCAAAAACCCCGGGCATTTAGGTAGGACAACTCAGTCACAATCTGGGGTACGACTTGTCTCATGGAACGTGGCAGGTCTGAAACCTATTCTTCCCCTTCCATCCTTCTCCTCATTTATGACGAACATGACATATGTCTCCTACAGGAAACATGGTCACTCGACCCACTCTTCCGAACAGGCTACTCAAATTTCCACATCCCCGCTGTGGCCAGCACGAGAGACAGGCCCTCAGGGGGTCTGACCATCTGGATCAAAACATCACTTAGCTGCCATATATCACAGCTACCTACCGCCTCTCCCGACCTGTTAGGCCTTCGTCTATCCTTTGGGCCTGACTCTGTGGTGAACATCTTTAATATCTACGCTCGAGGGGTCAGGGGGGGTCAAGTCTCCAAAACCCTCTGCGCCCTCGTAGCCCTCTTACAAAATTATCCCCGCCATCATAAAACCATTGTGGCTGGGGACTTCAACGTCACATTCGAACCCCTTGACTGGGACGATCTCAGGTCCACCCGCGAGGAAGATCAAGTCTGGTCTATCCCCGCCCTGTCCATTGGACCCATCAAAAGGTGGACGTCGGTTGCGATTCAGGTAAAATCATTGACCATGGAGTTTGGACTCAGGGCGCTAAATGGCAGAACTAATTCAGACACCAACGGTAGTCACACATACAACAAAACGAACCACACCAGCAGAATCGATTATTGCCTATTCGATATAAGATTATGGCCTCTAGTCATCGATATGACAATCATCGAAAGGACCGAAAGTGATCACAACCCTCTTTCTGTCCACACATTAGCCCTAGGTAACCTCCCAGCCACGTCTAACCCCGCAGCAGTAGCACCCGAGGGTATTAACCTGGCCAACAACAAAAGACACCTAAAATGGGTCAATATTGTGGCCCGGCCCGCACTCATCAATGCTGCCAACAACACCCTAAAATCCACACTAAGGGACCTAGAGGCAGGTTCTGCAACACCCCACCAGGAAATTAGCTCAATCCACACCTCCTGCTTTAGGGATATCGCAACCCACTTCTCAGCACCCCCAGCCCACGACGACAAACGACCCAAAGCCAGGCACCGCTGGTTCAACAAAACGTGCTGGTCCCTAAACAAGCGCCTAGTTCAAGCCATTAAATCCAAGGACCCCCATCGCCATCCGCGTAGCTAGGAAGTCCTATAAATCTGCAATATGCATAGCCAAGCGTGATCAAGATAGCAAATGGTGGACATCACTCAGCGACGCTGTGCGCGAGAGAAATTATAGTCTGTTCTGGTCCCTGGCAGCGCGAGGCCCCGAAACCAGTGGTTTGGACATCACAACCAATATTGCCCCAAGAGACTGGATAGCCCACTTTAGTAGTCTGTACTCCCCTGATCATGATAGCCCCACCTCTGTTTGTACGGGCCCCCTCCTATTTCACTCGTTAGCACCAACCACCGCAGCACCCCTGTTGTTCTCCCAAAGTGATATAACTTACTCTCTAAGCACTCTAAAACGCGGCAGGGCCCCTGGTTCAGACTGCGTCCCAGCAGACCTATTCTCAACAGACCTAGCATCCTGGTCAAGATATCTCACCATTCTAGCTAACGCAATAGCATCTGGGGCGCCAATTCCCGACTCTTGGAAAGCGGCCATTGTTATTCCAATCTTTAAAAAGGGCGACAGATCTCTTCCCTGTAACTATAGACCCATTAGTCTAATTGACTGTGTCCAAAAAGTCTTCTGCCACTGCCTCCTAGGGAAGATAGAAGAATGGATAATTGACCACGATATCCTTAGCCCCCTCCAAGCCGGTTTCCGAAAGAAGATTTCCACCACTGATCAAGCCCTCAGATTCCTATTATTATATTGGAAAACAGTGTTCATCGGTAAAGGCAGCCTTTATGTAGCTTTCGTGGATCTCAAATCTGCTTTTGACCTAGTACCTCGCAACAAACTGTGGGTCACTCTCTCTCGGATGGGAATCCCGGAACACATCCTTGCCATTTTGATACGACTCCACGAGGACAACTACGCACAAGTCAGGTGGGGCAACAAGGGCCAACTTACCGATAGAATCCACGTCTCTAGGGGTGTGCGGCAAGGTTGCGTACTTGCCCCGACCCTCTTTTCCCTGTACATCAACGAAATTGTCCCCTCCCTCCTCAGACTGCAGGCTGACGCACCTTCACTTGGCACACAAAAAATCCCAGTCTTACTCTTTGCCGATGACACTCTCTTGATATCTAAGACCCCTAGTGGTCTAAGGAAACTCCTTGCGTGCTTCGAGCATTTCTGTTCATCCCAGGGACTCGAAATCAACGCAACGAAAACCAAACTAATGACCCTTAATCCCCACAGATCTTTCAAAGGGAAATTTACTCTAGAGGGCTCCTCTCTCGAGAAGGTGGGCATTTTCAGCTACCTGGGCATAACACTCACTGACAACATGTCCTGGAAGCCACACATAGGAAAACAAGCCCTTAAATTAAGACAAACAACTGGGGCTCTACTAAAAAACTTCCACCTCTCACACACAAAACCAATTCGCCCAGCATTACAATTATACGAAGCCCAGGCAGTTTCCTCAGCGCTCTACGGGGCTGAACTTTGGGGTTATACCAAAACCCAAGACCTAACCACCGCTGAAAACAACTTCTTAAGAAACCTTGTGTCCCTTCCGCTAAGCACCCCACTGTTCCCTCTTTTCAAGGACCTCGGCATCAAACGCATTGGTCACAAAGCCCGCCTGCGACCGATGTACTGGCGGCGTCTCTGGACCACTCCGGAACTTGTCATCTTCACCGAAGCTCTACAGGTCATCCTAAAAGCCGACCACCTGCACAGAATCCCCTGGCTACGATCCATCAAGGATTTACTCCACTCTATCGGGCTCGATGATCTCTGGAACTCACCAGCCACGTCAGTCTTTCCCTCGAAAAGCGAACTAAAGAAACTTTACTGGCAAAGGGCCAACAACGAAGACACTCGGGCTGCACTCCACACTACATTATCTTGTGACTTTGCCAACCTAAAAGAGTCATGCAAGTACGAAACTTTTTGGGACCTAATCACGGCCCCAAGGGAAAGGAAACTGTACTTCCAGCTCCGCATTGGAACACTCCCATTAAGACTTTTCACCAGCAGCTGGTCACACAACGAATCCACCGCATGCCCTGCTTGCAAAGCCCCCGTGGAGAATCTCCCTCACCTCCTTTTTGCATGCCCCGCGTATACTGCCCCCCGTAGGAAATGGCTGGCCCCGGCATGCAGACTACTGGGAGCACGCTGCTCTGCGCTAGCTCTGCGAATCCTTAGATCAGACACCAGACCAATGCTAGTGATCGCTATCGCCAAATTCCTCGGAGCTTGTTGGCTTATTAGAGGGAAAACTCTCCTGGACAAAGACTCCAAATAAGACTGTCCCAACATCCTGCAGAGTGCATTTCACTTCATTTCATTTTTTCTAATTTCATTCCATTTTATTCTATCTCATTTTTATTCCATTTTAATTTTTATTTATATTTCATTCCCTTTTATCACCATATTTACCTGCAATTTTATTTTATCATGTGCATTTATTTGTATTTATTACTGCTCGCGCTTTTTTGGCTCTTGTAGCCGCAATAAAGCTTCTTTGAATTGAATTGATGTTCTTGTTAATTGAAAATGTTCAATAAAAACAGTTTAAAAAAACAATGTTTCAGTTCACATTGCACTGATGAGAAAATTGTTGGCTAACTCACAGATTTTGAAATACATGATTTCAATCATATTGCCTCGGCCCCAGAAAGAGTATACACTACAAACCAATAAGGCTCAATATGAAAGTCTGTAGGAGTTGATTGTGGCATGCTTCCAAAGCAACACTTTGGCTCTGCATACAGCACGTGGTGTATTCAGTAAGACCTCGCCTGATAAGGATGCAGAGTAGATTAAATGCGTTTTGTCACTGCTCCTCCACCCTGGTATACACTTTGTCATGGGCCTCAACTCCACCATACAGATGCCTGTAAAAACATAGAAATTAGTTATTTAATTCATTATGTTCACCACTTCTGGTTTACAAATTACTTTGTGTTCTACAAAAGTCCCAGACGCATGCCAGAAAATGAATTAAATGTTTTACCATCAACACACTTGCTTGCACTGTGTTACATAAGCAAATGTTGTTGTTTTTAAAACAAAACAAGCAATATTTATTACAATTATGTCTTGGTGGGATGTATCACCTTACCACACACGCCTTTTCCATGCATAGCTTTACAACATAGTCTTTGCCACAAATACCCTTACCACGCAGATGCCTTCATGACACAATCATGCATGAACTTATCATGCATGCCTTTACCCTGCATTGCAAGTAAATTTACGATAATTAAAATCTTATATATGGGAAGTTTTCATTAGGTCAGCGTTTCCATAGGAAATTAATTTCTTTTTTTGACTATAACTGTGGCATCGTTTGAAGAATCTCCACAAAACTTTCTTAAAAAGCTCTTTTTTGCTTAATTTGTTTATGGGAAGTTTTGGGGTGATCCAATAAGTGGGGCTGAGACAAAAGAGGATCCCAAAAAGCAATAACCCCTATGATTTTTCTATTGTCTTCTTTAGGCAGCATTACTGCAAAAACTGCTGAACGGAATTACACCAAATTTAGCAGGAAGCTAGATGTTAGTCTTCAAATTGCACTTTTCATGATTTGGAATAAATCTGTTCAGTAGTTTTTGACAAAATAAGGTACAAAATATTTGCATATCTGGATGGTTGGGTCCGAGGGACTCCCGCTAGAGACTTGCAGGAGTGCCAGTTCAAAAATAGAACACTATCCAGTGGAAGTTAGATTCCAGCAGGAGCAGGCGATCTGATGAGCTGTCAGCAACATTTTTCTAATGGCAGCCATTGAAGGATTCAGGGACTTAGGGCCTGATTTAGATCTTGGGGATATTGCCACCAGTCACCCGCGAAGGCAGTCAATAATACTCCACCAAGCTGATGGTGTTCACACTGCCATATTTAGCTTTATTGAGGTTCAACTGCCATCAGTGTCGACAGAGTCTCCTCCATTGCACTAGCTATACCCTGCAACATACCAGTGCTGGCAAGTAGCACTCCATCGGGATGGCAGCATTGCACCAACTATATTTAGATAACATAGTTGAGCTGGTGGAGTACCAGCAGCAGTCCCATGACAACAGGAGTCCGTCTCAAGACTCATGCAGCATTGTACTATGGCTGTGGCTATTGGATGGATGTTAGTAGCCCACACCTGATGTATATTGGACCACTGTGAACACCTGTAAAATACACTATAACACACACTCTATTTCAGACCGTGATCCTTTTCCATTCCAGTGCAGACCACCATATGAGGACGACATTGCCACTGACCAGTCAGATTATTTTCTTTTCTTCTATTCTGCCTCTGTTTTTTCACTTTTTTGTTTTTCATTATTTTTTTGAAATCACTGTAGGGACACTAGTATATTTATTTTCTGATCACTATGGCAGGGAGGAGGAACCTACGTTTTACAGAGGGAGAATTGATAGTTATGGTGGATGAAATTATAAGAGTTAAGTCACAATTGTTTGGTGCACAAGTACCAAATACCTCCATATCTCAGAGAAGGCAAATGTGGAAAAGAATAGTCAACAGAGTGAATACTGTAGCTAACAATCTATGCACATAGAAGGAAATTAGGAAGAGGTGGAACAGCCTGTGGGGGAGAGTCCATTCCCTGGCTTCCAAGCATCTTGTGCTGGTGGTGGTTCTCCCAGCCCACCATTACAACTCTTTCCCTGGAAGGTGAAGGTCTTGCAGATCCTAAATCCTAAAGGCTTGACAGGAAT
Source organism: Pleurodeles waltl (assembly GCF_031143425.1). Classification (NCBI taxonomy): domain Eukaryota; kingdom Metazoa; phylum Chordata; class Amphibia; order Caudata; family Salamandridae; genus Pleurodeles; species Pleurodeles waltl. The sequence continues at coordinate 535,587,265 of NC_090443.1, forward strand.
CCCTGGTGGAGTGGAGACTGATAAGTTACACCTATGTATGTCCCACTAGCCACAAATCAAGTCATTGCCCTTAACCTAACCATTCATAATGTTTCTGGACATCTATCAAAACATATATATTTAAACTTCATTTTCCAAAATACCTCATGTTACCTAAATCAGCAGCATCATGGTTGTTTTGCTTGAATCTTTTTATTATTATTATTATTATTGAATCTTGTACCTCGTGGTTCCAACATTTGAAATTACAATATAGGTGCATAATACTGATACATTGCCAAAACATTTGGATACAGTGGAATGGAATAGGAAAGAGAATATTCACAGCGCATGTGGGTTATGCTAGCAAATATTGGCAAGTCTCAATTGGATTTTAAATGTAACTAGAAATATAAAGAAGCTGGGAGTAGGGTTGATTTCACCTCTCACTCAGCGAGTGTACTCCAGTGGATAACAAGTCTCCGTGGGACATCTACATAATAACTGGCATATATAGATAACAGCTTATAAATGTGAAAATTCAGCATTGACATTATCTAAAACTGTAAGGTTACTAAAACAGTTCACAAACTTGGATCGGTTGTAACACTTCCACCCTACAATCTAAAAGAGTTCCCCCATAGTGCCCACTCATGCTTCCCACAACTCAGCTTCAGGGGCCACCGTTAATGCAAATTGTAGGGATCCCGCTTCAATCAAAGGCAACAATCACAGGAGATCGTATCTGTAAGGGCTTAACCTGCAAACCCAGCGCATGAACTGCCTATTCCATCACCAATTCCATAGTGTTGGCACCTGCCTCTTCCATGTTCGTGCCATGCTCCGGTTTTCACAGTCGAGTCAGCATTTCATCCCAACTGGCAGATTATGCAAGCCCAAGGTGTCCTCTCATCTTAGGGCCATCCCCTCAGCCCCCCCCCCCATACCAGGAAAGAACCCTCCTATGCCTCAATGGATGGGGGCTCAGGGGCCCTCATCTCCTGGTAATTAGGCGTTTGGCCGTCAGGACACCAAGGTCTAAAAATCTTGTTGAGGCTCCGTGTTTTTTTACTCATGGGGAAAATACCTAGGACACAAGATTCCCAAGCAGATAACCTTGGGCGTGACATGCAAGCTGATAGGTGTGTCGTCACACCTTGACAATAAGTGCTTAAAGAAGGGCAAGACCACAGCATGTGGAGGAGTTCTGCCCCCACCAACTTACACCGAGGGAAGGCAGCATCCACACGGCCGAAGTTCCTGTTAATATTGGCTGGTGTGAGGTAGGCCCTGTGGAAAATATAAAATTAGATGAGGCGGAATCTGGAGTTGCGGGGGACATTAGTGTGGCTGGACAGCGCTGCATCCCATGTTGTATCAGTGCAGGGCTCAAGGAAATCTTCCTCCCAGCTGGCACGCAGCGCAGGTGCGTAGTGTGTGCGTTCTGAGTGCATCAGTGAACCACCGTATCAGTTGTTTGCTCTGTCCCATGAACTGCATGTATTGTACTAGTAAGTGTGTTCGGGGTTCAGATGTCATATCTTCCCAGCGACATGACAATGTCGCTATCAGGGAGTTGTGCAGCAGAAACTGCCCTGCTGGTAGGCCTGTCTCCGCTGTTAGTACGTCAAATGGAGTAAGTTTGCTTTCACTATAGAGATCGCCCAGTGTGTGTAAATCAGCCACGTGCCAATGCTCTAGTGCAGCGGTGGTTGTGAGTCGTGAACCCCGCTGTGTGCCCCGTAGTGCCAGTGCAGGAGCATAAGGGACGGTCGTATGTGTGAGGCGCGGTCACCTCCTGTAACAATGATGAGCCTCGCGCAGCAGGAGCTCCGCAGGTGTCCTCACGTTTGTGAGGGGGTGAAAGAGGTGTAGAATCTCTGAGAGCATCCAGGGTGGCGATCCGGTCGTCATGTCAGATAGCTGAAGGGCAGATAGCCATTGCACCACCCACTGAAGCTGGGAGGCCAGGTAATATTGCTTCATACTTGTCACCTATAGGCCGCCCGATTCAGAGGTGAGTAGAGTTTCTTCAGCGCCACTATGCATCTGCCCTTGTTCCAAATAAACTCTCCGATTCTGGGTTCTAGTTCTCTAAAAAAGCTGGCTGGGACACAGTATGGTAAATCAGAGAAGTAGTATAGTAAATGCGGGAGCACCACCATCTTCAGGAGGGCGATTCTTCCAGCCACTGAAAGTGTGGGAGCGTTTGCCAAAAGTTCATGTGTGCACGGATAGATGACCCTGCTCTTCTAAGTTTGCCATCAGGGAGATCCTCTTCATTGTGAAAAATGTGGATACCCAGATATCCCTGAACGTTCTAGGCTGCCAGGGGATAAGAACCCATGAAAGTTGGCGGAACGGGTCTGGCAAGTTAGGGTTGAAGGGAAAGAGGCATGATTTCAACCAGTTAACTCTTCATCCGGAGAGATTAGCGAATCAGTGCAGTATATTCGCAATTTCAGCAAGGACATTGTCATTGCCCTTGAGGTACAAAAGAAGACTGTCTGCATATAAAGATATGGTATGTGTGCCATCACCTAATGGGATACTCCATGTCTCTCCCCTCCTGCGAAGTTACGCCGCCAGGGGCTCCATCACCAGAGAAAATAACAATGGAGAGAAGAGGCAGCCTTGTCGTGTACCCCTGCCCACATCAATGGGTGCAGAGGTGATTGTTCTCATTTTGACCCTGGATTGGGGCTGGGTATACAGCAGCTTCGCCATGCGCAGGAAATGGGGACCTAGGCCGAATCGGTTTAGGGACTCAGATAGGGCCGCTCTAAGGAATCAAAGGCCTTCTCCAGATCAAGCACCAGACATCCGGCGCGAGGCCATTTTTGTGTTGAATACCTCATGACTCTGAATAAAAGCTTGATGTTGTGGGAAGTGTCTCGGGCTGGCACAAAGCCATTCTGGCCAGGGTGAATCAGCTGAGGGACCAGAGGTGCCAGGCATGACGCCAACGCCTTGGCCAGGATTTTGTAGTCAGTATTGAGCATTGCTAGAAGTCTGTAAGAGCCCAGCTCGGTCGGGTCTCTGCCGGGTTTGGGGAGTGATTCCAGCAGTGCCTCCCGTTGCGATGCAGGCAAGGATGCTTCTTGTAGTGCCTCCTCATAAAGACAGAGAAGGTGCGGTGCGAGCACCATAGAGAACAATTTATAAAAGTCAGAAAGGAGGCCATCAGGTTGCTTTCAATGGATTTGTGTGCCCATGCAGTGCCCCCTGACGGAGACTTTAAATTCATCCCATTCAACAAGACCCGAAGCAGCATCATGGTTGTTACAATCTATTTAACAATGACCAATATGTATTGCCAGATTGTGTGTTGTTCTTCATGAATCACCCCTTGCCTTTACCTAGTCCATTTCTGTATTTCAGTGTAGGTTGTTGTACTTCAAAAGACAGATTCCAAACTCCATCCACATGAAGGTAGAGTGCTTGTAAGTGGTATCTTAACCTATTCACATTATACACAAGCGTGTACATATGGTAAATGTGTGCCTTTTTCACTGTATTAATGTGTTACTCACTGTTTTAGGCAGTAATGTTTACAAATGACTACAACTACCATGATGCCCTGCTTTTGTCTCTGTGAAACAATAGTGCAATGGATATGGCCCAACCTCACTTTCCTTCAACATAAATACAAAAGTCAAAGCTTTAAGTGGTTGTCATTCACTATTTCATGGTATGAATCAAAATGTCATAAGCTGTGTTGATCCAGTATGTTGTCACCTTCTTGTTACTCCATTGAATTGTTCTACTTGCTTGCATAAATCATAGTTTACGTATTTAAAGGTTTCCAATCATATTCTTTGGCATGCTGATTAACAGTAGTATTGATACACAATTTACTTTGCAGTGTTTCTATAATCACCAATGCCATTTAATCCAATAGGTTGTAGCATGTTTTCTGCAGCTAGGTCTTGAAATGACTAAGTTCTCAAATCTCCTCTCTATTGTGTTGTGTGGCATGTCTGCTACATGTAATGTACACTTTCTAAATAACATTTTACATTTCAAGACATCTGTCATACTGAAACGTGCATCTGTGTACATTAAGCTGCATGAGTAAAAAGTAAACAATCACGCAAAGGCCTAAACATCACATTAATCATAATTTTTCATTTTTTTTAGGTTGTTTCACCTGTAGCTGAAGACACATTTGATGTACAATACAGGCCTTTAATATATTTTGTAATTCATATTAGGACCAACACCCAGGGCCAGTGGATCACCATCTGCAAACGAAGACACCTCTACTATAGGCCAGGATCAAGCTTTCAGTGATGACACCACTCCTGTAGGTCCGGATGATGAGTAGATGCCTGACCCATCTGGTCTGTCTAGGCAAACAGCCCCAGTGAGTCACACTAAGTCCACACCTACACCTCCCACCCAGCTGCTACAACAACTCAGCCTATGAATACCTCTACTTCTTGTCTCCAGAGCAACACAACTCCAATCTTGGGAGTTGAAAGAAAGACTACTTTCATGCCATTGAGACATTTGTTTGAGAAGGGAAGCTCCCACACCTCATGGATGTAACTATCTCCCAGCCTTTCATATCTGCCTCCTGGAATGTGTTTTAAAAGGAGGTGAATAGAAGTGTAGAAATAGGCAGATTGATGACCCCATTTATTAGCCACTCAGCAGATGGTATTTCAGCCACAGTAAAAGGCAACTTTTCTAATTTCTTGATGTTTAGCATAACATAAGTCGCTTCTTTCTTAGCCATTAGTTGTTGTTGTCGCGTTAATTTAAAGGAAGAAAATATTTCCCTTGCGCTGACATGCTGCCAGGGAACGCGACCCACCCTCAGTGTTTGAAGTGTCAAACCCAACTGCATAATGGACCTTAGCTGACTCTGTCCATGGTGTAAAGAATTCATATCTGTTTGTATGATGTCAATAGCAGAAGAGACAATGTTATTTAAGGTGTATATTCGATCATACAGTGTATTAATCCCATTATCCACAACAGCCAATGCCTTTTTGAGATTTTCCTGGTCTATTTGCCTTAACCGGGCAGCTGCTTCTTGTTGGGAAAGCTTCCAAATTTCATTATATACTTTATATAAGAAACACTTTCTGTGGTGTTTTCTGGGGCCTAACAGGAAGTCCTGTAAGTCAGAATTATTAGACAGGAGACTGAGGTGTTCGCTAACCGCATCTAGTGAGGAAGGCTGGCATAGTTTCCCTACACTATGGCCCTCATTACAACCCTGGCGGTTGGTGTTAAAGCGGCGGTAATACCGTCAACAGGTCAGCAGTAAAAAAAATGGAATCACGACCATGGTGGAAACCCCCAACACAGAGAGCCACTTTAACACTCCGACCGCCATGGCAGTAGAAACAAACACCGCGGCGGAATCCACCAACAGACAGGTGGCACACAATGTACCGCCCACTGTATTACAAGGCACCAATCAGCTAGCTTTTCTGGAGTGGTACCAACGCCATCAAAAGCACGGCGGAAACAGTCTTTGGAAAGGAAACCACTCACCTCTTGATACCCAACAAGGAACCAGGACGCCATGGAGCCCGAGTTACAGGTACTACCAATGTTGGTTTACCTCCTCTTCTACTACATCTAGTACACAGGGGAGGGGGGGAGGAAAAAAAGAGTGACACACACACGAAACACGCAACACCGCCACTCCCCACCCTCACCCACAACACCATACACACAAATACATGCAGCAACATTACAGTTACAGCCCGTAACCCTCTGGAAGAACGCAAGGACAAAAGGGAATGATTGTAATGAGTGTAATCATCTAAAATTCAGATATGGAAACAGGTCCGTAACAGATCAGTATAAACAATTATGTACAGCAACTACACAAGTCCGGATAGTGTTTCATTAATTTTCCGTGGACCAGTGGTCCCAAAATGCATGGGCAAAGCCCACACATGATACCTGCCTCGAAACGGAGAGAACACTGCTGGGCCATCAGGTCAAAAATAAACAGGCACCTCTGGGTGAAGGGGAGGGGGGCACCTCAGCCGGATGATGGGACGACGCCACGATGCCACTGCTCCCCGAGGGGGCTCCATGCCCACTGATTGGTCCTGGGGAGTGCAAAGCCACAGTCTCACAAGTCTCTTAAGTGAGTGGTTTGCCCACTGATTGGTCCTGGGGAGTGCAAAGCCACAGACTCACAAGTCTCTCAAGTGGGTGGTTTGCCCACTGATTGGTCCTGGGGAGGGCAAAGCCACAGTCTCACAAGTCTCACAAGTCTCTCAAGTGGTTGGTTGGCCCACTGATTGGTCCTGGGGAGTGCAATCTCACAAGTCTTTCAAGTGGGTGGTTTGCCCACTGATTGGTCCTGGGGAGTGCAATGCCACAGTCTCACAAGTCTCTCAAGTGGGTGGTTTGCCCACTGATTGGTCCTGAGGAGTGCAAAGCCACAGTCTCACAAGTCTCTCAAGTGAGTGGTTTTCCCACTGATTGGTCCTGGGGAGGGCAAAGCCACAGTCTCACAAGTCTCACAAGTCTCTCAAGTGGGTGGTTGGCCCACTGATTGGTCCTGGGGAGTGCAATGCCACAGTCTCACAAGTCTCTCAAGTGGGTGGTTTTCCCACTGATTGGTCCTGGGGAGTGAATGCCACAGTCTCTCAAGTGGATCCTTTTCTCCACTGGTTCTGGAGGGGGCTGTGTGCCCAGAGTGCTTCATCCTGCCAAGGATAGGGTGAGTGGATGATCTTCTCCACTGGTTCTGGAGGGGGCTTTGTGCCCAGTGTGCTTCATCCTGCCAAGGACTGGAGTAGTGGATGCTCTTCTCCACTGATCTTGTGGAGGCCCAGAGGACTGGTGGTGGTTCTCCCAGCCCACCATTACAACTCTTTCCCTGGAAGGTGAAGGTCTTGCAGATCCTAAATCCTAAAGGCTTGACAGGAATCCCTGGTGGAGTGGAGACTGGTAAGTTACACCTATGTATGTCCCACTAGCCACAAATCAAGTCATTGCCCTTAACCTAACCATTCATAATGTTTCTGGACATCTATCAAAACATATATATTTAAACTTCATTTTCCAAAATACCTCATATTACCTAAATCAGCAGCATCATGGTTGTTTTGCTTGAATCTTTTTATTATTATTATTATTATTGAATCTTGTACCTCGTGGTTCCAACATTTGAAATTACAATATAGGTGCATAATACTGATACATTGCCAAAACATTTGGATACAGTGGAATGGAATAGGAAAGAGAATATTCACAGCGCATGTGGGTTATGCTAGCAAATATTGGCAAGTCTCAATTGGATTTTAAATGTAACTAGAAATATAAAGAAGCTGGGAGTAGGGTTGATTTCACCTCTCACTCAGCGAGTGTACTCCAGTGGATAACAAGTCTCCGTGGGACATCTACATATTAACTGGCATATATAGATAACAGCTTATAAATGTGAAAATTCAGCATTGACATTATCTAAAACTGTAAGGTTACTAAAACAGTTCACAAACTTGGATCGGTTGTAACACTTCCACCCTACAATCTAAAAGAGTTCCCCCATAGTGCCCACTCATGCTTCCCACAACTCAGCTTCAGGGGCCACCGTTAATGCAAATTGTAGGGATCCCGCTTCAATCAAAGGCAACAATCACAGGAGATCGTATCTGTAAGGGCTTAACCTGCAAACCCAGCGCATGAACTGCCTATTCCATCACCAATTCCATAGAGTTGGCACCTACAATCTAAAAGAGTTCCCCCATAGTGCCCACTCATGCTTCCCACAACTCAGCTTCAGGGGCCACCGTTAATGCAAATTGTAGGGATCCCGCTTCAATCAAAGGCAACAATCACAGGAGATCGTATCTGTAAGGGCTTAACCTGCAAACCCAGCGCATGAACTGCCTATTCCATCACCAATTCCATAGTGTTGGCACCTGCCTCTTCCATGTTCGTGCCATGCTCCGGTTTTCACAGTCGAGTCAGCATTTCATCCCAACTGGCAGATTATGCAAGCCCAAGGTGTCCTCTCATCTCAGGGCCATCCCCTCAGCCCCCCCCCCCATACCAGGAAAGAACCCTCCTATGCCTCAATGGATGGGGGCTCAGGGGCCCTCATCTCCTGGTAATTAGGCGTTTGGCCGTCAGGACACCAAGGTCTAAAAATCTTGTTGAGGCTCCGTGTTTTTTTACTCACGGGGAAAATACCTAGGACACAAGATTCCCAAGCAGATAACCTTGGGCGTGACATGCAAGCTGATAGGTGTGTCGTCACACCTTGACAATAAGTGCTTAAAGAAGGGCAAGACCACAGCATGTGGAGGAGTTCTGCCCCCACCAACTTACAGCGAGGGAAGGCAGCATCCACACGGCCGAAGTTCCTGTTAATATTGGCTGGTGTGAGGTAGGCCCTGTGGAAAATATAAAATTAGATGAGGCGGAATCTGGAGTTGCGGGGGACATTAGTGTGGCTGGACAGCGCTGCATCCCATGTTGTATCAGTGCAGGGCTCAAGGAAATCTTCCTCCCAGCTGGCACGCAGCGCAGGTGCGTAGTGTGTGCGTTCTGAGTGCATCAGTGAACCACTGTATCAGTTGTTTGCTCTGTCCCATGAACTGCATGTATTGTACTAGTAAGTGTGTTCGGGGTTCAGATGTCATATCTTCCCAGCGACATGACAATGTCGCTATCAGGGAGTTGTGCAGCAGAAACTGCCCTGCTGGTAGGCCTGTCTCCGCTGTTAGTACGTCAAATGGAGTAAGTTTGCTTTCACTATAGAGATCGCCCAGTGTGTGTAAATCAGCCACGTGCCAATGCTCTAGTGCAGCGGTGGTTGTGAGTCGTGAACCCTGCTGTGTGCCCCGTAGTGCCAGTGCTGGAGCATAAGGGACGGTCGTATGTGTGAGGCGCGGTCACCTCCTGTAACAACGATGAGCCTCGCGCAGCAGGAGCTCCGCAGGTGTCCTCACGTTTGTGAGGGGGTGAAAGAGGTGTAGAATCTCTGAGAGCATCCAGGGTGGCGATCCGGTCGTCATGTCAGATAGCTGAAGGGCAGATAGCCATTGCACCACCCACTGAAGCTGGGAGGCCAGGTAATATTGCTCCATACTTGTCACCTATAGGCTGCCCGATTCAGAGGTGAGTAGAGTTTCTTCAGCGCCACTATGCATCTGCCCTTGTTCCAAATAAACTCTCCGATTCTGGGTTCTAGTTCTCTAAAAAAGCTGGCTGGGACACAGTATGGTAAATCAGAGAAGTAGTATAGTAAATGCGGGAGCACCACCATCTTCAGGAGGGCGATTCTTCCAGCCACTGAAAGTGTGGGAGCGTTTGCCAAAAGTTCATGTGTGCACGGATAGATGACCCTGCTCTTCTAAGTTTGCCATCAGGGAGATCCTCTTCATTGTGAAAAATGTGGATACCCAGATATCCCTGAACGTTCTAGGCTGCCAGGGGATAAGAACCCATGAAAGTTGGCGGAACGGGTCTGGCAAGTTAGGGTTGAAGGGAAAGAGGCATGATTTCAACCAGTTAACTCTTCATCCGGAGAGATTAGCGAATCAGTGCAGTATATTCGCAATTTCAGCAAGGACATTGTCATTGCCCTTGAGGTACAAAAGAAGACTGTCTGCATATAAAGATATGGTATGTGTGCCATCACCTAATGGGATACTCCATGTCTCTCCCCTCCTGCGAAGTTACGCCGCCAGGGGCTCCATCACCAGAGAAAATAACAATGGAGAGAAGAGGCAGCCTTGTCGTGTACCCCTGCCCACATCAATGGGTGCAGAGGTGATTGTTCTCATTTTGACCCTGAATTGGGGCTGGGTATACAGCAGCTTCGCCATGCGCAGGAAATGGGGACCTAGGCCGAATCGGTTTAGGGACTCAGATAGGGCCGCTCTAAGGAATCAAAGGCCTTCTCCAGATCAAGAACCAGACATCCGGCGCGAGGCCATTTTTGTGTTGAATACCTCATGACTCTGAATAAAAGCTTGATGTTGTGGGAAGTGTCTCGGGCTGGCACAAAGCCATTCTGGCCAGGGTGAATCAGCTGAGGGACCAGAGGTGCCAGGCATGACGCCAACGCCTTGGCCAGGATTTTGTAGTCAGTATTGAGCATTGCTAGAAGTCTGTAAGAGCCCAGCTCGGTCGGGTCTCTGCCGGGTTTGGGGAGTGATTCCAGCAGTGCCTCCCGTTGCGATGCAGGCAAGGATGCTTCTTGTAGTGCCTCCTCATAAAGACAGAGAAGGTGCGGTGCGAGCACCATAGAGAACAATTTATAAAAGTCAGAAAGGAGGCCATCAGGTTGCTTTCAATGGATTTGTGTGCCCATGCAGTGCCCCCTGACGGAGACTTTAAATTCATCCCATTCAACAAGACCCGAAGCAGCATCATGGTTGTTACAATCTATTTAACAATGACCAATATGTATTGCCAGATTGTGTGTTGTTCTTCATGAATCACCCCTTGCATTTACCCAGTCCATTTCTGTATTTCAGTGTAGGTTGCTGTACTTCAAAAGACAGATTCCAAACTCCATCCACATGAAGGTAGAGTGCTTGTAAGTGGTATCTTAACCTATTCACATTATACACAAGCGTGTACATATGGTAAATGTGTGCCTTTTTCACTGTATTAATGTGTTACTCACTGTTTTAGGCAGCAATGTTTACAAATGACTACAACTACCATGATGCCCTGCTTTTGTCTCTGTGAAACAATAGTGCAATGGATATGGCCCAACCTCACTTTCCTTCAACATAAATACAAAAGTCAAAGCTTTAAGTGGTTGTCATTCACTATTTCATGGTATGCATCAAAATGTCATAAGCTGTGTTGATCCAGTATGTTGTCACCTTCTTGTTACTCCATTGAATTGTTCTACTTGCTTGCATAAATCATAGTTTACGTATTTAAAGGTTTCCAATCATATTCTTTGGCATGCTGATTAACAGTAGTATTGATACACAATTTACTTTGCAGTGTTTCTATAATCACCAATGCCATTTAATCCAATAGGTTGTAGCATGTTTTCTGCAGCTAGGTCTTGAAATGACTAAGTTCTCAAATCTCCTCTCTATTGTGTTGTGTGGCATGTCTGCTACATGTAATGTACACTTTCTAAATAACATTTTACATTTCAAGACATCTGTCATACTGAAACGTGCATCTGTGTACATTAAGCTGCATGAGTAAAAAGTAAACAATCACGCAAAGGCCTAAACATCACATTAATCATAATTTTTCATTTTTTTTAGGTTGTTTCACCTGTAGCTGAAGACACATTTGATGTACAATACAGGCCTTTAATATATTTTGTAATTCATATTAGGACCAACACCCAGGGCCAGTGGATCACCATCTGCAAACGAAGACACCTCTACTATAGGCCAGGATCAAGCTTTCAGTGATGACACCACTCCTGTAGGTCCGGATGATGAGTAGATGCCTGACCCATCTGGTCTGTCTAGGCAAACAGCCCCAGTGAGTCACACTAAGTCCACACCTACACCTCCCACCCAGCTGCTACAACAACTCAGCCTATGAATACCTCTACTTCTTGTCTCCAGAGCAACACAACTCCAATCTTGGGAGTTGAAAGAAAGACTACTTTCATGCCATTGAGACATTTGTTTGAGAAGGGAAGCTCCCACACCTCATGGATGTAACTATCTCCCAGCCTTTCATATCTGCCTCCTGGAATGTTTTTTAAAAGGAGGTGAATAGAAGTGTAGAAATAGGCAGATTGATGACCCCATTTATTAGCCACTCAGCAGATGGTATTTCAGCCACAGTAAAAGGCAACTTTTTTAATTTCTTGATGTTTAGCATAACATAAGTCGCTTCTTTCTTAGCCATTAGTTGTTGTTGTCGCGTTAATTTAAAGGAAGAAAATATTTCCCTTGCGCTGACATGCTGCCAGGGAACGCGACCCACCCTCAGTGTTTGAAGTGTCAAACCCAACTGCATAATGGACCTTAGCTGACTCTGTCCATGGTGTAAAGAATTCATATCTGTTTGTATGATGTCAATAGCAGAAGAGACAATGTTATTTAAGGTGTATATTCGATCATACAGTGTATTAATCCCATTATCCACAACAGCCAATGCCTTTTTGAGATTTTCCTGGTCTATTTGCCTTAACCGGGCAGCTGCTTCTTGTTGGGAAAGCTTCCAAATTTCATTATATACTTTATATAAGAAACACTTTCTGTGGTGTTTTCTGGGGCCTAACAGGAAGTCCTGTAAGTCAGAATTATTAGACAGGAGACTGAGGTGTTCGCTAACCGCATCTAGTGAGGAAGGCTGGCATAGTTTCCCTACACTATGGCCCTCATTACAACCCTGGCGGTTGGTGTTAAAGCGGCGGTAATACCGTCAACAGGTCAGCAGTAAAAAAAATGGAATCACGACCATGGTGGAAACCCCCAACACAGAGAGCCACTTTAACACTCCGACCGCCATGGCAGTAGAAACAAACACCGCGGCGGAATCCGCCAACAGACAGGTGGCACACAATGTACCGCCCACTGTATTACAAGGCACCAATCAGCTAGCTTTTCTGGAGTGGTACCAACGCCATCAAAAGCACGGCGGAAACAGTCTTTGGAAAGGAAACCACTCACCTCTTGATACCCAACAAGGAACCAGGACGCCATGGAGCCCGAGTTACAGGTACTACCAATGTTGGTTTACCTCCTCTTCTACTGCATCTAGTACACAGGGGAGGGGGGGAGGAAAAAAAGAGTGACACACACACGAAACACGCAACACCGCCACTCCCCACCCTCACCCACAACACCATACACACAAATACATGCTGCAACATTACAGTTACAGCCCGTAACCCTCTGGAAGAACGCAAGGACAAAAGGGAATGATTGTAATGAGTGTAATCATCTAAAATTCAGATATGGAAACAGGTCCGTAACAGATCAGTATAAACAATTATGTACAGCAACTACACAAGTCCGGATAGTGTTTCATTAATTTTCCGTGGACCAGTGGTCCCAAAATGCATGGGCAAAGCCCACACATGATACCTGCCTCGAAACGGAGAGAACACTGCTGGGCCATCAGGTCAAAAATAAACAGGCACCTCTGGGTGAAGGGGAGGGGGGCACCTCAGCCGGATGATGGGACGACGCCACTGCTCCACGAGGGGGCTCCATGCCCACTGATTGGTCCTGGGGAGTGCAAAGCCACAGTCTCACAAGTCTCTTAAGTGAGTGGTTTGCCCACTGATTGGTCCTGGGGAGTGCAAAGCCACAGACTCACAAGTCTCTCAAGTGGGTGGTTTGCCCACTGATTGGTCCTGGGGAGGGCAAAGCCACAGTCTCACAAGTCTCACAAGTCTCTCAAGTGGGTGGTTGGCCCACTGATTGGTCCTGGGGAGTGCAATCTCACAAGTCTTTCAAGTGGGTGGTTTGCCCACTGATTGGTCCTGGGGAGTGCAATGCCACAGTCTCACAAGTCTCTCAAGTGGGTGGTTTGCCCACTGATTGGTCCTGAGGAGTGCAAAGCCACAGTCTCACAAGTCTCTCAAGTGAGTGGTTTTCCCACTGATTGGTCCTGGGGAGGGCAAAGCCACAGTCTCACAAGTCTCACAAGTCTCTCAAGTGGGTGGTTGGCCCACTGATTGGTCCTGGGGAGTGCAATGCCACAGTCTCACAAGTCTCTCAAGTGGGTGGTTTTCCCACTGATTGGTCCTGGGGAGTGAATGCCACAGTCTCTCAAGTGGATCCTTTTCTCCACTGGTTCTGGAGGGGGCTGTGTGCCCAGAGTGCTTCATCCTGCCAAGGATAGGGTGAGTGGATGATCTTCTCCACTGGTTCTGGAGGGGGCTTTGTGCCCAGAGTGCTTCATCCTGCCAAGGACTGGAGTAGTGGATGCTCTTCTCCACTGGTCCTGGAGGGGATTTGTGCCCAGAGTGCTTCATCCTACCAAGGATAGGATGAGTGGATGCTTTTTACCACTGGTTCTGGAGGGGGCTTGGTGCCCAGAGTGCTTCATCCTGCCAAGGACTGCGGTAGTGGATGCTCTTCTCCACTGGTTCTGGAGGGGGCTTTATGCCCAGAGTGCTTCATCCTGCCAAGGACTGGAGTAGTGGATGCTCTTCTCCACTGGTCCTGGAGGGGGCTTTGTGCCCAGAGTGCTTCATCCTGCCAAGGACTGGGATAGTGGATGCTTTTCCCCACTGGTTCTGGAGGGGGCTTGGTGCCCAGAGTGCTTCATCCTGCCAAGGACTGGGGTAGTGGATGCTCTTCTCCACTGGTTCTGGAGGGGGCTTGGTGCCCAGAGTGCTTCACATGGTGTGTGGCAGTTCCCATTCCCGCACATGGGTGTCAGAGCCATGAGATTTCCTGGGAACAGGTAGCATGATACTCCATGGAGGCAGAGACACACTCCACCCTGTGGCGACTGAGCCTGCCAACTGCTGGTACTGCCAGTGCTGGTTGTGGTGCTTCATGTACGCTGTGCAGGGTCCCGGACATCTCCTGCAGCCTCAGACGACTGCCCACTGGGGATGATGTCCATGTCAGCCGTGGTAACACAGTCTGAGTACGTTGCGGGGCAGGTGGCGGTGGCTGCGGCGGTGTCAGCGGCAGACATGCTGGCAGTGGTGCATGTGTCAGCACCTTTGGAGGGAGAAACCAGGACGTCTCCTGCAGCCTCGGACGGCTGCCCACTGGGGATGATGCTGGGAACTGGAGCAGAGGCAGCAGGCGTGCAGGTGGCGGTGTAGGTGGAGGTGGTTGCGGCGGTGTCCACCGTAGTACAGGTCGCTGTTCTGACCTGCAGAAGGGGTGTCACCAGTCCCTCATCCTGAGGTTCTGTGCCCAGAGCTGCCTTCCCTTAAGCCTTGTGTCCCTTACCCACCATGGAAGTCGCTGCTGGGACCTTGGCACTGTCCGCCTTTGTCTTGGATGAGGCCTTGCTTCTTGGTTGGTGCGGCTTGTCCTTATGGCATGTTGTCCCCTTCTTCACCTTGGCAGGTGGCAGAATAGGGTGATCCTTGGGCACATTAGGTGGCGCACTGGCAGCTCTGATGGGTGCGGCTCGCGATTTTACAGGGCTTGCAGGGACCACAGAGCTGGAGGATTTCGCGGCTGAGGTGCTGGGCTGGGATCTGGACATCCTGGCCCTAGGGGAAGGACGGGGGGAGGTGTAGGGAAGTGGTCAATGTTAGCCAGGAAAAGGTTTTTAGACACACTGGGACGGGAAGATGGAGGGGGTTTGGGAGTGGAGGAAGAGGTAGTGGTTGTAGGAGGTGTACGTCTGCTGAAATTGGGTAACGGTGCATGGGCTGGAGGCTGTTGTGAGGTGGATGGCTGTTGAGTGGGTGTGTGCCGGCGTTTGTGTTATTTGGTAGGAGGGCTCACAGACACCCTGGGAGAGGACACAGGTGATGTGTGCATGGTAGTGGGGGTAGTGATTGCACGTGAGCGGTGTGTGGTGATGGGCCTGCTGGTGATGGAGGTAGTGGTTGAGGATGTAGTGCATGCAGGTGTGAGTGGAGACGAGACAGTGAGGGAGGTGGAGGACGTGGAGGAGGGGGACACAGTGGAGGCAGTGGATGTTGGTGTATCTGCATGGGTATGGTGCTTGTGTGAGTGCCTGTGGGATGTGTGGTGCTTATGTTTGCCATGTCCACTCTTGTGTGTTGATGAGTGTGCATGCTGGTCTGATGGTGTGCTTGGGATAGGCTGAGGTACAGGGGATTGGGTCTGAGTAGTGGAAGTTGGAGGGGGAGGCTGGACACAGGGACAATGGCTGCCTTCAGTGCTGAGGCTAGAGCCTGAAATGTTCTCTGTTGAGCCATCACACCAGAATGAATGCCCTCCAGGTATGCATTTGATTGCTGCAAATGCCTCTCAACACCCTGGATGGCTTTCAAAATCGTTGATTGCCCAACAGTGAGGGATCTCAGGAGGTCAATAGCCTCCTCACTGAGGGCAGCAGGGCTGACTGGGGCAGGGCCTGAGGTGCCTGGGGTGACGAAGATGCCCACCCACCTGGGTGAGCGGGCACGGGAAACGCAATGAGGGGCTGCAGGGAGGGCCCTGCTGGTAGGGGGGGTGCGGCTGTACCTGTAGTTGCGGTCGGCACAGAGGTGCCCGCCACCGCAAGGGAGCTCCCATCAGAGGAGGAGTCGCTGTTGCTGGTGTCTCCTCCTGCCCCCGTCGTGGAGCTCCGTCCCACTGGTGCCTTCAGACTCCGTACATTCACCCTCTAGGGCCATGTGGGTTGCAGCTCCCTCCTGCTCCGGTGGCACTGCTCCTCCGCCAGATGATGCTAATGCACCAAGGACAAGGTGACAAAACAAAAAGGGGGGGAAAGACAGAGGAGAGACATGGTCAATGGCTGCAACAACCCCAACGTTGGCGGACACAACACACAGGGAGCAGCCCTATGCACTAGGCCATGCACTAACAGTTCAGGGGGAAACACATGCCCATGGTGGACTGTGCCTATACCCATTTGAGGCACACCTGGAACCCACAGGAGACTGACTAGGTGTAGAGGGCCACTACCACTTTTGGGGTTTGGACTGGCACTGAGCCTGCCTAACAATGGATCTACCCTTGCACGCTTGCCCTGCTGTAGGGGAACCCACAGCCCTCTTCCCACACCCAGAAACCTCATAAAGCGCGCTGAGTCAGCTACATGAGACAGTACTCACCCCCTTGTGGCTGCTGTGATGCCCTATAGCACCCGGATATGCCACCGCCAGGATCCGGTACATCGGGGGGTCATGGTGCAACGGGCACCCTTTCCACGTTGGGAGGCCATCCCCAGCTGGGCCTCCACTGTCTTCTTGCTCCAGAGGCACAGGTCCTCCCATCTTTTGTGGCAGTGGGTGCTCCGTCTATGGTAGACCCCCAGGGTCCACACTTCATTTGCGATGGCACGCCAAATACCCTTCTTCTGGTAGGCACTGCCTTAGAGGAAATGTAAAGTAGGAATGGCTTTTAATCCCCCGTCCGGTTATTCTTATTCATTGGCCACAACCACCCACCCTGGCCCACAAACACATACACTGACCATCCTCACATGCTGGCCTCTGCCCACCCCCCACCTGTATCTTCCATCGATGCCACTCCATACATTCATGTCCCATCCATCATGCTCACAGTGTACTCACCTGTTTGTCTGGTGAACCGTAGAGTTGTGTGTACTGGGGGAGGACCCTATCCACCAGTTTCTCCAACTCCTCCGCAGTGAAGGCGGGGCCCTTTCCCCAGACACTGTAGCCATTGTCGCTTTCAGACTCAGGTCACAGCAGCACTTGCAGTGTAGGTCCTCTCCTGTTGAAGGTCAGGTATCAAGTGAGTGAGCAGATAGAAAATGGTGGTTACGTCAGCAGCGGTGCGTACTGTCACCGCCGGCGTACATCGTCATTGGCTCCTGGAACCCATAGCGCCCAATGGTAACCAATGCTGAATTGCACCCCGGTCTTCGTCAGCCTACCGCAACGCTGCACAACGCCAGCGCATTTACCTCATTTCCCCTTGTCCCTCCTTACAGGTCAGGCAGCTGCCATTTCAGGTGGCCACATGGCAGGCCAAATAACTGCATCACAGCACTTTTGTGCTGGAATACGGACATACAGTGCTAAACACAGATTACATCACGTTTGTTCTAAACACCCATGTGAAAACTATGTGGTGTATGACCCTCTGCTCACGCTTCTCAACCATAGGGCACGCCCGCAGGGGCAGATGATGAGATGGCTTCATCCTCCGGTATACAGACCCCTGGTGGACCTGTCGACAATGGAAGACAGAAACATCATCATCACGTACAGACTTGATCGTGCCACAATCCAAGAACTGTGTGCCCAGTTGGAGCCAGACCTGATGTCAGCTATCCGCCATCCCACAGGAATCCCCCCTCTAGTGCAGGTCCTGTCAGTACTCCATTTCCTGGCCAGTTGGTCCTTTCAAACAACAGTGGCCATGGCATCAGGGATGTCACAGCCAATGCTCTCTTACGTTTTGACAAGAGTGTTGTCTGCCCTGCTGAAACACATGCGCGGCTACACCGTTTTTCCCCAGGTGGAGGATTTGCCCACAGTGAAAGGTGACTTCTATGCCCTGGACATATCCCCAACATCATTGGTGCCATTGATTGTACACATGTGGCATTTGTCCCCCTATGCAGAAATGAACAGGTGTACAGAAACCGCAAAATCTACCATTCTATGAATGTGCAGATGGTGTGTTTGGCAGACTAGTACATCTCCCATATGAATGCCAAGTATCCTGGCTCAGTGCATGACGCTTACATTTTGAGGAATAGCAGCATCCCTTATGGGATGGGGCAACTCCAGAGGCACCGGGTGTGGCTAATAGGTGAGCCCAAGGTCCCAACACAGATTACATAGGTGTCTGGCTATGGTAGAGTCCCTAATGGTTAGTGTATGTCTCATAGTTGTCCCTCTTTATTTGCAGGTGACTCTGGTTACCCCAACCTGTCATGGCTACTGACCCCAGTGAAGAATCCCAGGACAAGGGCAGAGGAACGCTACAATGAAGCACATGGGCGGACTAGGAGGATAATTGAGCATACTTTCAGCATCCTGAAGGCCAGGTTCCAGTGCCTCCATCTGACAGGTGGCTCCCTATACTACTCACCGAAGAAGGTGTGCCAGATCATTGTGGCATGCTGTATGTTGCACAACCTGGCTTTGCGACGTCAGGTGCCTTTTCTGCAGGAGGATGGGCATGATGATAGTCTTGTGGCAGCTGTGGAGCCTGTGGACAGTGAAGAAGAGGAGGCAGAAGAAGAAGATATAGACAACCAAAACAACATCATCATGCAATACTTCCAGTGAGACACAGGTAAGACATTGCTTGATTCTGCCTTTTTGCATCTGTGTATGGACCCTGACAGTTCACTTTGGCTTTCCATTTTACAGATCTGTGTACCACTTTCTGCCTTCTGCTATGTTTACTGCTTCCCAACAACTATCTAACATTGGATTATGAAAATGAACATTGACATTGCTATTTTTCTAAAAGTTTGCAATAACACATTTGTGAAAGTACAGACTGACTCCAGATTGATTGATTTGTGATTCAAGGGTGTTTATTTCTGTTCTAATAAGTGGAGGGGGCTGTGCAATGGGCTGGGGTGATGGTGGAGGAAAGTCCAGGATAGAGTCCAGTCTATTGGCATCACAGGTGCATTGTCCAAGGGGGCATAGGAAGTGGAGTAATGTCAGTTGAAAGTGGACAGGGTAACAGAGTGGGACAGAAGGGTGACAATCAGGAGAGTCCTATTTCCTGGCGGGATCTTGGCAATGTTCTCTGTCTTGTGCCTGGATCTCAGGGACCGTTTGCGGGGTGGTTCTCCATCTGCAGGGGTTGGGGTGCTGGTGGCCTATTGGTCCTGTGGCGGGACCTCCTGCCCACTAGCGCTGGCGTAAGTGGAGGGCTGTTCATCATTCAGGCTAGTGTCAGGGGCCCTTTGGTGTGCCACTGTGTACCTGTTGGTGTTGGCGATGTCTGCCAGCATCCCTGCAGTGGTGACCAGGGTGTTGGTAATGGACTTCAAGTCCTCCCTGATCCCCAGGTTGTGTTCCTCCTGCAGCCGCTGGGTCTCCTGAAACTTGGCCAGTACTGTGCCCATGGTCTCCTGGGAATGATGGTATGCTCGGATGATGTTGGAGAGTGCCTCGCGGGGAGTGGGTTCCCTGGGCCTGTCCTGCCCCTGTCGCCCAGCAGTCCTCCCAGCTTCCCTGTTGTCCTGTGCCTC
This sequence comes from Pleurodeles waltl, assembly GCF_031143425.1. NCBI lineage: Eukaryota > Metazoa > Chordata > Amphibia > Caudata > Salamandridae > Pleurodeles > Pleurodeles waltl. Next base: position 535,606,972 of record NC_090443.1, read on the forward strand.
CTTCCCCTGAACCGTGTGCCCACTGCTACTGACCCCAGGTCCCTGATTGTCTTGGGTTAGGGGGAGTGCCTGGGGTCCCTGTAGTGGTGGACACACTGCTGCGCTTGATGTGTCCTGGGGACAGTGGCATGGGTCCGCTGGTTGGGTCCTGTGAGGGTGTTTCCTGAGGGAGGAGGTTCTGTGATTGTTTGTGACAGTGGCAGGGGAACCGACTGTCCTGTGGTCCCTGATGGTCTGGGCTGGTCATCTTGATCCAGGCGTGCAGAGCTGCTGTCGTCACTGTAGGCCTCTTCTGTGGGGGGACTCGATATAGCTGGCACCTCCTGTCCAGTGACGTTGGGTAGGGGTCCTGTTGGGGGGTAAATGCATAGTTATTGTATCTGTGTGTGCCCTCTTGTCCAATGTGTGAGCTTCCCTCTACTCCTGTGCTTTGCTTATTGTCTTTGGCCTTGTGTGATTGTTAATTTTGGGGCCTGGGTGTGTATCTGTACTGGACATGCTTTGGTGATGGGTGTCCATGCATTGGTGTGACATGCAGGCTTTGGGTTTGGGATGTGTGGGTTGTGATAATGGGGTATCTGTGGGGTGTTGGGGTGATGGGTGTGAGGGTAGGGGTAAGAGTTTGTGATGGCATGCAGGTAGGAATGGGGGGATATAGTAGTACAGATATGACTTACCAGAGTCCAGTCCTCCTGCTACTCCTGCAAGGCCCTCAGGATCCATGATTGCCAAGACTTGCCCCTCCCATGTTGTTAATTGTGGGGGAAGAGGCGGGGTTCCACCACCAGTCCTCTGTACAGCTACCTGGTGTCTGGATACCACAGAACGCACCTTTCCCCGTAGGTCGTTCCACCTCTTCCTGATGTCATCCCGTGTTCTTGGATGCTGTCCCACTGCATTGACCCTATTGACAATTCTCCGCCATCGCTCCATCTTCCTGGCAATGGATGTCTGCTGCACCTGTGATCCGAATAGCTGTGGATCTACCCGGATGATGTCCTCCACCATGACCCTGAGCTCCTCCTCAGAGAACCTGGGGTGTCTTTGCGGTGCCATGATGTGTTGTGGGTGATGTGTGAGGTGCTGTCTGTTGTGATGTGTGTGGGGATGTGTTGGGGTGTGTTGTTTGAGGTGCCTGGATGTTGTATGAGTGATGGTGTTGTGTGCTTGTGGAGGCGGGCGTTGTATTTGATTATCTCTCTCGCTGGGCTTCTTCCAAACAGGTAATTGTAAGGGGTTGTGGGTAATGTGGGTGTGTGCTTTATAGTGTTGTGGGTGTGGTGTGTGCATGTGTATCAGGTGTGTGTATTTTGAATCGTGCAATGTGGTTGTGTTTTGTAAGTGTGGGTGTATTTTGAGCGCGGCTGTGTTTACTGCCAATGGATTACCGCAGTTGAATGACTACTGCGTTGATTTGTGGGTCGTGATAGTGTGGGTGTAGTTCTCTTGGCGTGATGGTGTAGGTTTTGGTATTGCCAGTTTATCACTGACCTTTGGTGTGGCGGACTTGTGTGGGTGTCTGTATCGTGGCGGATTTCTAGATGTGGGTCACAATACCTGTCGCGGCATTCCACCGCGGCCACGTATCTTGACGCCAGTCAGCACGGCGGTAAGCGGGATTTACCACCAGGGTTGTAATGAGGGACTATATGCTGTAACTATACCCGCATGTTTGGATGATATATAGTGAGGGTCCGGCCTATTGGTTCTAAAACCCCCCGAGGAGTTAATAAAATGTTGGTGACACCCGTTGGTATCTACTAGCCATAATAACCACCCGCCAGGACGTGTCAGTGAAACATTAAATGTACCGTTCTGGACCCATTCGTCGAGCTGATCTTGAGTTGCATTTGTATATTTCTGCCATTTATAAAATTTTGCAGGGGCAGGTATTCTGGGCGTGTTTAATTCCTTAATCTTTGCTAAGCCTAAACAACTTGTTTGTTGTACTGTTTCAATTAAGAATATAATTTGTACAGGTATCAGGCATGCTCTGAATAAAGGTTCCTTCCCCCCTATTTGCCAATGTCTAGTTCCCCATATTTTTTTTAAGTCAATCGACTTCAGCCAATATTCATAGCCTTCTATAGAAAACCAGGAAACAAAGGATTCCGAAAATATAAATTTTGTATTTGTCAATAGTATATGTATATCTTTAGTAGGTGACAATTTAAAATAATATGACAGCATTTTTTCCATTGTGCCCAGAAAAATATGTAAACTTTTCAGAATATGTTTTGGAACTCCCTTGTGGTGGAGTCGGACAATGTTCCCATTGTGTGTAATTAAAAACAGTTTTGGGGCTGCTCGCTCTATGTATGAAATACTGCAATTCAGTCATCAGAGAATCAACTGTTTTCACATCCCAATCATCAGAAACAATGCCTGATATTATAATATCATTCATTGATAGTTTGAACACATATGGTATTTGAATAACTTCCGTGGGACCATATATATCAAATATTACTTTATCCCAAACAATCCGGAATTGGTATTGCGGAAATGTTCACAAAAGATAAGTCTCTTTGGATCTTGTGTGATGAAAAATGTGGTTTTAGGACCTCATCCACCAGTTCCACTGTTGATTTTTCATGAAGAAAATGACCATGTATTAAAAAAAAAGAAAGTGATAACAAAACCAATCCAAAGTAGGAAAGCTAGTACAGTCAAGGAAAGACATAGATAGTTCCATGGAAAAATAAAATATGTTGTTTTAAGCCAGTTCGTTAGCTTACATGTGTTTGACAGTTCAGGTGTCGAAGAGGCGAATGAGTCTGAGACGTCATCATTGATGTCGGCAAAATATCCAGAAGTAGTTTGTGCAAAAGCTGGAGTTGTGTTCATTGGTGGAGTTGGTGTTTCTCAAGGTGGCACAGAATAAATCGCACCATTCGTTTGTGTTGAAGCTGTGTCGAAGCAATCAACTATTTCTGTATTATTTGATGTTAGTGGAACCAAAGCAAGATCATTTTACACCCTTCCCTGCTTACAACTTGTAGAGGAACTTCTTGACCAGTAGTGAGAAGGATTCGGGAACTACCGGGTGTTCCTCTTGGTCTGCTGTGCAGGATCGGCCACATGGTGTAATTTGACATTGTCGATGGAGACAAAACGATTTTCTTTGGCACCTGCCAATGGCGGTAGAATAACAGTTCTGGTACTGTGTATCCCAAAGAAAGGGACTGGTGCTCGATAGGAAGGACCAGATTCCTTTTTCACATCAACCTTTTCACGTACTAGATCTCCGATTCTAGGAATCCAGCCGGTAGGCATTACAGGTACATCCTTGATTCCTGTGGAGGCAGCACTGATAGAAGAATTGTCATCACGGAACTGTTGCAATTCCTGTAAGACAGTGACATGTTCATTTATGTTAAAAGGTGTTTCTGCCACCTCCACACCAGGACCATCAAGATCAGGAACAAACATTTGAGTTCCGAACAGGCACTCATATGAAGTATGACCCCCCAGGGACCTTCTAGGCAGATTGTTAAGTGCTCTCTGAACTCCATACAGGTGATTAAGCCAACTACGACCCCACCTAAGACTCTGGCTGTTAAGGTTTGCTTTAAAACATGGCTTAATCACTCCACAACACTATTTCCCTCAGGATGAAATGGAGACGAGTACTGGAGTTGGACCCCCAATGAAGCCATGGCATCCCTGAATGCCCTTCAGGTGAAAGCAGGGCCCTGGTCCAAGTGGAAAGCCACAACCGCATATGTACCAATAAAGACTCGCAAATCTTTAATAACAGTCCGAGCTTCAGCCAAGCGCTGTGGCCACACCCATAAAAATCTGGAGCAAGAATCAACAGCGACTAATATATACTTGTATGCACTATCCGGTGTTAGGGGACCGCAACGGTCCAAGTACATATATTGTAATGGTTTATTTGAAATCAAGAGGGGTGTCTGCAGCAGGCGCTTGGTAGTGGAAACTTTGATTTGTTGGCAGATGTCACAGTAAAGGACATACTGCTTGGTCTATTTGTAGAGGCCTGGCCACCAATAGCGGGCTTGTAAGATTGAAACTGTAGCCGCCACACCAGCATGGGCAGATGCCACCCCTTCATGCGCTGCTTTAATTAATTGTGATCTTATATCTCTGTTGGGAATATCTCGTACCCTTACGCCTGGTATCTTGACCTCAGCGTTCAGCATACCTCCCATTCGGTAGGAATATTTGTCAGGAAATCCTTTTGGATAGGATGTACCATCTGCCGTAGCTATCACGGCAGCCCCTATGTCTGTGTCCGGTTTCGAACTCAAATGAGTTACTGCAGCAACAGCAGCCACAGCCACTGCTGACTTTGCGGCTTCATCAGCCAATATATTCCCAGCAACGTGTATTCCAATGCGCTGGTGTCCAAGTGTGTGTACAACATGGACATTTGGTAGCTTTTCTTTCAGATCTGCTACTTTCCCCCACAGAACTCTGTGTTTAATGGTGTTGCCTTTAGAATCTCTGAACCCATTGTGGCACCAGTAATGTAGGTATTCATTGAAGGACTGGACACAATAGTACAAATCAGAAACAATCAGCATTGGCTGTGCAGGATACGTATTTTCCAGTGCCATCAACAGAGCTTTTAGCTCTGCCAATTGTGCTGTGCAATCCCCTAGGGTTTGCGGAAATGTATGTAAGGGACAAAATTTATTGTCCTCATTATAGCCACTTACGGCAGCGCAAGCAGCAGAATATTGGTGCTTTGTGCCAATTGCAGGTGGTGCAGAGCCATCAGTGTACATGACTCTATGATATTGTTCGATAGGCAGTGTGTTTGCTGGAACTGGGTATTTTAGTTCATACTGCAAAAGTTTTTGAGTTTGTAATTTTGGGGCAAAAATGTAGTCTACATCAGTGGCTGTCAAAGTCGTGGCCCATTGTATCCACTGTGGATGTAATGCTTTTGCGTTTGGAACGCTGGCTTTTGTAACTGCCTCCATGGCTCAGATTGGGGAAACAACAATCATGCATTTGCCCTGGGCTAGAGGTCTTTCTTTAATGATCGCCATCTGTACAGCAGTGAGTATTTCCTCAGTGGGAGCAAAGCGTTGTTCTGCTGCTGAGTACAAGTGTGATTTGTATGCAATCGGGACTGTCTCACATTCATTAAATGTCACATAGGTGAAACCGATGGAACCAGCAATTACTCTGATGAACAAATGTGTTTTGTTGCCCCTTGTGTGTAAATGTTGTGCTGCAAGCATGTCTGTCTGAAGTTCTCTGAGAATGCGTGTATGTTCAATTGTCCAAAATTTACTTGAAAAATCAGGACGTATTAAATCATATAAAGGTTTTATGCGTGAGGCATAATCTGAAATGTAAGTTCTGCCAAAATTTTGGAAACCCAATAGAGATTGGAGTTTTTTGATCGTGTTCGGAGGTTTTAGTTGTGCGCATTTTTATAAGAATTGTGGCGCTAGGCTCTTTCCTTCACTTGACAGTTCAAATCTCAGGAACAGGACACTGAGAAAGGCAATTTTAGTTTTTTTAAGTTGAACTTGTAGCCAAATTCTGCAAATCCTACGACAATGCGGGCTACCCGTCTTAAATGTTGTAGTAATTCATCATCTGTAAGATAAATATCATCTACATAGGACAATGCTTCAGGGTCAATCTCATGTAAAACTGCAGTAACACAAGCTGCAAACAGTCCTGGGCTGTTCTTATACCCCTGGGGTAAACAACAGAATTTTTTCTGAGAGCATAATGCACTGAAACTTGTTAAGTCTCTACTCTTAGGCGCTATATTCTGGCAGAAGAAACCATTGGAAATGTCCAGTGTTGTTTTGTATTTTTTACACACTAGTGCTGTGCTATGTGAGTTTTGTATAGCATACGTGCGTGTGTGACTGTTTAAGTATCTGTAGTCTATGACTATTCTATATGAATGGTCTGGTTTAGCTCCTGGGAATAATGGATTATTAATTGGGGAGACACAGGGTTCAATTATGCCCTGGTATTCTAGTTGTGTGAGTATTTCCCTCACAGGTGCTTTAGCATCATGTTTTATTGGATACTGAGGTTGTGGTTGGGGTTGATTTTTAATAGGAATTACATGGTAGGGGGATTCTTTATCCCATCCTACGTGATTGCGATATAACACAGGTGCCTGTGCCAAAGCTCAATCAATGGCATAGGATTCAGCGAGTTCCTCTGGGACAAAGGGCGAGAAAGAACATTTAATAACGTCTTCTCCATATGGGCAGATACGGACAAATTCAGGTGGCCAATCTTGTTTGGCCAACAAAACATCATATATGTTTACTACACGGTCCCAAAAGATTGCATCTATTATGCGCTAAATGTCTCCTTCTAACTGTATTCCTATCAGGCGTGGAGACAAGCATGTCCGCAGTTTTTACTTGTATAAAGTCATCAGTTGCTTTCACCTCCTGATGCTCTAGAAGACTCCGGCAAACTATTGTGACCTCTGCCGCGCTGTCTAGCAGTGCTAGTGCCCACTTCCTTTTCTTCAAGAGGACCCTCTTCCTGAGAGGCATGTCGTACTGCGACTGCTGCCACTTTTTTCTCTTTGAATTGGGGTTTTTGTTGGGCAGGTTTCTCTTCCTTTTTAACAGAAACCTCCGATGAGCGTTGAGATTTCTGTCTCGGTTAAACTTACTCTGATCTTCGCTTTGATCACCCACCTCTCTCATTTAGCTTCTTCAATGAGTCCTTAAAGGAACGAGATTGGTGTGTATCAGTATATTGATATCTATCAGGCGTTTTTATATTATCTCTCTTTCTGAGATTATGGCCCTCATTCCGACATTGGCCGGCGGCGGTCGCCGCCGGCCTGTCGGGGGCCGCCAGAATACCGTTCCGCGGTCGAAAGACCGCGGCGGTGATTCTGACTTTCCCGCTGGGCTGGCGGGCGGCCGCCTTCAGGCCGCCCGCCAGCCCAGCGGGAAAGAGGCTTCCACGATGAAGCCGGCTCGGAATCGAGCCGGCGGAGTGGAAGCTGTGCGACGGGTGCAGTTGCACCCGTCGCGTATTTCACTGTCTGCGAAGCAGACAGTGAAATACATTTAGGGGCCCTCTTACGGGGGCCCCTGCAGTGCCCATGCCAGTGGCATGGGCACTGCAGGGGCCCCCAGGGGCCCCGCGACCCCCCCTACCGCCGTCCGGTTCCCGGCGGGAGAACCGCCGGGAACTGGATGGCGGTAGGGGGGGTCGGAATCCCCTCGGCGGCGCAGCTTGCCTTGGAGGATTCCTATGGGCGGCGGTACACTGGCGGGAGACCGCCAGTGTTGCTGGTCCGACCGCGGCTTTACCGCCGCGGTCGGAATGCCCATTGGAGCACCGCCGGCCTGTCGGCGGTGCTCCCGCGGTCCTCCACCCTGGCGGTTTGAAACCGCCAGGGTCGGAATGAGGGCCTATATCTATTCTGTGGGGTCTCCATATGTGGAGATTCTCCCCTCTCTTTTTTTAGGAGTTTGTTGTTTTTTTATACCAGCGTTTCTTATTACCCTCAGGAGCTTGCTTGGAAAAATCTTTGTTAGATTTGCCCTGAAATTGTGGTTTAGTTGGTCTGGCCCCTATACTATCTTGACCAATGCTAGAATAGGTCTCTGCAATAATCTTAGGCAGCTTGCGTTCCTGATCCTGTTGAGGAATGTCACGGAGCTGAATGCGCACTGCTAGTGAGACCGCTTCCCCTTTAGAATTCCTTAAAATAATTGAGGATACTGTGGCAAAATTGCCCATTAGTTGCATCCCCAAGTCTAGGGCCGGGGCAGCCCCATATTCATCTTGAATTTGTTTCAACACTTCCGGCAAATTGGCAAGTGACGGTGTACCATGTGCGGTTGTATAGAGCGCGGCAAATACCGTGCCCCAAGTATTACAGTTATCTACTGTAGGGACCATTCCACGCACATCGTTAGAATTCTATGTTTATCCTGAAGTCCTGTATGGGGAAATACTGCTTCCAACGCATTTATTTTTTGTGCTAAACCAAAACGGAGTTTCCTCTTGTTTGGCGGGTACTTTAAGCATGATTGAATGTACAGTTGCATGGTTTATACCTGGCGTGACTGCAAGTGGTTGTGCTGGAGCAGCACGTGCTAGGTTTGTATTTAATGTTTGCATCACAAACTGTACTAATCGTCTATATGTCGCAGTTAATTCAGTATATAAGTGACGAACCTCAGCTACTGCTAATGTCGCTACTGCAGGATGTGGTGCATAGGTGGCCAACAAAGGCCAGGTAGGACCATTGTTACTTAGAGGACCTAACCTTACTGGTACTATTGTGTTGGCTAGGGCGCCATCAATCCAAATATTATGTTCTTGATAAGATAATGGTATTTCTAAATATGCATATGCCCTGTATTGTCCAGGTGCGTTTGCATGTGTATAGTGATCAAATGTATTTGTGTTTCCATCAACTGCTGGAAATGTGACCCAAGAATAGAAGAGTTCGGTTCTATAAGCTGGATGGGCGTCCACCACGAATGTGATTTGACCCCCTGGGCCGTTAGGCCATTTGCTATTAAGTGTGCAGTCAGAGGTTGCCTCATATTAACTGCTATTGCTATCTGCTGTGGATTCGCCATACTAGATCGAAGAAATGTTCAGAGAAGGCACACCAAATAGGGTTTTCTTTTTAAAGTTCAAGCTTGAACAACCTCCAGCCTCAAATAGGATAGCCTACGTAGCTGGAGTGGAAATCCTCAGTACCACGGACGTCTACGTATACAGTATTGAGGCATCATTGCATATAATGAGACAGAGATACTCCGGAGGAGCCGAAAATTAGAGCCTGACCAAACGTTGGCAGTGCCATGTCGCGTAGGCTCTCATTATTCTAATGAGACTACTGGATTTTGAGTGGCAGAATCGCCCGCGGTGTTCGAGACTAAGTCTAACCCACTGCGGGTGACACCTGTCACTCCAATCCGGGTTTTGCTCCAGCTAACTAGCAGTGCCTCATCTCTCCCCAAGGATAGGGATGATCGGCAGCCGACTGCATGACATACTTGTTCTCTACTGCCAAAGCAGCACATCGTGGCACCGCAATTTTTCTGGCCAAAAGGCTAGGAGCTGAAGTGTTGGATTTTGCTAGTGATACAAATGTAAGTTAGTGCTGGATGAATTGTTTGGTGCTTTCTAGATGACATTCGTTGGTATACTTTCACGCCCCCGTAGAAGGTAACCTGGGGACTTACGAGGAGCTCTTTCAGTCTTTATTACAAGTTCCTGTCACGACTCACGTGCTGCTTGCGCCTGGAATCTGCAGATCTCGTGGCGTGGATCTTGAGTGTTCGGCTTTGGCCCAAAAAGGGGCGACTCTTTCTGGTAGCCACGGTGCTGTAGGCAATGGAAACGCCAAGAACAGACCGTGACCTTCAGAAAATAGCGCCAGAGGGAAAAAAAAACTTCCAAAAAAGGGGAAAAAACATCCAAACAGAATGATTCCTGAAAACAAGAGCAGAAGAACAGGAATCAAAAAGTACTGAATTCAAATAACACAAAATTGGCGAATTCCAGAACCAAAAGGCAAGGAAATCAGGAGCGAAGACACCATCTGAACAGAGAGTGTTGCAGCGCAAAGAAAAGAAGAAAACACCTCCCTTAAATACCAAAAAACAGGAAGTGACCCACACGAAGAAAAAGGACACCATCTTAGATAGGGAAAAGTAGATAGAACAGAATGGAGTAGAAACCATAGAGAATAGGGAATGAGGAATGCTGGGAAGAAAAAGGTAACCTGGGAAGGGGGAAAAGACATAAAGGAAAGTGCAACAAAAAGACCCAAGAAAGAAGAAAGAAGGAAAAAGAAAGAAGAAAGAAGAAGGAGCAAGAACAGGTAAGAGGGGTCAGGAGACCCCAACAATGCGGAGAGAGAGAGCAGAGCGAGGCCCCATGTAAGGTTTGGGGCCTCGTAAAGTGCAGGAAAGGCTCGGGGCGCGCCGCGTCTTTGGAACGCGATGCGCGGCCCGAGCAGAACGCCCGGCTTGTGCCGAATGCTCGGCTCGTGCCGCGCGGTGCGGTGCAGCGCGACAGTAGGTCCCCCTCCCGAAGGCCCCGGTTTGAGAGGAAATAAACGGTGAAAGCGCTGAATCAGAAGAGGAGCGTGAACAGAAGATGCATCTTCCCAAGAACATTCACTGAGAGGATAACCCTTCCAATGAATCAGATACTGCAGACGTTTGTGAGAAAGACGAGAGTCACAAATTTCCTGAACCTCATATTCAGGAACATCACCCACTAAGACAGGAGGAGGACAAGAAAACTGACGAGAGTAAGGGTCAGGCACATAAGGTTTGAGCTGGGAGACATGAAAGACTGGATGAATCTTCCACGTATGAGGCAAGTGAAGACGGACAGTGACAGGATTAATCAACTGGAGAATACGGAAAGGCCCGTAGTAGCGAGGTGTGAACTTGTTCTGAGAAAGACGTGAGGGTAAGAATTTGGAAGAAAGCCAAACTTTATCTTGCAGATGGTAGTCCGGAGTGGTCCTACGCTTCTTGTCTGCTACTTTCTTCATATATCTCTTGGTGTGTAAAAGATTGGATCGAATTAGTCTATGGATTTGTAGAAGTAGTTTGGAGAAATAAGTGATAGCGGGCAGGGGAGAGGGAGACCGAGAAGAAGTAGGGAAAGAGGTAGGATGAAAGCCATAAGAACAGAAAAATGGAGTGACCTTGGAGGCACTATGGACAGAATTATTGTAGGAAAATTCAGCAATAGGGAGATAAGTGTCCCAGTTGCTTTGGGTAGAATTGCAGAAACAGCGAAGGTATTGCTCTAATCCTTGTTTCAGACGCTCGGTCTGTCCATTGGTCTGAGGATGGAAGCCCGATGACAGGGCTCTATTGATATTAAGGAGGTCATTCTGACTCCCGCCGGCCGCGGTATCCGCAGGGCCGGCGGGAGCTGCCAGAATACCACTGCGCGGTCACAAGACCGCCGCGGGTATTCTGGGTTTCCCGCTGGGCTGGCGGGCGACCGCCAGAAGGCCGCCCGCCAGCCCAGCGGGAAACACCCTTCCACAAGGATGCCGGCTCCAAATGGAGCCGGCGGAGTGGAAGGGGTGCGACGGATGCAGTGGCACCCGTCGCGATTTTCAGTGTCTGCATGGCAGACACTGAAAATCATGGTGGGGCCCTCTTACGGGGGCCCCTGCAGTGCCCATGCCATTGGCATGGGCACTGCAGGGGCCCCCAGGGGCCCCACGACACCCATACCGCCATCCTGTTCCTGGCGGCCAAAGCCGGCAGGAACAGGATGGCGGTATGGGGGTCGGAATCCCCATGGCGGCGCAGCAAGCTGCGCCACCATGGAGGATTCCCCAGGGCAGCGGAAAACCGGCGGTACACCGCCGGTTTTCCGTTTCTGACCACGGCTGTACCGCCGCGGTCAGAATGCCCTTGGGAGCACCGCCAGCCTGTTGGCGGTGCTCCCGCGGTCCCCAGCCCTGGCGGTCCATGACCGCCAGGGTCGGAATGACCGCCTAAGTGTTTTACAAAAAAATCTCCAAAACTGGGAAATGTACTGAGGTCCTCTATCAGATATAATGGTATGTGGAAGTCCATGAAGACGGAAGATATGGTCGATGAATATCTGGCTTAGTTCTTGGGATGTAGGTAGCTTTTTCAGGGCAGTGAAGTGAGCCATTTTAGTAAAGGAATCCACAGTGACCATGATTACCCGGTTTCCTGCTGAAGGTGGTAGCAAACACATAAAATCAGTAGAGATGGTGTGCCATGGAGTTGGCGGAACAGGCAAAGGCTGGAGTAATCCTGCAGGTCTGGTACGGGGAATCTTGACTTGAGCGCATGTGGGACAAGCCTGAACGTATCTTTCAATATCCAGTTTCCAGGTAGGCCACCAGAAAAATCGTGAAAGAAGTTCTTGTGTGGCCTTGATGCCTCTATGACCAGCAACCGTTGAATCATGACACATTTGTAATGCTTTTTCTCTAACTCTGTTAGTAGGGAGGAATAACAGGTCTTGATAATAATAGTATCCTTGTCTCTTATGTAATAGAGGCCTTAGTTTCTCTACTTCGTGATCAGATAGGTTGGAGTATTCCAGTTGTACCTCCTCCAGAAAAGACTGAGCTACTCCAATGATCTTACTAGGTTCCAGTAAATGTTGAGATGGGGCAGGAGTACAATCTGGATAACGGCGAGAAAGAGCATCAGCCAGAATGTTTTGGGATCCAGGAATATAAGTAATGTAAAAATCATACTGGCTGAAGAAAAAGGCCCAACGAGCTTGACGACTATTCTGGCATACGAAATTTCGTAAACATTGTAAATTACGGTGGTCTGTTCTCACCTCAAAAGGCTCCTTGGAACCCATCAGAAACTGTCTCCATTCTAGGCAAGCTGTTTTCAGAGCCAATAATTCTCTTTCCAGTACTGAGTAATGTTGTTCTGCTATAGAGAGTATATGAGACAAATAGAAAACAGGATGTTCAAGACCATCATCCTCTTGTTGTTGAAGTAAGACGGCTCCAATGGCTCTTTCAGAAGCATCGGTAACTACAATAAATTGTTTGTTGGTATCTGGATGTCTTAAGATGGGAGCTTGAGTGAACGCCTTCTTTAAATCTTGAAAGGCTGTTTCGGCCGCCTTAGTCCAGACAAACCCTCTTGTTAAATTTTCCTTCTTTAAAGTGTGAGTTATATGGCTAGTCTGTTTTGCAAAGTCTAAGATGAATTGGCGATAGAAGTTCGCTAATCCTAGAAAACATTGTGTTTCTTTAATAGAAGATGGAGAAGGCCAATCTAGAATAGCTTGTACTTTTTCTTGATCCATAGCTATGCCGGTGGGACTTAAATGATAACCCAGATATTTGACTTCCGTCTTGTCAAACTCACACTTTTCTGGTTTGCAAAATAGTTGATGTGCCCGGAGTCTTTGAAGGACTTGTTTTACATGGGAAGAATGGAGTTCGGGATTTCTAGAATAAATAAGAATATCATCTAGGTAAATTACAACTGCCTGGTTCAGAAGATCAGAAAACACTGAGTCCATAAATCTCTGGAAGATTGCGGGGGCATTAGTGAGACCATAAGGCATTACTTTATATTCAAAGTGACCAAATGGGGTCCTAAAAGCTGTTTTCCACTCATCTCCTTCTTTAATGCGTAAAAGGTGGTAGGATCCCCGTAGATCTAGTTTGGTAAACCGTTGAGCCCCTCTGACTGCTTCTGGAATATCCCTGATGAGAGGCAGAGGATAACGATCTTTAATAGTTATTTTATTCAGGCCTCGAAAATCCAGGCAAGGGCGAAGATCCTTTGTCTTCTTGGGTACAAAAAAGAGAGGAGCCCCGGCCGGAGAAGACGATGGAACAATAAGACCACTCTGTACATTTTCTTCCAAATACTCTTTTAGTACTTCCTTTTCAGGTTCCGTGAGGGAATACATCCTTCCAAAAGGAACGATAGTGCCAGGTTCCAAGGGAATAGCACAATCGTAGTCTCGATGAGGAGGTAACACAGGTCTGGATGGTTTTTGGAACACATCTTGAAACTCCAAATAGTGTTCAGGGACTCCTTGGACTGTATTAATGGAAGAACCGGTGGTACCTTCCGTAATTATTGATCTGTTAGGTGACCAATACTTGTCAGAAGCAAAACAGTGCTCGTGACACAACTGTGAAGACAAGGAAACCGTCCGGGTTGCCCAATTCACATACGGATTATGTTTGATGAACCACGGAATTCCAAGAATGATGGTATGGTTGGGGGATGTTATGAGATCAAAGGAGATGTGTTCTTGATGGTTACCGATCTGTAAACTCAGCATCAGGGTAGTTGTATCAACTGGACCCGAGGATATCAAGGATCCGTCCACTGTGTGTACTTGTTCGGGAATTTCCTTAGGTTGTGTATGAACTTGTTGAGTAGTGGCCCACTTCTTATCCATATAAATACCACTAGCTCCACAATCTAGTAATGCCATAGTCTTTTCTTGACGGCCGTCAGGAAATTGTAACATGACTGGTACTATGAACAAGTATGTTGTATTGTCATTAAAGGAACTGATGGAAGGTATAGCTGATAATCCCGTCCCCTCCCTTCTTACAGAGGACGGGAAGTGGCGTTTTCCGATGGCCTTGACGGACGTACTGGACAGGTACGAAGCATGTGGCCAGCAGAACCGCAGTACAGACACAACCCTTTCTTTCGTCTGTCTTCCCGCTCGCTAGCGGAGAGAGGGCCTTGAGTAGTATCCACCTGCATGGGTTCTCCTTCGATGTCTCTAACAGGAGGGCGAGGTTCCTCGGAACGATGCGGATAAACTCGTGAAGTGCTTGGTTGGAAAGACCCTCTACTCCTTCTCTTCTCCGATCTCCGTTCCTGAAGGCGGTACTCGATGGAAAGGGCTTGATCCATCAGGCCACGAAGATCTTCCACTCTGGTGGAATGTACTAATTCATCCTTTATTTCTTCTTTGAGTCCTCTACGAAACAAAGTCACCAAAGTACGTTCCACCCAGGTGGTCTCTGCCGCTAGCTGACGAAAACGTGTTATGTATTGAAGGACATCTTGTGAGCCTTGTTGAAAGTCGCATAAGGCTTCTTCCGCTGAGGCCTCCAATCCAGGACGATTAAACATTTGTTTGAAGCGATTCACGAAGGCGGAATAGTCCGACAATACCGGATCGTTGGATGATACCATCGGGGTTGCCCAGGCCAAGGCAGGACCGGATAGGGCACTGATGAGATAACCCACCTTTGTTCTGTCAAGGGAGAATTGGGTGGGTCGGAAGGCGAAGTACACCGTTAATGAATCAAGGAACTCACGCAGTTTGGTTGGTTCACCGGAAAAACGATGGGTAGAAGCGGAGAGCGTCGGAACATCACCACTGCGGAAAGCCAAAGCCTGTCGTAACGCAGCATTCTCACTGCGTAGTTGTTGTAATTCTTGAGCTTGTTGCTGAATCGTCGTCAGGAGAGATTGATCCGGATCTGCAGCGGCCACCACTGTGTCATCCATAGTGTTTGAAGACGTCGGGATGGTGTGGCGCTGCAATCTGTCACGACTCACGTGCTGCTGGCGCCTGGAATCTGCAGATCTCGTGGCGTGGATCTTGAGTGTTCGGCTTTGGCCCAAAAAGGGGCGACTCTTTCTGGTAGCCACGGTGCTGTAGGCAATGGAAACGCCAAGAACAGACCGTGACCTTCAGAAAATAGCGCCAGAGGGAAAAAAAACCTTCCAAAAAAGGGGAAAAAACCTCCAAACAGAATGATTCCTGAAAACAAGAGCAGAAGAACAGGAATCAAAAAGTACTGAATTCAAATAACACAGAATTGGCGAATTCCAGAACCAAAAGGCAAGGAAATCAGGAGTGAAGACACCATCTGAACAGAGAGTGTTGCAGCGCAAAGAAAAGAAGAAAACACCTCCCTTAAATACCAAAAAACAGGAAGTGACCCACAGGAAGAAAAAGGACACCATCTTAGATAGGGAAAAGTAGATAGAACAGAATGGAGTAGAAAACATAGAGAATAGGGAAAGAGGAATGCTGGGAAGAAAAAGGTAACCTGGGAAGGGGGAAAAGACATAAAGGAAAGTGCAACAAAAAGACCCAAGAAAGAAGAAAGAAGAAAGAAGAAAGAAGAAGGAGCAAGAACAGGTAAGAGGGGTCAGGAGAGCCCAACAATGCGGAGAGAGAGAGCAGAGCGAGGCCCCATGTAAGGTCTGGGGCCTCGTAAAGTGCAGGAAAGGCTCGGGGCGCGCCGCGTCTTTGGAACGCGATGCGCGGCCCGAGCAGAACGCCCGGCTGGTGCCGAACGCTCGGCTCGCGCCGCGCGGTGCGGCGCAACAGTTCCAAGTGACATTATTATGGGAGGGGACTTCAACTTTATCCGGGACCCTAGTATAGACTCCTCAGTAAAAAGAAAAAACTGCTAAAACCTAGAGTTCTAAAAGTTTTGCAGAACTATCAAAGAACCTTGGCACTTATTGATCCAAGGAGTGAGTCTTTCCCGACTACAATAGAATATACTTGTTTGTCTAGTTGATTTATTAGCTTGTCTCTGATTGATTTCTCTTTACTTTAAAAAACCTTAGTTTTTAGGGGCCAGCCGACTCTTCGTAATGGCTTTTCAGACCACGCAATACTTGCTTTGGAAGTATTGGTGGAGAGAGGTATGGTCAAACTAGGAGGTGGATCTTTAACAAGCAGTACCTACAGGAAGAAGGACGGGTTCAGATATGTGAAGAGAAGATTTGAGAGTTTCTAAGCAGGAATCATGGGTCAGCCCCTCCCAGTGTAGTGTGGGGGGCTCTAAAAGCATACATAAGGGGGATTGTGATAGCAAAGATGCTGCTAATATAAGGATCATAAAACAACAAAAATGGACTTGATGGTTTAGATACATTTGTAAGGCATCCTTTCAGAGCAAATAAGAAAGAGCTAGACCAGGCCAACCAGGCATTATGTAAGCTGTATTATACTATGTTCAAGGTGGTGAATCCTGCCTTCATGCAGAAAGCTGATGAGTAAAGTAATTTTATGAGGAGATTCTTAGCATGGTAGACATATGAGCAGGCTGCTAGCAATACAATTCATGCGTTTAAATGCCTAGCCTCTGGGGTAAGGTGTATGGAACAAAGGAAAGTGTGGGAAATTATGTTAGAGCATTGTAGACAGATATATAGTGATAATCAAGCAGTAGATGCAGAAGCATTGGAAAATATTTAATGGGACTCACTATTCCTACTTTACCTAAGATATGGAAAGTATTGACCATCCTTTAACCAAGGATGAACTGGTGGAGGTGGTTAAAAGCCTCCCAAATGGTAATGTGTGTGGCCCTGATGGCCTCCCAGTGGATTTTTTAAAATCCTTCCCTGATGTATTGGCAGATTACTTTTTATTGGTAGCCAACACAATGCCGAAGGAAGCCACTGGATTTGGTTCCGTGCAGGGAATGTGCTCAGCTTTGTGAAAAAAGGTAAAGATGGGGAAGATCCTAACTCACACCACCCAATTACTTTATTAAACACTGATTATAAAATAATCATTGAAGCTTCTTGCCAATCGATTTAATTTGATAGCAGCCAAATGAATCCATCGTGACCAGAATCGTTTTATTGCCAGTCACCAGTTTGGAACAAATACACATTATCTAGCCGAAGCATTGGAATCATTTTCTGTCAATATCACTTCTACTGCAGTTCTTTTACTGGATGCAGAAAAGGCATTTGACATTGTGGTCTGAGAAAAGCTATTTGACATCTCAGCTAATTTTGGGGGGCCTTCCCGGATCACAGGGTTGGTGCACAGGATGTATGGGAATGCTGAAGCCAATATTATAATAAACACCACAGTGGTGGGTAAATTACAAGTTTGTTGAGGGACTCTGCAGGGCTGCCCACTTTCACCAATTTTGTTTGCTTTTTCTTTGAGCCATTAGCATTTGCAGTAAAGCAGAATACTGAGATTCGGCCTCCCATTTTGAAGATTGGGAAGATTATATTGGGAAAATGATATGCCAATTATATTATGTTGATTCTCTACAGCAACAAAAGCTCACAGGGAAAAGCCTTTGAGACATTCTCGCAATTTGAGCAATTGGGGGGCTAATAAATCAATAATAAAAAATTATTCTACGCTAATGCAGCTCAGATGGATTACTCCCTGAAATTACGCCTTGTGTAAATGCTTAGCACAAAAGGTATTTAGGGATTAGATACTCTTCAAAAGTTGAGGATTTATATGATCTTAATTTTGTTCCTTTACTTTTTAAAGTGCAGGCTATGTCTGCACGGTGATTGCTTTCTTTAATTATTTTAGGAAGAGTTGCTTTGATCAAAATGTCTATTCTGCCATTATTTAACTTTTTGTTCTCAGCATGTGTTTCAACCTCATCTTTTTTAGGAAAGTGGAGTCTATGTTTATATCTTTTATCTGGCCAAATAAAACTGTCCGAGTAGCACTAAGCACTTGATATAAGGAATTGGAGAAGTGCAGTTTGGCACTTCCCAATCTCAAAGACTATTATGATACAATATCATTTTTAGCAGGATTTCTTGGAGTTGATTTTTAAGGTGCATAGCATACGTGATGTGGTAAAACTAACAAAATCACCAAAGAAAGTTTGCTATAAGAGTCTAAGGTGTTTTTTTCAGGAAGCAGGTCAATCTCTACCACAGATACACAGTTCCTTATATCAATGCTTCCACTCCTCTGTCAGAATTGGTGTGGGAGTCCGGCATTCGGCTGGATCCCGATGTAGAAAGAAAATGGGAGAGTGTAGGATTTAGGAAGGTTGCAGAATTTTTGTCCGACAATAGGTGGAAGAGTTTGTCGGAAATTGGGGAAATAGTACATGTGATTTCCTGCTCCTTAGCTCTTATAGAGCAATGTTCACCATATTTAGTTACATTAATTGTGAACAGATGCGAGATAGTCAAAAAGTGGTAGTAGAATTGGTGGAACCCCCAGACTATAAGTGAGCTGGAGAATGGAAAAAGCTGCTTGCAGATCTTAAGGTACCAGACCTTTGTTTGAAAGGTATCAAAAAATGGCAAAATTATGAAGGGTTAGAATTAACAAAAAATATGTTGGAGGAAATTAATAGGTTGAATTTTAATGTTCTGAGAGGAATCAACTGGTGCAGAATGCTATATTTCAGTAAATGGCTTCTTTATAGGACCCCGCGATTTTTTGCTCCGACTAATTCTTACTAGTCTGGGGACTGTTTTTAATGTGTTGTGGGGGCTTTGCAAATTGGACAGATGTTATGGATCTGTGTGCCCCTATTCAAGAATTTTGAGAAAAAAATATTTAAGCACCTAGAGAAAGCCTGGCAGATCAAAGTAGCTTCTTGTATCCGGGAGAGAGTATTGGGATACAATCCCACCAGTAGATTAGCTCCCAGATTCATAAAGCTATTATATGTTGCTATGCCCAGATCTTTATTACTTCAAAGGGGCAAACCCAGTCGATCCCCACTGTAGAGGAATGGGTGATAAAAAGTAAGAAAGTAAGAAATAAGGAGTGGCTTCACAAGTTGCAATGTAAAGAGGTAAAAGATTTCATCAAATATAGGGGAAGTTTAAGGAAGACGCTTTAGGATATTAAAGAAGCTGGTAGGGCTGTCGGGAAACTGTCTTATCTAGATATTTTAGCTGATATTATGAAATTTCATATTTTATTGCTGCTTTGTTAAGGTACTCTCTAACAAATATGTTCTATCATTGTAATGTATTTTCATACTATTGTCAGAGTATGAATGCAATGTTGCAATGTTTTTATTGTACCTTTGATGCAAACACCTCCAAACCTAGCCCTGTCTCCCAGGCAGTGCTCCATGAGGAGGCTATTGACCCATGTGGACTATCTCTGCAGGCTAGACTGCAGTATTGTATGCCATCCAGGGGCTTAGTGGTCAGATGACACAGATGCTAGCTTACCTGGATGGCATTCACAGTGTCATGTCTGGCCTACAGGGGTCATTCCAGGGTCTGCACTCCTCCCTTACCACATCCTCCCACCCATTCAAACCTCCTATCCCAGCTCCCACCCCTTCTCCATCCCAAATCCCTCTTCCCAGTCCTATCCAAAGCACACTCACACATTTGCATGCACCCACTCAAACACAGAAAAGCACATCCAATACAAACACAGCAAGAAACACATGCACATACACAAACATACAGACACCAAACCCCCACCACAAGCATACCTACAACAACACAAACATCCACACCCACCACCACCACACCTGCAGACAGAACACTCTTCTGCGACACAAACATCCACACCCACACCAGCACTCATATGTGCCAGCACATCCACAGGCACCACGTCCACACACAGAGCCTCTACAGCACACACATCCACACACACATACATTGCATGTTACACACACTGAACACCCACTGTCATCCATACAACAGACACCCAGTACGAGACATAAACTAACATGTACACCATATAAAGCAGAACCACAGGCACCAGCAACATCAACGGACACATCAGACACTACCACTACCTCTACCTTCCAAAGTGAACTCCCTGCCAACCAAAGAAGAACTTCTTTTTGCCCATGCCCTGACCCCTTCCACATCTCAAAATATCCCTTCCAAACGTCTTTCCACCCCTTCCACATACCAACCCACCCCTTCCATTTCCCAAACTACCTCTCCCAAATGTAAATCCACCCCTCCCAAACGGCTTTCCACCACTTGCGTGCCCCAACCCATGCCTTCCACATCCCAACCGACCCCTCCCGAATCCAAAACCACCTCTCCCAAAACCAAACCCACCTCTATTAAACCCAAACCCATGGACCTCCCCAAAAGTAAGATAATGGAGGTGTCTGCTGTCTGCCCCATTGATGTCCCTTCTGTAAGAGGTGGATTCTGACAGTATGAATAGGAGGGAAGTACTGGGCATGCAACCCAAACTTTAGACATTTGGGTGAGTCTTTCTTGTACCCTTTATATTATTAAACCAACATTTTGAGATATTTATTTCATTTTCATTATAAATATTTAGTTTGACAGTACCTTTTTTCCTGGCCTTATATTTAAATTGTTTCTAATTGTTTGCTGATGATGTTATTCCTGCTAATGTGTATGCCATTGTTAGAGGCTGGCTCTCTATATGGTATGCAAAAACAATGTACACTGTGCAGAGATTCTGCCGGCCGTGAGAGAAGGGGACTCAAAGTCCCAGCAGGCCCTCAGGAGAGAGTGGAGCACCAAAACTGTGAGGCAGTGCTATAAAAGCACTGAGAGAGCCCCGCAGCGCGGGACGCACTTTACCAACCGTGAGAGAAGGGGACTCAAAGTCCCAGCAGGCCCTCGGGAGAGGGCAGAGCACCAACACCGTGAGGCAGTGCTAGAAAAGTACAGAGAGAGCCCCGCAGCACGGGACGCACTTTACCAGCCATGAGAGAAGGGGACTCGAAGTCCCAGCAGGCCCAGCAGGGCCTCGGGGGAGGGCGGAGCACCAACACTGTGAGGCAGTGATAGAAAAGCACTGAGGGAGCACAGGAGCGCAGGACTCGTGGGGGCGCACCCTGGCAAAGTCTGGGCCAAGGGCGGGCCCGTCCTTGCCCGTCAGTGGCCGGAAGAGGTCTGGGCTCGGCCACCCATCTGATACTCTGCAAAGTTGGGTGAGTGAGAGCTTAAACCTTTTAATACCACTATCCCCCTTAACTCTATGCCGGAGAGGATGCTCTGTCTCTCCCTCTTATAGTAGTAAATACTTATTTGGTGTATAGGTCCTGTGAGATAGCTGGTCAAGCCAACAGGATGGGCAGGAAGAGGACCTTGCAGAATGGGGATCATGGTGCGGGGGGAAAGGATCATCAAATTTAATGCTAGTTTCCTTTCTTGCCTAAGCGGTTGGGGTTTTTGCGAAAGAGATGGACCTGGCTGAGAGATGGCTCTCACTAGAGATAAGTACCACCTAATGTTGAGGTCCTGGAGTCCTCTGTTGATGAAGATGGGAAGCTAACTGCAGGGCAGGAGGCTCTATCCACATCTCCCCCCAGTAGTGGGGAAAAATGGGTTAGAGGACTTACCAAGAATTAGTAAGAGGATTTTGGCGGTCATAATGAACACGGAGGTCAAAACCGCCGACCGCCGTGGTGACGGTGAACAGAAGACCACTGTTGGCGGAGAATAGAAACCCGCCATACAATGAACCAAAATCGCGAACCCACCAAAAATGACCAGTCCACCAGTCACCGCCATGACCCTGTCGGCGGAAATGCTGGACCTCCCACCCCACCACCGCCGAGCACACCAACATCCCGCCCTCCAAATAATGATGCACAAATCACCTTGGTGGTCAGTGGAAGCCGAACGACCATTGGCGGTGCAGACCGCCACGGACGGCAAGTGGACCTAACAGCAAGAAGTGCACACATTGGATAAGCTAGAAACCCACACACCTGACACACATCCACAACACCATAAAACACTCACATACACACCCCACAATCCTTTGCAACAAAAGTAGGCCAACAATGACAGAGATCACCAGAAGCAGACCCGGGACGCCACAGTACACGAGACTCATACCGACTCACAGAAGAGCACCCTCACCGCGATTCCACCCAACACCATTCACCACACTCACCATGTCACCCCCCAAACATCCATGCTTCACAGAATGGGAGCTAAGGACCATGGTGGACGAGATCCTGAAGGTGGAGCCACAACTATTAGGGGCTCAGGTGCAGCACACACCCATCACCAGGAAGATGGAGCTATGGCAGACCACTGTCAACAGGGTCAATGCAGTGGGACACCATCCACGCACCAGGGACGACATCCGCAAGAGATGGAATGACCTGCGGGGGAAGGTCAGGGCCATGGCATCCAAGCACCACATTTCAGTCCACAAGACTGGGGGAGGACCTCCACCAACACCACCCGACTACACTGACTAGGAGGAAAAGGTACTGGCCATCCTGCACCCTGAGGGACTCACTGGACTCACTGGAGGAATGGACTCGGGTAAGTCATCTACATTTATCCCATATTCATTATACCTGGAATGCATGCACCACCCCATCCCACCAACACCCACCAGGGCCACTACCCCACCCAGCCCACAGGCACTGAATCTACTCCCTCTGCACGCCCACAAACCCACTAACAGGCCCACATCCCTCCCCCTCTGCACAGCCACCTACCCCTGCAAGGATTCACAATGGCACTACACCACCCACAATGCAACTCCACATCCTAAGAAAAATGCAGTGCAAACCTCACAAAGGCACCCTGCATGGCCCCAAAATGTTACACCTGCACAAAACAGCCCAGCCCTGTGCACCCCATCCAATCATGCATTTGGAACAGACATGTCCATTTCCCCCAACAGGCACAACCACCCATGCCACCCTGACGGACAGGACAAGGAGTGCCAGTGCCCTCCAGGGAGACAGAGGCACCTCACAGGACACTGGGGATGGATCCCTGGACACTGATGAGCAGGCTGGCCCCTCACACAGTCCTGGACTGTCACCATCCAGCTGCCCCACCCAGGATACCACTGACTCCCCTACCACCCAGGCAAGAACATCAGCCCAGGGCAACCGTCGCCCCACACCAGTGTATCCAGGCCACAGACTGGTGGAACACAGGTACAGAGGCCACAGTCACCCCCTACCAACAGGCAGGAAGACAATTGCCCCAATACAAGTGGTACCGCCAGACCTGTGCAGGGGACACAGGAACAGGGGGCTAGGCCCAGTGGGAGTGCCTCAGTGGCCCAGGGGGGAAGCCACAGGATGGATGCTGCAGCCCAGGACGTGATCTCTGAGGTCCTGGGGCCTACCAGCATACCCATGACAAATTGGCCCAAATAGTATCCACCCTGGAGCATAGCCAGAGGATGCAGCAGGAACACCACCAACAGGCCATGGAGCAGTGGAAACTGCACAACGCCACAATGGCCAGCATAGCAGGAGCACTGCTGCAGTTGGTACAAACCCAGCCTGAGACCCACACAGGACAGGAGTCCCCCACTACAGCACAGGAGACAGACCGGACAATGACAGCATCAGCAGCAGCATTCCACAAACTACCCCCCGAGGAAACACAAGGAACAACCATGTCATCCCCTCTAGGTCAACAGCAGGCACTCAAATGGACCCTCAGGCCAAGATATGGGACTGGAACGCCTTCCAAAAACAAGGCCCCCTCAAAGAAGTGACTCTGCAACAATCTGCCCACCAACCATCCCACACAATCAACCACCAAACAGTGCTAACAATCAATAAGAACTCATGGAAGCTTTGATGGACCCATCAATACTTACAACAAGGCTGCCACCATGTTGGCATTGAGGACAACCAGCCATAACCGACTGGCATCACTGTAATTTGCTCCATTCAATCCGTGCCCCAAATAAAACACATTTCAGACCTGTAACACTGTCCCCTGTGATAATGTGTGAACAAAGTGAAGTATGGATGCAACTGGCTGATAACTAATTTATTTGTAATGCGTACCATGAAAGTACACCTGTGTGTCTAAATTTTGTCAAAAAAGGAACCACTAAATTGTATTTGGTATCATTCAGACCCGGACACAGTTGCAAATAGTAGAATCAAACCCCCCCCTAGATGACAAAGCACACTGGCAGTATGTGTCACAAACACCAATGTCAGCCCTTAGTCCCACATAGTTACTGAAAGTAGAGTTGTATCAGTTGTGTCCTGGAATTGACATCTTCCCCTTCCTCTTCATCAGCATCACTCTCCTCTCTGAGGTAGCTGGTCTGGATATACAGCACCATCCACCTCCAAGAGGGGGTCAGAATTTCTCACTGCCACTTTGTGAAAGCATGCAGCAGGCCACCACTATTCTACACACCTTTTCAGGCCCATAGGCCAGGGAACCCCCAGAGATATGTAGTCAACTAAATCTAGCCTTCAGGAGACCTATTGTGCTCTCTATCATCCTCCTAGTACGTCCATGGGCCTCATTGTAATTCCTCTCTGCATCTGTCCCAGGATTCCTCACTGGTGTCAGGAGCCAACGCAAGTTGGGATAGCCAGAATCACCTAGAAAAATGTGCAAAACAGAGCAGTCATTGTCAAGCCTCTGAGTCAGACAGCCTGGCTGTCTGCTAGGTGGCAGTCACTGACAGAAACACCTACCTATGATCCACCCTCTGTCCTCTTGTAGTTGTTCCATCTTGTGTGGCACACTACTGTTCCTCAGCACAAAGGAATCATGGATTGAACCGGGGAACATGGCATTCACATGTGAGATCTACTGGTCTGCAGTACATATCAATTGGATGTTCATGGAGTAAAAGTTATTTCTGTTTCTGTACACCTGTTCACTGACTCTTGGGGGTATTATAGGTATGTGGGTGCCATCGATGGCACCTATCACATGGGGTATGTTTGCAAATGCATTGAAGTCAGATTTGATGGCAGGGAGGTCAGTACTTTGGGGCAACCTCACATAGGACTGCAGATGTCGTACAAATGCATTTAGAAATCTTGTCAGTATGATGCTGAACATTGGCTGTGAAAATCCTGCACCCATGCCCACTGTCACTTGAAAGGAGCCCGTGGCCAGGAAATGGAGTACAGAGAGCACCTGCACTTCAGTAGGGATGGCATGCTGATTACGATTTGCCAGAGTCAGTGTAGGATCCAGTAATGCACAAAGTTCGAGAATAGTTGCACGGGTGAGTCTGTAATTGATTATGATGTGACACTCCACCATGGTCCGCAAATCAACAAGTGGTCTGTACACCAATGGGGCCCTTCCTCGCCACAAGGGTCGGTACCTAGGAGGGATTAGAAACACGTGTAAGGAACACACATACATAGGCACACATTGTCATTCATTGTGCACTGCTGACTTGATTGTAGGGACTCAAAAGTAAAATGTTTTTGAAGAATTTCATCTAGACCATAATGAGTGAACAGGGTATGTTATGTGTGGTATTGTTAAGGGTCACATGCATAGGTGTGTTAGGTGAACAATAGGGCCTGCATTGTGCAGATATCATTTTTTATTAATGCGTAGTTAAGCCCAAAATGTCTGCCCCCTGTAATCCAGAACTGTCCTTTTGGAAGTGACCTCATACCGCTAGCGGTTGAAGTAAAGCGTAAGGCAGTGTTTACCGCCGTTCGCACAGTCATTGGTTAACATGGATGCCAATGGGAAATCCTGGCGTATCATGATCGCCCCCAGAGGTGACGGTGCACCCCGCCACTGTACGTACGCAAATTCGTCCCCCCAACTTCACTTGACTCCCTGATCTCATGCGAGCAGGTACTCCACTGAGTGTACTGCTGTGTCCTGCCTCTGGTCATGGAAGTGGCTCGTGTTGTAGGGGTAAGGGCCCAGGCCTTCACCCAGGTATAAATGGAGAGGCTAGTGGACTGAGGTCCTGCCCCTGTACGCCAAGCTCTATGGACGGCCAGAGGTACAGGTGAGTCGGGGTTTGGGGGCAATGGTTGTGTGTAATGGATGGTGTTGGAAGTACATATGTGAGCACCTCTGACCCTGCATGGGCCATGGTTCATGCCATGCTGCGTGCGTATGTCTTGTAAGTCTGTTAATACTGTCCGTCCCATAGTGGACGTATAGACAGCTGTACATATTTTCCAAGTGCCTGACCTCTGTGTTACATTTCTGTGTCTCCTTTTTAGGTCAGTGCCCACCAGAAGAGGGCCCTTTGGCATGAGGAAGTAGGAAGAGGTGGGAGGACCTGTGGCACGAAACTCTGTGAGGCCCAGCTGGGGAAGTCCTCCCAATGTCCTCAAATCTGGTTCACCAGCTTCTGGAAGATAGCAGGGGCTTCCAAGAGTCCAAAGGGCATCACCTTAAACTGGACTTGGCCCTATAGGGTAGCAGACCTCTCTCTATACCCTCTGTCAGGGCAATCTACCAGTACTCTGAAGTTAAATCAAAAGAGCTCAGGAACTTGGTAGCTGCTAACCTATCAATGAGCTCCTCAGCTCGTAGAATTGGGTGTACATCAGTCTTGGTGAATGAATTGAGTTGTCGACACAGAACCTGACTTCTGGTGCGGTGTGGTGGGGCCACCTTTGTTAACAACATCACTCAGCTAGACCAGGGACTCCTGGAGGACTCAATGACCCTCGTTCCAGCACTCTAGTGACTTCTGCTTTGATGCTGGCCCTCACTTTATCAGACAGCCTGTACATTTTTTTTCTATCAGACAGGTTGTCTCCAATATTTATATCATGGGTACAAATGTGTGCAAGTCAGGGAATGAGGGAAATAGGGAGGCAAACTGTTCCAGTAACCGAGAACAGTCTCTCTACTAGCCTGGGATCAGGGTAGGGGGGAGAGGTGGGCACCTCCCGCTGACTCATCTTTCTCTTTGGATGACAAGAGATCAGTAAGAAGTTCCGTGTCCTCCTCCTTCCCACCATTTGTCACCAGTAGCATGGTGACCGCATATCTCTCACAGTGGGGTTTGAGGCAGTTGAGATGGAGTACTCTTAAGGGGTTCCTTGGGAGTCTTGAGATCCACCAGGTAGGTTGACTCCCCCTTCCTCTCCACCACCTCATATGGCCTAGTCCAGCGATCCTGGCGAGTA
This sequence comes from Pleurodeles waltl, assembly GCF_031143425.1. Lineage (NCBI taxonomy): Eukaryota > Metazoa > Chordata > Amphibia > Caudata > Salamandridae > Pleurodeles > Pleurodeles waltl. Next base: position 535,634,018 of record NC_090443.1, read on the forward strand.
CTGTGCTCCCCTGACTCCATCACCCACACTTTTCCACAGGTGTAGCTGTACGGTCTTACTACTGCTTCATATCCTCCTGTCTAGCCTCCACATACTTAGGAGCTGTCTTTAAGAAGTTGTTCCTCTAGTTCTAGAGGGCTAGCATGTAGCTAACCACATCCCGGGGAGGGTTTCTTTGGAGTTTGCTCCCACCCTCTTTAGCTAGGATGAGAGGTCCGCTGACATGGTGAACCTACAGAGTTCAAATAAGCAAAAGCCCACTGCTTCCTGTGGCACCTCTCTGTAAGCATAGAGCAGGAATGGTAAGCGAATGTCCCACTTCCTCCTCATGGGCTCAGGCAAGCTGGCCATTATGCCTTAAAGAGGCAACGTACACCAAGACACAGATAAACCTATTGCCTAGGGCAGTCTTGGGGTCCATGGGTCCTAAAATATCAATTCCTGGTCTCTCAAGGGGTGTGTCAACAAAAAGCATGGGAATCAAGGGAGCGTTTAGCTTCTTCTAAGTTGTTCCACTAGGCTGGCATGTGTGAAAAGTCCTACAGAAAGTGATCTTCATCCGAGGCCAATAGAAGTGGGATACAAGCCTTGCAACGGTCTTGCCCTGCTCCAGGTGTCCTGCCAGGGGTATCTCATGAGACACCTCCAGTAGGAAGGTCGTATAGCACTTGGGAATGACACATACACAAGGTGCCCTACGCTTAAGAATCTTAGGTTCACTGTTCAGGAAGTCATTCTCCCAGTAAATAAGGTGATCTCCAGAGGTATCAACAGCTGTCTGGGCTTCAGATTGCTGCCTCATGCCCTCGAGGGTTAGGTACTACTTCTGTCCCTTGCAGAACTCCTTCCTCATGGGTCCCCGTTCAAAGTGCCATCCAGCAAGTTCAGGTAGGGTACCACAGGAAGTAATGTTCTCCCCAGGAGGCTCTGGAATGGCTTCCTCTGGTGCCCCATTCACCTATGCTGGGGGACATTCAGGGGCTGGTTTCACTTGCCCCTGCTTCTTGCCTTTCCTGGTACCTGTCTGAGCCATTCTTTCAGGCTCCAGACCTTCATGACTCCCCTCCTGGGCAGACATGGATCTGGTGGTCACACAAACCCAGTCAGGTAGCCCTAATGTTCCCAGGTGTTACCGGAGCTCCACTTCCTTCCAGGCAGTGTGCTCTGGGTCATTTCCTAACATATAGTCCACAAGCATAGCAGGGCTCACAGCAACCTTCAGAAGACTTGAGACCCCACCACTCAAAGGAAACAAGAGCTATGGGGTAGTGGGTCTCCCAGTTGTCTGCTACCACAACCTGGTGAAATTTATTAGGTATCATCTGCTCTTAGGAACCCAGATGATACCTGAAAGTAGTTATACCAGCTCCTGTATTCTTCAGAGGCTCTACTCCCTGCCCGTAGAGGGTGACCCACTGCCTATACTTTGAAGTATTGGAAAGCACATGGGCTTTGGCCACCATATTTACATCACACATGGACACTAGGTTAACCTAAGTAGTGTACCCACATTAACTGGGGATATCTCCTCCCCAACCACTTTGTTGACTATACCTTGTGACTGCCCACAACTGGGAAGTGGTACCCTCTTGGAGCACTTGGCATCCTCCATCACATGCCCATACTCATAGCGCTTTGGGACACATTTTCTAGTTTTCTTATCTTTCTTTTGGTGGCCAGATTGGGCTTGTGACCCTCTCCCTTGTGAACTGTTTTGGGGGCCTTAAGAGAACTCCTTGATTTTATTTTTATCTCCCCCTCTTTCTTCTGCTGGGAACCCTTACCACCCATTTGGAAGCCGCCCCAGACACCTTATTATAAAATAGGGTGCTGATTTGCTTTCCAAAGCTCTAAAAAACAAGAATGGAGCATGTGCTCCCTCAGCATTAAGTTATACAGCCCAGTAAAAATCATACAATTTGTTGACCTTCACCCAGCTCTTTAGTGCCTTGCTGGCATAACCAAAGAAAACCACCCAGGACTGATTTGGGAGCTTGTGGCTGTTCCTGAACCTCTGAAAGTACTTCACAGGGGCCAGCTCAAACTTAGCAACAAGGACTGCCTTCATGGGGAAATACCTGGTCTGAGTCTCTGCCTCTAGTGTCAAGAGTGTGATAGCATTTACTATAGTGGCATGAAGTGGAGTGGTGTGGAGTGGAGTGAAGTAATTGAAACAGACTTAGGGCCTCATTATGACCCTGGCAGTCACTAGACTGCCAGGGCCATGATCGCGACATTATGACCGTGGCGGAGCCGCCACAGTCCAACCGACGAAACCGCCAGGCTGCAGCCAGCCTGCCGCCAGCCTGCATCCTGGCAGTCCAGACGGTTGTAATCTGCCAGGGCAGCGCTGCCCTGGGGATTACGAGTCCCCATCCCCAGCCTGTCCATGGTGGTTTACACCACCATGGAAAGGCTGGCGGAATGGGAGACTCGGGGGGCCTCTGCCGCCCGCCAAACTCATATTGAGACGCATAGTGTGAAAGTGTGTGAACAGATGTAGATGTAATGTGTGCAGAATATACATTGTGAGGGGTAAATGAAATGGCAGCTTTTTGTAGTATGTGTGAATTGTGTAAGTAGTATTAGAGTTATATGTTAAAAAAATGTGTTATATATTTTGTCACACTAAAATTGGAAAGTTTGTGGAACACCGCAATACATGTGGATGAGAAGTCAGTGTGTGATTGGCTAATGGCTGGTTTACCAAAGCTGCAAAGTAGCCACGTAGTTTAGCACAATTTGGCTGCCTCCTCTGTTTTATTGTGTTCTGGACTATCTTCCTAGATATAGGTAAGTAGAAAGATTTATTGTTGTTCACTACCAATAACCACTTTACTAAAGAGGTAATAGATAGATAAATGTATTATAATTGCCTATATATTTTTCCAGCAGTTTAGGGAGAACTGCACATTTCGAAAAAAAAATTCTAAGTAGCACTATAATTTGTAGGTATTACCATAGTAGTGCATAAACTTTTTTGTGCTTGTGAAAATATGTTAAAAGTAGAAAATACATTGTAGTACACTATGGCCCATATTTCTACTCCCTTTGTGCCGGATTAGCGTAATTTTTTTTTTAACGATAGTTTGGCGCAAACTGAACTCCATATTTATACTTTGACGTTAGACCCGTGTAGCGCCAAAGTTATGGAGTTTAAGTCCTTTTTTGTACGGGAAAACCTACCTTGCGCTAATGACATGCAAGGTAGGCGTTCCCATGCAAAAAATGACTCTAAGGCATGTGCGCCTTATTTATCCTCTGGCGTCAAAATGACGCACAGGAGGAGGCGGGCCTTAAAACATGGCGCCCAGCTGGATTCGTGCCATTTTTTAATGACTGGGTCAGGGCAGGCTTTAAGGGACTTGTGGGCTCATTTCCATGGTGGGAGACCATGGAAGCAGTCTACAGGTGCCCTTCCCTGCACCCATGGACACCCCCTGCCACTATCGCCCACCCCTGGAGGATACTCAGGGATGGCGGGACCCTTCCATGGTGAGTGCAGGTAAGTGCAGGTAAATATATATATATATATATATATTTTTTTTTTTTTAGTGGCATGGGAGGGCTAATTTGGGCCCCCTTACATGCCACTGTACCCAATGGCCATGCCTAGGGGACAGAAGTCCTCTGGGCATGGCCATTGGGCAGGGGGGTCATGACTCCTGTCTTTGCTAAGACAGGAATCATTTCCATGGGGGTTGTGTACCAAAAAATGGCGCAAGTCAGGTTATAGCCAATATTTTTGACTCTAACCTTACTTGCACCATTCTTTGGTGCACAACCCCCACTCTTCCCTTCGCCTCTGCTGCCCGGTTACCGTCATTTATTTTGACGCTAACCAGGTTGCAGGCCGACTAATGTCATTCCATAAATAAGGCGCCCGGCTGGTGCGTTGAATGGCGTTAGCCGGCGGTATATTTTTGACGCAAATCTGCCGAAGCGCTGATTTGTGTAAACAAATATAAATATGGGCCTATATTCGTAAAACATAGTGTATTACAGTATATTTTTAGTTTTATAGCATTTTCTTTTATTTATTTGAAGTACCTCAATAGTCCAGAGGTAGTACCGTGGTACTCCATGCAATTTTTTTAAATATATAGGGGCATATTTATACTCTGTTTGCACCGAATTAGTGTCATTTTTTTTTACTCTAATTCGGTGCAAAACTAACTCCATATTTATACTTTGGTGCTAGAACCCTCTAGCATCAAATTTATGGAGTTAAAGTCATTTTTTGAAAGTGGAGACCTACTTTGCCTTAATGAGATGCAAGGTAGGCATTCCCATGCAAAAAATGACTCTATGGCCTTAACGCCATATTTAGGGGCATATTTATACTCTGCGGCATATTTATACTCTGTTTGCATCAAATTAGTGTCATTTTTTTTTACTCTAATTCGGTGCAAAACTAACTCCATATTTATACTTTGGTGCTAGACCCATCTAGCACCAAGGCCCTGATTTAAACTTTTTTTGCACCACATTAACGTCATTTTATGACACAAAAGTGGCGCAAACGTACAAAATATTGTCCCTTATTTATACTTTTTGCTGCAAAACTGCACTAACTCAGTTTTGCACCAAAAAGTTTAGCACCGGCTTGCACCATTTCTGTGCACCAGCCGGGCACCATATTTATGGAATGGTGCAAGCCGGTGCAAAGGGTAGGCTAGAGTTTTAAAAAATGACTTTAGTCGGGTGAGGCTGGCAGTATAGAAGAAGAGGGTTTAGCACCAAAAAATGGCTTTAGGCAGGCTAGAGTAAAAAAAAATGACTCTAACCAGATTAGCGTCATTTTATGGTGCTAAACCTACCATGCCAAATGACTCCTGCTTTAGAAAAGGCAGGAGTCACACCCACCACCCCAATGGCCAGCACAGAGGACAGGGGTCCTCTGGGCATGGTCATTGCACCCTGTGCCATGTATGGGGGCCCATTTCAGGGCCCCCTATGGCACTTTCAAAAATAAAATGCACTTGCCTGTACTTACCTGGGATGGGGTCCTCCATCCTCGCAGTCCCTCTAGTGTGGGTGGGGGTGCCCCTAGGGCCTAGGGAGGGCACCTCTGGGCTTATTCCATGTTGTTCCACCATGGAAATAGGGCCACAGGTCCCCTAGCGCCTGCCCTGACCCAGGTCTTAAAAAATGGGGCAAAGCAACCTTTGCCCCATTTTGTGACCCCTCCTCCCTCCCTTGCACCATTTTTACATGGGAGTATAAATATGGTGTTAAGGCCATAGAGTCATTTTTTTGCACGGGAACGCCTACCTTGCATCTCATTAAGGCAAGGTAGGTTTAACTCCATATATTTGGTGCTAGACGGGTCTAGCCCCAAAGTATAAATATGGAGTTAGTTTTGCACTGAATTAGAGTAAAAAACAATTGACGCTAATTCACTGCAAACAGAGTATAAATATGCCCCTTAGCGTCAAAAAATGATGCTAATCTGGTCAGAATCATTTATTTTGACTCAAAACTGCCTAACGTCATTTTTTTTTAAGCTAGCCTACACTTTGCACCGGCTTGCACCATTCCATAAATATGGTGCCCAGCTGGTGCTAAAAAATGGTGCAAGCCGGTGCAAAACATTTTGGGGCAAAACTGCCTTAGTGCAGTTTTGCACCAAAAAGTATAAATAAGGCCCATAGTCTTCATAAAGTGGTAATAGGTAGGGGGAAATAGCAAACCTAATTCTTACCAGTATCTGAAGGCATAACACAGAACACAGCCAAAGTGTACTCAAAACAGCATGGCTGCCTTTAGCTTCTGTAAAGACAGTCGTTAGTCAATCACTTAATGACTTGACATCATTATGTAGAAATGCAGGGTGTCCTTCCACTCCCAGGACAGAAGCAGCAAGCCACAGACTAGCACAATAAAGCCTCAGTGAGAGGGAGAGTTACAGCCCCTTCTACTGCATCCAGCTCTTCTTCCTGGCAGAATGTCCTCAGTCCAGAAGGATTCTAACTCTTTGGTGTCAGAGGTCTAGTATTTATACTCATTTCTGCCTTTGAAGAAGGCAAACTTCAAAGAGAAGTCTTTGTAGTGCACAAACCCCTGCTCTGGACCTGGACACACTCCAGGGTGTTGGAGGCTGCTTTGTGTGAGGACAGGTACAGCCCTATTGAGGTGCAAGTGTCAGTCCTCCCACGACTCTAGCTCAGTAAGACCCATCAGCCTGGTGATGGGCTATCAGGATATGAAGGGCACACCTCAGCTCCCTTTGTGAGACTGTCTAGACTGAATGCACAAACACCACAATTGTCATCCTGACCTATATGTGTATCCCACAGACAGGCAGAGGCACAGAATGGTTAAGCAAGAAAATGTCCACTTTCTAAAAGTTGCATTTTCAAACTTACAATTCAAAAAACAACTTCACCAAAAGTTGTATTTTTAAATTGTGAGTTCGGAAACCCCAAGATCCACATCTCTATCTGCTCCCAATGGGACATTACACTTAAAAGGTACTTCAAGCCAATCCACATGTTACCCTATTAGAGAGACAGGTCTTGCTATTATGAAAAACAAATTTAGCAGTATTTCACTATCAGGACATGTGACACACACCAGTACATGTCCTACCTTTTAAATACACTGCACCTAAACATGGAGCTGCCTGGGGCCTACCTTAGGGGTGACTTACATGTAGTAAAAGGGAAGGTTTCGGCCTGGCAACTGGGTGCACTTGCCAGGTCGAAATGGCAGTTTAAAACTGCATACACAGACATTGCAATGGCAGGCCTGAGACATGTTTACAGGGCTACTCATGTGGGTGGCACAATCAATGCTGTAGGCTGACTAGTAGCATTTGACTTACAGGCCCTGGGCATACAGGGTGTACTATACTAGGGACTTACTGGTAATAAAATATACCAATCATGGAAAAACCAAATCACAAATACATTTTAGACAGAAAGCATTTGCACTTTAGTACTGGTTAGCAGTGGTAACGTGGCCAGAGTCCTAAAGCCAACAGAAACAGGTCTAAAAAAATAGGAGGAAAAAGGCAAAAAGTTGGAGATAACCCTGCAAAAAGGGCCAGGTCCAACAACTTTTTAATGAAGCGCTAAAACATGTTATCATGCTTGTCGGGGCTGTGTGTGGACACCTGCCTTTGGGGGACTAACCTTTCCCAATATTTGTAAAATATAGTAAAATGTCAAGAAAAGAATCAGGATCCTGTTTCAAATTTGCAAAAATATTGTTATTTGATCACACGCACAGAACCTTCCTTGTGAAGACTTGAACAAGTGCTACTATCTTTATGAGGACTTAATCCATATGACCAATGGTGATTGATTACAGTAGAAGACACATGTCTACATATTATTTTAGCAGCAATATACACAAATAACATCACCATCTTTCCCTTTTTTAAATGAAAAATGTCCTTGTGATACACAAAAGATGAATTATGCTTATAAACTGTCAGAAAATATTATGCATCATGATTAGAGAAAAACACCTATAACTGGATGTAACCCACTGCTTAGTGCTCCAAATCTTCGGAGAAAGGGAACTGAATCATAGTGAAATTAACAGAGAGAATCAAGTAATGTAGTGAAGTGGAACCCATAGTTAGATTAGTTACTTACATTTTTGCCAAAGTAACTATTGGACCACATCCCCCTAAGAGTAGCATGTAATGTTATTGTCTACAGAGGGATGGTGCGTGAAAATACCCTCAGAGGTTGTATGTGATCACTGCACAGGCATGTTAAGTGATAATGCCCACAGAGGTGCTATGTCATCACAGCACCACAGTCTATACAGAGATTGTGTTTATATCTGTGATGAAAGTATCCACAGAGTTAAAGTGGGAAGATAATTATATTCAAGCCCCCACAGAAATAGTGCATGACTAGAGGCACCTTCAAGCCGTCACACAAATGGTGTGTGAATGTAATCATGTCTTAGTTGACACAAAGATATTGATTGATTGCAGTGATGTTCAAGTCCCAACAGAGATAGTGTGTGGTAATGGAATGTTCAAGTCCCCACAGAAATAGTGTGTGAAGATTATTCTGTTCAAGTCCCTAATGAAATTGTATGTAAAGACAATGCTCAAATCCTCAGATAGACAGTGTGTAGATACTGATGTTCAAGTCCCAACAGAGATATTGTGTGATTAGAGGCATGTTCAAGTCCGCACAAAGATAATGTGTGATTATAGAAATGTTATACCCCTCAAAGAGATTATTGTGAAGTCGATCTTATTCACGTCCCCTCAAAATATAGAGGCATATTTGCAAGAAAGTTACGCATCACAGATGATGCACCACTGTTTTTGCACCGCGTTGCGCGCCCCCTAACGACACCATGTGTGCATCATATTTACAACATGCATTGCGCACGTTAGGAAAAATAGCGTAAAAAATGTTGATGGTATTGTGGCACTTTGGTGGACCAGCACCTAAAATTATGGCGCTAATCCACCAAAGTCAAGGGAGGCCTAGTGAATACAATTGGAGCGTCACTTCAATGCCTTCCTAAGATGGGCATTAAAAAGTACGTTAAAAATAGCTCAGTGAAATGTTGTAAATTTCACTGCACCATTTTTTTGGGCCTCCCTATGTGGGAATGCCCTCTTGCATACACTATGCCTGGTGCAGGCATAACGTGGACCAAGGGTTTTCAAAGTGGTACAATGCATGCATTACGCCATTTTGTGAATATGGCGCGACAAAAATGCCTCCTCAATACCATATTAGCATAAAAAAACAATGTTAATGTGAGGCAAGGGGCTTATAAATATGCCACATAGTTTTTTATTATATCGATGTTCTAGTACCCAGGGAGATATTGTGCGGTTATTGTGATGTTCAAGTCTCCACAAAGGTAATGTGTTAATATAGTGATGTCCACGTCCCCCAGAGACAATGGCCCTCATTACGAGTTTGGCAGGTGGCGGAGGCTGCCCGCCAAACTCTTTCTGCCTTCAGGCTGCCTGTGCGGTCATGAACCCTGCTGGCCTTATTAGGAGCTCACTGCAGGGCTGGCGGGGGGAAACAGCAATTCCAGCTGCCGGCGCTGCGGTGAGCACAGTCTTAACACTGACACCAGCTCCTAATGGCGCCGGCGCCAATGTGACAGTTCAGTTGGTGCAGCAGCACTGTCCGCCACGGTCCTAATGTGGCGGTCACATCACCAGCCTGTTGGCGTGGGACTGCCACCACGTAATGAGGGCCAATGTGTTGGGTGTACAGACAAGGTCTGAGTCATCTTACTTAAAGATTGTGCTAATAATGATTTTTAAGCCACCATAGAGCTAGAGTGTGGTTATTGTGATTATAGTCCCTATGGAGATAGTGTGTGAAGACAATCATGTTTGAGTCTGCACTGAAATAATGTTTAAAGACAATGTTCAAATCTCCACACACATAGAGTGTGAAGATAAGGATGCTCAAGTTAAAACAGTGATGGTATATAATTATAGGAACGTTCACATCACAGTGTGAAGGGTAAAGGTAAGAAGGTTCAAGTCCCCACAAAGATAGCATGTGACTATAGTGATGACCAAGTTCCCACAGAGATATTGGGTGGTTATAGGTATGTTCCAGTCCCGACAGATATAGTGTGTGATTATAGTAATGCTCAAGTCCCCACAGAGATAGTGTGTGGTTATAAGGATGTTCAAGTCCCCACAGAGCTAGTGTGTGCTTATAGGGATGCTTAAGTGCCCACAAAAACAGGGTGGTATTATAGTGATGTTCAAATCCCCACAGAGATAGTCTATGGTTATACTGATGTCCAAGTCCCACTGAGACTATCGGTGAAGATAATCATGTTCAAGACCCACTGAGATAGTATAAAGATAATGATGTTCAAGTACAGTCAGAAACAGTATATCTATATTAGCATGTTCAACCCTCCAAATAGATAATGAGTGATTATTGTGGTGGTCAAATCCCAGGAGAAATAGTTTGTGATTGTGGTTATGTTCAACGAAGACAGCGTTTGAAGACAACGATGTTCATTTACCCACAGAGATAGTGTATGATTATATAAATATTCAAGTCCCCACAAAAATAGTGTGTAAAGATACTGTTCAAAACTCCAAACAGATAGCGTATGAAGATAAGGATGTTCAAGTGCAGAGATAGTGTATGATTATAGGAGCATTCCAGTTCCCACAGAGGTGGTGTATTAAGGTAATCATGTGCAAGTCCCACAAAGATAGTGAGTGTGCTATAGTGACATCAAAGTCCTCACAGGGATAGTGTGTATCTATGGGGATGTTCAAGTCCCCACAGAGATATTGTCTGACTATATTGATGTTCAAGTCCCCACAGAGATAGTGTGTGATTATTTTGATGTTGAACTTCCAAAGAGATAGTCTATGGTGATAGGGATGTCAAAGTCCCAGCAGATATAGTATGTGATTATGGGAATGTTAAAGTCCCTGCAAAAAATGTGTGTGTAGGTAGTCATGTTCAAACCCCCACAAAGATAGTGTGTATTTATAGCAACTGTCAAGTCCCAACAGAGATAGTGGGATAATGTATGCTTATAGAGACACAGATAGTGTGTGAAAATAATCATGTTCAAGTTCTCCTGAGACAGTGTCCAAAGATAATGGGCCAGATTCACAAACTCATAAACCTATAATTGCAAATATCCACTGCTGCCTCTCCTATCTTTTCTATTGGGAGATCTTCACACTTGTAAGTAAACTACTTAGTAGTGAATGTGGGAGGGGCCTTGGGAGCGGCTGGAAAAAAAGGAATACTCACTACTAAATGGGACTGGTTTAGAGAAGAATGAGGAAGGGGTTTAGGTAGTAATAAGGAGCAGTTTAGGGAGCGACAGATACCCACACACAAAAGAGTAAACCTACTGTTCTTCACGGCTGCACTTCTAAAGTTACTAAAGCCAAAAAGAATCAAAACAGTAATATGTGTAGTCCAGCTCAGACCTATACTAGGTCCAGCACCACACGTGGCCAACCGCTGGTACTGCAACACTCTTTCATAGAAAATAATGATGTTAGATACGTAAAATATAATCCAAGAGGATATGCCAAAACAAATTAATCTATTTTTACTTTTTTTTAAATATATATCCAAACTTCAACTTCCAAACGAGCCCTGGTGTCCAAACACTATTACCTTGTGGCTTGACTCCAAAAGGCTTGCAGCTGGCTAGCCCCTTGTGAGGACATGGGGGAGAAGGCGCCCAGAGCACTGTAAGAGAACTGTTTCTACCAGAAATGGCACTTCCCTGTACCATGCTGGTCCGGGCTGCATATACAAGTCACTGAAGCTGGCTACAAGCCTCTCCTGATGCTTAAATATACACGCCGGAGATCACTCTGTGTTCCAAAGGCACCTTCAGACTGGTGGCAGTCCGTGAGGGAGTCAAACTTTTGGACTCTTGGAGATTTATTTCAAGAGAGGGTACACATCTCAATTGACCTTCTCATTAAACAGTCAGGCCAGCCAGCAGTCATTTCGTAGTACACAGAAGCCTTCTAGCATGAATAGAACAGCTCTGGGGAGTGACAACCTTGGAACTGGTGACTCATCCCCGATACAAACACTTTACACAATGGGTACCAGGCAGGGGTTCATCTCCTCGCTTGCCAAAGCCATCTCATACAAAAATCAGGATTCATTAACATCACTTAGGCAGATGGCAGAAAGTAATTCCCGCCATCCACTAACCCATATAGAATAGAATAGAATAGAGCGACTGCCTACCCATTAAAGTCTCTAACAACTCAATTTCAGTATATAAACATAATATGCTACATAGAGCATTCCTCTCACCCGCCAAACTGCATAAAATGTACCCCACAATATCACCTTAATACCCCTAATGTCACGCTCGTATGGCAGCCAAGATACATATGTTTTGGAAAGTGCAGCTTGCCCATACATTCTGGTTAGCCGGCTGTTTCTTGGGTCTAGACAGGTGCTGTGGGACAGGGAAAGACACCATTCATTTTCTTAACCTAGCCTTGCAGATAGTCAGGAGGGTGATTTTTATTGTGTTGGAAAGCCTCAGCACTACCTAGCATGGAGAGTTGACAAAGCATGCTACTTCCCTAGGACTTGGCGAGGAGAGGAAGCGCATGGGCTTAGAAAGCACGCATGAACTTGGAATGATCTACTCTTTGCATTCCTGTTAGAACATGCTAACAGTCTACCATATTGTGACGGCACAGCCACACGAGCACAGCCCTGGGACGATCGGCCAAACAGGCGTTGCTGCATCACAATCTACTTGCTTGTGAATACTGCATGGGGATCAGGCTCACAGTTTGGTTTCTTTGTTTTGTTTGTTTTTCTTAAGGTTCAGTGACACTACTAAGGTTTAGTCCTATGACAATGCTCACCTATATAGCTGGTTTACTATAATGTATCTCAAATAATATTGTGAATATAGTGCTGCGTCTACTGCAAAGAAAATTCAATATTTAACAATATTTAGAAATAATATTTATTTTGGTACTTGTATTTATATTTTCAACACTTAGTTTATCTGATATATATATTTAAAAAGTCAAAATAAATTAATATAATTTAACACTATTTTGTAAGGGGGGCTGTTTTAATGTCCTGCCTTCTTTATATTCTATGGGAGCTGTGTAGGAAACTGGCCCTTGTTGTAGTTACCCCCCCAACACTTTTTGCCTGATATTGATGCTGCCTTGACTGAGAGTGTGCTGGGACCCTGCTAACCAGGCCCCAGCACCAGTGTTCTTTCCCTAAAACTGTACCATTGTTTCCTCAATTGGCACACTTCTGGCACACAGATAAGTCCCTGGGAAAAGGTACCAGTAGTACCAAGGGTCCTGTGGGGATCCCTCACCAAACACATGCACACTGAGAAAAAGGCAAAATCGACATGGCATCCCTCTCAGGGTGCCATACCCACAAAACACTGCCTGTGGCATAGGTAAGTCACCCCTCTAGCAGTCCTTACATTCCTAAGGCAAGGTGCACTATACCACAGGTGTCCAAGTCCATTCTTAGACATTGTAAGTGCAGTGTGACCATATTAAGTATATGATCTGGGTGTTTGTCATTACGAACTCCACTGCTCCATAATGGCCTCACTGAATACTTGGAAGTTTGGTCTCAACACAATAAACCCACACTGATGCCAGTGTTGGAATTATTCCAAAAAGCACACAGAGGGCATCTTAGAGATGCCCCATGTATTTTACCCAATCCTCTAGTGTACGGCTGACTGGTCTGTGCCACCCTGCCACTAACAGAGAGGTTTCTGACTCCATGGGGTGAGGGCCTTTGTGTTCTCTGAGGCCAGAAGAAAAAGCCTGCTCTGGGTGGAGGTGCTTCACACCTCCACCCTGCAGGAACTCTAACACCAGGTGGTGGGCCTCAAAAGCTCAGGGCTCCTGCTAGTGGAGATGCCCCCCCCTCGGACAAAGCCCCACTTTTGGGGGCAGGTTTGGCAGGAAACTTAGGAAAAACAAGGAGGAGTGACCACTTCAGCTGGGACCACCCTTAAGGTGTCCAGAGCTGAAGTGACCCCTTCCCCTTCCCTGCATAATCATCCATCTTGGTTTGGAGGACAGGTACCAATAGTGTTAGGAATGTGCCCCCCTCCCCAAAGGGAGTGGGTACAGGAAGGGTGTAGCCACCCTCAGGGACAGTGGACATTGGCTACTGCCCTCTGACCCACTGAACCCAGTTCATCAGACTCCTGGCAACCTGACAAGAAAGAAGAAGGACTGCTTAGCTGAACCCCCAGCAGAGAAGAAGGAAGACGCAAACTGACGTGGCCCCAGCCCTACTGGCCTGTCTCCTACTTCAAAGAACCTGCACAAGACCAGCGATGCATACGGCGGGACCAGTGACCTCTGCCCAGCTCCAGGGGACTGCACTGCGCCCCAAAGGACCATGAACTCCAGAGAACAGCTGCCCTGTCCAAAAATAAACTACACCAAAGGACTCCAGAGCCTCCCTAGATCCGTGAGCCCTGACCACTCTGCACCAGACCCCCACAGCTCGTGTCCGGGTGAGCCAACCAGATAGAGAGGATCCCCAGGAAATTTTGAGCAAGTGCCCACTCTGGGTTGACCTCTCCTGCCCCTCATGACAATGCCTGCAGTGTGAATGCAGAGGACCACCCTGACCATGAAAGCTCCAGACTAAGATATCCGATGCCTAAAGGTACACTGTGCCCGCAGCCCCCAGGCCTTGGAGAACCTTACCACCAGTGCAGCAACATTCAGCAGATGGCCCTCCTACATATCCAGCCTGTGGCTTTCCCGAACTGACTACCCTGGACCCAGCCTGCAGCATCTATGTGACCCCTGGGGTCCCATCATAGGAAAGCATTGGGAGCCCGATCCTCTGTTTGCACCTTGCACTCTGCCACCTCTGTGCAGCTGAGGGTGTGTTTGGTGCTTACTTGTGGCCCCCCAGTGCTCCTCTAAAACCCCCAAGTCTGCCCTCCAAAGACATGGGTATTTACCTGCCAGCAGATCTCTAACCAAGTGCCCCCAGTCTCCATAGGTGCCCATGTTAAATTTGCCTCAACTTTGACCTCTGCACCCTGCCGGCCCCGTGTTGCTGTTAGTGGGTTTTTAGGGTTAACTTGAAAGCCTAACCCCCGGAGACTTCCTAACCCCCAGAGATTGGAACTGGAAGTCAAGTACTTACCTATAAATCGTACTAACTTTTCTCCCCCTCCCCCAGGAACAAGTGTCAACTTTTTAAACAGATTATTGCCATTTATTCTCACACTGTACAATTTACCGATTCAAAACATAGTCATATTGATTCATATGTGAAATACGTAATGTACATACCTGCAACTTGAATCTTGTGATTCTAGAAATAAATTAAGAAAATACATTTTTGCTATTTAAAACCATTGGTCTGGAGTTTAGTCATTGAGTGTGTGCTTCTTCTATTGTCTGTGCGTATACAACAAATGCTTTGCACTACCCTCTGATAAGCTTAACTGCTCGACCACACCACCACAAAAGAGAGCATTAGTATTATCTACTTTAACCACTGTTATGCCTCTGGGGAACCCGTGGACTCTGTGCACTCTATGGGCCCCATTATTAGTCTGGTGGTCTACTGACCACCAAACTCGCGGTGGCAGTCCCTCTGCCAACAGGCTGGTGGTGAGGACCGCCATATTACGACGGTGTGTAGCCACCACGGTCGGACCGCCGACACTGCCAGGCTGCTGCCAGCCGTCAGCCTGGTGGTCCTTGCGGTCCTGGTGGATGTAATCCCCCAGGGCAGCTCTGCAAGCAGATCTGCCCTGGGGATTACGAGTCCCCATACCACCAGCCTTTCCATGGCAGTTACACCATTGAAAGGCTGGCAGAATGGGGGTATCAGGAGGTCTCTGGGGTCCCCTGCACATCCCATACACTTTCCACAAGCAGTGCAGGGGCCCCCATGCACAGCCCCGTCGCACATTCCACTGCCCGAATTAGGAGCAGTGGAATGCGCAGTGGGTGCTGCTGCACCCGCCGCACCGTCACATTGCCGCTGGCTCGATTACGAGCCGGCTACAATGTGAAGGCCCTGTTCACCGCAGGGCCGGTCGGCAGAAACACTGCTTCCGCCCGCTGGCCCTGCGGTGAACCTGTAATAGGGCTGGTGGTGTTCTGCCCGCACTGGCAGGCAGGTGATGGGACAAGTTTGGCAGGTGGCTGAGGCCACCTGCCAAACTCGTAATGAGGGCTTATATCTCATTTTGATATAGTATATACAGAGCCAGCTACCTACAAGCGTGTTGCAGTATCAGTTGTTGGCCAGGTGTGGTGCTGGACTTACTACTCATCTCTTTTGCTGTAATAACTTACACTTGTAAATTTAGCTCCAGAAATCCAATCGCAAAACATTAGTACTTTACCCACTACAAACAGAAAGTAGTAAGCCATTTGCAAACCGGAAGGGGTCCCCTTTGTGAATGTTGAGAAAAAAGTTTTTTAAGAGCAGACATTTCATTTTTTATTTAACGCATCTCCTTTTCTTTCAAAGAAAATGGGTTTCTTGTAAAAAAATGATTGCATTATTTAAAAGCAATTACAGCAGGCCATCTCTGTGAGGCAATGATTCATAGTGGGTCGCAATTTGCAACATACCTTATTAATATTCATGAGATAGGTTGATTTGTGACCTACTGAGAATCTGTTTTTTGCGAACTGGCCTACTAGTACAAAGATCAGTTTTCAAAAACAGAATGGAACGGAATGAAAAGTTGTTGCACAATTTGCAATGACTCATTCTTTATACATTTGGCCATAAGGGCCAGATGTATGACGCAGTGGTTGCAAAATACTGGTCACATTTTGCTCTGAAACCACGGGCTACACCTAAAAAAAAAATTTTAACACTGTTAAATGCCTGACCTCTACATGTCTGTAGTTGGTAAAGATTAATGTTTGGTTGAAAAACATCAATACGCACATCTGTGAATCTGTATTTGGAAGGGATGTTCCACATTTTGGTCACAAACTCAAATTGCAATTGTGAAACATGTTACAGAATCACAATTTGTGGTTTGTACATACTAAAAGCACTTGTGGTTGCCAATGGCCCAATTCTATAAATAGGGCCATTTTTGCAACTGAGAAAAGCTTGATATATCTGACTCATAGAGGCATGAGTGATATTCCTTATATGTCTTTTTTGCCACCTGATTATATGGGAAAAGAAAATTTGTGATTGTCTCTGAATAATACTGATTTTCTTGCATTGACCATTATGAAATCTTTTTAGGCATTCTACTCTTGACAAACCAAAAGCCAGTATTAAGCATAGTGCAAAAATGTTTACTCAGTCAAATAAGAACCTCTTGAATGTCATGTTTTGGACCAGCCATTATTTCTTGTCATTACTTGTCAATCCACTGTTATATCGTTTGTGGAGCAGTGAAACTTCAAAATGCCCCCCTTGTCATGGGAGAAAACTCACAGGTTGAGGGGGGCATTGCATTCTTTTTTTTCCAAAACAAAATCACAATTTGAGTTTTTGTCTGGGGAAAATAAAAAAATGCAAGTTTGCTGTGTAACTCCACCATGTTGACGTAGTCGTCCATCAAACTTACAGTGCATTGACTGGACCCTCTGTGATGGTGGTTCCTGACAGTGCTGGAGGTGTCTTCTGTGCTGGCGGCTACCTCAATATTTGGCAGTTGGGGACTCCATCAGGGTGATGGAGTACTTTACTCCAACTCTCTGATGGAGTAAAACCCCATCTGCCAAACCCTAAATTAGCCCATAAATTCAATGTCATTTTAGAGAATATTATCTGTTTTGTAACTGATTAACCATATAATTCCTATTCACTTTGACCCAAATTTACAAAAAATTGGGCTCTGTGAAAATTTGCAGCACCTTATTAAGCAAATGGTAAGCAGTTGTGGCTCTTGGGAGGGAGAAGGGGCGGGCAGCGCAGCGCGGGGAGGGTCAGGTGAGCTTGAAAAAAATGATTGAAATAAAAACAAAACGTACCTGATTCGCTGCACCATCTCCGAACCGCTGCCCACTCCTCATCTGCAGGGACAGGCTCCCAGCCTGCCCTGTGTCCAATCCTACTGCTGCTTTCATGCTGCTAGCATCTGCCTGCTCTCCAATTCGGCACTGCAGTGCCGGGTTGGACAGAGCCTATTGCGTATGTATGTTTGGCTTGCCAGAGATGACCAGCCAAACATACATGGGGACTGAGGGGGGATGCTGTGCACTCCCCCTCAGTCCCTGTCACGCCAGTGGCCCCACCCCTTTTGCAGTAAAAATGTAATAAACATAGTTTACTGTAAAAGCTTTGCAGCTGCTGCTGCTGTTGGGGGGCAGTCCTCTGCCATAGCGGAGGAGCCGCCCCGTGCAGCAGTCGTGTAGATGATGCTGTCAGCTATGTCCATACAAAAAAAAAATATTTTAGAGTTATGCTGAGCATTCACAAGACATAAGGGTGAATCATCAGTTTTTGTATGAACTTGTATGGACTTTGTTTTCTACATACATACTTTAGTGGACAATTTCAATGCATTTGGCCAAAAGGAAGCTATGTAAAATATACAATTACGTGAAGACTACATCATATGGCTAGGAATATCACGCAATATTCCCTTTAAATTGTTTGCACCTGGTTTTATTTGCTGCTTTCTCACAAAGTCTAGTCAAGCTAGTTTGTGTGAATCCTAGAGAGTCTAGGCTATGTCACCCTAGCTTATATTGTCGTGGTTGGAGGTCTTTGACACAAAGAATGTTTTTGATCTGAACTCAGCAGATGCAGGAACACAGCCCACCCTATAATTGTGTGGAGAAGTACCAGTATAAAGCCTGAGATATTAGGGTGTCACTGCTCCTCTCAGCGAGTCATCTTTGAAGCATGCACTTCTGCTGCTTGTAATGACCTTGTCTGTGAATATGTTTCTTATATTGAACCTGTTCTAGGTGTGTCATCTCTGATGACCATGCAATATCTGTGTGTGGCACAAGATAATAACTCTGCTGCTACCTATGCTATATGTACTCATTCTACATGTATGAGGGAGCTGTCATTGCTGATGCCTTTAATGTTTTGGTTCTGAGTGTGTTGGAGAAGACCTTTTCAAATATAAAGAAGTCAAAACTGTTGGTGCTTTTCAATGCATTATTCCTTTGAGATGCGAATAGGCATAAATGAAAAGTTGTATGGGGAGCAGGCTCTCCACTTTATTCCACCCCAGTCTGCTCTACAACATGACACTCCAGGCCACCCTACTCTACGGCATTCCACTCTTTCCTATTCAACTCAATGTCACTTCACTCCATTCTATGCCAGCCTACTCCACTCACTCCACTGCACACTATACCACTCAATGTCACTCCACTCAATGCCACTCCACTCCATGACACTCCACTCTACGCTATACTACTGTATGCTGTACACCACTTCACTTCATACCACTTCATTATATTCCGCTCTCTGACATACTTTTGTACTCTACGACACGCTAGGGGCCAGATGTATTAAACTATTTTGCATTCGCAAACTGTGCGAATCGCAAAATTCCACCATTTGCGAATGCAAAATAGCCTTTCACAAGTTATGAAAGGCATTTGCAGTGCAATTTTAAGGAATCGCTAAAATAGAGAATCCCTAAAATTGCAATTCAATTTTGCTAATCGCAAACTACGATTCCCTCAATAGGAAATCGCAAATAGGGAATACAATGTACCTAAGCACATGTATCATGCATTTCCTAAATGGGAACTGGGCAAGTTTGTGGTAACCATGTGCAATTTAAAAAAATGCTATGAAAATGCATTTTTTAAACTGCCATGTAGGCATGTGTGTGCTTTACATGTGCACATTGTGCCTTAGGCCTCCAGCACCCTTGGAGTTGCATTACATAAGCTGTGAATTCCTAAAATGAATTCGCAAATTAGGAAATGCAAAACCATTCACAAATATGGGCCTGGCCCATGGGGATGAATGGAGTCCCTTTCCCTAATAGTGATTCCCTTTTAGCGATTATGAATTTTAAGAAATCGCTATTAGGGAATCGCTATTTTGTTACATACCATTTTGCATTTCTCAAATAGCGATTTCTTAAAATTTGTTATTTAGGAAATGGCCCATAGTGGACAGAGTAATGCTTCAATATATGTAGATCTGGAGTTAAGAATAGTAAATCTTTACTGGCCTATATGCAGTTACCTCCTTGATATTATGGTTCTCGATATTTTGACTATGATATTCTGATAACTCAATATTCTCTACTCGATGTTCCAGACTACAAACCACAGGATGCTAAAATGAAGCTGGGGTCCTCTATTTATTCATTTATGATTTTCTATAACACAAGCTTAGTCCCAGGGCATTGTAGTGTTTTACAGGACAGCAAGACGTTTTCCACATAACAAACATCTGGAAATAGCCAATTTGCTACTGGTAAAAAAAGGAATAGGAGTATCATATCTGCGAATGAACAGTGCCAAATAAGAAGCTCTTCAGAAATCAATTAAAATAAAAGAACCCTAGAGCTAAGATAAAAAACAGAGAGTCAAAAAGTGATGTGATAATTCTTGCTTTATTCAAAGTGTATCTCAAATAAGAGTATTGTGTGAGTCTTTTATACTTGATCTGACCAGGAGTTTTGTGAAATGCTGGTGACAGGGAGTTCCAAAGCCTTGTTACTCTACTTGAGAAAGATTGTTTCATAGAACCTAAATGCGGGCGGTTTGAAAGGGAGGGATTCAACATTTTTGATTGTTGCTAGATGCTCAAGAATTTAAATTTTCCAACCAGGTAGGAAGGTGTGAAACGCCATGGCACTCTCTGGCTTGATGGAAGGTGGTTTAGTTGCTGATCTTGCCTTCAGGCCCTATTAATGGCTTTTTAAAAATATCCATATCATTGGTCTCTTTGTTCTGCTTTTTCGCATATATCTTGGTTACTGTGCACCTCTTTTAATACTTGGTGGACAATCTGGATTGCTTTTGTAGATAGAATCAATGGGTGCATCTTTGCTTTGATTGCCAGATGGTCTGAAGACCTTGCAGATTCTCTTGACTGCCAATGACTTGGTGCACTTGAGTGGCCAATTAGGACGTTGAAGGGTGAAGGAAGTCCTGTAGATGCTGCATTAGCCTTTAAAGTTGTACTATTGCATCCGTTTGGACTGATATTCTGTGTGAAGCAGTGCTTAATTTGTAAATATAAACGTACTGGTGCCCAAAGCCCTCCTCTTAAAAACGTGTCTGCTGCAATTAAATGTGCTAACACAGAATAATGAGGCATCGTAATCCTGAAGCCATCTCGGGCCTCTTCAATCCATTTACAGCCACTTCCTGTCTCTTCCGCTCACTCTTGCAGCTTTCTGCTTTCTCCCATTGTAACGCTCTTTCATTTTTCTCTTCCTCTGTCTTTCCCAAATGTGTCTTTCGCTCGCAGTAAATGCTTGAGGCAGAAAAAAAAGTGCCGACCCTCAAAAATAAGTGCTGGTGCCCTGCACCGTAAACCACAAGCACAAATTATGAACTGGTGTGAAGCCTCAGATAAGATTAAGGGACTCATTACGACTTTGGCAGTTGGACAAGCTGTCCACCAATGCAGCAGAGAGGAGGCTGCCATCATGCCGGTGACCTCCCCCCCAGTCATACTACGATGCTCCACTGGGCTGACTGGCGGAAACATTGTATTCCAACGTTTCTGCCAGTCAGCCCAGCAAAAACAGTGCCATGGCATTGGCCTTGACTCCTTTAGGGAAGCCAAGGCCACTGCTGTAGCACAACAGCACCCTCAGTTTGCTCACTGTCTGCAGTGTAGACAGTGCCCATTCCAAGGGTGATGCCAGGGGGGCCCTTGCACTGCCCATGCCTTGGTTATAGGCTGTGCAGGGGCCCCCCATGTCTTACCTCTGTGGCCCCCAGCACTGGCTTTCCGCCAGCCTTTTCATGGGGGGAACCCCACAATGAAAAGGCTGATAGAAAGAGGACTTGTGAACAGAACACAGCAGCTGATCTCTGCCGTGGCTGACTACAACTCCGACTGCTGCCACCCTGTCGGGTCCATGATCCTGGCAGTGGCAGCAGTCCCCTGTAGGTCCAACAGTCAATGATGTAATCTGTGGTTGGACCGCCAGGGATGCTGAGGTGTTCAGACCGCTGAACTCGAAATTAAGACCTAAGACTTATAATATTATGGTTAATAATAAAGAAATATAGTCCAAAACTGCTTGCGATGTCTCAAGGAAAAAAGATAAGTTACCAGTAATCTCTGAAATGCTTGCATCACCTCTGAAGGCCTAATACACAAACTGCACTTTTGAGTAAGTTTACATCTTTGGGTAAGGTTACTACTTTTATGTATTTGCAAACTGCACTTTTGTAGTAACTTACAATTTTGCAGGAGGTCCAGGAATACACCAAGCACCCTTCTGTTGAAACTGAGGTAGGGACTCAAAATAAAATCTCTAGAAAATAATGTCAAATAAATTATTTCATTTGAAATAGTTACACATATATAAAAATATATATGAATGATAAAACAATAAATATAGTACAAATGTATTGCTTAATTGTAAAATATTTATTAACTTCTGTGACCCTGAATTTACATCTTGCTCTAAGAATTGCGAGATTAATCTCCATTCCTTGTAGTACTACCTAGGAAGTCACATTCTGTGATGCAGGGCTGCGAACTAACCTCGTCTTCCTGCTCATTATCTTTGACCTGCCCATATTTTGGCATAAGATAATCTTACTGATGTCTTTCTACTACATGTCCTCTTTTAGTTCACTCTAGGCTCAGTGAAATTTTCAACACTCCATAAAACAATATCATGAAATTATGTCCGTTTGTACCAAAATGTTATTACGGCAACAAGAGAACATGGCAAACAACCAGAGCGCAAGCAGCTGTTGTTCTCAGAACATTTTTTTTTGTGCGACAAGCATTTCACACTAAAATATAATGCTAAATGCTGGATTTGCATTTTGTGTATTTATGTGTAATTTCTCTCTATTTTTGTGAAATTTTGCAGAGTTACACGAAAGCCAGTTACACAACATTTGCACACCCACATTTAATTGGGACATCTATGACAGTAGGAGCAGTTACAAGGAAACGAATTAAGAATTAGTGAAGCTATCCCAGGATTTTCCTTGCAACTATTTGATGGTTATCTAATGGTGACTGATGTAAAGGCAATGCCCAATCACCACCTTTCTTAAACTCTTTCCCACTGAGAGAAGAGCTCTGAAACCCTAGAGATAGCGATTGAGCTGGTTCAACGGCTCTGGGGGTCAGATGTTTGAGGAGCCCTCTGCAGATTGCTCCCAGCATGATAATGCAGCAAGCATAGGGTCACATCAGGGTGTATGGGTGTGAAGAGCCCAGTGCAACCTACTTCCAGGGCCCAGAAGACTGAGGGGCTGATTTATGAAACGTGGCACTGCACATAGTGTAGCACCACTTTTCTTGCACCCCCTAGCACCTTGCTAACACCACCATGTGTGCGGTGTATCAAAGACCAGCTCACCATGGCGGTAGTTAGGAAGTTAGGGAACTAGCGTCAGAATTTTTGACTCTCGTTCGGAGCTTTGCAGGATTAGCGTCAACATTATTTACGCTAATCCTGCAAAGCCCATTGAGGCCCATTGTAAACAATGGTGTGCCTCCTTTAACACCTGCTCTGAGCAGGTGTTAAAAGTACCAAAAAAACATGATGCAAAGAAATCTTTAAGATTTCTTTGTGTCATTTTTTGGGGGGAACAACCCCTTGCATACAATTATATCTGGTGCAGGCATAATGTAGCTCAGAGGGTTACAAAGTGGCACAATGCATGCACTGAGCCAGTTTGCAAATTTGGCGTGACAATTGTGGCCTTGTTAGGCCATATTAGCATAAAAAATGTCACTAATGTGGCGCAAGAAGGCAGTAGGGGCTCTTAAATCTGCTCTGAATATCAACGTGCAAACTGATCCCAGGACAGAGCACAGGGTCACATCTATCATAAGGGCAGCAGGCACAGTGCCCCCGAAACTGAAACCGGTGAAAAGCCCACTGCACTGTATTCACAGTCCAAGCATGGTGCATAAGAATGCAGCTACTTGTACTGCAGCAGGTACATTGGCACAGGACTGAGGCAGGGTGAAGAGGCAACAACAGCCTGCTCCTGGCGTTAAGGATTGCGGTGCTGCTATTTTATTGTATTATACAGTGATTCATGTGGGGTGCCAAAGGACACTTTTGGATATGTTCCATGCTACACCATGAAGGAGTGTGTGGCTGTCAGAGTGTTGTATTTATTATTTTTCTCTGTGGGAAGTGTTTAGATTTCATACACGAGTGAACTTTCTTGGGGGCACAGTGCCTAAGAGTGGAGGAGGAGCTGTGGGAGATAGGCACAAAAATTATATTATAGTTAGAACTAAAACATAAAGGCAGCAACCCAGCACTAGTCTAGTCAGAAGGACAGAAGAGTGATATGTGTAGCTACACTAAAAAAGAGAGATAACCAGAGAAGGACTAGACATCCATCTGGCAACATCTACAAGGCAGAGATCCTGTCAAATGTGTCAAATGATAGAGCCTGTAAAATGTGCATTATTTGCTTTTGTGGAATTATGCAAAATTTCAGGAAAATATGCAAAATCACATGTAACTTTGCAATTGCAAATCCATTATTTACTTCTGTATGTGAGCAAGAAAAGAGTTTTGCAGTACAAATAACTTTTAACACAAATGGCACATAGTTATGTGAAGTGGCACAGTTTCAGAATTCTGCATAACAAGTGTAGCGTAAAATTCTAGAAATTACATAAATTATGTGACTTAATTTAAATTTCAACCAGGCCTAAAAATTATGTCAAAAGGTAATGATGAGAGTTGACGCTACCGGAAGCAACCATGCAATTTGTTTTTTAAAGGGCTGGATACTGCCTATTATTGTAAAATTATATCTCATTGACTGTGGAGAAGAAAACCATGGGATGTGGAGAGATCAATCCACTGAAAGACTTTAAACCAGGCCCACTGGAATTATGCGGCAAGAGAGGACCACATTTTGAGGCAGGTTTAAACAAGTTATGCGCCATGAATAGGCAAATTATGCTGCATAATGCAACACATTTTGTCATAGTATTACTTCATTATTTTGACATTTTAATTTTGTTAACACTGCCTGGGCATTAGTTTAACACTCAAATATAACAATTAGCAACAGAAAGGTCAACCTTTCTGTTGCTAATCAACCTTTGCAAAAGGCCTTTCAGTATGGGGCTGCACGTGGTGCTGCGTTTTTAGTAACTTTTGAACTGATTGTGCTATAAACATTTTTTTAACAAAATCAGTAGATTTCGCGCAGATGATGGATTATGTGGCAAATGAAGAATCTATATGATTATGTGGAAACTGCCACGGCCACACCATCGCATTGTTCCAGTAGCCCTGTTTTTAACTAAAAGAAATGCTGCTCAGGCGGTGATTTTATAAAGGGTAGGGTATGTTATAATAAAAAAGAAGACCATTGGACTGTAAAGGACCTGCTTTTAAAAAACACACATACATTAGCATCCAGTCAACTTTTGGATTTAAATGTATATTTAAGTCAGAGCTATAGGTTTTCTTTATGGTTCTGGAAAAAAGGTTATTACATGGAATTGCAATGTAAATGCATTGGCTTCTGTGGCCCGGCCTTTTCACATATGTTAAAGAACTTAAATAGTTTGCCACCCAACTTAAGACATCATGAGCCCATTTGAGCTCTTTTAGTGGGGCTGGTTTGTGTATCACACACTTGATGGTCGGTATTGTAACTACAAAAAATAGGACTATAGCCATTGTAATCTGTCCTGCAGTCTTTAGGTGACCAGAATTTAAGAAGCAAAAACCAGGACAGGCCAGACATAAAAGCAGGGCTAAAGCCTTTACTCTTATATGTCTGGCTAGTTCAGATTTTTGTGCAGCCCTGTAAAAGAAATACTGTATATATGTACAAATATGTATATATATATAGACATAAATGCATGTATATTTATGTTATTTAAAGATCTTTCTACAAAGAGCGGATAGACAACAACGCACACAACAGCAAGGAACTATTCAACATCATCAAGGAACTCACCAACCCCAAGTCCTGCTCCATCGAACCTCCCCACTCACAAGACCTCTGCTACTCCCTCTCCATCTACTTCCACTGCAAGATCACAGACATACATGTAAGGTTCGCAACGCTGTCCCCCCCCACCACCACCACTGACATGGTCAACCCCATCGCACACTGCGGTACCAACGTACTAAGCGCCTGAACCCCACCAAAGATGAGGAAACCACCAAAACCATGAGCACCTTCCACTCTAGCTCTCCCACAGACCCCCTGCCCTCACCACGTCTTCAATAAGGCCAGCCAAATCATCACTCTCCAGCTCCGGATCATCATCAACAGCTCCTTCGAGACCGCCATTTTCCCGGAAAGCTGGAAATACGCCTTGCTCAAAAAGCCCAAAGCCGACCCCGAAGAGCTAAAAAACTACCGACCTATCTCCCTACTCCCCTTCCCTGTGAAGGTCATAGAGAAAATAGTCAACAACCAACTTTCCCTCCTCCTGGAGGACAACAGCCTACTCGACGTCTCCCAGTCTGGATTCTGCAAAAACCACAGCACAGAGACCACCCTCATCGCCTGCACCTACGACATCAGGACCAGGCTCAACAAAGGTGAAACCGCTGTCCTCATCCTCCTCGACCTCTCCGCAGCCTTCGACACCTGTGTGTCACTAAACCCTTCGCACACGCCTCTTCGATGCTGGAATTCGCCACAGAGCCCTGGACTGGCTCACCTCCTTCTTCTCCGAAAGGACACAAAGAGTTTGCCTCCCCCCGTTCCTGTCAAAGGCCACAAAGACCATATGCGGAGTCCCCCAGGGATCATCACTCAGCCCCACCCTCTTCAATATCTACATGGCTCCGCTCACCAACATCGTCCGACCCCACGGCCTCAACATCATTTTCTACGCTGAAGACACTCATCCTCTCCCTCACAAGAAACCCCACAACCGCCAAGAACAACCTCCACACCGGACTTCTCACCATCGCCAACCTGAAGACAGCAATCCACCTCAAACTGTACTCAGAAAAAAACAAGGTCATCATCTTCGGGCCCAACAAGTCAGCATGGGACGACTCCTGGTGACCGGTCACCCTGGGGCCGCCCCCAACACCCACTACCCACGCAAGCAATCTCGGCTTCATACTAGACTCTTCACCCTCCATGACCCAGCAAGTCAATGCCATCTCGTCCTCATGCTTCAACACCCTTCGAAAGCTCCGCAAGACCTTCAGGTGGACTCCTGTGGAAACCAGAAGAAGGATCACCCACACCCTCATTAGCAGCAGACTGGACTACGGCAACGCCCTCTACGCAGGGTCAACGGCCAAGCTCCAGAAAAAACTCCAGCACATCCAGAATGCCTCAGCACGTCTCATTCTCAACCTCCCTCGCCACAAACACATCTCTGCCCACCTCAGTGCCCTCCACTGGCTACTCGTCAACAAAAGGATCGTCTTCAAAATCCTAATCCACGCTCACAAAGCCCTCCACGACATCGGACCGGCCTATCTCAACTATCGACTTAACTTCTTCAATCCGACGCGCCAGCTCTGCTCCGCCGACCTCGCCCTGGCAACAGTCCCTTGCATTCACCGTACCACAACCAGCAGCATATCCTTCTCCCACCTCGCTGCCAAAACCTGGAGCTCCCTCCCTGTGAGAAAGTCGCCTCTTTCTAGCCTTGTTACCCCCACTTTTGGCCTGTTTGTGAGTATTTGTCAGAGTGTTTTCACTGTCTCACTGGGATCCTGCTAGCCAGGGCCCAGTGCTCATAGTGAAAACCCTATGTTTTCAGTATGTTTGTTATGTGTCACTGGGACCCTGCTAGCCAGGACCCCAGTGCTCATAAGTTTGTGGCCTATATGTGTGTGTTCCCTGTGTGATGTCTAACTGTCTCACTGAGGCTCTGCTAACCAGAACCTCAGTGGTTATGCTCTCTCTGCTTTCTAAATTGTCACTAACAGGCTAGTGACCAATTTCACCAATTCACGTTGGCATACTGGAATACCCTTATAATCCCCTAGTATATGGTACTGAGGTACCCAGGGTATTGGGGTTCCAGGAGATCCCTATGGGCTGAAGCATTTCTTTTGCCACCCATAGGGAGGTCTGACAATTCTTACACAGGCCTGCCACTGCAGCCTGAGTGAAATAACGTCCACGTTATTTCACAGCCATTTACCACTGCACTTAAGTAACTTATAAGTCACCTATATGTCTAACCTTCACCTGGTGAAGGTTGGGTGCTAAGTTACTTAGTGTGTGGGCACCCTGGCACTAGCAAAGGTGCCCCCACATCGTTCAGGGCAAATTCCCCGGACTTTGTGAGTGCGGGGACACCATTTCACGCGTGCACTATACATAGGTCACTACCTAGGTATAGCGTCACAATGGTAACTCCGAACATGGCCATGTAACATGTCTAAGATCATGGAATTGTCACCCCAATGCCATTCTGGCATTGGGGAGACAATTCCATGATCCCCGAGTCTCTAGCACAGACCCGGGTACTGCCAAACTACCTTTCCCGGGGTTTCACTGCAGCTGCTGCTGCTGCCAACCCCTCAGACAGGTTTCTACCCTCCTGGGGTCCAGCTAGGCCTGGTCCAGGAAGGCAGAACAAAGGACTTCCTCAGAGAGAGGGTGTTACACCCTCTCCCTTTGGAAAAAGGTGTCAGGGCTGGGGAGGAGTAGCCTCCCCCAGCCTCTGGAAATGCTTTGATGGGCACAGATGGTGCCCATCTCTGCATAAGCCAGTCTACACCGGTTCAGGGATCCCCCAGCCCTGCTGTGGCGCAAAACTGGACAAAGGAAAGGGGAGTGACCACTCCCCTGACCTGCCCCTCCCAGGGGAGGTGCCCAGAGCTCCTCCAGTGTGCTCCAGACCTCTGCCATCTTGGAAACAGAGGTGTTGCTGGCACACTGGACTGCTCTGAGTGGCCAGTGCCAGAAGGTGACGTCAGAGACTCCTTCTGATAGGCTCTTACCTGTGTTGCTAGCCTATCCTCCTTCCTAGGTAGCCAAACCTCCTTTTATGGCTATTTAGGGTCTCTGCTTTGGGGAATTCTTTAGATAACGAATGCAAGAGCTCATCAGAGTTCCTCTGCATCTCTCTCTTCACCTTCTGCCAAAGGATCGACCGCTGACTGCTCTGGACGCCTGCAAAACCGCAACAAAGTAGCAAAGACGACTACTGCAACCTTGTATCGCTGATCCTGCCGCTTTCTCGCCTGTTTCCTGGTGGTGCATGCTCTGGGGGTAACCTGCCTCCTTCTTGCACCAGGAGCTCTGAAGGAATCTCCCGTGGGTCGACGGAATCTTCCCCCTGCAACCGCAGGCAACAAAAGACTGCATCACCGGTCCTCTGGGTCCCCTCTCAGCACGACGAGCGTGATCCCTGGAACTCAGCAACTCTGTCCAAGTGACTCCCACAGTCCAGTGACTCTTCAGTCCAAGTTTGGTGGAGGTAAGTCCTTGCCTCCCCACGCTAGACTGCATTGCTGGGTACCACATGATTTGCAGCTGCTCCGGCTCCTGTGCACTCTTCCAGGATTTCCTTCATGCACAGCCAAGCCTGGGTCTCCGACACTCTAACCTGCAGTGCACAACCTCC
The DNA here is from genome assembly GCF_031143425.1 of Pleurodeles waltl. Lineage (NCBI taxonomy): Eukaryota > Metazoa > Chordata > Amphibia > Caudata > Salamandridae > Pleurodeles > Pleurodeles waltl. Next base: position 535,663,180 of record NC_090443.1, read on the forward strand.
TGAGTTGTCCTCCGGCATCGTGGGACTCCCTTTTGTGTCTTCGGGTGAGCTCCGGTTTACTCCTCTTCCAAGTGCCTGTTCTGGTACTTCTGCGGGTGCTGCCTGCTTCTGGGAGGGCTCCCTGACTTGCTGGGCGCCCCCTCTGTCTCCTCACCCAAGTGGCGACATCCTCGTCCCTCCTGGGCCACAGCAGTATCCAAAAACCCTAACCACGACCATTGCAACTAGCAAGGCTTGTTTGCGGTCTTTCTGCATGGGAACACCACTGCAAGCTTCTTCACAACGTGGGACATCCATCCTCCAAAGGGGAAGTTCCTAGTCCTCTTCGTTTTTGCAGAATCCACAGCTTCTACCATCCAGTGGCAGCTTCTTTGCACCCTCAGCTGGCATTTCCTGGGCATCTGCCCAATCTCGACTTTGTTGTGACTCTTGGACTTGGTCCCCTTGTTCCACAGGTACTCTCGTCCGGAAAACCACTTTGGTGGCATTGCTGGTGTTGGTCTTCCTTGCAGAATTCCCCTATCACGACTTCTGTGCTCTCTGGGGAATATAGGTGCACTTTACACCTACTTTTCAGGGTCTTGCGGTGGGCTATTTTTCTAACCCTCACTGTTTTCTTACAGTCCCAGCGACCCTCTACAAGCTCACATAGGTTTGGGGTCCATTCGTGGTTCGCATTCCACTTTTGGAGTACATGGTTTGTGTTGCCCCTATACCTATGTGCTCCTATTGCAATCTACTGTAATTCTACAATGCTTGCATTACTTCCTTTTGCTATAACTGTATATTTTTGGTATTGTGTACATATATCTTGTGTATATTTGGCATCCTCATACTGAGGGTACTCACTGAGATACTTTTGGCATATTGTCATAAAAATAAAGTACCTTTATTTTTAGTATATCTGTGTATTGTGTTTTCTTATGATATTGTGCATATGACACCAGTGGTATAGTAGGAGCTTTGCATGTCTCCTAGTTCAGCCTAAGCTGCTCTGCTATAGCTACCTTCTATCAGCCTAAGCTGCTAGAAACACCTCTTCTACACTAATAAGGGATAACTGGACCTGGTACAGAGTGTAAGTACCCCTTGTACTCACTACAGGCCAGGCCAGCCTCCTACACTCCCCACCAACCTATGTAAGTCCCAGGATCTCCTGACCTTCAGGAAGCGCCTCAAGACCTGGCTCTTCAAGCAGTAGCCCCCCCTCACACCCCAGCGCCTTGAGACCCTCCCGGGTGAGTAGCGCGCTCAACAAATTAACTAATTGGTTGATTGATTGATTGATCTATATATCCTCTACCCTGAGCCCCTCTGCCCTTTGCTTCCCATCTTCTTCAATCCTGCCTGAAACAGATACGTTATTTAACAGGAGTATATCTTTAATTCTTCTTTTCACAATAACGTGACCTATTTCCCAAAAACGTGGTCATGTATTTAAAATTATGGAAAGCATTAGGATAACTTGACAGTCTTCTAAAAAGCGGCACTGTCCAGGGAAATCCAGGACACCTGGTCACCCAATGCAGTCTGTGAAATGGTAATCTGAAACTGTCTGAATACTACTGTTGATTTTTTTATGTGTATAATTTATACGACTATAAATAGAGATAAAAAAGAATGCTAAACAGCTGCAGTTTTATAAATTATTTTTTTCAATGCAAGATATACTGTGCTTTTAAGCTTGCGTGACGTACGAGTGTAAGAGTTTCTAAAGTGAGCAAAGTTTGACACTGGTGCCAGGGTGCAAAAGGACTGGGCTGGAGCTGCCAGTGTCCAGGTCTAGGCTCTTTGGTGGTCATTACAACCCTGGCGGACAGTGTTAAAGTGGCGGTAAGACCGCCAACAGGCCGTGGGCAAAAAAAATGGAATCACGCCCGTGGCGGAAACCGGCAACAAAGACAGCCACTTTAACACTCCGAGCGCCAAGGCGGTACAACCAAACAGCGCGGCGGTCACCGCCAACAGACAGACGGGAGACAATTTACTGCCCCCACAGTATCAAAACCTACCAATCCGCCACCTTTTCCGGGGCGGATTCACCGTGAATAAAAACACGGCGGAAACAGGACTTCGAAGGGAAAACGCTCACCTCTACACACCATACGAGGAACCAGGACGCCATGGAACCAGAACTTCACATTTTCCCTGCCCTTATCTTCTTGCTCCTCTACCAGGAGCACGAACGCCGGCGGTGAAGACCACGGTGAGTACTGCACCTACGACACAGGGGAGGGGGAGGGAAAAAACAGGGACACACACACGCAACACGCAACACCCCCACCCCCACCCTCACCCACTACAACACACACACTAATACATTTTGATACATTACAGTTACACCCCCTAAACCCCCAGAAGAATGCAAAGACAAAAGGAAATGAGTGTAACCATAGTAATATATTAAAATCCAGTACGCTAAAATAAATATAAACTATAAACAAATAAATACACCAAGAATAGTAGTCCAGGTATTGCTCCATTGAAGTCCGTGGAACACTGGGCCCACACTGCATGGGCGAGGCCCACACTCAATACCCGAACATGATGGAGAGAACACTGCAGGGGCATCAGATAGCAATAAAACAGGCACCTCAGGGGGAAGGGAAAGGGGGGGCACCTCAGCCGGTTGAGTGCACGACGCCAAATCCACAAGGGGGCCCCATGCCCACTGTTCAATCCTGGGGAGTGCAAAGCCACAGTCTCTCAAGTCACTACAGTGGGTGGGTTGCCCACTGTTCAATCCTGGGGAGTGCAAAGACACAGGCGGTCATTCTGACCCTGGCGGTTGTAAACCGCCAGGGCAGAGTGCCGCGGAAGCACCGCCAACAGGCTGGCGGTGCTTCAAGGGCCATTGTGACGCCACGGTCAGAAAAGGGAAACCGGCGGTTTCCCGCCGGTTTCCCGCTGCCCCAGGGAATCCTCCACGGCGGCGCTGCAAGCAGCGCCGCCATGGGGATTCCGACCCCCTTCCCGCCATCCTGTTTCTGGCGGTTTTCACCGCCAGAAACAGGATGGCGGGAACGGGTGTCGTGGGGCCCCTGGGGGCCCCTGCAGTGCCCATGCCACTGGCATGGGCACTGCAGGGGCCCCCTAAAATGGCCCCATTGAGATTTTCAGTGTCTGCAAAGCAGACACTGAAAATCGCGACGGGTGCAACTGCACCCGTTGCACACCAGCAACTCCGCCGGCTCCATTCGGAGCCGGCTTCATTGTTGCTGGGTCTTTCCCGCTGGGCGGGCAGACGGCCTTTTGGCGGTCGCCCGCCTGCCCAGCGGGAAAGTCAGAATGACCGCGGCGGTCATTTGACCGCGGTGCGGTATTCTGGCGGGGGAACTTTGGTGGGCGGCCTCCGCCGCCCGCTGAAGTTAGAATGACCCCCACAGTCTCTCAAGTCTCTACAGTGGGTGGTTTGCCCACTGTGCAATCCTGAGGAGTGCAAAGCCACAGTCTCTCAAGTCTCTACAGTGGGTGGTTTGCCCACTGTGCAATCCTGGGGAGTGCAAAGCCACAGTCTCTCAAGTCTCTACAGTGGGTGGTTTGCCCACTGTTCAATCCTAGGGAGTGCAAAGCCACAGTCTCTCAAGTCTCTACAGTGGGTGGTATGCCCACTGTTCAATCCTGGGGAGTGCAAAGCCACAGTCTCACAAGTCTCTACAGTGGGTGGTTTGCCCACTGTTCAATCCTGGGGGTTGCAAAGCCACAGTCTCTCAAGTCTTTACAGTGGGTGGATTGCCCACTGTTCAATCCTGGGGAGTGCAAAGCCACAGTCTCACAAGTGGATAACAGTCTCCACTGGTTCTGGAGGGGGCTTTGTGCCCAGAGTGCTTCATCCTGCTCGTGGCGGACTCAGTAGCGTCAGTGCCCTTGGCGCTCAGAGGCCATTGGTGCTTGTGGCGGCGGTGTCCTGATCAGCGGTGCTTGTTACGGAGGTCTCCTGTTCAGCTGTGCTTGTGGCGGCGTTGTCCTTGGCAGTGGTGCCTGTGGCGGAGGTATCCTGTTCAGCCGTGCTTGTGGTGCCGGTGTCCTTGGCAGCGGTGCTTGTTGCGGCGGGGTCCTTGGCAGCGACTCAGCTGCTGGCGGTCCTGTCTGGCCCAGCGGGGCTGGTGCTGGCGGTGCTGTGTGGCCCAGCGTGGCTGGTGCTGGTGGTGCTGTGTGGGCCGGCGGGGCTGGTGCTGGTGGTCCTGTCTGGCCCAGCGGGGCTGGTGCTGGCGGTCCTGTCTGGCCCAGCGGGGCTGGTGCTAGCAGTGCTGTGTGGCCCAGCGGGGCTGGTGGTGCTGTGTGGCCCAGCGGGGCTGGTACTGGCGGTCCTGTCTGGCCTAGCGGGGCTGATGGCGGTCCTGTCTGGCCCAGCGGGGCTGGTGCTGGCGGTCCTGTCTGGCCCAGCGGGGCTGGTGCTGGCGGTCCTGTCTGGCCCAGCGGGGCTGATGGCGGTGGCCTCCTGGCCAGCGGGGATGATGGCGGTGGCCTCCTGGGCAGCGGGGATGATGGCGGTGGCCTCCTGGGCAGCGGGGATGATGGCAGTCTTCTCCGCCTTGCTGTTCTTCCCAGACTTGCCGGGTTTCTTGTGCCCCTTCCCCACCTTGGAAAGTGTCGCAGCTGACTCCACACTCCCACCTGTACCCCTGGGAGCGGCTTTGGTGGCTGCAGTCTTCCCTCTCTCCCACCATGCACTGGCCAACTTTTGATGCTTGACAGGTGGGGGACTGTCCGTGCTGCGGCTCCTTGCCACACTGGCTGCCCTGCTGCCTGGTGCACTCCAGAATCCGGTGACTACTGGCACCACTGGTCCCGGAGATGTTGTGGCTGAGGTGCTAGGTTGGGACCTGGAGAGTCGGGCCCTAGGAGACGGACAGGGTGGGGGAGGTGTGGGAAAGAGGTCAAGGTTGGACAGGAAAAGTTTTTGGGAGACACTGGGACGGGTAGCTGGAGGGGTTTTGGGAGTGGAGGAAGAGGATGTGATTGTAGGAGGTGTCCGTTTGGTGACTTTGCGTAAAGGTGCATGCGCTGGAGGCTGTTGTGAGGTGGATGGCTGTTGGGTGGGTGTGTGCCTGCGTTTGTGTGTCTTGGGAGGTGGCGCCACAGACACACTGGGAGAGGACACAGGGGACGTGTGAATGGTAGTGGGGGTGGTGACTGCACGTGAGCGGGGTGTGGTGGTGGGTGTGCTGGTGAAGGAAGTAGTGGCTGTAGATGTAGTCCATGCAGGTGTGGATGGAGACGAGACTTGGAGGGAGGAGGGAGACGAGGAGGAGGGGGATACAGTGGAGGCAGTGGATGTTGGTGTGTCTGCATGTGTGTGATGCTTGCGTGAGTGTCTGTGGGATGTGCGGTGCTTATGTTTGCCAGAGCTTCCCTTGTGTGTTGAGTTGTGTGCATGCTGGTCTGATGGGTTGGCTGGGATAGGCTGAGGTACAGGGGATTGGGCCTGGGTGGGGGAAGGTGGCGGGGGGAGGCTAAAGACAGGGACAATAGCTGCCATCAGTGCTGAGGCCAGAGTCTGAAAAGCTCGCTTAAGGGCTGCCTGACCAGAATGATTGCCCTCCAGGAATGCATTTGTTTGTTGCAACTGCCTCTCTACACCCTGGATGGCATTCAAAATGGTAGACTGCCCAACAGTGAGGGACCTGAGGAGGTCAATGGCCTCCTCACTGAGGGCAGCAGGGGTGACTGGGACAGGGCCTGAGGTGCCTGGGGCGAAGGTGATGCCCACCAACCTGGGTGAGCGGGCACGGGGCAAAGGCTGAGGGGCTGCTGTGAGGGTGGTGCTGGTAGGGGGGGTGGTGGCTGTACCTGTAGAGGCGGGGGCACAGATGTGGCCGCCACCACAAGGGAGCTCCCATCAGAGGACGAGTCCGTATCACTGGTGTCAGCTCCTGTCCCCGCTGTGGAGCTCTCCTCGCCCCACTGGGGAATTCCGAGTCCGTAGTCTCACACTCCAGGGCCATGTGGGATGCAGCTCCCTCCTGCTCCGGTGCCACTGCTCCTCCGCCTGATGATGCTAATGCACACATGAACAGGGAGACCACAAAAAGGGGGGGTGACAGAAGAAAGACATGTTGAGTGCAGGCATTACAGCTACCGTTGACGGACATGACAGACACAGAAGCTCCCTGCACTACGCCGCGCACTTGGAGTCCACTGTTCAATCCCTGGGACATGGCCTTCAAGGCTATGGGCGACATCTGCACACCTGGATGTCACAGGAGCCTGACTAGGTGTAGTTGGCACTGTACACAGGTGGGGTGGGGTGACACAGGGTCAGCCAGAAGAAGGGGACATACCTAGCACAGTCGCCCTGGCCTAGGGAAACCCACATCCAACCTTCCCCACCCAGAAACCTCCACTGCACGCTGAATCAGCTGAATGAGAGTGTACTCACCCCCTTGTGGCTGCTGTGATGCCCGCAAGTGCCCATCCAACTCCGGGTACACCACTGCCAAGATCAGGGGGGGTCATGGTGCGACGGGCACCCCTCCCATGTTGGGAGGCCATCCCCAGCTGGGCCTCCGCCGTCTTCTTGCTCCAGCGGCGAATGTCCTCCCATCTCTTATGGCAGTGGGTGCTCTGTCTGTGATAGACCCCCAGGGTCCGGACGTCCTTGGCGATGGCACGCCAGATGTCTTTCTTCTGATGGATGCTGACCTACATGAATTGTACAGGGGAAAAAGAAAAGTTATTACCAACTGCACGGTCACAGTCATTGGCCCCCATCCCTACCCTTGCCATGTGGCACATGCACTCACTGTAATTTCATGCACGCCCCAATCTCCCCCCCCATCTTTCATCCACCCCACTCCACACAGGCATAGCCCATACAGCATGCTCCCAGTGTACTTACCTGTTTGTCTGAAGGACCGTAGAGTAGCGCGTACTGGGGGAGGACCCCATCCACGAGTTTCTCCAACTCCTCCGTGCTGAAGGCAGGGGCCCTTTCTCCAGACGCAGGAGCCATTGTCTCTTCCAGACTGAGGTCACAGCAGCACTTGCAGTGTAGGTCCTCTCCTGTCGAAGATCAGGTATCGAGTGATTGAACAGATAGAAAATGGCAGTCACGTCCGCGCCGGTGCGTACCGTCACTGCCGGCGTACATCGTCATTGGCTCCTGGGACCCATAGGGTCCAATGTTAACCAATGCAGCATTGCGCAGCGTTCTTCGACCGCCTACCGTAACGTTGTACAACGCCAGTGCAGTTACCTCACATCCCATTGTCCCACTTTACAGGTCAGGCAGCCGCAATTTCAGGGGCCCACATGGCTTAATTTTTAACTGCATCACACATACCTAGGCCTTGCCACAACACTCATAAATGCAAATTTCGGATTATGAATCGTGTTCTGTGTAAGCTGTGGGTAAGTACCTCTGAGTTGGTTGACTCTGTGCTCACTGTTGTCCTTCATAGGCACCGTCCGCTGGGACATGTGAGGAGATGGCGGCATCTTCCGCTGTACAGACCGCTGGTGGACCTGTCTACAATGGAGGAAAGACATGTGATCATCACCTACAGGCTTGACCGTGCCACAATCCTGGAACTGTGTGCCCAGTTGGAGCCAGACCTGATGTCAGCTATCTGCCATCCCACAGGATTCCCCCCTCTAGTGCAGGTGCTGTCAGTACTCCATTTCCTGGCAAGTGGGTCATTTCAAACAACAGTGGCCATAGCATCAGGGATGTCCCAGCCTATGTTTTCCAACGTGTTGTCCAGAGTGTTGTCTGCCCTGCTGAAACACATGTGGAGATACATCGTTTTTCCTCAGGTGGAGGATTTGCCTACAGTGAAAGGTGACTTCTATGCTTTGGGATATATCCCCAACATCATAGGTGCCATTGATGGGACACATGTGGCTTTGGTACCCCACCCACAGAAGTGAACAGGTGTACAGAAACCGTAAGAGTTATCATTCGATGAATGTGCAGATGGTGTGTTTGGCCGACCAGTACATCTCCCATGTGAATGCCAAATTCCATGGCTCAGTGCATGACGCTTACATCCTGCGGAATAGCAGCATCCCTTATGTGATGGGCCAACTCCAGAGGCACCGTGTGTGGCTATTAGGTGAGCACCTGGAAGCAAGTCAGTGGGAATGGTTGTCTGGGTCTGGGGATATCCCTACAGGTTAGTGTGTGTCTAATAGTTGTCCCTCGTCATTTGCAGGTGACTCTGGTTACCCCAACTTGTCATGGTTACTGACCCCAGGACAAGGGCAGAGGAACGCTACAATGAGGCCAATGGGCGAACTCGGAGGATTATAGAGCAGACCTTCGGCCTCCTGAAGGTCAGGTTCAGGTGCCTCCATACGACAGGTGGATCCCTATTCTACTCACCAAAGAAGGTGTGCCAGATCATCATGGCCTGCTGTATGCTTCACAACTTAGCTTTGCGATGACAGGTGCCTTTTCTGCAGGAGGATGGTCCAGATGGAGGTGTTGTGGCAGCTGGGGAGCCTGTGGACAGTAAAGACGAGGAAGCAGAAGAAGAAGACATCGACAACAGGAACTCGGTGATCCTGCAATACTTCCACTGAGACACAGGTAAGAATACAAACCTACCTACTACATGTACTTTAACACTAATACCTCTCTACTGTCTGTCGTTTTCACCCAGTGTATGGTCACTGAGTTGTCAATTTCCCTTACGATTTCACAGATGTGGGTCCCACTGTGTGACATCTGCTTTGTTTCCTCATGGACTAGAGCTGTGTGACGTAGGTATGTTGACATTACAATTGAAAGAGCATTTTGACACTGTAATTGCTAATACACTGTTTCGAAATCACAGACAGACTCCAGATTGTTTTGTGCTTTGAGGGTGTTTATTTAAGTGCTCAATATTGGAGGGTGCTGTAAAATGGTGAGGGGTGATGGTGGAGGAATGTCCATGGCAGAGTCCTGTCTATTAGTCTCACAGGTGCATTGCCCAAATGGGCATAGGAAGTGGAGCTGGGGCAGTTTGAGGATGGACAGGGTGACAAGGTGGGACAAAAGGATGACATTGAGGGCGGTATCATTTCTTGGCGGGGGTCTTGGCATCGTTCTCTGTCTTTGTCTTGGATTTCAGGAACCGTTTGCGGGGTGGTTCTCCCTCTGCAGGGGTGGGGTGCTGGTGTGGTGGTCCTGTGGCGGTGCCTCCTATCCACTAACGCTGGTGGAGGTGGTGGGCAGTTCATCGTCCAGGCTAGTGTCAGGGGCCCCTTGTTGTGCCACAGTGTCCCTCCTGGTGTTGAGGACTTCCTTCAGCACCCCTACGATGGTGCCCAGGGTGGAATTGATGGATCTGAGTTCCTCCCTGAAGCCCAAATACTGTTCCTCATGCAGCCGCTGGGTCTCCTGAAACTTGGCCAGTACCGTTGCCATCGTCTCCTGGGAATGGTGGTAGGCTCCCATGATGTTGGAGAGGGCCTTGTGAAGAGTGGGTTCCCTGGGCCTGTCCTCCCCCTTCCGCACAGCAGCCCTCCCAGTTCCCCTGTGTTCCTGGGCCTCTGTCCCCTGGACCGTGTGCCCACTGCACTGCCCCCAGGTCCCTGTTGTTGATGGGGTGGTGGGTTAGCCTGGGTTCCCTGTAGTGGTGGACACACTGCTGATTGACGTGTCCTGGGGACAGAGGTATGGGCCCGCTGGGTGGGTGCTGTGTTGGTGTTTCCAGAGGGGGGAAGCTCTGTAGTGGCCTGTGACTGTGTGAGGGGAACCGACTGTCCCGAGGTCCCAGATGGCTCGGGCTGGTCATCTAGATCCAGATGGACAGAGCTGCTGTCATCACTGTGGGCCTCTCCTGTTGGTGGTGTGGACATGTGTGGACCCTCCTGTCCGGTGACGTTGGGTAGGGGTCCTGCAGGGGTATAAAAGGATGTTTATTGCATCTGTGTGTTCCATGGTGTTCAATGGGAGGGTGCCCGTGTACCCCAGTGCTTGCATTCCTGTATGGGACCTTGTGTGATGGTGGTTTAGGGGGGTGTATGGGTATGTGCAGTGGCCATGCTTTGGTCTGAAAAAATAATTTTGTCGACATTCACAAAGGGGAAGGGGTCCCACGGGGACCCCTTCCCTTTTGCGAATGAGTTACCACCAGTGTGACACTGGTGGTAACTGCGAGTTGCTTTGCGACCGCATTTGCGGTCACAAAGCAAGTCTGAATTGCGATGCGAGTCGCAAATAGGAAGGGAACACCCCTTCCTATTTGCGAGTCGCATTCACAAATTGCGAGTCGGTACCGACTCGCAATTTGTGAATGTGCATCGCGTTCGGCCGTTTGCATGGCGCTAACTGCTATTTTCGCAGTATGCGTCATGCAAACGGCCTGCTACATCTGGCCCCTAGTGTGTGAAACTAACGTGCATGGAGCTATATTAAAAATGGTAGCTACACTACAAAGGGACCTTGTCCACTGACTTAATTGCTTCAAAAATTATTCCGTCCTAGAAGGGCTTTTCCTGAATATAGGGGCTTTGGCCGTGGGGACTGAAACATCCTTTAAGGCCACATTAAAAATGAATATCATAGAATGCAATGACTATAAAGACAGCCACTGTCCTGCATTCTCTACAGTAATGCCTACTTTTAATGAGATGAAAAAAGAAACAGCATCGGGATAAATGAATTGACCATTTAAGCCATTATAAAATAGGGAATATTTATTTTAGTTTTAAAAGAATTTTAATTACAGCAAATGAAAATGCCAAGCGGCTGCTGAACTTGTACCTTGCAGGTCTGTGCCATTGCGTGATCCTGACCCTCTCTGACCTCATTTACTGGTAAATGTATTGTATTGCACCTTCTCCGAGTCTTAAGAATGGAAGCCCCCTTGCCTGTACTGCATACCGAGAGCATTTCACTTCCAAGGAGAGCGATCCCCACTCCATCTTCTGAGACAGTCCCTTTGCCCTCCTGTTGATGTGCAAGACCGTTGTCATTGCAGTGCCCGAGGAAGAGGTGCGAATATGCACTCTCCCGGGCAACTCTGAATGACAAAGGCCCTCAATACAACATTGGCGGTAAAAGCTGCTTACCACTGTGCAGAAGACCGCCAACACACCCGCGGCAGCAGAATTCCGCCACGGTCATTATGGCCCACTGCTCGGAATGCGCCAAAATTGAGACACCCACACAAGTCCGACACACCAAAGGTCAGTGATAAACTGGCGAAAACAAAACCTCCACATCACGCCAGCAGAAATACGCCCACACTATCACGACCCACGAATCCACGCAGCGGTCTTTCAACCGCGGTAAACCATTGGCGGTACACACCGCCACGCTCAAAATACACACACTCTTACAAAACACAGCCACATTGGACAAATCAAAATACACACACCTGATATACATACACACACCACTCCCACACACACATTACAATATAAAACACACACCCACATCACCCACAAACCCCTATGTCCAAAATACCAAAAGAAGGCCAGAGAGAGACACTACAAACTACTACCAAGCATCCACAGGCACACAATACCATCACCCACATAACTTCCATGCGCCTCACACAACACACCACTAAATATCACCCCACTTATCACTACACACAATACCTCACACATCACCCACTACACCCCATGGCACGACAAAGACACCCCAGGTTCTCTGAGGAGGAGCTCAGGGTCATGGTGGAGGAAATCATCTGGGTAGAGCCACAGCTATTCGGATCACAGGTTCAGCACACCTCCATAGCTAGGAAGATGGAGCTATGGCGAAGAATAGTGGACAGGGTCAACGCAGTGAGACAGCACCCAAGAAATAGGGATGACATCAGGAAGAGGTGGAACGACCTACGGGGGAAGGTGGGTTCTGTGGTCTCAAGACACCACCTTGCGGTTCAGCGGACTGGTGGCGGACCCCCACCTCCTCCCCCACAACTAACAACATGGGAGGAGAAAGTCTTGGCGATTCTGCATCCTGAGGGCCTCGCAGGAGTAGATGGAGGAATGGACTCTGGTAAGTCAAATCTTAACTATTACATCCCCCACCCTACCTGCATGCTATCACAAACCCCCACCCTCACCCCCATCACTCCAATTCCTCACAAATATCCCAATATCACAAAACACACATCCCAACACCAAGCCCTGCATGCAACAACAAAGCATGGACACCCATCACCACTGCCTACTCTGAAAAAACGAAAACAAATGTTTTGGAAGTTTTTTCATTTTGCAACTCGTTTTCCTTTAAGGAAAACAGGCTGCAAAATGAAAAAAAATAAACTGCTTTATTTAAAAAGCAGTCACAGACATGGAGGTCTGCTGACTTCAGCAGGCCACCATCCCTGTGAGTGCAGAGACTCGCTATGGGGTCGCAAAATGTGACCCACCTCATGAATATTGATGAGGTGGGTCTTTGCAACCCCATAGCGAGTCGCAGACGGTGTCTGAGACACTGTTCTGCATCCGGGATTGCGACTCGGAAATTGCGAGTCGGACAGACTCGCAATTTCCGAGTCGCAATCTCGGAGTTTCCTACATGTGGCCCTAGGCCGCTGTTCACTTTGCCCTAGATATATTTTATTTAGCTTTTCACTGTTATTTTACAATAACCAGTTTTACGGTCTTGTTTTAATTTCTTTTATCACACTGTTTAGCTTAGTTCAGCACTGTGTTCTCAAATAATGCATTCTTGATCGCTCTGTGCTTCAGTCAAGGCTACAGTCTGGTACATTGCCGGTAAACGAGGTAAAAGTTTAGTCTCTAGTCTTCGTAGAAAATACACATCCTTACGTAGAGACATTTTCTTAGAACATCTGCGTGTTAGTTATAAAACACTGCTTAGTCCTAGTTTACGTCAAGAGGGAGATTCCAGCCAGGAACCTACAACTAGATGATGAATGCCCTGTTGCAGATGATGATGCAGATTACAGGCCTTTGCTCAGGTATGAGGGTTGATGTCCTCCCGGGGGAACCTGAAAGGCAGGCTTAGAGTTTTACATGCTGTGCTCGAACTATAACATAGAGAGAAATTTATCTAGCGGCACTATGATAGCTTTATTTTTCTGCTTTACTCTCATCGTTACTATTTTAATCTTACTGTGTTGTACAGTTCTGGGTATTGCAGCTCACGCTTTGCTATCCAAAATGCAGTCGTTTTATTAAACAAATCTTTAAAACTTAAACTGCCTTTGTCATTTATATATGAGACAGTACTGTGTATGATAGAATCGGTTGTGACCTGAGTGACCACGACTTCCCTGGGAAGTACTAAGTTGTCATGTGCTCCGCTGCCCAATTGTCTCTTCCATTTGGGAGAGATGAGGCACTGCTAGTTAGCCGGAGCAAAACCCGGATTTAGAGTGACAAGTGTCATCCACTGTGGGTCCGACTAAGTCCCCCACACTGGGAACGATCTAGCCACAGAAAATCCAGTAGTCTCATTAGGATAATGAGAGCCTAGGCGACATGGCGCGGCCAACGTTTGGTCAGGCTCTAATTTTCGGGTCCACCGGAATATCTCGGTCTCATTTTTATATAATGACCCCTCAGTTCTGTATACGGAGACGTCCGTGGTACTGAGGATTTCCACCACCGCCGTATAGGTAACCCTATTTTTCAGCGGGTGGTTGTTCAAGCTTGAACCTTAAAAGGAAATAACCCCGTCTTGGTGTGCCTTCTCTGAACTCTTAGTGCTTATATGATGGCAAACCCCCAGGCTGTACAAATAGCTCTTAAGATGAGACAGCCACTTACGACACATTTACTGGCACATGGTCTTACAGCACATGGAGGTCCATTCACATTTGTGGTGGAAGCCCATGCAGCCTATAGAACAGAACTGTTTTACTCATGGGTCACATTTCCAGCAGTTGATGGGAATACTAATACATTTCATACATATACAGTTGCGAATGCGCCTGGGCAATACAGGATGTACGCATATTTAGAGATACCTCTATCTTATCAAGAACATCATAATTGGCTTGATGGTGCCCTACCCCATACAATATTACCAGTAAGGTTAGGTCCACTAAGTAATGAAGATCCTACCTGGCCTTTATTGGCGACACATATACACCTCATCCTGCGGTTGCGAATATGGCAGTAGCTGAGGTTCGACATTTATATATTGAGTTAACAGCAATATACAGACGATTAGTACAATTTGTAAAGCAGACATTAAACACAAACCCAGCGCGTGCTGCTCCAGCACAACCACATGCAGTTACACCAGGTATAAATCCGGTGACTGTACACTCGATTATGGGTAAGGTCCCAGGCAAACGAGAGGAGACTCCGTTTTGGCTGGCACAAAAAATTAATACACTGGAGGCAGTATTTCCCCATACGGGACCTCAGGATAAACATAGAATATTAACTATGTGCTTGCCCTTTGGGATGGTTCCTACAGTTGAACACTGTAATACATAGGGCCCTGTATTTGCTGCGCTCTATACAACGGCATACGGTACACCAACACTAGCCAACCTACCGGACGTGCTTAAACAAATTCAAGATGAATACGGGCTGCCCCGGCCCTAGATTTGGGAATGCAACTGATGGGCAACTTTGCCACTGTTTCTTTAATTACCCTAAGTAACCTTAAAGGGGAAGCAGTTGCACTTGCAGTGCGCATGCGACTCCGTGACGTACCGCAACAAGATCAGGAGCGAGAACTGCCTAAAATAATAGCGGAAACTTATTCCAGTATCGGTCGAGATAGCCTAGGGGCTAGACCACAAAAACCTCAATTTCAGGGTAAAATTAATAAAGACAATACTAAACAACAACCTGAGGGTAATAAGAAACGCTGGGAGAAAAAACAACAAACACCTAAAAAAGAAAGGGGAGAATCTCCACCTACCGAGACCCCATAGAATGGGTATAATCTAAGAAATAGAGAAAATATAAAAACGCCTGATAGATATCAATATACTGATACACACCAATCTAGTTCCTTTCAGGACTCATCGGAAAAGAGAAATGAGAGAGGTGGGCGATCAGAGCGGAGAACAGAGTACGTGAAACCAAGACAGGAATCACAACGCTCTTTGGAGGTTTCTGTTAAGAAGGAAGAATCAACAAAAACAACAATTTAAAAATAAAAAAGTAGCAGCAGTCTCAGTCAGACATGCTGCTCAGGAAGAGGGTTCTTTTGAAGAACAGGAAATGGGCTCTAGCACTGCTAGACAGCGCTGCAGAGGTCACAATAGTTCGCCGGAATCTTCTAGAGCATTTGGGGGTGAAAGCAACTGATGACTTTATACAAGTAAAAACTGCGAACATGCGTGTCTTCGAACCCGATAGGGTGTATAGAATAACTCTACAGTAGGAAGGAGACATTGAATGCACCATACACGCAATCTTTTGGGACCGTGTAGTAAAAATATATGACATTTTGTTGGCCGAACAAGATTGGCCGCCTGATTTTGTCCGCACCTGCCCATATGGAGAGGAGGTTATTAAACCTTCCTTCTCGCCCCTTGTTCCGGAAGAACTCGCTGAGTCCTATTCTATAGAATGGGCTCTAGCACAAGCACCTGCGTTATATAGAAATCACGTAGGGTGGGATAGGGATTCTCCATACCATGTAATTCCCATTAAAAGTGAACCTCAGCCACAACCGCAGTATTCAATCAAACATGAAGCAAGGGCACCGGTTAGAGAGATACTTACGCAATTAGAATACCCGGGTTTGATTGAACCCTGTGTCTCACCGATGAATAACCCCATTATTCCCTGTAGCTAAACCGGACCATTCATACAGAATAGTCTTAGACTACAGACATTTAAACTGACATACCCGTACATATGCTATACAAAATTCACATAGCACGGCACTAATGAGCAACATTGTGCAGAAAAAATATAAAACAACTTTAGAAATCTCGAATGGATTCTTCTGCCAGAATATAGCGCCTGAAAACAGAGATTTAACAGGCTTTAGTGCACTACGCTCACAGAAAAAAATCTGTCATTTGTCAGGGGTATAAGAACAGGCCAGAACTGTTTGCAGCTCGTGTGACTTTTACACAAGATAGACCCTGAAGCTTTGTCACATGTGGACTATATATGTCTCATGGATGACGAGTTACTACAACATTTAAGACGAGTAGCACGCATTGTTGTAGGGTTTGCCGAACTCGGCTACAAATTTAACTTCAAAAAATCAAAAATTGCCTTCCTCAGCGTCCTGTTCCTGGGATATGAGCTGTCGAATGAAGGGAAGAGCCTAGCGCCACAATTTTTAGAAAAATGTGCACAACTGCAACCACCAAATACGATTAAAAAACTGCAATCATTGCTGGGCTTTCTAAATTTTGACAGAAAGTAGATTCTTGATTATGCTACACGCATCAAACCTTTATGTGAGTTGACCCGTCCTGATTTTTCAAGCAAATTCTGGACAATTGAGAATGCACACACTCTTCGTGAGTTACAAGCAGATATGCTAGCAGCAAAACATTTACACACACAGGACAATAAGACACATTTGGTCATCAGGGTAATAGCTGGGGCCATCGGTTTTACTTATGTCACATTTAATGAAGGTGAGACAGTCCCGAAGCATACAAATCACACTTATATTCTGCTGCCGAACAACGCTTTGCACCCACGGAGAAAATTCTCACTGCTGTACAGATGGCTGTTATTAAAGAAAGACCACTTGCCCAAGGAAAACGCATTATTGTCGTTTCTCCTATTCCGGCCCTAGAGGCTGTTACAAAATCTAGCGTCCCGAACGCGAACGTCTTTGACAGCCACTTATGTGGACTACATCTTTGACCCAAAGTTACAAACTCAAGAATTACTACAATATGAAGTAGAATATCCAGTTCCCACTGATACCCTGACTATTGATCAATATCATGTAGTCATGTACACCGATGGCTCTGCTCAACCAGCGATTGTAACTAAACATCAGTATTCTGCTGCATGTGCGATCGTGAGCGGCTATATGGAGGGGGAGAAATTCTGTTCCCAACATACCTATACACAGACCTTATGGGGATTGTACAGCACAACTGGCTGAGCTAAAAGCTCTACTAATGGCACTAGAACATATGGATCCAACACAGTCCACACTGATTGTTTGTGAATCATATTATTGCGTCCAGTCTTTTAATGAATACCTGCATTACTGGCGCTTGAATGGGTTCAGAGATTCAAAAGGCAACACCATAAAAATACATAGGGCCAGATGTAGCAAAGGTTTTTACCCATTCTGTGTCTATGGGAAAAAGTGTTCGTACATATGGCCCATACTTCTGTGGGGGAAGGTAGCAGACTTGAAAGAGACACTACCCAAAGTCCATGTTGTGCATACGCTTGGACACCAGCGCGTTGGAATACACGTTGCTGGAAATACTTTGGCTGATGAAGCCGCAAAGTCGGCAGTGGCGGTTGCCACTGTAGCTGCAGTGACTTGTTTGAATTCCAAACCAGACACAGACATCATGGCTGCCATAAAAGCTACAGTTGATTGTACGCCTTATCCTAAGGGATTTCCTAATAAATATCAATCCTTGATGGGAAGTATGCTGAACGCTGAAGTTAAGATTCCAGGCGTAGGCGTACGCGACATTCCCAATAAAGATATAATACCACAATTGATTAAAGCAGTGCATGAAGGGGTGGCATCTGCACACACTGGCGTGGCAGCTACAATATCACTATTGCAGGCCTGTTATTGGTGGCCTGGTCTATATAAACAGACTAAGCAGTATGTCCTTTGTTGTGACATCTGTCAACAAATTAAGGTTTCCACAGCTAAGCGCCCGCCGCAGACACCCCTCTTAATATCAAATAGACCATTACAATGTGTGTACTTGGATCATTGCGGTCCCTTAACACCTGATAGTGCATACAAATATATATTAGTCGCTGTTGATTCTTGCTCCATATTTGTGTTGGTATGGCCACAATGCTCGGCTGACGCTCGGACTGTTATTAAAGATTTGCGAGTCTTTGTCTGTACATATGCAGTTGCGGCATTCCATTCGGACCAGGGCCCTGCTTTTGCCTCAAGGGCATTCACGGACACCATGGCTTTATTGGGGGTCAAGCTCCAGTACTCGTCTCCATTTCATCCCGAGGGAAATTCTGTTGTGGAGCGATTATACCGCGATTTAAAGCAATCCTTAACGGCCTGAGTCTTAGGTACGGGTCGTAGTTGGCTAACCCACCTGTATGGAGTTCATAGAGCACTAAATAACCTGCCTAGAAGGTCCCTGCGGGGTCGTACTTCATATGAGTGCCTGTTCGGAACACAAATGTTTGTTCCAGATCTTGATGGTCCTGGTGTGGAGGCGGTGGAAACACCTTTTGACATAAATGATTGTGTCACTGTTTTACAGGAATTACAACAGCTCAGTGAAGATAACTCTTCTAAAAGTGCTGCCTCCACAGGAATTAAGGATGTGCCAGTAACACCTACCAGCTGGATTCCCAGAGTTGGGGATCTTGTGCGTAAAAAGGTCGCAGTGAAAAAAGAATTTGGCCCTTCTTATCGAGCACCAGTCCCTGTGTTGGAGATACACGGTACCAGCACTGTTATTCAACCACCGTTGCCAGGTGCCAAAGAAAACCACTTTGTTTCCATTAACAACGTCAAACTACAACATGTGGCCGATTCTGCACAGCAGACCAAGAGGAACGTCCAGTAGTTCCCGAATCCCTCTCACTACTGGAGAAGAAGTTCTGCTTCAAGTTGTCTATACCAACACTAATGCCTCTCCGAGCTTGGGGAGGGTGGATGATGATGATCTTGCATTGGTTCCACTTACAACTAGTAACTTAGAAACATTTGATCAAGTCACGATGACTACAACCCAGACAGATGATGCTGTCTACAGTGTACCACCACGGGAAACACCAACTCCTCTACTGACCACAGCGCCTTTTGCTCGAACTGCCTCTGGTTAATTTGATGACTACAACGAAGGTCTAATGGACTTGTTCGCCTCTTCGACAGCTGACCTGTCAGGTGCACGTAAGCTAATATATTGGCTTAAAGATACGTATTTCATTTTTCCATGGAACTATGTGTGGCTTTCCTTGACTGTCCTGGCCTTTTTGCTTTGGATTGGGCTTGTCATTACTTTTTTCCTGTTAATATATGGTCATTTTCTTCCAGAGAGATCAGCGGTTGAACAGGTGGAGGAGGTTTTGAAACATTGTTTAGAGCATGTCTCATCCCTCTTCAAATGCTCTTTTTAAATGAAACGGTACAACAGACAAGTTGTTTGGGCTTAGCAACAATTAGACAATTAAATATGCCCAGTATACCTGCCCCGGCAAGATTTAATAACTGGCAAAAGTACACAAATGCAACCTCTAGTGAGCTTAGTGAGTGGGTCCAGAATGGTACTTTTAATGCTTCACTGACACATCCAGGCGGGTGGTTATTGTGGCCAATAGATACCAACGGGTGTCATCAACGTTTTGTCACCTCCTCTGGGGGTTTCCGAACGAGTAGGTCAGACCCTCGCTATATATCACCTGAACATGCTGAAATTATTACAACATATAGTGTAAGAAAAGTGTGCCGACAGTGGCTAAAATCATCCTCGCTAGATGTGGTTAAGACACATCTCAGTCTCCTGTCTAACAACACTGACTTACAAGATTTTTTGTCAGGCCCAAAGATACCACGTAGGAAGCGTTTCTTGTATGAGGTATACAATGAAATATGGAAACTTTCCATACAAGAGGCTGCAGCCCGGTTAAGGCAGGTAGATCAGGAAAATCTGAAAAAGGCATTAGCTGTTGTGGATAATGGGAATCACACCTTGTCCGACCGAATATATACGATTAACAACATTGTTTCTTCTGCTATAGACATTATACGATCTGATATGTCTTCTTTTTATCATGGACAGGGTCAGACCAGGTCCATTATGCAGATGGGTTGGACACTCCAGACATTGAAGGCAGGTCGCATTCCGTGGCAGCACATCAGTGCCAGGGAAATATTTTTTTACTTTAATTTGACGCGACAACAACAACTAATGGCTAAAAAGGAGGCGACTTATGACATGCTTAACATTGAAAAGATAGAGAGATTGCCTTTTACCGTGGCCGAGATTCCTTCAGCAGAGTGGTTGATACACGGGGTTACTAATCTGCCTATTTCTACGTTACAATTCACTTCTTGTTTGAAACATGTTCCGGTAGGCAGATATGAAAAGTTGGGAGATAATTACATCCATGAGGTGTGGGAGCTTCCCTTCTCATACAAATGTCTCAATGGCATGAAAGAGGTCTTTCTTAGCGGTAGTGAATGCGAGACTTCAGTCCGCCATTCGATGATTTGTAAGCAGCTGTCCTTGCATGGAGCGTGTAATGCCTCTGTTGCGAACTTGGCTTGCTATCTGAAGGGAGTTCCAGTCCACTTGATTAAACGCACGTTCCAGGTGCTTTCAAACGGCAGCTACGTCCTCCTCAATAGTGAAGACTGTTGTGGCATGCGGGCCGGAATAGTTTACGTTGTTTCAGTCTCTAAGGTCGTTACATGCTGCGGGAACGTGTTGTTTCCCCCCTCTAAATTTAGGGAAGTAGCAGATATCTGGCCTCACATTGCTACTTCCAAGGTGAATTTTGACAAGTTAAGTAGACTGAAGGCTTTATTGTCATAGAAGCATGTGGCCCTTACATCTGCACACGAGACCTACGGACTTCAGGTGGCAAGGTCATCAGCGGAAATACAGTCCCTGTTAAATACAAACTTTCTGAGACACTTTGGTGAACTTGTGGGACGTATATTTAATGCGTCCAGCACGGCTGGATTAGCACATTTTTTAAAAGCTGTTGGTATTGGTTTTGTTCACACCTTTTCCTCTATATTTGGTTTAATACCTTCGGCTATCCATTCAATTTTCGGAAGCATTTTTGGTGAATTTCCGATAACCTTGGCTTTATTAGCCGGCATCTTACTATTGCTGTTGTTTTTCCGCAATGGCTGTCCCGCCGCAACACGGACAAATGAAGGCGCTCCCATCAGCGCAGCTTTGTAGTGAACGCATGATGCATCACTTTGGAGCAACACTCCTGGAACATTTGGGGTGTGACTGGTCTCTGTCATTCAGACCTGTTTTGGATTGTGTGCAGCCCATGTTTTGGTGCCGTTGGTGCTCTTTTGAACATGCACTAGAAGGTTGTCTCTCACAGCAATGCCCCTCATTGATTGATGCTGATCTGTTGATGTTCTCGATGGGGGCCACCTGTTTGTCGTAGGCTTCTTTCAAAGAGCAAGTCCTAACCATTTTGTTATATAATTGGGAATATAATGGGACCACATCAGTTCTCTAGTTTTGGAGAATCAATGACGATATTTGGCAAATGATCTACCTCACAACATGAATCAAACAACACCAACCTAGGCGATGGGGATATTATAACGTGTAAAGACTGACTAATTGCATGAAAAATTCCACCCCAAAACAGTTGAAGTATTGGGCAGTAGGAAAATATATGATCCCACGCCCCCCATCATTTGCTTCACATCTAAAACACTGGCCTGGGAATGATGGACACATCTTATGTAGCCTATTGGGTGTATAATATGCTGTCCATGTTGATAAAAATGCCATGTGCTTAATATTTGCACCTCTAAGTGATCTACAGCCTATCTTAGAAAGGTACTTCCATTCCTTAATATTGTACCTACAGTTGGTTGTCTGAAAAGCTTTATGGAGGAACTTAGTTAATACATTTTAAGTAGCTTGTTGTTATAATATCTGATACCAGTTTCCAGCTCCCACCTGACGAGTTCAAAATATACCAAAAACAATTTGACGAATCCCCTCTTCTATCACAAGATAATTAGTTTTAAAAAAGCTAATTATCTGAGTGAAACTAAACCAAAGTGAGACATTCTGGTTGTCAAATTGTAGAATAAATGTGTCGCATGAAATGAGATATGGGACATTATAAAAATCCCCCAACTTCTCAAAGCCTGAAACTTGCCATGATTGTACCATCACTTTTGGCAATCCCAGTCCCCAAACCTCAGAATCCAGCAGTGGAGTATAGGCATGACATGCTGGAAATTTTCAACATTTTTGGAGAGCCTGAATACGTGAGGCTAAGGTCTCTAAGAACTTACAGCTCATTTTCAGATTTCAGAGGTTGTCTGTAGATGTCTGCAGGGGTATTCCTGTGTGACTGTGTCAATTATGAGTCAAGTTCAAACTAAACTGTCAGTTTTGACTTACTATGCTCACAGCACTCCTACAGCCCAGAAACTAAAGCAACGGGTACCACAAGGTCGTTTGTCTGTCATGGCTCGTAGAATTGCAAGGCGCTGAGATGGTCTGAAAATGTCAGAGAAATGCTAGCTTCCCAATACAGAGATTAGTAAAGACCAATCTGACCAGTCAGCGCAGTTTGACCTTAACATGACAACAAACTCTTCTGTGATAAGCTCATTCAGTGCAGTTCAGCCTAATGGCACACAGAATGATATTCAGATGGGTGACCAGAATGAAGTGGGGTTGGTGCCAGGCCAGATAAATGAAGATGGCAAGCACATTCCGGTCACTGTCCCTAGCTTAAATCAGACTAGTAAGGTTAAATACTATCCAGTATACAACTAATCAGTAACCAGCCAGGCTGATAAAAGGAAGAAAACCAATGGTCAGCATAAGAAAGGGGAGCCACTCAGTAAATCCAATGGGAAGAAGGGAGATAGCTGCCAAGCAGGGGACCCAGCCTCTTGGATGTTAATTTCTGAGCTCAGAAGTCATTCAGGCTGATCGAACAGCTGTAGATGTGCGAAACCCTATGGACAGTGTAGGCCAAGGCCATTATTTTCCTCTGGATATGATTGCTCTTCCTGAGTGTGCCAATAACCCTAAAATAGACTGTAATTTCTTTGAATTGCAGCCAGAGATGTTAAAAGGTCTGTTGGAAACAATACTGATAGAAATAAGGGAGCTTAAGTAGCAACAAACCTATAATATTAAGTTGAGAAATCAAAGATTGACTAAGATTGAGCAACGCCTTGAACAGTCCCACAAAGCCTGCAGGAAGCTGAGCAAAGAATTTTCAGATTTGTAAGACAGGGTGGTATCATTCAACAAAATAGTTTTGATTGAGCTGGAAGAGATTGAGAATCATGCGAGGTGATCAAATCTCCGGTTTACGGGTCTACCGTAGGGCAGTGAGTCCCAAGGTTCAGCCCAGAATGTGCCACAGTTAATAGACTCATTGATCAGAAGTCATACCTTTCATGAAGCCCCAAGGATCTCATGATTATTTGGGCACACAGGGTGCCTGCACAGTGTTCTTCGGATATGAGATATCCAGGAACAATTCTTGTCAATTTTGCAGATTACAGAATTAAAGAGCTATATTGTCTTTAGCAATTAAAAGAAAATCATTTTAGCTGGCGGAAAATGCTCACATGAGGCTGTTCTTGGCTCTTTCTATCACTGCCGCACGACGGTGAAAAATATTTCAAGGACTGGTTTGAGAATTTAAACTTTTGGGGGTGCAAACCTCGATAATCCAGCAATCTAAATTAAAGGTTCTAGCCAATGGTCAAATTCAACTTTTCACAGTGGTTGAGGAGGCTCAGTCTTTCCTCTCAAAAATGCTGAAAGCACAGAATGGCAATGCCAAGTTGTGAATTGTATTTGTTGGGGCAAGAGAACAGAATGCCCTCTTTCTAGGAAGGTTAATCTCTGTTCCTAGGGAGGTGAATTGCTATCAATCTCTTCTTGAACAGCTTCTTGTTTTTTTGCACAGTGGTTAGTGAGGGGAGGAGTCCACGTGGAGCGCTGGGTGCAGTAACAGGGTACCCAGTGAGAGTAGGGAACCCTGGATGGGTAGATGTAATAATCCCAGGTCCAAGGAAGGGCAGGTTGAGGCGAGTTGGTGTGCAGAGAAAATCAGCAGGGTACAGCTGTTTTTGTATTTTTCAATCCTAATTTGGGTCATTGAGAAGCAAGTGTGCAATAGCAGTAGTGTAAGAAATAAGAAGGTGTGATAATGATTGTGCCATAAATAGTTTAAAATAATGGAGCAACAGATCAAAATAACTACCTGTACTGTCAATGGGTTGTTCAAAAGACGGAAGAGCGGGCCTTTGTTGAAATGGCTAACCTCATTTAATCCAGACGTTATTTTTCTTCAGGAAACCCACTTTAAAAGTATTATGCCCAAAATTCATGACCCAGGAAAATACTCATTGGCGTTCTATGCCTCTGCCGGTGCAGCAATACGAGGTGTGGCTATATTGTTTTCTAGCTCTGTAACTTGGCAAATTATCACAGTTTTGAGGGACAATAAGGATAGGTGGATTTGACTGAGCGTTAGGGAGCTAATCAGGTTTTGATTTTTCTTTTTATTTCTATGGCCCTCTAACAGATGATACAGAGGCTCTTCAACCAATCTTTAATTTGGCAATTCAGACAGAGTGATCTTTAGTAATTGGGGAGATCAATTTTATTCAAAATTTAAGGTATGATACATCTAATATATAAAGGAGGCAGTTGAAGCCAAGAACTGCCAAACTACTCAATATGTTTAAACAGGATTTAGGTTTGGTGGATCCCTGGGGATAGATCTATCCTAATTTTTGCCAATTTACTTATTATTACCTGAGATTCCAGTCAAACTCTTGCTTAGACTTCTTTCTTCTGCACAGCCTTTAATAAGTGGCACTGCTGAGATCAGAGCTAATCCTTTTTGGATCACTCAATAGTGTCCATGGTGATTATTGTTTTAAAAAAAAGTCTAGGTGGCAATTCGATAAGGCCCTGCTGTCAGACCAAGCTTTGGTCAGTGACACTAAACAGTTTATTGATTAGTTCTTTTAAATAAACCATAATTTGGCCCCTATCTTCATGGTTTGGGAAGTTTTTATGGCCACTTTTAGAGAAAAGGAGATTTCATATAAAGCAAAACTAAGCAGGGCCTGGGAAGAGAAAATTCAGGGCATACAGGCAGTGTTAGATGAAGCCCTTAGTCAGCTTATGATTTTTTGGAGGCTCTGTTCCTGAAGTTTGATGGCGCACAAGGCATTTACTTTCCAGTGCTGGCTTTGGCAAGGTAGGGGAGTATTTTGGGTATTGCATCCACTCACCAGTCCTGCTGAAATGGTGCAGTGCTCACTTCAGAGCCTACAAGGTTTCACCGCTCCCAATACAATTACAGCACATAAAGGAAATAACAACGTTTTCAGACATCAGATCAATTTTGAGTCATGAGTCTTATACAACATCCCTTAAACTACAGTTTGAAAAACCAATGACACTCGATTTAAAGTGTATCAAAATGTTGTGAAAGCACTTATGTTTATTTGAGCTTGGGGAAAAACAATGGGAAGTCAATCCTCGATTTTGAGTTCAAAGAAATGTGCCTGCAAGTGTTGAAATTGTTCCATGCTGGAGGGTCTAATCAGTGCCAGCCTCTTAATGCTTTTGCCAGACACTGACTGCCACCAGAGGCATGGCTTAGTCACACTTCCTACTGCTTCCCTGTAAAGAGGTGTCTGCTTTGCAACCATCCCCCGGTCTGGGAGAGAAATCTACTTCATCGAGGAAGAGTTAATTGGGCAAGGCCTGTTGGACCATAGCATCAGGCTATGCACCCCCCACTTCAATTGAGGCTACACTCCAAGCCCTGACTGTAGCGCTACTGGATTACCCAGAGGAGCACACTATTGTGGGAGGTGCCTTCCACTCTGTTAAGTTGCCTGGCTTACATACAGTGTTCAACTTCACAAATCCATAGGTGCGGGTAAATGGGCACAAACGTTAGCCCTTGCAGATACATGATGCCTGCTTCACTTGACATCTAAGGAATATACGTTCTATTCACACTCTCATAGATCCTTCTCTAGACTTTTCTATTCTATTGTGCCCTCCAGTGACACACAAACTTGTGGATGCACACATCCTCCCCCAAGCCCTTATGGACCATGCCCAATACAGATAAAGTCAGTCCTGGCGGGTGCTTGACAGCTGGGACAGTGGTGCTTAACCACCAGGTGGCTTAGAGATACCAGTTTTGAGGAATATATGAGACAATTGTTATCTTACTCTCAATAAGAACATGGTGGAGTCACCAATCACACTCTGGGATGTCCTTGAAAAGGTCCTAAAGGGTAGGGCGATCTCCTATTAATGTGCAGCCAAACAGCAGCATCACCAAAGAATGGCAGTCCTGGAAGTACAGATAAACATGGCTGAAAAGGTCTTGGCCAGTCCCATAGAGTAGAGCAGCTGGGCGCTTACTCCAACATTAGCCTCTAGACTCAGTGTCCTTGTTCCGTACAGTGACTCTGCAGTTACACATGT
The DNA here is from genome assembly GCF_031143425.1 of Pleurodeles waltl. Taxonomy (NCBI): domain Eukaryota; kingdom Metazoa; phylum Chordata; class Amphibia; order Caudata; family Salamandridae; genus Pleurodeles; species Pleurodeles waltl. The sequence goes on from NC_090443.1 coordinate 535,689,414, forward strand.
TGCACTTGCTACTTGCATAATAGCTGTTCCTTGTGTTAAGGAGGCTTGCACTATTCCTGCTCATGACATTGCTGTCCCATGCTTTAGTAAAACCTGTTAATGCTTTTCATTACACTAGGCCAAAACAATATTTTTTTTTCTTTTGTCCACACATCTCTCTATTTTTAGCACTGCATTTCAGTCTAACTGAGTGAGTTAAACACTCAACTCTGTAGGTTCGAACTTCATTTTTTCAGGACAGACTTTTGGTTATTATGGATGAATAAAATGAATAGCCAACTAGAATAATACAAATCACATACCCAAATGTTCCATTTAAAGTGCTTATGATTAAAGCACAGGATCTATGTTTTTCAATAGCAAAAATGGCTGTTTCTCCCAAAAATGAAAGTGTGATGCATTGATTTTCTGGTCTTACATATTTAATGGATTTAAGCATAATGTTATTTACATCAACAATTAGAAGGACAGTCACCTCTGTGAAGACCTGAATATGGTAATCGAACAGTAAAGCACAAGGTGTCGCATAGGCTCTCATTATCCTAATGACACTACTGGATTTTCAGCGGCAAGATCGTTACCGGTGTGGGGGACTGAGTCGGACCCACAGTGGATGACACTTGTCACTCTAAATCCGGGTTTTGCTCCGGCTAACTAGCAGTGCCTCATCTCTCCCAAATGGAAGAGACAAGTGGGCAGCCGAGCGCATGACATCTTAGTACTTCCCAGGTACGTCGTGGTCACTCAGGTCACAACCGGTTCTCTCATACACAGTACTGTCTCATATATAAATGACAAAGGCAGTTTAAGTTTTAAAGATTGGTTTAATAAAACAACTGCATTTTGGATAGCAAAGCGTGAGCTGCAATAACCAGAACTATACAACACAGTAAGATTAAAATAGTAACGATGAGAGTAAAGCACAAGAATAAAGCTATCATAGTGCCGCTAGATTAATGTTATAGTTCGAGCACAGCATGTAAAGCTCTAAGCCTGCCTTTCAGGTTCCCCCGGGAAGACATCAACCCTCATACCTGAGCAAAGGCCTGTAATCTGCATCAGCATCTGCAACGGGGCATTCAGCATCTAGTTGTAGGTTCCTGGCTGGAATCTCCCTCTTGACGTATACTAGGACTAGGCAGTGTTTTATAACTAACACGCAGATGTTCTAAGAAAATGTCCCTACGTAAGGATGTGTATTTTCTACAAAGACTGGAGACTAAACTTTTGCCACATTTACCGGCAATGTACCAGACTGTAGCCTTGACTGAAGCACAGAGCGATCAAGAATGCATTATTTGAGAACACATTGCTGAACTAAGCTAAACAGTGTGATGAAAGAAATTAAAACAAGACCGTAAAACTGGTTATTGTAAAATAACAGTGCAAAGCTGAATAAAATATATCTAGGGCAAACTGCACAGCGGCCTAGTGTGTTAAACTAACGTGCATGAAGCTATATTAAAAATGGCTACACTACTCCCTCCCCTTGTTGGTAGAAAGTGGTTTAAGCTGAATCTAAAATGCCCAAACTAAAATACATTAAAAACCCTACTCAATTTTAACAAGTCAAGCAGACACACAAGCATACTATTCGGCCAGTTTATTTATTTTTTGTTAAAATGAGCATGCGACCAAAAGCTGAATTTAAAGGTAAATGCCAATTTAAGACAGTTACAAATCAAGCATCAGTCATGGAAAGCAGGAGAGTCTCCACCTCGGCAGATGACCAAACCGGTAAACCCACGCCAAAAACTACCAAGGAGCAGGTGTATTCCATTGCCCCAGTGTCAACCAAGGCGGCATCGAGAGATTTCATGCAACTTGGGTTCCCTTTATAAACCATATAATACAGCCTAAGGATGGTGTTGCCTATTGAGGCTTAGTGTTTGGAATTTAGGGCCATATTTATACTTTTTGACGCACAACTGCGCCAACGCAGTTGTGCGTCAAAATTCTAACGCCGGCTAACACCATTCCAAAGCGCCATGCGGGCGCCTTATTTATTGAATGACGTTAGCCGGCGCAGCTGACTGGTGTGCGTCCAAAAAAATGACTCACACCAGGCAGCGCCGGCGTAGGGGAAAATGGAGCTTGGGCGTCAAAAAATGGGGCAAGTCAGGTCTGAGGCAAAATTTGGGCCTCAACCCGATTTGCGCCATTTTTTTTTACGCCCAACCCCCATTGAAATGACTCCTGTCTTAGCACAGACAGGAGTCATGCCCCCTTGCCCAATGGCCATGCCCAGGGGACTTATGTCCCCTGGGCATGGTCATTGGGCATAGTGGCATGTTGGGGGGCACAAATCAGGCCCCCCTATGCCACAAAAAAAACCAAAAAAAATACTTACCTGAACTTACCTTAAGTTCCCTGGGATGGGTCCCTCCATCCTTGGGTGTCCTCCTGGGGTGGGCAAGGGTGGCAGGGGGTGTTCCTGGGGGCATGGGAGGGCACCTCTGTGCTCCTTCCGAGCCCACAGGTCCCTTAACGCCTGCCCTGACCAGGCGTTAAAAAATGACGCAAAAGCAGCTGGACGTCATTTTTTAAGGCCCGCCCACTCCTGTGCGTCATTTTTGCACGGGAGTTTAAATAAGGCGCACATGCCTTAGAGTCATTTTTTAGAAGGGAATGCCTACCTTGCATATCATTAACACAAGGTAGGTGTCCACGCTAAAAAATGACGCAAACTCCAAGATCTTTGGCGCTAGACGGGTCTAACGCCAAAGTATAAATATGGAGTTAGCTTTGCGTCGGATTTGCGTAAAAAAAAACGACGCAAATCCGGCGCAAACAGAGTATAAATATGCCCCTTAGTATTTGCTAAGAGTCCCCACAAATTGATGTGTTTATTCCCTGAAGATTCATGGCTGCTAATAATAGTTTACAAAGGATGCAATGACTTCCACTTTAACTGGTTGTATTTCAGTGTATGTCAGAAAATTAATTGGACTGTATTCCACTGATTCAAAGTTTACGTTTTTTTTGTCATTTAATATTGGTTGCTATGTGTGTTTTCAATTAAGACTTGCTTTTGCTGAATCTTTTACTCTATTGTATTGCACTGATTCGTCATTTATGATGTTACATTTTTACACTCATCTGGTGCTATTGAATACAGAATTGGCTTTCACTGGTCTGCTACTATATGTATTTGCACAAGGCACTTTTTTGTGCTGTCACTTTACTATTGCACATTATTACATCAATGCTGCTATTTATTTTTGTATACTTGATATTGTTGCTACATTATTTGATGATGATAATAGGTTGTTAGTAACTGTATAAAGTTAATGTTGTGTTGTATCATGCTCAAATAAAAATAATAATGAAAGTAATAAAATCCTTCAATATGGATTTTTTCTGTCATCCAGGTGTCTTGGCAATAGATAATATAAAGGGCACTAATGAATGTCAATCAATCTGTGTTTAATACTTTGGTATAGGCACCAGCTACATTTCAAGAGATAAGAATTAGTCAATCAATCAATCAATCAGAAGATTTGTAGAGTGCTATTTGCTACCAGTAACGGTATCCAGGTGCTGGCAGGGTCCAGTTGATTTGTCAAATAGCCAGGTCTTCAGGAACTTTTGGGACTCTGGAAGAGATGGGAGGGCCATACATGAAAGGTTAGCTTGTTCCATGTTTTCGCTGCTACGTCAGATGCTGGGGTGAGGGTTAGAGAAAGGCACAGAGAGCAGAGGTGTCTGGTGGGCTGATGGAAGTTCAGGCACTGGTTCAAGTAGGCGGGTCTGCAGTTGTGTAGGGCCTTGTATACATGGGTCAGGAGCCTGAATTGGCATCTTTTCTGTACAAGGAGCTAGTGGAATTCCCTGAGGTGGGGGTGATGTAGGTTCATCTAGGGAGAGCCAGGACAAGTCTGACTGTGACATTGTGCATGGTTGTAGTTGTCGAAGGAGGTGAGCTGTGATCCTTGCGTATAGTGCATTGCTGTACTCCAGTCAGCTGGAGATGAAAGACATGGGTGATGGTGCATCTTGAGCTGTGGGGTAGCTATTTGAATATCTTATGAACCATGCAGAGGATGAAGAAGCAAGAGGCGAAGACGGTGTTGACCTGTGTTGGCATGATTAACTCATTGTCCAAAATGATGCCTAGGGTCCCAACGTGGTCAATGCAGGTTGGTGTAGGTGCGAGCTCTGAGGGCCACCAGAATACGTTCCATGGGGAGTTTTTTTTCCAGAAAATCAGTACCTATGTCTTGTCGGTGTTGAGCTTCATGCAGTTGTCCTTCATCTAGTTGGCAACGTCTGTTGTGTTGTTGGTGTAAGATGTGATGTTGAGTCCGTGGGTTTTAGAGATACTGAGCAGAGGTGTCATATAAGAGATGAATAGGGTGTTGCTGAGCAAGGGTCCTTGGGGTACTCCACAGACGATTTCCTTGGGTGCGGATGTGAAGGGGGAATGCAGAATGTTTGTGTTGTTCCAGTGCCGAAAAAGGCGATCCTTCTGAGAGCAGCTCCTGGGATGCCCATGTTGTGCAGCCTTGTGATGAGTGTATGCTGTGAGTATCGAAGATTCAAGCCCATCATGTTTGTAGATGACAATAGGCTTGTAGATTGCTCAAGTATGGCCTTATTAGATTGAGAAGCTGTGGAGGAGGCTAATTCCTTGAGTCTGCCTGATGGAGGGTCTGATTTTTCCTTGTAGGAGACTGGGGTCATTCATTAGCACTATATGTATCAGGGGACTCAAAATGATTCCCTTTGGGTGTTGAAAATGTGCATGTGACCACCAGCCACACAGCAACAACAGCACATCATATGAACAATCCTTTGACATGGGTTTCCAAAGGTTGTGTGACCCCTTCACATAAACTGGGAATTAAGTTGGTGGTGCATGAGGGATCTGGTGTACTCAAGGAATAAACAGCCCAAAACCCAGTCCACCAAGGAGGCACTGACCACACAAAGAAAGACAGTCATAAGCCGCCAAAGCACTCATTAATCAAAAAATTCTGAAAATGTTTTAGACCCAGTATTTAGACTCAGTATAAGCCCAATCTCCATCAACGAGGTGCAACAGTTGTTAATAAAATAATTTAAAGCAGAATTATATTCCTAATTATATTCCTATGCCAGGACCTTGAGAAAGCAACATCAGATTTAGATCACAGCCTCCACAAAGCACACGAACAAGATGAATTGGAAGAAAGGGTAACATAATTGGAGAGACATTTCATAAGCATATTGGAAAAGCTGGAAGGCAATGAAGATGATCCTAGAATGAGCCAGGTTTAACCAACAATAAACATCTTTCCTGACACTCCGAGAGATCTCTAGCTGTGTAGCATCCAAAGAAACATAGACAATTGAAATCTTTTCATGTAAACTTTCCAATACAACATATGTGGTGGGCCATCTGCCCCAGGTGTAGCCTGGCCGGGCCTCCTCTAGTGCACCAAAGTAGCCTGACCACATAAAGTACAGTAACAAGAACAAGTTTACCCTACATTTTGGATTTTTATATGTTCACTATGGTCACAATTAAAGATGTTTACATGCATGATAAGAAGCCAGTTAGCAGTAGTGTTCCCAGGTAGATAGGGAGCTCCTGCCGAGCAGCAAGTTAAGGAGCATGGATAATATCTTTAGCAAATTATGGGTTCTCACCACATATTTACTCTTCAAAAAAGCACCCCAAATATTGATCCAGCTTACAATTCCCAAGATAATAGACTTAGTAATAATGTCAATAAATGTCCAGGGCCTAAGCACCCTGGTAAAAAGATGAAGTGTGTTGAAATACCCTTGCTGTGAGAATTGCTCAGAGAATCTTGCCTACAAGAAAAAGACACAAAGGCTTAATTGAATCGTTCCCTAGCCAGTTTTACACAATGCAACCTCGAAGGCGAAAGTGGTGTCAGTCTTCCTAGATAGCTATAACTCATATCTGTGACTATAGACAGGGCAAATAGGATGGTGGGAAACAGAGAAGGCATAAACAATCACAACACAACAGTCTTCTGTATCTATGGCCCTTATGAGGATAAAAAACAATTGTTTACCTCCAAATTGTCCACAATCACCACTGTAGCAGAAGACCTACTAGTCATAGGGGCAGCTTCAATACAATATTAAATTCTACTGAAAACAGGTCAATCCACAGATAGGGATTATTCCAAAGTACCAAATCACTAGAAGGTAGGATTTGAGGACCCGGGCCTGCACAATGTTTGAGAGCTACAACACCCCCAGGAAAGGGGTCCTGCTCCAGATCTCACGCCAGAATCTACATTTGTCTTGTGAATAGAGCGACCTTTGACCTGGTCCTAGATGCTACATTAGGTGTAGAAATCTTGACCAATTACTCCGCAATTATCTTGTCAATGGAAATACACAATTCTAAACCTCCAAAAAATAGACAATGGGGCAGATTTAAGAGCCCCTTGCGGCATGTAATGACACATTAGTGTCATTTTTTTACGCTAATGTGGCATTAATTGCCGCACCAGATTTACAAAGTGGTGCAATGCATGCATTGCGCCACTTTGTAACCCTTTGCGCTGCATCATGCATGTGCCATGCATAATGTACAGCGTTCCCCCATTAGGGGGGCCGAAAAATGGTGCAAAGGAATCTAACAGATTTCTTTGCTTCTTTTTTGTGACACTTTTAAAGCCAGCTAAGAATGGGCATTAAAAGGAACCACACCATTATTCATAATAGGCCTCAATGGGCTTTGCAGCATTAGAGTCACGCTTTGCAGGATTAGCGTAAAAAATGTTGATGCTAATCCTGCAAAGCTCCAAACTAGCGTCCAAAATTTGGACGCTAGTTCCCTAACTACTGCCAGTGCACCGTATCTTTTAAATACAGCGCACACATAGTGGCGTTAGGGTGGCACTAAGGGGTGCAAGAAAAGTGTCGCTATACTGGGTGTAGCGCCACATTTCTTAAATCTGGCTCTATGTTGCCTCTATGATATAGAACTATCCCAGTCCCACCTTCAATGATTGATAATCAAGTATGCCGAAGGCTATTTTTTCTACTTGTGCATCATTATCCTAAATCATCACACTGATTTAGGCAGGTGGTCCCTGTGGCATATCGTTTTGAAGGGTGCTGGGATATGTCATGATTCAGCAGGATTAATTCTGTAAAGATTAACTTTCTCTTGTGATCCACTACATGGCTCAAACTCTCCCACTAAGATGTATAGAAATGTATATTAATTTTAGTCTGGGGAACTAGGCCACATAAAGTGCTAAAATCACATTATTAAAAACTAACCCTAGAGAGAGGACCAGAACTTCCAAAAATGTCTAAAAATTTAGAAGCAGCCAAATTTGCTCAGCCCTAGACTAGATGGGTGAATCAATCGTGAATGAAGACTTGAAGCATAGCTGATAACCTCAGAAAGATAGTCCTAGATCTCCTTAAAACACTTATGGTGCCAAACTCCATGATACAGAGTGAATTATGGTAGTATTCTTCTGGCAACAATGATTCTCCCTAATCATTGAACTAATCAGGTACAAAGCAAAAAAGTGATGACTTTCCCATCCCCACTGACTCCACTAAATTCAACTTCAATTTTATTCTGGGATTTAAATACCCATAATTTTTCAATCAGAGCAACCCGGTTCCAGAAAAGCTAAAAGGTTTCAAGTAGGGGAACTTTGTAGAATGGTGAGTGAACGGTAATACTAATTGCTCTAGATGGATACAAACAAAATAATGCAAACTCTACACTGGATGGGTTCAAGTGAGTAATGCATATAGCACGGTAAAGGCCTCGCTCCTCTTGAATTGTTATTGTCACATGCCTTCATACTCATGGATCTTCCTGTGAAGATAGCACATAAACCAAACAAATGCTCTGGACAAATTATTATCAAATTTATTTTAAAAGGAAGATTACAGTTGGCTGAATTCTGGAAGCAGGAAGCCTCACTCCCAACAGGGAATTGACAGTCCAAAATATGGCACAATTTGGTGAAGCAGAACTTTTTAGCTATTATTTCTGATAGGAAGCCATTTAAAATACATATAATAGGTGTTAAAAATTGGGTGTTTGGTTGGCAGTCAGGTCGAGAACCATCACTCTAGTCAGGGTAAAGGAGAACCACCCTCATTCAACCTCCTCCCACTCCCTTGTAGCTTGGCACAAGCAGGCAGGCTTAACTTCAGAGTCTAGGCGTAAAGTAGTTGTACCAACACACACAGTAATTCAGTGAAAAAAACTACAAATTGACACCACACAGGTTTAGAAGAATAGGAAATAGTTACCTAAACAAAACAAGACCACAATGACAAAAATCCAACATACACAAGTCAAGTTATTAGTTTTAAAAGCAAAAGAGTCTTAAATCCTTTTGTAAACAGTAAAAACACTAATAGGGTTGAAAAGTACCTGGGTAGTGTCAAAATAACACGCACGGGCGAGTGTGCGTCGAAAAAGGTTAGCGATGCATCGATTTCTCACCCGCAAGCGAGACCGTGCGTGGTTTCTCCTTCTCCGGTTGGGTCAGTGTGTGTCGGTTTTCCTCTCCGCAGGAGAGCAATGCATTGATCCAGGCAAGCACTCGGGTCCGGATAGGCGTTGCGTTGTTTTTCTGCGCCCAGCAAGGTTTGCATCAAAAATCCTGCCGCATGCTATCAGCAAAACCATGCAATGTAGGTTGTGGCATTATCAGCCTCCGTCAGTAGGTGTTGCATGTCGTTTCTCCAGCTGCATGCTGGTGGAGCGTCAATTTTTGCTGTGAAGCCGGCAGCTTGTCGTTTTTCAGCCACGTCTCAGAAGGTGTGTCGATATTTTCCCCGCACGGCGGTCTGTGCGTGGATCTTCAGTCTTGGTCTGCCAGCTCCACCTTCCAGGGCCCCAGGAATTGGATAGGGCACCACTTGGCAGGACAGGAGTCTCAGCAGAGAGTCCAGGTGCTGGCAGGAGAAGTCTTTGATGGCCCTGAGACTTCAACAACAGAAGGCAAGCTCAGGCAAGCCCTTGGAGATTTCTTCACAAGCAGGAATGCACAACAAAGTCCAGTCTTTGTCTCCTTGCACAGGCAGAAGCAGCAACTGTAGGATAGCTCCACAAAGCACAGTCACAGGCTGGGCAGCACTTCTCCTCAGCTCTTCTCCAGGGAGACGTTCCTCTTGATGTCCAGAAGTGATCTAAGGTCTGTGGTTTTGGGTGCCCTTCTTATACCCATTTTGACCTTTGAAGTAGGCCTACTTCAAAGGAAAGTCTTGCTTCTTTGTGAAATCCTGCCTTGCCCAGGCCAGGCCCCAGGCACACACCAGGGGGTTGGAGACGGCATTGTGTGAGGGCAGGCACAGCCTTTTCAGGCGTAAGTGACCACTCCTCCCCTCCCTCCTAGCACAGATGGCTCATCAGGATATGCAGGCTATACACCAGCTCCCTTTGTGTCACTGTATAGAGAGAGGTGCAAACAGGCCAACTGTCAAACTGACCCAGAAAGTGAATCCACAAACAGGCAGAGTCACAGAATGGTTTAAACAAGAAAATGCCCACTTTCTAAAAGTGGCACTTTCAAACACACAACCTTAAAATTAACTTTACAAAAAGATGTATTTTTAAATTGTGAGCTCAGAGACCCCAAACTCCACGTCTATCTGCTCCCAAAGGGAATCTATGCTTTAATCATTTTTAAAGGTAGCCCCCATGTTAACCTATGAGAGAGATAGGCCTTACAACGGTGAAAAGCAAATTTGGCAGTATTTCACTGTCAGGACATATAAAACACATTAGTATATGTCCTACCTTAAACATACAATGCACCCTGCCCATGGTTTACCCAGGGCCTACCTAAGGGGTATCTCACTAAGAAAAGAGAAGGTTTATGCCTTCAGTGGCACATCTGAACCATGCTTACAGGGCTACTAATGTGGGTGGCACAACCAGTGCTGCAGGCCCACTAGTAGCATTTGATTTACGGGCCCTGGGCACCTCTAGTGCACTGTACTAGGGACTTACCAGTAAATCCAATATGCCAATCATGGAAATCCAATTTCACATACATTTTACATGGGAGCACTTGCACTTTAGCACTAGATAGCAGTGGTAAAGTGCCTGGAGTAGCAAAAACAGCAAAAACAGAGCCCAGCACACGTAAACAACCTGGGGAACAGAGGCAAAAAGTTAAGGGATACCACACCAAGGATGAAAAGTCTAACAATAGGCATAATTGAGAATGTCCCAAAATGTCCCAGATTTAATAATAATGGGTGAAATGCACAGAATGCCGGACTCCACAGTGGAGGAAGACATTGATGCAGGATGATTAGCAAGTGAGGGGTGTTTTGACTGTTGTTTAGCAAGCTCAGTGCTACTCGAGACTCATTCTCTCACTTGCTACAGGCCAAAATCCCAGATACTGGGAGACTCAGAGGCCTACAGGAGCTATCATCAAATGGAGAGGAAGGAACTGACTTGCGAAATGAGAAACACCAGAAGGTCATTATGAACCGTATAGTGTATGACTCTGCAAAACAGACATAGGGAACATTATTACTCCCCATTACCTTGGATTCACTGGTTTCATTTAATGTATGATGTACACCTATGCAGTTAGCTTATCTAGTACTTTTTTCTCTTTCTTCTTTGTCTTTTTCCTGGGAGCCACATCCCCCAGATATTGTTATGACTTTCTTTGTCCCTTCTCCCCCTCCATTATTACTGTTGCACTTGGTTTACCCCATCAAAGTTCAGTGCATAAAGTGTTAACAAAAATTTGAATGAAGAAATATTTTTTCCATGTTTCCAAATGCCTGTGCCATATGCCAGCGATCGCTCTCACTGTAGTCCTCCATTTTATCAACCTGCAGTGTATAATCCATCTGCACTAAGTATGGTTTGATCACTTTCTACAGTAAGGAGCACACAGACACATCCTCTTCTACTTGATCTCAAAGTCACTAACCGCCCACAGTAAAAAGAAGCAGGGGGCCTAAAAATTTTCACATTTCAGAGTGAGCCTTAGGCGCATTTAAACCACAGCTTAAGTGCTGATTAAGTTGCATAGTATTTTACTTTTTCAATAAATCAGTCACCTATATTACTTGGCACTCTGACTACACACAGAGATCTAAATGTAACCTACATGCGTAATAAAAATAGTTGAAACAGAAGGGAAAGAGACTTTTTATTCCTGTAATTCAAAGTGGCCTGGTTGTCTGATGGCAAACAGTCTAGCACAGGAAGCCATCATAAACATGTGAAAGCGGTGTACAATGTCATGTAAAAGCTTCACCAGAAATGCTTTTCAATATTTTAGACAACACTAGCATACCAGAAAACCCAGGGTCCACCAGACCTCTAAGGAAAAGACAACCATGTGTCCAGTGCCTGCAAAAAGCATGCAGCGGAAACACTTCAGTAAAAAAAAAAAAAACACCCTTCCATCAAAGGACTTGCTTCTAAAAAATAAGAAACAAATTTGCAATGTAATTCCAGGTCCGGATTTTCAACCTTCACTGGAAAAAGGAAAATGAAGGTCTAATCCTCTAGCAAAGTGTGTTTCTGTATTGGGATTTATACAGCATTTTCCATACCCATGGCAATCCTAAAGTGTTCTGACTGTGTTATTTATACAGCGCTTCATCCCCCTGGTAAGGTTGCGGAGCATACTGATTTACTTTGGTGTTCCCTTTACTTTAGAAGTAAATGGTTGAATATATGTTGTTTGTAGATTGGCCCAATGAAGAATATGTTTTGATATTTGTGAAGTTTGACACAATATGGCGGTAGCATAGAGCGCCCAATATAGCGGCACATAAGCATGGAGTGTAATGGAGAGTTTGAAGACGGATGCAGTTAAGCACGCAGGTACTCTCCAACTTTAGGCTGGCACTTTCAAATTTAGAGCCCATCTTTGATGGATATTAGTTAGGACAAACAGGGTTTTGAAGTGTACCAAGTAGCATCAAATGAACAATTTCATTGGAGGCACTGTCAGCCAGCACAGAAATGTGATATGGAGTTCACTCAGAGAAATAGAGGATTCACCCAATTGATTGTGCTGATTAGCCATCACAAAATATGGAGTAAACCCAAGAACGACAGAGGTCCAACTCATTGTACATGCAAATTAACCACTAAGAAAATCCTTGATAGAGTCTACTCACAAGCAACAGGTGCAGTTGTACACTTGTAGCACCGTCACTGGCTTCCTGGGTTTACTAGGCAAGATATACATACATACTACTAGAGAGTGGGCCCAAGTGTGATTTTCATTATGCTCATGTAGTCCACCAAAATTCTTAGGCCCATATTTATACTCCCTTTGCACCGGATTAGTGTCATTTATTTTGACCCAAATTTGGCGCAAAGCTAACACCATATTTATACTTTGACGCTAGACCCGTCTAACGTCAAAATATCCCAGTGTGCATCATTTTCTGGATGCGTGAAACCGCCTTGCATCAATGAGATGCAATGTAGGTGTCTAAAAAATAACTTAAACACCCATGCGCCATATTTATCCAACCGTGCCAAAATGGTGCACAGCTGGAAGGCAAAGCCGGAAAATGACGCAAATCCCGATTCGCGCCACAATTTAACGCCTGGATTAGGGCAGGTGTTAAAATGGGGCAAACACACCAGTACTTAAGGAAAACTCACACAAGCAACATCAGAGCTCAAAAAGGAAGACATGGAGGTGCTATTCATCCAGCATGCACGAACACGCAGACCACAGGAGCAACAGCAGCAGCTTCCACCACACCAACAGGGACCCCAAAGGCAACGCAGAAGGCAGGAGAGGATATTACGGACCAGGACAACCCTCAGGGCCTCAGGGAACATGACATCATCCTGAGGTACAGACTAAACTGGCAAGCCATACAGCAGCTGCCGCGACACATTGAGCCACAGTTGGCACCCAGCTTGCAGACACCCCACATCATCCCACCAGAGACCAAGCTGCTAGCTGTCCGGCACATGTTGGCAAGTGGCTTTTTTAAAACCACTGGTGCCCTTGTTGCCGGAATCTCACAGCCCTCATTCTCTGCCTTCCTTCACAAGGTATTTGATGCCATCATCTCCCTCACACCCCTCCATATCAGCTTTGCCAAAAACACAGCAGAAGCAGCAGGAGACCAAACAGGGGTTCTATCAAATCAATGGCTTCCCACATGTGCTTGTTGTCATTGACTGCACACATGTAGGGATTGTGCCACCTGCTAGAACGAAGCATCTATACCACAACACAAAGCACACACACTCCATCAATGTGCAGCCCATTGTGGATCACCGTGGACTGATCACCAGCATCGTGGCAAAGTATCCTGGGAGTGTACATGATTCATTCATCTTCCGCCACAGCACCATCAATCAGCACTTCTAGGATGGATGATATGGCAATGGCCTACATGTTGGTAAGTACAGAAACCTAGTTATATACACACAGCACAGCAACCCTGTAGGACACACAACATATACACCACTACATTGACACGTGGCCAGGAAGACACTGAGGTTGTGACAATGGTAGTCATGTTTGATATCCTGACCCAATGGGATACACACCTATGGACAAATGACAGATGCAAATAACAAGAGATGCCACTCCAGAGCCACACGGGACCAATTTAAAACCACACAGTAGCAATGACATGGCCTTATCTGGCAGTACAACTTGGAAGATGATTCTTCCAATATCACATCAATAACACTCAATCACACACCATTCCAAGCAATACGTACAGTGTAAGGGGTGTGAAATGTGTTTTGCTTCAGGTCAAACATCATGAGGCACATAGCATGATGATGCTGACTCTAATGAAGGTGACATGGAATCATTGAGGCAGTACCAACATCTCACATCACTCCTGGGGTGACATTGCCCAGTAGCCATAAGGAAGTGGACTGTGCTATGAAAACATGTGAATGTGACACTAATGCCAAGTGCACACTGCTACACATGCGGATTGAGACAATTTCCCATATACAGTACATAACAGATGTACAGGCACATGTACCTTCTGACACTAAAACCTTCACCCCCACAACCAAGTTAGTCAGCTTACCTGGAGCAAGTTCAGTAGTGTAGGTACATGTTTGCACATGAGCCAACTCGGTGAGGGCACAAAAATAGGTTTGCATAGAACTTGTCACACATGGGATAATTGTGCATTGTCAATTGTGAACACTTCAGCGCTGCCAACTTATGGAGATGTGTTATACGTTGTCACCTAGCCAAATCATAGGGCCTCACTGTTGCATTTCACATGCAATTACATATGTCGCATGGGTTGGTATGTTCAGCCCATATAGAGCAACCGTGTTACCACCACAGTGGAATCGATTGTGTGTGAGGAAGTATTATGTCACCTCCAGTGAAGGCACTCGGACACTTCGTTCACATTACATAAAGCATGGGAGATACACACTGAACAGCAAGTTTTGAAATATACCACTGATATCAGGTCAATCAGCCAAACACCAGTTTTGATAGTTAAACAACCCAGTGCAGAAAGAATATCAGAGAAGCCTAGGATCCCACACAATACCACAAACACAGATGAGTCACAGACAACACAAGATAACAACTGCCATGCAAAGTGATAATCAAGGTGCAACCAACAACCAAATATTTACCCTCATTTTCTCTTTCGGCTGATCAGGGTTACGGGATCCAGCCACGGAACATGACCCCATATGCCAACCCAAGCACAGAAGTAGAGCGTGCCTATAATGAGGCACATCGTAGGACATGCACAATAGTTGAGATGACTTTTGGCATCCTGAAGTCCAGATTCCAGTGCCTGGACATCACTGGAGGCAGCCTCCTATATTCACCTGAAATGGCCTGCAAGATAATTTTGACCTGTGCCATCCTGCACAACATTTGTGTAAGGAGGAACATTCCCCTCTATGAACCAGACCCAAAAATGCCTGAAGAGGAGGAAGAGGAGCATGCTGTCCATGAAAATGAGGGGGAACATCCAAACACTGCTGCAGGATTGCGTCGCAGACAACACAGCATACTAAACTTCTTCTAAACTATAGTCACCATCACCACTTTGTTATCATATGTCATTAAACACCTAACTTCATCACTAAATCATGCTCTGTGTAATTTTATATGCATCACATGATCCCTAGGAATCATAATCAGAGTTTAGCCTCATGGAGCATTGCAGAAATACAGATTAGGATACTGAAAAGCCATATCACATTTGATGGGTATGAATGTACAGCCAACATCACACACATTGTAAATGACATATATCCTGTCTATTTCACATGTGAAGGGCAATATCAGAGGACCACAGCTATGAGACACATCCATGTTGCCAACATTGTCAACATTGTCCATTGCAGCAAATGACACACAACTAAGACACTATCAACCATAAGGAAAAAAAGTGTCTCATACATGAGGCAGGGGATGTGCTATTGCATTGGTAACAGGAATGTATGACCAGACCCTTGACAGCAGTAAGTGTGACATCAGCTACCTCTGCAAGGAGCATGAGTGACAAGAAGACCATCTAAGCTGAAAATGGATAGCACGAGTGCCCGAGGTATGACAAGCATTGCTCACAAGACATGCCCTGCGCAGTCCATCCTAGGTAATAAGTCCTGCCATTGCCATGTATTAAGTTTCTGCACACCCTTCTCTAGGGGGCCCTGTAAATGGACTATCTGTACCATGAGAATCTTCAGCTACACACACTCAGACTCCCATTCTGACTCCTGTGTGCTTCCCACTTCAGTATGGCATGCCATAGTCATAGTTCATCAGTCTGCATGGACTTCAGGTGCAATAATGCACTGCCTGGAAGTCGGTAAGACTTGTAATCAGCTGTCCTTTGCTTCCTATGTGAAAGGTCCACTTGGTCCTTTGAACTTGATTCCATTTGAGCCGGCCCTGCCCTTGCTGCTACCTGGAACTACTTAGAAGCTGCCATTTTCAGAATTTCCTTGTTGTGCATTGGCGTACAAATCATTTGTGTACCAGAGCCCTTGGGGGATTGTGTAACGTTGCAGACAACAGCACAAACTGTTTTTAGTTCCCAAAGTGTTGTTCCAGCTTTTCCCAGTCAGAGTCTGCTCACTGTGTATTTGTCTTGTTCATGTTTGTTCCTGACAGAGCCTGCATCATGTTAGCCAGACTGGTTCCTGTCTTTGCGTTAACCATAGAGGTTCCCTGTGGCTACATTTGTCTCATAGTTGCTTTCCATGCCCTCTCTTTCCTCATGGGGTATTGTGTCTGGTAGGTCTACAATGAATCCTCAAATAGATAGTATAGTCTAATCATTTTACTCATCGTAATCAGTTCTGGGACATGTATTCAAATGGCCTAATCCAGCCCCCATCCCTTGTCTGGTTTTACATGTATTCATTATTGCCAAATAGTGACAGTGTGCTAAGGCTATATGCATGGATTTGGTACAGTGCCTCCAAAGGCTTGTCAATGTGTATGTGAGGACAAAACATGTTTGTGCCCTGACGGTCCAGACACACATTCACTTTTCCATATTTTGATGGTGCTTGCGTGGTGACTAGCTGTGAGATTAATTAGCACAGAGGCACTGATGTTCCCTGTTGCAGTGGGAATTCTCGAGACCACCCTGTGTAGACATGTTGTGATGTAAGCTGCCTGTTACCTATTACTCATCCATAAAGTTTTTGAGCACACCAAGGTTGCCCTGTCGTCAGCCTTATTAAAGTTCTGCAGTGTCATAGCTGGACTATCACCATTGGTGATCTTTGGCTTTAGATCAACTCTGCTTTGAAGGATACTCTGTTAATTGAGGGAATGGCTCCACAGACTCATGACTAGACCTGCACGTAACTATGACAAGATGGAGGTCAATACTGACACAGGGTACACATGGCCACACACTTGAACTGGACACCTTTGTGCAATTAACCACTGGAAATATGTGAACACATGCAGCATGGTCTGCTGGTCCTCCACAGCCACAGGAGAAACATAGGTCATGTACCTGACTCAAACTGTGGTGTACAAAACAATTTTTGGATTGGATTTGACACTCTGTGTCACAAACACTGTACCTACCTAGCATGTTCAAATGCCTGACTCATGGGTAGTATACACACAAGTGACCATGAAGTGGTATCCAACATTTCATTAAATGTTTTGGGTTACATTTCTGACATTGCCATTATCAACCGTCCTCTACCTATCCTGTGTATAGTTTGTCATGGGAGATGTTTTGTCCCCACTTCTTGTGACGTTCACACAGAGGCACAACAACAATTGAAATAGCCAATTCACAGACATAAACACACAGGCCATGAGTCTATTTGTTTAGTTGTGTAGCCTTGCTATCCTCTATTGATCAACACCTGCTCAAACTAGGAAATGCCAATTTTATTCCAAAAGTTTGTGTTGCTGTTGCGTCAGTTAAGAGAGCTAATCCGACACAACAACAGGAGTATTATGATCCGCACTAGTGTGGTCTGCCACATGTGCCCAAACACTAAAACACACACAGCAGGTCATACCATACTATCTTTGTATAGTTATAGCCTTCATGTATGTTAAAAAAAGAAAAATGACATAAATACAGTTATTGACAGATATTTTGACGCGAAAGCGTAAAAAAAGATGCATATGCGTAAAAATATGGTGCATATGCGTTAAAAAATGACACCCACACCCATAATACATCGATTGGTCCCTAGCGTTAATTCCAACACTACACCCCATGAAATCGGTTATCCATTACTGTATTGATCCTTGAATGCAGGGGAATTTTTAAGCATATGCATCAAAAAATATTGACGCAAAGCCCGTAAGCGTCATAAAATTTCACACAGTATAATAAAATACACTGCATTTGAGACAGGAAGTGATGTAATCGCATATCCTGTTTACAGAAATGGTACAGTGGGTGTACTTTCACTTTCACTTTGCAGTCTGTGATTCTTCTAGACTGTGTGGCTGTGTATAGAGTTGTGTCTGTGAATATTGTGCTTTTGACTCCTGTGTGATATTGCCATTGTCATCAGTGGTTTTTGTGAGTGTCTGTGGAAATCAGTGTAAGTGTGTTTTTGTCATTTTTTTAGATTAGATTTGTCTTTGTGCTGTTGGGAGTGTGTTAGTGGGTATTGTTAGTTGGGGTATTATTGGGCTGTTTGTGGGTTCTTTAAGTTTTCTTTCCATACCTCCTTTCCCTGTTTTTCCCTCTTTACCCTTTCCTATCCTTATTATTGAGTGAGGAGGAGCTGGGGGCCTTTGTGTAGCTGGTGTGCCACTTCCTCACCCTGATGTTGGAGGCTAGTGGCAGGGTGATACAGGGGTATCACACGGAGGCTAGGAGGCTTAGGTGAGCAAATGGGCTGTTCCACCTCAGAAGCCTCTTCAACAGCCTGTGCAACGACCACCAACCGAAACATCGCTGGGCTGACCTGGTGGCCTGAGAGCAGGACCTGCTGGACCACCTGGGTGTCGTGATTGGTGGCCCTGTTGGCGAGTACAAATTAGACTAATGTGTACAGTAAAATGCTCTGAGGTGACAGTAGCAGATTTTGTGACATGCTGCATGCAATGTCTGTGGACATGTGGAATGCAAGTTGAACAAACAGTGGCCCTGAGTTATAAAAATGTTGCTACGCATTACCGTCATTTGTTGATGCAAACGCTGCACAAACTTACAAAAGACAACTTTATCTAGTAAATTAGTGCTGCTTTGACATCAATGGATGATGGTAATGGGGCACAAACAAAAGTATTATTCAGGGCCTGTGAGTGTACCAGGAATGAGATGTATTTCACATGCTAATGCAAGGAACCAATGTAGTCCCCACATTTTTTAAACCATGTCTGAACAGTATTCATGGCCATACGTAGAAAGATCTTGATAACCTCTGGTAATATCTTAGGCTCATGTTTTGACTTGGTTTGTGCAGCATTTAAATTAATGATTGATGCCATAGTAATACACACTTGATAATATCTAAATATTTTGTGCTACCTGCCATAGCTGTGGCGTAAACAAATGAAGCAAAAACTACACATAAAAAAAAGAACATCTGGCACTAAGTTCTTTGTTTCTGTGTTTATACGTCTGGACAGATAATCTTTCACATGGCCCAACTTAATTGTGCCCAGGATCTACCAGATTGCAGTAGCACTAAACAAGTTCATCTTGTGGCTTTTCGGAGTAGGCGTAGAAATCCTAACATTTGGTGGCATGGCCCAACAACATTTTTCCCTTGGGCACAATTGCTGGTACAGAGCTGGTGCATTTGCCATCTGTGTCAATTTATAACCAAACAATTTTCTAAAGTTAATGGGTCATTATGAGATTCCTGAACTTTGTGAATGCATGGTCACAAATTATTTATTTGCATGATGTGCTGCAAGGGACCACTGACTGCTTCCATAATACATTTAAAGTGACAAAATAGTTTGCTAGTTTACGTTTGGTACACCCCTGCTGATCTAGTGCAGCATATGTACAATTGTCAACTTCTCAGTATGAAGGCTATCACAGACATGGTGGTATGTTAAGATCAGCAGGCCAGCATTCCTGTGAGCGCCGCCATTCTCAAGGTGGTTACAAATAGAGACCTACCTCATCAAGATTGCAGAAGTAGGACATTTGCTAAACCATGTTTTAATTAGCGGACAGTGTCAGTTCGGTTGTATAACCACAGAGCACCCACTTTGGCAATTCTAAGATAATGAATGTGGCAAACTGTGATATAGGTACACAGGGCCCAGCGGAACACATTTCAGGTGCAATGACTACACCTGTGCCCATGCATTCTGTCAAGGATGATCAAATTATACACGGTCAGCATATACGTTTTTGTTATTTTGATTTAGATAAATGGCCAATCCATGTTTAGCGTAACATTGTCATCAAGTAACAAACAGGATCCCTGCCATCATGGTGTCATAGGGGGCATATATGGCTCTGGGTACACTGCCAATGCGGCATATGTAACCTACATACAACGCAGGCACACATATAAAGGACCATTAAAAGCACATTCATTCCTGAACAAAACTCAACCCACATGAGCATCACACAGTAACTCATTGTCCCTTGATGCACAAGCCACAATACCTGGGTCACTGGTATTGCAGTGCACCAGGAATGTGGCTTTGCATGTCCCTCATAATAACAAATGATGAAATGCAGTACCCTCTAGAAATAATTAAGCACAAAATTGAGCAATCATGTTTGGCACCACATGATTGTTAGGGCCAGTGCATGTGTGCATATGTGTGTTTATCACTCACTGGAGTCACAATGCCAATGCATGGTTGCAGTAATATGTCTGTTGGGGTGTCTACATGCCTGATGTGCTGTTCTACCATATAAAATGTCACTCACAGTTATTTGTTGATCCAAGTTTTGTACAGTGAGCAGACATTGAGCACATTTCACCCTTCCATGTTTTACAGGTGGACCCACCTCATATACAATTAGGGAAGTGGCTCGATTTGCGGACCCAGATGTATCCAGTAAGTGCTAATATGTTTGCCCTGTGTTGTGTTTGCAACTGTTGTGTGATTGACTCCTGTGTGTTGGACTCATTGCACAGTATGATGTGCTGGCACATGATCTGATATGTGACTTGACTGGAGGTTGACATTTTGTTCCATGTTTGAGCTGGACATTCTGTGGTGGAGAGTCATATATCGGAAGTCGAGTGCTTCGCTATAGGCATGGGCAGGTGGACAGGGTGATTCTTTGCTACATGTATGCCAATGATTAATTTGGAGGTGGCCAGTTTCATGATTTAGTCAGCAAGTCATACCCTGACTCACACAGACCAGTGATGCCGAAGTCCTACCCATAGACTTGAGCATCCCTGTTAAATAATGAACATGTAGGACTGTACAGTATGTTTGACTTCCTAGCAGCATCTAGCTCCACATATTGTGCTCCGTTTATGTGGCACTTGAGTGAAATGTCATAGGCCTGCATGCAGGTCAAGGCCAGATGGGTGCTTCTTGGAAAGGTATCAGTGAGATCTAATGATGCTGACAATTGTCCTCAATAAGAAAAATAAATGTGGATGGGATTGTCCAATGTCTGAGTCAATCCTAGTTGGCAGACCTCCTTACCTGTGGTGGACTGACTAAACCCATGGACAGCTGTCCAAAGCTTCCTGGCTGTCCTTGATGTTGGAAAGTATGTGTTGCATGTCCATTCCCCCCTGAGGCACAGAGTTAGGGTTAGGAAATATGTGTACCTAGGTGTGAGGCTCCCAGTCTAGAAGACAGACATGTGATTCAAACATTCATGTGTTCCAACCTACGATGCCCCCTCATGATTACCAACTGCATACCGTCCAGGCAGTTCCATTTACAAATTACAGGTCTTTTGGGCCTTGATTGTCATCCAGAAGATAGTCATTAGTTGGCCTGACACATGTGGAGTACTTGCAGCATTTTTTATGTGACTAATAGCGGTACAAAGATGCACAGATCATTTAATTAGGTACACACCTTGTTGTGCATTGCTGTGCTGTTAGATAGTAGATGTGTAGGCTGCGTTGGCATGTTATTCCTCAGGGACATTCTATCATCTGTACTGTGATTTGGATTGTATGTGCTATTTTTGAGGAAGTATTAGAATATCATCTGTAGATGTATCACACAATGATGTCACTAATGTTTGGCTTTCTCTATTTTTACAGCTCCCAACATGAATGCCCATGGGATCAGGGAATTTCAGAGGTGGGCAATGCATTACCGCCACATACTAGATGTGGAAGCTGGGTACCGCAATATGGCACGCCGTTATCACCATGAGAGAGCCACAGGGGTCTGGAGTACATTTGCCCAAGGGGGCCCAGCCTTGCCCACAACAGCCACCACCACGACTACAGCTCAGACCACAGTGGCCCCAAGGATGACAGCCACTGTAGCAGGTCCCTCAACCTCATCTGCTCCAGGCCCAAAAGCAGCACCTCCTGCACCTCCCCCTCCAACCACGGCACCGGCACCAGCAATGGCATCAACAAGTGGAACACAAACAACCCCAGCTGCTGTGATAGACAATCAGGACATACAGACACTGAAATGTGACATGCAAAGAATGTTGCGCAGGATGGACAGGCTGCAGCAGGAGGTGTCCCGCAATAGCAGGAGACTGTGGGGTATCAAAGAAATCCTTCGGAGGGCCAATTTATAATTAATGGATCCTCACCCATGATTCCCTCCCGCCTCTTTCCTCGTTCTTATCTTTAGTGGGTTAGGGGCTTAGTGTTAGGTTAGAGTAGGCTGTTAGTTTAGTTAGAATAAGTGGGTTGGGGGAGGAGGGGTATATATTATTACTTTTTTTGTGGTTGGGTGGGTGGGGGATGATGTTGGGGTTATGTGTATAGAAAAATGTATATATATATATATATATATAAAAATTACAAAAATAAAATACAAAAATATATATATTTGTTTAGGATAAGTAAGTATGTGTTTAGGTTAGTATATGTTGTCCTACATGTGTCCCATCATATAAGAGGGGTGGGGGGTTGATGTTTAGAGTGTTTAGTTAAATGTGATAAGTATGTTTTGCTTAAGGTAGTTAGGGCCAGCTGTGGCTAATGTATAGTTAGGATAGGTTAGGTTAGGTTAGTTAAGGTGTTTCCCCAGTTTAAGTTTCCTTTGTTACTGTGAAATAAAGTTTAGGTACTCCTTTACAGTATGTGTCACATGCTTGGGAATCAGGGCCTTGGCATGGGTGTACAGTGTCAATTTAGTACTTGCATTTCTGTTTCATCCTGCATCAGAATCCCATTATTGACATGGTTATTCCCAATTCCAAATGAGCTGTCACATTGGTAGCTACACCAAAGCTACTTCTCTATGTATCTGCCATCCATTGCTCCCACCAATCAAGGTAACTATGGTTCTCAATGTGTTGTGAAGTTTGGATGTGTTTTTAAATCTGTCATAGTTTGAGTCCTGAATTGGAATCTTGGGCACTGTGGGACGTCTGCCTGCAGCCTGATGTTCATGTGAACCCTGATAAGCTGAGTGATGTTATAATCTTATGTAGTTCTGTATACATAAATCACACCTATCATTTCTTACATTGTACTCCCAGGCTACATATTTGTCCATATACTCGTACCAATCCATTCCTGCTGTACAGTGTGTGTGAGATGAAAGTTTATAGTCAGATGTCACATACATAAAGATTGACCTGAAGGGAATGTTGGCCTCATTGAGTTTCAGCTTATACATACTTTGAAGTTGACTTTTTCTGTTCTACACAGCATTATACTGTTTGTGATGCTTTACTTTAACTTCAGAAATAAGCCTAAGGAAGCACAGATGATGATTAAATCCAGACCCCAGTGCATAGTTATCAGCCCACATTCTTTCAACACTGTTGTATTGACATTCTATGGCCATTGACATGTGACATACATCACTAATCTCCTACACAGTTGGTGTGTCACATTATACTGAGACAAAGTGGTTGTGTAAGTTAAAGTGCTGTAGTGCAATATTTACATAGTGCAGGATTGTGAGTCTATTAGTGTGACGCCTTCTATTGTGATGCAACACAAGTGCAATGGTGAGAGACATGTCATTGGGCATGCTGGGGTGAAGTGTCATACAGTGCAGAGGAACATGAATTGCCAAGGAGGTAGTGAGAGACAATTACACTGCATAGTGTCGAGGTAAACAGTGTGCTGGAGAACAGTGCATGTGAGCAACTGTAGCAAGACAGGCATGTTAACAAGCACAGGACCTAGGATATCAGTGCCCATGGGGCATGGACTGGTGCTACCGGGTACTCCTACGGGTGAAGGTGATCTGTTCCACATCTTCATCTTCTGATGTGTGTTTGGTCTCCTCTGCCCTTGGTGGTGGTGGGTTTGAAGGGGCAAAACACACTTCAGTGTTTGAAGACGTGGAGTCAGAATTCGCGGTAGCTGCCAACTGTGTGGCTATTAAGGGCATTACTACAGCAAGGAGGAGCTGCTGGTTCTTGTGTATAGCAGCTACATCTCTGTGGTAGGCAGCCAGGTCAGCCCTGAGGGTGTCATGATTGCATTCGTGCACGCAGTGAAAGGTTTGGGATGCCAGGTGTTGTGGCAACTCCCTAACTGCTGTGGTGAATTCCCTTACACATTGTTGTAGTCCTTGCAGGAGAGATGGTAGCGCTTGCATGGCTGCTGCCTGTTCTGCAGATGGCATCATGCATGTGCGCATCCCCTCAAGGCTGGTTTCCATATTTTGCATCCCCACCCGGACCTCCTTGGCCAGCTCCCGCTGTACTCCCACTGCTGTCCTCTCAAAGGTGGTACCAGTGTCCTCAGAGTCCTCAGCTGAGTTGGAGCTGGCAGGTCGTACTACTGGGGTGGTGGGTGGGTCCTCTGTGATGGCTGCTGCATATGTTCTCCTCCTTGCGACTGAAGGTGGTGTCTGGAGGGTTCCAAGGACATCTTGGAGGGTCTGCTGGCTAATGTTTGTCAGCTCGTCACCCATGTCATCAGGGAAGTCCCGGACAGGCATATCTCCAGGAGAGATGTCGTTCTCTGCAATGAGATATTGTACAATTAGTGTGTCTGTGTTGTGGCAGATGTAATGTGACGTTACTGACTTCCTATTAGTGAGACATAGTAATCTTGGTTCCTGTTTATTGTTCCTGTCATTAATATTAGCATTCTCCCAGGCCTATGCCCCACCTGCATGTCACATGTAGTGTGGGCTGTTTGGGGAATTGTCTGCGTCACATCCTCTAGGTGTAGGTTCTGTCCAAATTGCATGTTGCCACCTTATTGTCCTACTCAACCCTCCGTCTACTTCCATTAGCATGGTGAGGCCTTGAAATGGCTGTGGATGTTCTGATGCCACTTGCACCACATTTGACAATATGGAACTGACCAATTCTAGGATATTTCACATACACCTATATGTTGCTGAGACCAAGCACATACTATGTATAGCATTGGTATGGCACGATACAGGTGTCAGCATTGGTAGTGTGTAATGTTGATGTTGGGGAATGTGTGCTACATTGGATGGAACTGATGGTCCTGGCAGTGTTCTATTTCCTCTTATGATGGTGCGGGTGTGTTAACTAGCTAGACATCTATGTCCTCCCACTCAACGCTGTTGTCTTAGCAGTATAACAGTTGGGATGTTGCAAGGTGGCATTGCAGCTATTGTAACACAGGCACGGGGTAGACCCTGAAATGTGCAGCATGGGTATGACATTACTGCTGTGTACTTCATAATGTAAGTAACAATACCTGATGTTTATAGCGCCTATAGACATGAGCATTTGACAGGATTTGCACTTTGTTAGGAATTATAGGGGATTGATAACGTTGTCATCCTGAACCCTCTATTTTGGGTGTGTTTGATCCATGGACACGTAACTGCCATCAGCTACTTGACCTGCACACACAGTGCAGATGGTAGTGGCAACTGCTGTCAATGGTAAATACCACTTGCGGATATGGCCTGAGACTGGAATTTGAGCCCTAGTTCATGTAGCGACAATACCAGCTGTCGTGTGACAGCACGCCAGTTTTACATTGTACCCTACCTTCCTGGACTGGCTTTGCCTTTCCAACATCCTTGGCATGGCAGAGTACGCCCATGCAAAGGTTGTTGGTGTAGTGTTGTGCTGTGCCCCTGGTTTCCCCTGCACAGCCCATGCACCCGTGCCATGCCCCTTTGCCCTTTCCACTACCTGATTTTCATGGCTGGCATGCATTGTGTAGTAGGTATGTGCCCCACTGTTTACAGTTAACATTTAGGCAGTTTTGTCCCCCATGCAACTTACCCTGCATCTGTGTGGTTTCCTGGTGTCCAGTCCGCGCTGTCCTGTCCTTGAATCCTTGAATCCCTGTGACGATCTCCTCTGGGATGACGGCTGCCACCATCTTCTCCATCTGGTCCAGGGCCTCCTGCGGTGCTGGACTCCCACCTCCAGTCTGCAGTGCTGCCTTTCTGTTCCTTGTCATCTTTTCCTTGGTGCTGCGCTTGCAGTCAAGCCGGCGCAAAGGGTAGGCTAGCGTAAAACATATTGACGTTAGCCGGGTGGGGCTGGCGATATGGGAGAAGGGGGTTTTGCACAAAAAAATGACGTTAGGCAGGTTAGAGTAAAAAAAATGGCTCGTGTTATTTTCTGACACAAAACCATCCATACCACATGACTCCTGTCTTAGAAAAAACAGAAGTCATGCCCACCACCCCAATGGCCAGCACAGGGGACCAGTGTCCCCTGGGCATGGCCATTGCACTCAGTGCCATGTAGGGGGGCCCATTTCAGCGCCCCCAATGGCACTTTAAAAAATAAAATAAAATACTTACCTGTACTTACCTATACTTACCTGGGATGGGGTTCCCCATCCTTTGCTGTCCCTCTGGTGTGGGTGGGGTGTTCCTGGGGCCTAAGGAGGGCATCTGTGGGCTTATTCCATGGTGTTCCACCATGGAAATCGGCTCACAGGTCCCCTAATGCCTGCCCTGACAAAAAAAAAAATCATGTAGGTGTATATGGTATGTCAGTGCAGTGCAGCACATTTCATTAATTGCAGATAGTATTCATTGTCAATAGTAAAGTATTCTTGGATTGAAAACTGAACCAAATTGCTTTTAGCAATGTTTATAAAGCCACTAACAATTTTCAGATATAACAATTCAAAATTCAGTAAATTCTTAGAAATAAGATTTTAGTTTAATACATTGAGAAAAGGTTAATTTGCACAAAAATAAATAAATACAAGATTATGAAGCTTTGCCGTTTGAATGTCTGTCCTTTCTACTGCTAGCATGTATTTCTGTTGAGCAATGTGTGTTTAAATGCAACGTGTGTTTAAGCCTGCAGTACAGTCTCCTGTCTACAGGGGCAGAGCTGAGCAAAAACATAAACACAGTTGATGAAACACAGGTCTCCACAATGCAATTTTTTAAAAAGTTGTAAAAATTGACACAGATGTTCCTGAAGTCATTTAATATAATTTAGAAGACATTGCCTTGAGGGACCTGAGTTCAGGTCCCAACAGTGCAACCGAGTCCCCGCAGCGTGAGTGTGTTATCACACCCAAGTCCCCACAAGGATAGTAACACAAACCCACTTCCCAACATTGACACACACACACAATTCCCTGAGAAGTATCCTGGTGACTGGCTCCCATTAAACAGCCATGTTCATAACTGCATACACTCAAAGGGCCCCTGCCCTACGTATAGGGTTTTTATTACTTTCACTAATATCCACTGTGGCTGGCATATGGAAAGAAGTGACATAATGGCAGGATGACTTGACAGAGGACTGGTCTCACTAGTAACAGCCACTGTTGGAATTATGAGTACCTGGCTATTCTAAATTCAGATAGACAATACTGGAGATCATAAACAGAAGAACCATGAACTTTAAGGCTGTGTGCAGGGCATTGTAGAATGGCTTACATAAGGAGGCACACTTGCACTGCCACCTCTTCAAGGAAGTTACCCAAGAACACCTAGTCACTGGGATGCCTAGTGTCATTGCAACACACTACTACAGATGGTTAGCATCACACATCTGTTTCGAAAGCATCAGGGGCTTAGCTTGGTCACTAAGATTGGATGGGGGTAAACTTCAAATTTTCCAACAATCACCCTGGCATGTAACATTAAAATACATTATAGGAGACACAGGGCGCATGAGAAGGGCTAAAGGGCAGTGGAAAGGGAGTGAATGTGGATCAGTAGGGGTATTAAGTGAAAGAAAAAACAATATTTTGTAAAATAACCAACCTTTCTAAACAGAAGGAGAGAGTGTGTCTGTGTTTTTTGTCTGTATGTATGTAAAAATTCCTGGTGAGATTCAACACACACCTCACCATACCCAATTGAAAGCACCCGTACCCAACTATTTACCAGAAAATAGATTTGTTGGGGGTGGTTGTAAAACCCCAAACACCCTCCCCCTGAATCTACACCCCTGGAAACCACTAGATTAGTGCTTCCCCAACTTCTAACAACCATGACCCAATTTTTAAAACAACAAACGTTTGAAACTCACCTAACTGTAATGGACATGAGGTGGGTGATTTTGTTTATTGTAACTAAAGCCTTGTGTGGTAGAGCACTGTTATGTAGACAGAACATTTTCCATTGAAATGGCCGTTAAATTTGACAAAACTGTGTTTTACACTAATTATAATGTGGGGAAATCGGTGCTTCAGTGAATGTTTATAATTTGGGCATCACCAAGTAAAGTGTCTTATTTTGTTTTGATCCTAACAAAATCTTTATTTCTATCACACTTCAGAATTACAAAAAATGCCTAATTTTAGTTTTCCTAACTGCTGAAAGTGTACAGTTCATTTAAAAGTATTTACATATTGTGGTGTGTTACAAACCATTACATCCTACAAGTGTTACTATCACACTCACTGTATCCCAGCAAGATTGTCACATTATTCACTTTACTTTTCTGTTTCTGACTTCAAAATGGGAGGACTTTGTAATCAGAAATCCCCAGAAGGTTTTGCCTAACATTTGAACTCTGTCTTTTAAGCCCTGCAAATGAGATAGGAAAAATACAGAATTTAAAGGGCCATTATTTATTGCTTTGACTTTCCCAATTTATCAAAACACAGTTGGCTACCAACTAATGGGTCACAACCCACAGTTTGGAACACATTGCTAGACTCAAGCATAGCACTTGCAACACAATGCCCGTTAACCATTTGTAAGCCAGCACTGCTTTGCACTTAAGGCTGATTTATTTGTCAATGAGGCACTGAGGGCCAGATGTAGCAAAGGTTTTTACCCATTCTGTGTCTATGGGAAAAAAGTGTTCGTACATATGGCCCTGAATGTCATGCTGTGCAGCCCACTCCTGCTGCATTCTGGGTGCTGACTGTAGGAAAGTGCCCCTTTTGGCATGGTCAACCCTTCATGTTTTGCCTGATATCTGCTGCTAACTTGCCTGAGTGTGTGCCGGGATCCAGGCCCAAGCACCTTCCCTAAACTGTACCGTTGCTTCCACAATTGGCACACCACTGGCACGCAGCTAAGTCTCTTGTAAAAGGTACCACTGGTACCAAGGGCTCTGTGATCAGGGAGAGTCCCTAAAGGCTGCAGCATGTACTATGCCACCCTAAGGGACCCCTCACAAAACACAAGCATGCTGCCATTGCAGCTTATGTGTGCTGATGGAAAGAAAAAGGTAAAATCGACATTCCACCCATCCATGGGTGCCATGCCCACAAAACACTGACTGTGGTATCTGTAAGTCACCCCTCTCACAGGACTTACAGCTCTATGGCAGGGTGCACCATCCCACAGATGAGGGCATAGCTGCATGAGCAATGTGCCCCTACTACAGTATCTAAATCCATTCTTAGACATTGTACGTGTAGTGTGGCCATATTGAGTACATTGAATGGGAGTTTATCATTATAAACTCCAAAGCTCCATGATGGTTTCACTGAAGACTGGTGTAGGAGGCTGGCCTGGCTTGTAGTGGGTACCTTGGGTACTTACACCTTACAACAGGTCCAGTTATCCCTTGTTAGTGAATGTAGTAGTGTTCTAGCAGCTTAGGCTGATATAGGTAGCTATAGAAGAGCAGCTTAGGCTGAACTAGGAGACATGCAAAGCTCATGCAATACCACTTATAGTTACACAGTACTTATACATAAGTAAAGACAATACTCAGTGTTACCAAAAATAAAGGTATTTCTTTGGGTGACACAGTACCAAAAATATCTTAGAGACAATACTCCTTCTGGAGGTAAGTATTATACACAATATATACACTAGACACAAAAATTAGACAAGAAAATAGTCATAGAACAATGCAAACAGTAGGAAATCCTATAGAATGCAATGGGAGAAAATAGGTCTAGGGGCACTACAAACCATATACTAAAAAAGTGGAATGTGAATCACAAATTCCCCCCTAGACAAGTGTAGTGTGTGCAGAATCGCTGGGAGAGTAAGAATACAGTAAAGGTAAGTAAATTACCCCAACCCAGAGCCCAGAAAAGCAGGAGTAAAGTACTACAAGTTTCCTTAGGACACACTACACCTCGTTTTGGGGATTTTGCAGCAGCCAACCAAGTCTGTGAAGAACAACTGCTGGATTATTGGATCTGAAGACCTGCAAAGGAAAGGGACCAAGCCCAGAAGTTGAAAGAAGTTCCAGGAAGTACAGGAGCCCCTGCCATCCCAGAAGAGGGTACAAAAGAAGAGTCCCCGGTTAGTCGAAGACTGCAGAAATGCGCCCTAGGAAGATGCCAGTGGGAAATGGCCCTGAACTATGTGGGGGGACCTTTGCTAGTGTAAGGTTGCCCTCACACTTAGTAACTTTGCACCTAACCTTCAGAAAGTGAAGGTTGGACATATAAATGACTTATAAGTTACTTAAGTGCAGTGAAATTTGCTGTGAAATAGTGTGTGTACTATTTCACGCAAGCTGCAATGGCCGTCCTGTGTAAGGGTTTGTCTGAGCTCCCTATGGGTGGCAAAAGAAATGCTGCAGCCCATATGGATCTCCTGGAACCCCAATGCCCTGGGTACCTGGGGACTTATAAGGAGGGTCCAGTGTGCCAATTGAAATTGGCAAATTTAGTCACTGGCCCACAGTGACAAACTTAAAAGCAGAGAGAGCATAAGCACTGGGGTTCTGATTAGCAGAGCCTCAGTGGCACAGTTAGGCACTACACAGGCATACACATTAGGCCACAAACAATGAGCACTGGGGTCCTGGCTAGCAGGATTCCAGTGAGACAGGTAAAACATACTGACATATAGGTTTTTATCTATGAGCACCGGGGTCCTGGCTAGCAGGATCCCAGTGGCACCGTGAAAACACACTGACACACACTCACAAACACGCCAAAGGTGGGGGTAACCATGCTAAAAAGAGGCTACTTTCTCACAACTGGGAGGTTTGGTATCAAACTTCTCAGCTCAATAAACCCACACTGATGCCAGTGTGGGATTTGTAGAAAAATGCACAAAGAGGGCATCTTCGGGATGCCCCCTGTGTTACACCCAACCCTCTAGTGTGAGGCTGACCGGTCTGTGCCAGCCTGCCACTAACAGACAAGTTTCTGACCCCATGGCGTGAGGGCTTTTGTGCTCTCTGGAGTCAGGGACAAAGCTTGCTCTGGGTGGAGGTGCTTCATACCTTCCCTCTGCAAATGCAAAAGCAGAAACACTTGGTGGAGAGCCTCAAAGGCTCCTGCCTTTTGTTCTACTGCCCCTGGGCACTCAGGCTAGTGGAGATGCATGCTCCCCTGACCAAGCCCTACCTTTTGGTGGCAGGTCCGGTGGAAAAATTAGTAAACACAAGGAGGAGTGACCACCTCAGCTGGGACCACTCCTAGGGTGTCCAGGGCTAAATCGACCTCCTCCTTGCAGAATCCTCCATCTTGTTTTGCAGAAGCATAGCCAATAGGGTTAGAAATGTGCCCCCACCCCAAAGGGAGTGGACACAGAAAGGATGTAGCCACCCTCAGGGACAGTAGTCATTGGCTACTGCCCTCTGACCACTGTAATACCTCTACATCTAGTATTTAGGGGCACCCCTGAACCTTGCTTTTCAGATTCCTGGTGACCTGAAAAGAACATCAGCAGAGAAGACTCCAGACGACAACTGACTTGGCCCAAGCCACACCAGCCTGTCTGCAGCATCAAGACTTCTGCTACAAAAAGGCGACGCATCTTGCAGGACCGGTGACCTCTACAAACCCCCAGGGGACTGCCTGCATAACCAAAGAACAAGAACTCCTGAGGACAGTGTCCCTGTCCACAAAGAAACCTCCAAGAAGGACTCCAGACTGCCCCGGATTCGCAAGCCCTGCCCACTCTGCACCTGACGCCCACAGCCTGTGTCCAGATGGCTCACCAGTTCAGAGAATGTCCCCAGGCAATTCCAACCTCAAGTCCACCTGGGGTTAACCACTCCTGACAACATGACAATGCCTGCAGCCTAAATCCAGAGGACCCCCTGACTGGATCCGGTGAAGATTTCCCAATGCCTAAAGGTACCCCTGCACCCAGAGCCCCCTAGCCTTGGGTAACCCAACCGATGGTCCATCAACATCCAGTAATGCCCCTATTTACATGTACATCTGTTGGTTTTCTTCAGTTGACTCCCTGTACCAAGCCTGCAGCCTCTTTTTGACCCCCGTGGTTCCCCCATTGAAAAGCATTGGGTACCCAATGCTGTGTTTGCACCCTGCACCCGGCCTCCCCTGCGCCCCTGACAGTGTGTGTTTGGTGCTGACCTATGGCCTTCGGGTGCTGACCTAAACCCCCCAGGTCTGTGCCCTGAAGTCACGGGTACTCTCCTGCAAGCTGTTTCTATTTAAGTGCCCCCAATCAATATTGGATTCCATTGGGCGTCCAACACCAACTTTGACCTCTGCACCCGGCCAGCCCTGTGTTGCTGGTGGTGCACCTTTGGGATCAACTTGAATGTTGCCCTGTGGACACCCTAACCCCAGAAGGCTGGGATTGTAAGTCAAGTACTTACCTGAAAACTGTGTTGATACTTTTTCTCCCCTAGGTCTGCATTGCTTTCTATGAAAATTGCACTGTCTATTTTTGAAAGGAAAAGGTATTACTTACCCGGAAACTGTTTTATCTGTGAATTCCAAACAAAGTGCATTTGATACTTGAAAGTGATACATTCTTGAAACTGTACTTACCTGCAACAAAGATCCTTTTGGTTTTAGAAATCAATTCACATAGTATATTTTGGGTACATAAGCATTGGCCTGGAGTTAGTCATTGAGTGTGTGCCTCATTTCTTGAATGTGTGTGAACAATAAAGGCTTAGCACTACCCTCTGATAAGCCTAACTGTTTAACAACACTACCACAAAAGAAAGCATTAATATTATCTACTTTAGCCTTTGTAAAGCCTCTGGAGATCCGCTGAACTGTGTGACACTATACCTTACTTTGGTATCCTATATACAGAGCAGCACTGATGACTCATTTTAAGCATATAAAACACCTAATATCCATTTAATTGTTCTTAAACCATAATATAGGGCCACATTTTACTTCATGTTTGTAGGCAGGTGTCATGATTTCTTCACTTGTGTACCATCCCACACCTGTGTCCATGTTCTCTTCCTTGCCCTGTCCTACCATCAGCTTCTACTGCTACTGCCATTGGAGCATCTCCCCTCGCATATGTCTGTTTACTTCTCATCCACATTACCTCCCTGGGCATGAACACGGCTCAATGACAGTAGGAAATCCATTAGTCCTTCACTGTGATTATCTTCACGGATAACCCACTGCCCTACTGTCCATTTATCCCAACCTCTCTCATCCAATTTGCCAGCAGGAGAAGTCTTGACCTAAACAGTTCATTGCTAATTATTGTTCCACATCTTTAAATGTTCTGGCTGCCCCACTCCATGTCTTCTGTGGAAGAGTCTGATAATTATATTAAAATAATTGGTCAAATGTAGCAGCCTTTGGTCTCTTGTCCACGTAGATTGAGGATGTGAGTCCTTTCCTATGAGTGACTATCTAGTACATGCTTGTAAAGTGACACACTCCCATCCCGACTGAGCTGATCCCTACTGCAATGCCCTGCACAGCTATACTGCAATATGTGCTAAGGGTTCACATATGGCCTGCCCATCGGCCACTGCAGACCTGCCAACTAAAAAATAATGTGACACACAGTGGCACTGTTTGAGTCGGCAGAGTGGCACGTCTGCCACTGTGTCTTTCTCAACCTTTGCCCAAAGCCACATCACTCCTGTGACATTGTAATAAGTATATTTCACCCTTGGTGCTCTTCTTCTTCATCAATGTCAGTCTTGGGAATTCCTCAAGTTTACTCTCTCATGGGTACTTATGTTGCCACTTTTTGCCATTTTGTAATTTCACTGCAGGTTGGGGTAAAACTGCAGCCACTGACACTGAAATCTATCCAAGTCCGAGGCTACGCCATCCTGGCATTAGCTTCTATCACCATTTGATCTTAACCAGTGGTTTGTCTGACTGTGGTGTTTGTGAATGGCTCTATGTGGATTTTTGTGGCGCTCTCCTTGTTTTGCCATTGAATTAGGGCAGCTTAATGTATGGCCATGCCTCATTGTCAAGAAGGAGCATTATGGATTTGGTGGAATTGGTCTTCTTGACATTTCATCTCTTTCAGCCACCCTTCTTTGGCACAGTTAGTTGTGCTTGGTAGTTGCAGGAAGTTTTCTAAAGTCAGTGGTGGAGATCACTGTAGCACTGTAATATTTCTCAATTATGTCAACATGTAGTGTCTTTGTGTGCTGTGATGTGGCTCCCTGTTGTGTATTGCTGGTTATTGTGGTCCACTAAGGAAGTATTTTGGTGCTTGTGCTGCTCATAGCCATCTTCAGTTGGTTCTTTCTTATTCTGTGGGCTCTCCTCGCTTCTCCTTGCCACAAGTATGTTTGGAATCAGCTGTGCATTGGGTACGTAGCATGTTCCTGCACCTTTCATGATTTTTTATGTGTATTATTTTTTTTATGTAATCTCAATCTTTGCTGACATCCTTTTTGTGGGATGTGCAGCACAGATGTCATCCTGTTTGTACAGTTTGGCATGTATGCATGCTCATAGTCTGTAAGTGGTGCATGGGGTGTATGATGTGCTTGCACTACAATTATTCTTATTACAGCCATTTCTTTTTATTATGTTATTGAAACAGATAGTGTTTTGCACATTAGGTTTGCTCAGAGGCGTAGTTCATTTGCTATTAGATTTTGTAATGTGTGTAGTTTAATGCCTATATTTGGATTTGTGTGGAGGATCCTGCTTCTCAGGAGACACATTGTTTGTGGGTGTGCTTTTCATCTGTAATCAGTCTTTGTACTGCGAATGATGTCTGCATGCACTATACGCACACTAGTGTCTGAATATTGGCTTGATAGAAAACTGATGATGATTTGTGGTGGTTGTTAGAAATGGGGTCTTTGGTTGGCAGTCAGGTTACCCCCTTCCAAGCAAGGACCCTCACTCTAGTCAGGGTAAAAGAGAATCACCCTCAGCTAACCCCTGCTCACCCCCTTGGTAGCTTGGCACGAGCAGGCAGGATTAACTTCAGAGTGCTAGGTGTAGAGTATTTGTACCAACACACACAGTAACTCAATGAAAACACTACAAAATGACAAAACACAGGATTAGAAAAATATAAAATATTTATCTAAACAAGAAAAATAGAAAATATTTATCTAAACAAAACGACAAAAATCCAACATCCACAAGTCAAGTTATTAATTAAAATGTAAAAAGAGCCTTCATGTTCTTTTAAACACAATGCTAAAGCTGTTAGCATGAAAATGTACCTGGGTTGCATCAAAAATAATCCCACACGGGCGAGTGTGCGTCAAAAGAAGCCTGCGATGTGTTGATATCATTCACAAGCCAGACTGTGTGTCGTTTCCGGGTCGGCGTGCGTCATTTCTTCTCTCGGTCAGGTCAGCGTGCGTCATTTCTTTTCTCCGCAGGAGAGCGATGCGTCGATCCAGACAAGCACTCTCGGGTCTGGGCAGGCATTGAGTCATTTTTAGACACCCAGCGATGTTTACATTGGAAATCCTGCTGCACAGTGATCCAAAAACCACGCAGTGTGGGATGCGATCACACCAGCCTCCTTCAGCGATGCTGCGCATCGTTTCTCCAGCCGCATGCATTTATCTCCCAGTTGCGCTGCAGGCGCAGCATCGATTTCAGCCACGAAGCCGGAGGCGCGTTGTTTTTCTGGAGGTTGCGTCGAAATATTCCCCGCACAGCGGTCTGTGCTTGGATTTCTCAAACTTGGCCTGCCAGCTTCTCTTTTCAAGGCCCCAGGAACTGGATAGGGCACCACTTGGCAGGGCAGGAGTCTCAGCAGAGACTCCAGGTGCTGGCAGAGAGAAGTATTTGCTGTCCCTGAGACTTCAACAACAGGAGGCAAGCTCAATTTCAAGTCCATGGAGAGTTCTTCACAAGCAGGGAGGCACCCAAAGTCTAGTCTTTGTCCTCTTGCACAGGCAGAAGCAGCAACTGCAGGATAGCTCCACAAAGCATAGTCACATGCAGGGCAGCTCTTCTTCCTCAGCTTTTCAGCTCTTCTCCAGTCAGAGGTTCCTCTTGTTCTCCAGAAGTGATCTAAAGTCTGTGGTTTTGGGTGCCCTTCTTATACCCATTTTGCCCTTTGAAGTAGGCTTACTTCAAAACAAAGTTTCTCTTGTTTGTGAATTCCTGCCTTGCCCAGGCCAGGCCCCACACACACACCAGGGGGTTGGAGACTGCATTGTGTGAGGGCAGGCACAGCCCTTTCAGCAGTGAGTGACCACTCCTCCCCTCCCTCCTAGCACAGATGTCTCATCAGGATATGCAGGCTACACCCCAGCTCCCTTTGTGTCACTGTCTAGAGAGAGGTGCAAACAGCCCAACTGTCAAACTGACCCAGACAGGGAATCCACAAACAGGCAGAGTCACAGAATGGTTTAAGCAAGAAAATGCTCACTTTCTAAAAGTGACATTTTCAAACACACAATCTTAAAATCAACTTTACTAAAAGATGTATTTTTAAATTGTGAGCTCAGAGACCCCAAACTCCACATGTCTATCCGCTCCCAAAGGGAATCTACACTGTAATCATATTTAAAGGCAGCCCCCATGTTAACCTATGAGAGGGATAGGCCTTGCAACAATGAAAACTGAATTTAGCATTATTTCACTGTTAGGACATATAAAACACATTAGTATATGTCCTACCTTCAACTTACACTGCACCCTGACCATGGGGCTACCTAGGGCCTACCTTAGGGATGTCTTTGTAAGAAAAGGGAAGGTTTAGGCCTGGCAAGTGGGTACACTTGCCAAGTCGAATTCGCAGTTAAAACCTGCTCACACAGACACTGCAGTGGCAGGTCTGAGCCATGTTTACAGGGCTACCAATGTGGGTGGCACAACCAGTGCTCCAGACCCACTAGTAGCATTTGATTTGCAGGCCCTGGGCACCTGTAGTGCACTGTACTAGGGACTTACCAGTAAATCAAATATGCCAATCATGGATGAACCAATTACATACACATTTTGTACTGGAGCACTTGCACTTTAGCACTGGGTAGCAGTGATAAAGTGCCCAGAGTAACAAAAACAGCAAAAACAGAGTCCAGCACACATCAACAACCTGGGAAAACAGAGGCAAAAAGTTATGGGAGACCACGCCAAGGATGAAAAGTCTAACAGTGGTGAAGATTACTTTAATGATGGTGCAGTCACATCTGACACAATTTCATATTTTGATCTGTCACACGTGAGCTTTTCCTGATTTACCTGCAAACAAGGTAATACCATATGAAACAATTCGATCATTAGATCAGTATGTGTGAACTAATTAAAGATAAAATTTAAATTTAAGTCCAAAAATGTAGCTTCAAAGTTTGGAATCCTCAATATATGTGAGGGTGTCACAGTCCTTAATTTGCAAAAAAATAAAATACAAGCACAAGAGCACCAAGTTCTTCTTAGAAGCCCCTCCCAGCCTTGACCCATGCCAGGGTTGCCAAATATCAAAACTACCTTATTTTGATTCCACCTCATGCCTCCTTCTTCCACCACCTACACTCCCTGTTTCTTTTTCTCACCTTTACAAGTCCTTGTTCATCCCTGCTTTCTGCTTAGGTCACTGTTTTCCTATTTTTCTCTTCCTCTTTCTTGCTGTCCTTCCTGACATTTATTCCTCCTTCCGGGTAAAAAAATCTGATGATGAAAATTAAGTTCAGGTCTTCAAAGATGAGGGCTGGACTCACTACTTGTAACTATCATAAGAAATTAAGCACTGGGCCTATATCTTCATAGCAGAATTCGGAAAGGAGCTTACTTTTACTTGATAAGTAGGTGGCTACAGTTTAGTACCTCCACATCCCCATAGTGGGTGGATTGTGGTATATAAAGTATCTCCAGCCGCTCACTAAAGGCAGTCACGTGAATGTAAAAACTCTAGTTGACCATTTAGAAATAGTTTATACTGGATCCAGTTCGTGCATTTGATGTTTTCCTATTGGGTTGAAGCAAAGAAACTTTTACATGAAGATACAGATTAAAACAACGACCAGAGATTGGCTAAAACCAACAGTGCTTGTTGGCGTACATAGCGTGCCCGAGGCACGCAGACGGAAATATAGTAACTGTAGGATTTCTCCATTACTGGATTCAGAGCTAAGGCTAATGCTGCCTGCTGCCGCAGGGCTGGATCTGGGAGAAGGGAGGGAGAGAGGCGGTGGAGCCGAGTATTAAAAATAGCCGCTCTCATCAGCGCTGTCATCCGTAGAACACAAGCACACTGATGTGTGACTATTCCTCTAACACGGTGACTATAGCAACGGAGCGAGCTGCGCTCCGAAGAACAGCCTCTGCCGCAAAGCATTATGCACTGTCTGACACTGAGAGGGGGGGGGATATGTTGTCAGCCCTCGGTACATCACAATATAATGTGAATCCTTTCAATGTTATGCAATAAAGCGTCGAGTGATTAATCAATTATCTGCGATGAGCTGTGAGGAATTATCATGCATTGTGATATGCTGCACGCCGGGGGGCCTCACGGGCAGCACGTGCTGCACCGGTTCACAGCAGGGCCCCTTCCAAATGCTACAGCTAAATCCCACAACCTCTAGACGAGATGGGATCAGTAAAAGGGGCGCCCCACACATTGTTTTTCTTTTGTTTTATTTTTCTTCCTACTTTAACTGCTCCAGTTCTCTAGTACACAGCTTGTAAACTTGTTCATTTGTTTAGCCATAGATTCTTAATATTAGCCAATTGGGGAAGAGATTCTGGCCTCAGCATCCGAAAGACTGCTGTCCTTCCCCCCACTGGGTTGTTTAACCCTTAACTGTTTGAATGGATAAAAAGCTACAAAGTCAAGAACTAAATTTTATTTTGCATTTCTGAAGCCTGGCAATTGGCCCATGACAAATAATCAAGGTCACCGGAATTATGCGTTTCTGTGGCTGCAGTGTTTTGTGCACAATCATGTATTTTCCCCAGTTTTCAGGTAATACCCCATCAGGTGCTGATTGCTCTATGCAGGTGCTAAACTAGTACTAATGAGCACAACTTTGCCTAGAAACTTTATATAGTTGCTAAAATGTCAAAATAATGAAATGATACTATAATAGAAAATGCCACAAGTTTACCTTTCCCAGCTGCATAATTTGGTCATCCCTATCCATAATTTGGTCCTCCTTTGTTGCATAATTCCAGTAGCACTGGGTATAATAACAATCATAAATTCTGGCTTCTCAGTCAACAGCATGTTGCATTGTGGGGCTTATAGTTTTGCTTTGTGTGCGTTCCTTATGGGCTCGAAACCCCAGCATGAAAAGTGCTAATGGTTACAATGCCTGAATGGTCCCAAGGTCCTATGTATGACATTTAGCCACTTGTCAGCTATGATTTCAATGTTTACAACGTAACCTTGTAATTTCAAAATATTGCTTGTTTCACATATAAACCCTCTTTCTGTTCCACACACTCCTAACCAGTCCATTTTTACTCATACCTATACATCTCAATGAGTGCTCCTCTCAAAAGCGCATGTGCACATTCCATTCCTTCACTCAAATTCTCCTTTCTGTCGCAAACTACAGGTCATCAGTGTCAGCTACGTATCAGGCTCACAGAGTATAAGACTAATTATCAGCACTTCGGACAGCATCTCCTGACGTCATCAACTTTTTCCTCGCAGTTCTGATTTCACTCCCCTTGTCATGACTTTTTATTAGGGTCTCCCAGTCCATCCCACTAATTGCTAATTGGTCAGTCCATCAGAGGTTATGACTCTAACCTATAGTTTTTGTTTACCAAATCTCTAATTTTGCATAGGCTTCATGTCCCATAAAATTGATTGGTCCTTCTTGCGATGAGAACATCATCCGGCTCTTCAGGTAACGAAATTGTTGCAAACAAGTCTTTAGTCAGTGCCTCTATTGTTCAAGTCCTGGGAAAGTATGTTTAGCCTACACTACACATAATTGTATCAAATTGTCTTCATCATCTCCCGTCCACTGGTACATTGCAGAATGTTCTAGCTGAGCCATCTGAACTCTGAACAGTTCAAGGTCCCTTCTTCCAGATACCAGTCCTTGCAAAGTTTTTCAGAGTCTCCACGTTATGAGCAAGCAAGGCCCGGTGAAACCAGGCCTTTAGTCCGGATAATTTAAGACTATGAATTAACATAAAACATAGGTTATACATCCAGTTTTGATATATTAATACGTTTCATATACATTTTTCCATTATTTAGCATCTGTTAATTCACATGGTGTCCACTCTCCGTGGGCACATTTTCGATTATGCACATTATTTTCTAATATTAATTTCTCTATGCATTTTTCTAATTAATGAACACACATTAATCTGCTCCATCAGGGGACTCCACAGATGGTGTGCTTAGCTTGTGAGGTAAAGGGGGGCAGACTCTCTGGTTGCATCCCATGAGGAAGGATGCCATCGACCTGCGTGCGTCATGAATGATCCCAATCTAGCATAATCGGTTGATGAGTGTGTGGTGGGAGACAGTGTTGAAGGCAGTGGATAGGTCAAGTAAGATCAGGGTGGCTGTTTCTCCTCTGTCGAGTGCGGTATGGATGTCATCCATTGCCACATTCAGAGCTGTCTCGGTGCTGTCATTGGCTCTGAAACCTGATTGGGATGGGTCTACCAGGTTGTTTCTCTCCAGGTGTTCAGTGAGTTGGAGGTTGATGACCTTCTCCAGGATTGTGGTGGGAAATGGGAGCAGGGAAATGGGGTGGAAGTTTTGTGGCTCGCTGGGGTCTGCTGAGGGTTTCTTGAGGAGGAGGTCTGATTTCGGTGTGTTTCCAGACTTCACAGTACATGGCTGTGGTGATTGATGTGTTGATGATAATGGTGAGCTGGTGGCTGATCTTGTCTCTTTCGAGGTTGAAAATTCTGTGGGGAAAGGGATCTGTGGGAGCCCCTGAGTGGATGGAGATCACGATGTTGGCTATGGTTGGTGTACTGAGCTGTTCCCATGCAGAGAGTGGGTGGTCGGCGGTGTTTGTGGAAGGAAAGAAAGAGGCTTCTGGGGGATGGGTTTCAAAGTTTTTGTAGGTGGTTTCTATCTTGTTGTGAAAGTGGTCGGCTAGGGCCTCGCAGAGTTCTTGTGAAGAGGTGGAGGAGTTTTTTGACTGCCGATGGACAGGCAAACTCTCTGACAATGGAGAAGAGTTCTTTGGTCCTGTTGGTGCTGGATTCGATCCGGTTGGTTGGGGCAACTTTTTGGGTGGGTTTGATCTGGCCATGGTAAATGTTGAGGGCTGATTTGAAGGTCGCTTGATCGGTGAGGTTTTTGCTAGTGTGCCATCTTTGCTCATGTTGTTTACATTTGCTTTTAGCCTCCCTGCGTTCCAGTATGTACAAGCTAGCTTGCTTTGTGGTTTTATGGGTCTTGGTTTTCTTGAGAGGGGAGACGTAATCAGCTGCTTTGGCAATCCAGTTCATGAAGTTCTGTACAGCCTGATCCACATTGGCGGTGACGTCAGGTTGTGCATTGCTGAGGGTGTCAGTTTAGTGCTGCATGGTGACCTTGGACCAGCCGCAGGTGGGGTGTGGTTATGGTGGTTCGGAACAGTGCAGCAGGGTATGGTGATAGTGAAGAGTATGACGGAGTGGTCCAACCAGGTGAGTTCCAAGATGTGGCTGTATCTGACTCTTTTGCTAGAAGTGAAGATCGGGTCCAGTGTGTGTCCTGCTCTGTGCGTTGGGTCGGTAACCAGTTGTTTTAGGCTGATTTTGTGAAGTCTTTCCAGGAAGTCAGTGGAATTGGCGTCTGTGGTGTCATCGAGGTGTAAATTGAGGTCTCCCCGGGAGATGTAGGGGCATATTTATACTCCGTTTGCGCCGGATTTGCGTCGTTTTTTTTAACGCAAATTCGACGTAAAACAAACTCCATATTTATACTCTGGCGTTAGACGCGTCTAGCGCCAAAGTTCATGGAGTTTGCGTCATTTTTTAGCGTGGACACCTACTTTGCGTTAATGATATGCAAGGTAGATGTTCCCGTCTAAAAAATGACTCCGAGGCATGTGCGCCGTATTTACACTCCCGGGCAAAAATGACACCCGGGAGTAGGCGGGTCAAAACAAATGACGTCCAGCCGCTTTTGCGTCATTTTTTAGCGCCTGGTCAGGGCAGGCGTTAAGGGACCTGTGGGCTCGGAAGGAGCCCAGAGGTGCCCTCCCATGCCCCCAGGGACACCCCCTGCCACCCTTGCCCACCCCAGGAGGACGCCCAAGGATGGAGGGACCCATCCCAGGGAACTTAAGGTAAGTTCAGGTAAGTATTTTTTTTATTTTTTTTTGTGGCATAGGGAGGCCTGATTTGTGCCCCCCTACATGCCACTATGCCCAATGACCATGCCCAGGGGACATAAGTCCCCTGGGCATGGCCATTGGGCAAGGGGGCATGACTCCTGTCTTTGCTAAGACAGGAGTCATTTTAATCAGGTTTGGGAGTTAAAAAAAATGGCGCAAATCAGGTTGAGGCGAAAATTTTGCCTCAGCCTGAATTGCCCCATTTTTTGACGCCCAAGCTCCATATTCCCCTACGCCGGCGCTGCCTGATGTACGCCATTTTTTTTAACGCACACCAGGCAGCTCCGCCGGCTAACGCCGGCTAACGTCATTGAATAAATACGGCGCCCGCATGGCGCTTCAGAATGGCGTTAGCCGGCGTTAGATTTTTTGACGCACAACTGCGTTGGCGCAGTTGTGCGTCGAAAAGTATAAATATGGCCTGTAGTGTTCAGATTCAAAGGCGAGCGGGGTGATGAATTCCGTGATGTCGTGGGTAAGGACAGTTCTCATGCCTGGAGGTCT
Organism: Pleurodeles waltl; assembly: GCF_031143425.1. Lineage (NCBI taxonomy): Eukaryota > Metazoa > Chordata > Amphibia > Caudata > Salamandridae > Pleurodeles > Pleurodeles waltl. The sequence goes on from NC_090443.1 coordinate 535,732,197, forward strand.
GCAAGTGAGGGTTCCTTTAATTGTGGTGTTGTCATTGGTGTGGAGTTGGAAATTCATGTGTTCCATGATTGGCGGGGTTTCGTTATGGATGATGGCAATGCCTTCTCTGTGTCTGTTGATGCTTTCGCTGTGTTTCATTTTGTAGCCAGGGGGCATAGCTGTAACAATGTCTGGGGCTGAGGCAGGGTGTGATCCAGGTTTCTACAATGAAGGTAACGTCAGGGGCGAGGGTGGAGATGGAGCCCCAGAAAATTTGATTCCTTCTGAATTATTGAAATAGGAGGTAGTATAATAAATGAGACGTTACAGAGAAAATGATTGCCAGATATATTCTGAGACTGTGAGTGTGTGATGCCCTGCAGTTCACGCAGCATGCTATTATGCTATAGCCTGAAGTGCATTGGAAATTGCTGTCAAGCTGCTAAATAGCACAGTGTTCTGAATTATGATTTAATAGGATATGCTATGCTACAATGGACCGTGACATACATTGAAAAACTATTATGCTTTAGTGTTAGATGTTTCATCCTTGGCGTCGTCTCCTGTAACTTTCTGCCTCTGTTTTCCAGGTTGTTGATGTATGCTGGACTCTGATTTTGCTGTTTTTGTTGCTCTTAGCACTTTACCACTGCTAACAAGTGCTAAAGTGCAAGTGCTCCTTTACAAAATGTGTATGTAATTGGCTTATCCATGATTGGCATATTTGATTTATTAGTAAGTCCCTAGTACAGTGCAGTAGAGGTGCCCAGGGCCTGTAAATCAAATGCTACTAGTTGGCCTGCAGCACTGGTTGTGCCACCCACATAAGTAGCTCTTTAATGATGTCTCAGACCTGCCATTGTAGTGTCTGTGTGTGCAGTTTTAACTGTAAATTCGACTTGGCAAGTGTACCCACTTGCCAGGCCTAAACCTTCCCTTTTCTTACATGTCAAACACCCCTAAGGTAGGCCGTAGGTAGCCCTAAGGGCAGGGTGCAGTGTATGGTTAAGGTAGGACATATAGTAAAGTGTTTTATATGTCCTAACAGTGAAATATTGTTAAATTCGTTTTTCACTGTTGCAAGGCCTGTCCCTCTCATAGGTTAACACAAGGGCTACCTTTAAATCTGATTAAAGTGTAGATTCCCTTTGGGAGTGGATGGACATGTGGAGTTTGGGGTCTCTGAGCTCACAATTTAAAAATACATCTTTTAGTAAAGTTGATTTTAAGACTGTCTGTTTGAAAATGTCACTTTTAGAAAGTGAGCACTTTCTTGCTTATACCATTTATGTGACTCTGCCTGTTTGTGGATTTCCTGTCTGGGTCAGCTTGACAGTTGGGCTGGTTGCACCTCACACTTGACAGTGACACAAAGGGAGCTGGGGTGTAGCCTGCATGTCCTGATGAGCCATCTGTGCCAGGAGGGAGGGGAGGAGTGGTCACTCACACCTGAAAGGGCTGTGCCTGCCCACACACAATGCAGTTTCCAACCCCTTAGCGAGTTGTGTCTTGTGTTTGGGGCCTGGCCTGGGCAAGGCAGGATTTCACAATCAAGAGAGACTTTGCTTTGAAGTAGGCCTACTTCAAAGGAGAAATTGGGTATAAGAAGGGCACCGAAAACCACAGACTTTAGTACACATCTTGAAACCAAGAGGAACCTCTGCCTGGAGAAGAGCTGAAGAGCTGAGGAAGAAGAGCTGTCCTGACTGTGACTGTGCTTTGTGGAGCTATCCTGCAGTTGCTGCTTCTGGCAGAGTAAGAGGACAAAGGCTGGACTTTGTGTGCCTTCCATCTTATGAAGATCTCCAAGGGCTTAATTTAGAGCTTGCCTCCTGTTGTTTGAAGTCTCAGGGACAGCAAAGACTTCTCTCTGCCAGCACCTGGAGTGTCTTGAGAGACTCCTACTCTGCCCTGTGGTGCCCATCCAGTTCCTGGGACCCTGAAAGGAGAAGCTGGCAGCCTGAGAGGAAGAAATCCACCGAGAGAACGCCGTGCGGGGAAAAGATCGACACAACTCCGATCTGCGGCTGGGAAATCAGCATGATGCCGGCTACGCGGCTGAAAATCGACACTCGCCTGTAATGCGACCTGAGAATCGATGCACGGAGCTGGAGAAACGATGTGCAGCATCGCTGACGGAGGCTGGCGAGATGGCAACCCGCGCTGCATGGTTTTCGGATCATTTTGTGGCTGGATTTCTGACACGAACACCGCTGGGCATGTAAAAACAATACAAGGCCTGCCCAGACCTGAGAGTGCTGACCGGATCGATGCATCGCTCTCCTCCGGAGAGAAGAAACGATGCTCCTGACCCGATGAAAGGAGAAACAACGCAAGGTCTCGCTCGTGAGTAAAATTGACGCGTCACAAGCCCTTTTTGACGCACACTCGCCCGTGCGTGGTTATTTTTGATGCACCCAAGGCACATTTTCACTCTAACAGTGTTAGTGTGTGTTTAAAACTACATGAAGACTCTTTTTGCTTTTTAATTGATGACTTGACTTGTGTATTGTGGATTTTGGTCATTTTGGTCTTGTTTTGTTTAGATAAATATTTTTCTAAACCCGTGTTGTGCCATTTTATAGTGTTTTCATTAAGTTACTGTGTTTGTGGGTACAAATACTTTACACCTAGCACTCTGAAGTTAATTCTGCCTGCTCGTTACAAGCTACCAAGGGAGTAAGCAGGGGTTAGCTGAGGGTGATTCTCTTTTACCCTGACTAGAGTGAGGCTTCTGGCTTGGACAGGGGGTAACCTGACTGCCAACCAAAGACCCCATTTCTAACATTGGTGATCAGCGGATGGGATTGGACATGTATTTGTACTTGACATACAGTAATTAAGTCTACACTACTGTTTTGAGTTCAGACCACTACGTGACCACATACTACTTGTCTTGTGATTTTGATTTTTCTCTTAAGGACTGTTTTTTTGTTCTACTTCTATTTTTGCTGATCCCTTGATTGACGTTTCTTGAACTTAATTTGGGAACTTGTTTTCTGCCTTTGGAACTTTGCACTTTTAACTCTCCATTATGTCTCAATCTGGAGATGCATTAGCTGGAGATGCTTTTGATTTGGAAGAATTGGAGAGCTATACAGTAGCTCAGTTGAAGCAATTTTGTAAAGATTTGGCCTGTCCCATTAAGAACTCTTCCAAGAAGGAGGAGCTGCAAAAGGCGCTGAGGGCCTGGGTAACAGCCAAAGAAGCTGAGGGGCACACAGAGGAGGAGCAGGGTGAGGAGGAAGGGGTGCAAGTCATTCACAATTATGTATTGGATGGGCCTGTTATGCCCAGGGAGAGAGTCTCCAGGGCAGGTAGCAGTGTGTCCTCCAAGGATCTGACACCTGAAGAGTTACAGGACAGACAGACAGAGAGATAATACCAATTGGAGCTGAAAAAGTTCAGTCTAAAGATGGAGATGCAGAGGGAGATGGAGCAGAGAAGGTTGGCCATTGAGGACAGGAAGCTTCAGTTGGCTCATGAGCTTAGCTTGAAGGAGTTAGACCAGAGGAGCCAGGCTAGCAGAGATGGTGGCAGCAATCCCACAGTGCAGCCTGAGAGGAGGGTGCACATTCCTAAAGACCTTGTGAAGGATTACAAGAGGGAGGATGACATATACTTGTGGTTCAAGGGGTATGAGTCTACTCTCCACATGAATCTGGTCCCTGAAGCTCATTGGGGGGTGGGTCTGTGGAAGCACTTTGAGGTAGAGGGGGGATACACTGACAGCCTTAGGGGATGCTCAGAATCTCACCTACTCTAGCATGAAGGATGCCCTACTCACAAGGTATGGTCTCACCCCTGAGCAGTACAAGGATAAGGGCAGTAAGGTAACTATGTATGAGGGGCTTTACAATCTGATTGCTTGAGAGCACTTGTACAGTTTATGTTTTCCAGAGCTGTGCTAGCACCTGATTGACAGCAAGCTGACTGATCCCAGGAAGCTTGCACAGGAAGCGGACCACTGCGAGAGCACCAGGGCCCAGAAGAGGTGTGGGGGAGACCACGCCAAGGGTGGGCAGGGTCCCTCTCAGAAGAAAGGGGGGAAAAGGGTAAACAGGGGGAGTTATCTAAAGGGCCCCAAACTGATTCCCAGGGTAAGGATCCCCAAACCACCAGTGAGAAGAAACCATTGTTCTCTTAAGGGAAGCCAGTGGCAGGTGGTCCCCCACATAAGTGCTTTGCATGTGACCAGATGGGTCATGTGAGGGGGGACCCCAAATGACCCAAAAGTACACCGGCACCCACTGGTGCGCCATCACAGGGTTTGGATAGTACAGAGCTTGGGTAGGAGTTGGTTCCAGGTGGGAGGAAGCCAGCTGAGATGACCCTTGTCTCATTAGGGGACAGTGAGATGGTCCAGGGAACCCTCGTGCCTGAGAACACTAAGAAATACAGGCAGTGGGTAACCATTAATGGACAGAGGGTGGAGGCTCTGAGAGACACAGGAGCCAGTGTGACTACAGTGAGGAGTCAGCTGGTGTCTGAAGAGCAGATAGATCAACGGGTACTTCACCAGGTAGTTGCAGTGGACAACCCAGAGTGCCTGTGCAGAGTGGCACAGGTTCCCTTTGCATGGGGGTGGGGTCTCAGGTTTCTTGAAGGTAGCTGTGAGTCCCACTATGCCTGTTGATTGTTTGCTAGGCAATGACCTGGAGGATTCCCCTTGGAAGGAGGTGGAACAAAGGTCTCACTTGGAGATGTTGGGTCTGCCTGGGTGGGTATGTGTATCCACCCGGTCAATGGCAGCCCGTCAGGGTGGTCAAGAGCCTCTGGAGCCTGTAACAGTGGCCCAGGGGACTGCCAAGAAGAGGAAGGGAAGGAGGCCCAGGAAACCGGCCACAGAAGGTCCCACGGTCCGGGAGGAGGTGGAGCCTGAGGGTGACACCCCGGAGCCTACAGGGGAACAGGTGGCTGAACTGGGGGAGGTCCCTGAGCTGTCGCAGCAGGAAGTGGGACCCACCAGGGAGGCATTCTGTGAAGCACTGAAGAATTGCCCTACTCCTGAGGAACTGCGGCAGCAGGCTGAAGCCCAGGCAGCTGGCGAGGAGCCCAGCCCTCACCTGATCTATTCGAAGGATGGCCTCATTTATAGTGAGCCTAAGGTTCCTGAGCCTGGGTCAGCTCATATGCTGGTGGTACCTCAGTGCTTCAGGGCCTTCCTACAGGGGTTGGCTCATGATGTACCTTTGGCAGGACATCTGGGACAGGACAAGACCTATAAGAGGCTTGTCTCTCACTTCTATTGGCCCCAGATGAGCAAGCATTCTGCTGCACACTGTAGGTCTTGCCCAACTTACCAGTCAAGCGGCAAGAGTGGGGGGAAATGTAAGGCTCTGCTTTAACCTTTACCTGTGGTTAGTACTCCCTTTGAGAGGGTAGATATTGACATTGTGGGGCCTCTGGACCCCAAGACAGCCTTGGGCAACAGGTTCATCCTGGTCTTGGTGGACCAGGCCACCCGGTACCCAGAAGCCATTCCTCTGAGGTCAGTCACTTCCCCTGTGGTGTTTTGTGAACTGATGGGGTTTTTTACTCGCATGGGGTCCCCCAAGGAAGTGGTATCTGATGGGGTACCAACTTCAAATCCAGATATAAGAAGTCTCTGTGGAAAATGTGTGGGGTAACCTGCAAGTTCACCCACCTTACCAACCCCAAAGTAATGGTCTTGTTGAGAGATTCAACCGCAGCTTGAAAGGCATGATCATGGGCCTGCCAGAGCCCTTGAGATAGAAGTGAGGCGTCCTCTTGCCATGCTTTCTGTTCGCCTACAGGGAGGTGCCTCAAAAGGGACTTGGGTTTAGTCCCTTTGACATGGTTTATGGCCACCCTGTGAGGGGACCTCTGAGTCTGGTGAAGGAAGCTTTGGAGAAAGCTCCTAGTAAACCCCCCCAGGATGTATTTAGCTACATGCTGGACTTGAGAAACCAGACTACCCGCTTCAGGAGTCTCGCTCAGGAGATCCTGGAAGCAAGCCATGAGGATATGAAACGGTGGTATGACCAGAATGCCACTCTGGTCGAGTTTCAACCTGGTCAGAAAATGTGGGTGATGGCACCAGTGGGGCCTAGGGCGCTCTAGGATAAGTGGACTAGGCCATTTGAGGTGGTGGAGCACAAGAGTGAAGTCACCTAACTGGTGGACTTGCAGTCTCCAAGGAACCCTTTAAGGGTCCTGCATGTCAACCGCCTCAAACCTCACTTAGAGCGGACTGAACTGTCCATGCTCCTTGCGGCAGATGACGGGGTGGAAGAGGAGAGTGATCCTCTTCCTGACCTCCTGTCTGTAGGAGAAAAGATGGGTCAGTGGAGGGAGTGATCCTCTCTCCCTCCCTGGCTGAGGAGCAGCAAGGTGACTGGCGCCATTTGTTGGAACAGTTTGCCTCACTGTTGTCCCTGATCCCAGGAGTCACACACTTGTGCACACATGATATGGACACTGGGGACAGTACACCTATTAAACAAAAAGTTTACATGGTGATTGACAGGGTCAGGGCATGAATTAATGATGAACTATCCAAAATGCTTACCCTAGGGGTTATTGAGCTCTCCAGCAGTCCTTGGGCCAGCCCAGTGGTATTGGTCCCAAAGGCTGCTGCACCTGGTGCCACTCCAAAACTCATGTTCTATGTGGACTACCGGGGACTCAATACGGTCAGCAAGACTGACGCACACCTCATCCCCTGAGCTGTTGAGCTCATTGACCGATTAGGACCTGCCAATTACCCCAGTACGTTTGACTTAACATCTGGGTACTGGCAGATTGCCTTAACTGAGGGGGCCAAGGAGAGGTCCAAATTCTCTACCCCAGATGGACTATTTCAATTTAAAGTCATGCCATTTGGGATGAAGAATGTCCCTGCCCCCCTTCCAAGGTTGGTCAACCAGGTGGTGGCTGGGCTGGACGAGTTCAGTGCCGCCTACCTGGATGACATTGCGGTGTTTAGTTCCACTTGGGTGGAACACCTGTGACACCTCTAGAGAGTGTTAGGGGCCCTGCAGAAGGCAGGCCTCACTATTAAGGCGAACAAGTGCCAAATAGGGCAGGGTTCTGTGGTGTACTTAGAACACCAGGTGGGGAGTGGCCAGGTGGCACCCCTACAGCCTAAGATTGACACAATTCTGGCTTGGGAGCCTCCCAAGACCGAGACTGAAGTGAGAGCCTTCTTAGGTCTCACAGGATACTACAGGAGGTTTGTTAAGGGATATGGTACCATTGTTACCCCCTTAACTGAGTTGACTTCGCAGAAGCAACCCAGGAAAGTGATCTGGACAGAGGCTTGCCAGAACGCTTTTGATGCCCTGAAGGCTGCCATGTGCACAGCACCTGTGCTGAAGGCACCTGATTACTCCAAGGAGTTTGTTGTGCAAACAGACGCCTCAGAGCATGGTATTGGAGCAGTACTCTCACAGCTTAATGAAGAGGGCCTAGATCAACCCGTAGCCTTCATGAGCAGGAGGTTACTACCCAGGGAACGTAGGTGGAGTGCCGTAGAACGTGAAGCGTTTGCTGTGGTCTGGGCACTGAAGAAGCTAAGACCCTGCTTGTTTGGGACTCACTTCCGAGTTCAGGCCGACCACAGGCCACTCAGATGGTTAATGCAGATGAGGGGTGAGAATCCAAAACTGTTGAGGTGGTCTCTTTACCTACAGGGGATGGACTTTACGGTGGAACACCGTCCTGGTACAGAACACACCAATGCTGATTGTCTGTCTAGGTTCTTCCGCCTTAGTGATGAGAACTCCCATGAGGTCAGGTAGTTGCTCCCCACTTTCACCTGGTGGTTGGGGACACGTGTTAGACTTTTCATCTTTGAAGTGGTCTCCCTTAACTTTTTGCCTCTGTTTCCCAAGTTGTTGATATTTCCTGGACTCTGATTTTGCTGTTTTTGTTACTATGGGCACCAGTGCTAAAGTGCAAGTACTCCTTTACAAAATGTGTATGTAATTGGCTTATCCATGATTGGCATATTTGATTTATTAATAAGTCCATAGTACAGTGCACTAGAGGTGCCCAGGGCCTGTAAATCAAATGCTACTAGTGGGCCTGCAGCACTGGTTGTGCCACCCACATAAGTAGCTCTGTAATCATGTCTCAGACCTGCCATTGCAGTGTCTGTGTGTGCAGTTTTAACTGTAAATTCGACTTGGCAAGTGTACGCACTTGCCAGGCCTAAACCTTCCCTTTTCTCACATGTAAGGCACCCCTAAGGTAGACCCTAGGTAGCCCCAAGGGTAGGGTGCAGTGTATGGTTAAGGTAGGACATATAGGCGGTCATTCTGACCGCGGCGGGCGGCGGTCACCGCCCGCCATGCGGTTACCGCCGAATGACCGCACCGCGGTCAAAAGACCGTGGCGGTCATTCCAACTTTCCCGCTGGGCCGGCGGGCGACCGCCAAAAGGCCGCCCGCCAGCCCAGCGGGAAAGCCCCTGCAACGAGGAAGCCGGCTCCGAATGGAGCCGGCGGAGTTGCAGGGGTGCAACGGGTGCAGTGGCACCCGTCGCGATTTTCACTGTCTGCAAAGCAGACAGTGAAAATCTTTGTGGGGCCCTGTTAGGGGGCCCCTGCACTGCCCATGCCAGTGGCATGGGCAGTGCAGGGGCTCCCAGGGGCCCCACAGCACCCGTTCCCGCCATCCTGGTTCTGGCGGTGGACACCGCCAGAAACAGGCTGGCGGGAAGGGGGTCGGAATCCACATGGCGGTGCTGCAAGGGGAAAACCGGCGGGAAACCGCTGGTTCTCCTTTTCTGACCGCGGCTTTACCGCCGCGGTCAGAATAGCCCAGGAAGCACCGCCAGCCTGTTGGCGGTGCTTCCGCCGCCCTCCGCCATGGCGGTCATGGACCGCCAGGGTCAGAATGACCCCCATAGTAATGTGTTTTATATGTCCTAACAGTGAAATATTGCTAAATTAGTTTTTCACTGTTGCAAGGCCTGTCCCTCTCATAGGTTACTTAACATGGGGCTACCTTTAAATCTGATTAAAGTGTAGATTCCCTTTGGGAGTGGATGGACATGTGGAGTTTGGGGTCTCTGAGCTCACAATTTAAAAATACATCTTTTAGTAAAGTTGATTTTAACATTGTGTGTTTGAAAATGTGACTTTTAGAAAGTGAGCATTTTCTTGCTTATACCATTTCTGTACTCTGCCTGTTTGTGGATTATCTGTCTGGGTCAGCTTGACAGTTGGGCTGGTTGCACCGCACACTAGACAGTGACACAAAGGGAGCTGGGGTGTAGCCTGCATATCCTGATGAGCCATCTATGCTAGGAGGAAGGGGAGGAGTGGTCACTCACACCTGAAACGGCTGTGAATGCCCTCACACAATGCAGTCTCTAACACTCTGGTGTGTGTCTGGGGCCTGGCCTGGGCAAGGCAGGATTTCACTATCAAGAGAGACTTGCTTTGAAGTAGGCCTACTTCAAAGGAGAAATTGGGTATAAGAAGGGCACCCAAAACCAGAGACTTTAGAACACTTCTGGAAACCAAGAGGAAACTCTGCCTGGAGAAGAGCTGAATAGCTGAGGAAGAAGAGCTGCCCCGCCTGTGACTGCTTTGTGGAGCTATCCTGCAGTTGCTGCTTCTACCAGAGTAAGAGGGCAAAGACTGGACTTTGTGTGACTTCCATCTTGTGAAGATCTCCATGGGCTTGATTTAGAGCTTTCCTCCTGTTGTTTGAATTCTCAGGGGCAGCAAAGACTTCCCTCTGCCAGCACCTGGAGTCTCTGGAGAGACTCCTATTGTGCCCTGTGGTGCCCATCCAGTTCCTGGGACCCTGAAAGGAGAAGCTGACAGCCTAAGAGGAAGAAATCCACACACAGAATGCTGTGCGGGGAAAAGATCGACCCAACTCCGATCTGCGGCTGGGAAATCGATGCGCCGACGGCTTTGTGGCTGAAAATCGATGCTCGCCTGCAATGCGACCGAAGAATCGAAGCACGGCGCTGGAGAAACGATGTGCAGCATCGCTGGTGGAGGCTGGCGAGATCGCAACCCACGCTGCATGGTTTTGGGATCATTGTGTGGCTGGATTTCCGATGCAAACACCTCTGGGCTTGTAAAAACAATGCAAGGCCTCCCTGGACCCGAGAGTCCTGACCGGATCGACGCATCGCTCTCCTGTGGAGAGAAGAAACGACACGCCATGACTCAATGAAAGGAGAAACGATGCAAGGTCTCGCTCGTGAGTGAAATCGACGCATCGCAAACCCTTTTTGACGCACACTTGCCCATGTGGGGTTATTTTTGATGCACCCAAGGTAAATTTTCATGCTAACAGTGTTAGTGTGTGTTTAACACTACATGAAGACTCTTTTTGCTTTTTAATTGATAACTTGACTTGTGTATTGTGGATTTTTTTGTTTAGATAAATATTCTCTATTTTTCTAAACCTGTGTTGTGTCATTTTGTAGTGTTTTCATTAAGTTACTGTGTGTGTGTGTGTGTGGGTACAAATACTTTACACCTAGCACTCTGAAGTTAAGCCTACTGCTCGTGCCAAGCTCCCAAGGGGGTATGCAGGGGTTAGCTGAGGGTGATTCTCTTTTACCCCTGACTAGAGTGAGGTTCCTTGCTTGGACAGTGGGTAACCTGACTGCCAAACAAAGACCCAATTTCTAACATTTAGACTTTGCTTTGCCTGAGAAGTCAGGTGAACTTTGGAAATTACTGCTGTTCCACAAAGTCTAAGCTATACTGAGGATGGCCTTTTCCTATCACTGCCTTAGCCCCCTATACCACACCATGAGTACACATGATAACTTAAGTGTAACATAGCTGACGAGTTTCTCAGGTCCATGTGCGATGTGCTGCTCCAGGCTGTTTTTTTAAATTGATATCTGGGACTTGGAAGTCTGTTTTATAATGACATAACAAGGACTGCAAGACCCAAAATTCAAAGAAAAACATGGATTGGGCCCGAGAAACTTGACAGGACTGTACAATTTTACTGGTTGGCGCCAATGTTGTGGTGAGTGCTACATTGGAGAAAGGATATAGTTTGGCTTTCGTTGAACTCTCTTTCCCCAGCTATCCGCTGTGTACCCAGTGTACGTCTGTACACAGAGAGAGGCACCACAAGAATGATGGAATGAAAACTAATCCTAAACCATCAGAAATCCTTCTGTGTTAGGAGACAAAAAATATTTGCATGAAAAAAATGTGCCAATCCAATACACTCCTTACTAAAGAAGGTAAGTAGAGAGAACAGGGATTCATTTTAATGCTTAATCCTCACACACTTTAATAGTGACATGCTTCATCATCGGTTCACCATGAACCCCATAAGTCAGGGTGGCCTCAACCTTTTTTCAGGGAGCTTTTAGCATATTTGTATCTAGGGAGCTTACAACTTCAAATGTACTCATCCACGCCGAGGTGTCCCTTTAACAGCAGTGTGGACAGGAAAGATTAAAATCGCTAAGTGTAGGTCTCTGAGGATATAATGGTCCGATGACCCTACTGTTATGCCAACATGTTTCAGCACATACTATTGGCTTGTCTAATCCGGGGTCTTTCTTTAGGGTAAGGAAGTTTAGAGTACTCCCCCTTTTTTTATAAGATGAAAGTGAATATTTCAGTTATAGGCATGCATGGAGTGGATCTGGATGAACAACCTGGCCAATCAGGGATCTCCAGACAGTCGGTTACCCAGGCACACTCTCACACCACCTCAGAGCCTTCCCCCTCAGGAAACACCACCAAAGCACCCACCCAGCGGGCCCATACCTCTGTCCCCAGGGCACATCAATCAGCAGTGTGTCCACCACTACAGGGACCCCAGGCCAATCCACAAACACAGGACGATCAGGGACCTCAGGTCAGTGGCACTGGACACACAGTTCAGGGGACAGAGGCACAGGACAACAGGGAAGTTGGGAGGACTGTTGTGCGACAGGAGGAGGACAGGCCCAGGGAACTGACTCTCCAGGAGGCACTCACCGCGATCCTGGGAGCATACCAACATTCTCAGGATACGCTGGGCCAGATACTGGACAAGTTTCAGGAGAACATCCGGCTGCAGGAGGGACAGTACTGGGGATCAGGGAGGACTTGAAGGACATCAACACCTCCCTGGTCTCCTTTGCAGGGGTGCTGGCAGACATGGCCAGCACTATGAGGGAGACAGTGGCACACCACCGGGCCCCAAACACTAGCCAAACCACCGAACAGCCCTCCACCTCCGCTGCCGCTAGTGGACAGGAGGCCCCGCCACAGGAACAACATGCCACCAGCACCCCTCCCCCTGCAGAAGGAGAACCACCCCGCAAACGTTCGCCGTGATCCAGGCAGATGCCAGAGACTATTGCAAAGACCCCCACCAGGAAATAACACTCTCCTGATTGTCACCCTTGTGTCCCACTCTGTCACCCTGTCCACCTTGAACTGCCATTGCTCCCCTTCCTATGCCCCCTGGGACAATGCACCTGTGATATAAATAGACTGGACTCTACCCTGGACTTTCCTCCATCACCACCCCAGCCTTAGCACTTAAATAAACACCATGTCAAATGATTTAAGTATGTATTCGTTTAACAAGGTTTGAACATTGCAATTCAACTGTACAGTAATGTTTACATTAGAAAGACCTGTAGTTGGCTGCACTGAACACACCAGGAACAATAGTGGGGAACCAACGTCTGCAAAAAGAGATGCCAAAGGTTACAGTGAGTGGGCATAGAAGTAGGAACACACAGCCTGCCAGTGACAATGTCACACTTCAAACTGTCAATTATATGTGTTTCAACATTGTCTTACCTGTGTCTCATTGGAAGTATTAAAGAATAATTGCACTTCTGTTGTCCTCATCCTCTGCCTCCTCATCTTCACTGTCCACAGTATCCACTGCTGCCACATGGCCATCTCCAGCCTCCTCCGCCTGCAGAAAAGGCACCTGGCGACGCAAGGCATGGTTGTGCAACATACAGCATGCCACGATGATCTTGCAGCCCTTCTTGGGTGAGTAGTACAGGGATCCACCTGTTAGATGTAGGCAATGAAACTGGGCATCAGGAGGCCAAAGGTCCTCGCTATAATTCTTCTTGTTCACGCTTGTGTTTCATTGTAACATTCCTCTGCCCTTGTCCTGGGATTCCTCACAGGGGTCAGTAGCCATGAGAGGTTGGGGTAACCAGAGTCACCTGCAAATATCAAGGGACAACTGTTAGCCACACATTAAGCCTTAGGGCCCACACCATACCCATACACCAACATATACTGGGTGGGAACCAGGGCTCACCTATTAGCCACACACAATGCTTCTGGAGTTGGGCCATCACATTTGGGATACCGCTATTTCTCAGGATAAAGGCATCATTCACAGACCCAGGATACTTTGCATTGACGTGGGAGATGTACTGGTCCACCATGCACATCATCTGCACATTCAGGGAGTGAAAGCTCTTTCGATTTCTGAAGACCTGTTCATTTCACCGGGGTGGGGGGTTCGGCGAGGGAAACAAATGCCCCAATAATGTTGGGGATATGTCCCATTGTATAGAAATTAGCTTTCACTGTGGCCAAATCCTCCACCTGGGGGAAAACGATGTAGCTGCACATGTGTTTAATCACACTCTGACAACACTCTGGTCAGAACTATTGACAATGGCTGAGACATTCCTGCTGCCAAGCCCACTGTCACTTGGAGGGAGCCAGTTGCCAAGAAATGGAGCACTGATAGCTCTTGCACAAGAGGGGGGATCACGTGGGGTGATGGATAGCAGAAATTAGGTCCGGCTCCAATTGGGCACCCAGCTCCGTGATTGTGGCCCTGTCAAGTCTATAGGTGAGGATAATTTGCCTGTCCTCCATTGTTGCTAAGTCCACCAGGGGTCTGTACATGGGGAAATGTCTCCATCTCCTATTCATCTGCAGCGGTTGCAATCTATGGGGCAAAAGAGTGAGCAGCTGGCCATTATCTCTACATTCCAACCACTACAGTTCAATACATGTTGTGATTGTAACAGTATTTTGTTGGAGATGTCCAAATGGTGTGTTTGTGTACTGTGACGCAGTTTAGATCCATGGCCTACACCCCCCCTTAAATGGCGTCCTCCTGTCCTGTATGGAGGGACAGGTGGAAATGAGGTAATTCCGCTGACGTTGTGCGCCGTTGCGAGAGGCAGTCAAGAACCTCCGTGCAACTCCTCATCCGTTAACATTGGGCTCTATGGGGGTACAGGGGCCAATGGTGATGTACGCCGGCGGTGATGGTACGCACCGCCGTGGACGTGACCGCCATTTCCTAACTGTGCACTCACGTGCTTCCTGACCTTCAACAGGAGAGGACCTACACTGCATGTGCTACTGTGACATGTGTCTAGAACCGACCGTGGCTCGTGTGACTGGGGAAACATCCTTGCCTTCACCTCAGCGGAGTTGGAGAGACTGGTGGATGGGGTCCTACCCCAGTACTGACTGCTGTATGGACCTCCAGACCAACAGGTGAATACACCGTGAGTACGATGCACGGGCGTGAATGCATGGAGTGCTGTGTGTGAAGGCCTTGTGTTGGGGGGGTTGGTGGATGGGCCCTGGGCAGCGTGCAGCATGTATGGTGGACCATGTCTGTGCTAATGGGGATGTGAAGGGGCACGATGGGCCATGAGTGTAACAGGCAGGATGGTCAGTCTAATACCTTTCCCTGTGTCTATTTCCCTGCAGGTCAGCGCCCAACAAAAGAAGGGTATATGGTGTGTCATCGCCAAGGACGTGCGGACCCTGGGGGTCTACAGGAGGTGGAGCACTCACTGTCGGAAACAGTGGGAAGTCCTGAGACGCTGGGCACGGAAGACAGCAGAGGCCCAGCTGGGGATGGCCTCCCAATGAGGAAGGTGTGCCCCTCGAACCCTGACCCCCCTGATGGCTCGCATACTGGTGGTGGCCTATCTGGAGCTAGATGGGCACTTGGGGGCATCACCCCAGGTGGGGTGATATTCGAGTAGGGGGCGTGGGCCCTACCACTGCCAACTCCACCAGTAGCAGCACCACTGCCACCAATGAGCAGCCGTCACCGCTGGTGGAAAATGTGTAGTCCTGCATCCATGGTCTGTTGTGCAGCCTGTCCCCTGCAAATCCTGTGGGTCTGCACCCAGGTGGGAGACTGTGACCTTGAACTCCCCAAAATCTGCATCACTAGGCAAAATGCCCCTCCAGAACCAGTGGAGAAGCCACCCACTCACCCCATCCTCCCCAGGATGAAGCTCACTGGACACAATGCCCCCTTCAGAACCAGTGGAGAAGCCATCCACTCACCCCATCCTCCCCAGGATGAAGATCACAGGGCATGTTGCCCCCTCCAGAGCATGTGTGCAAGTCACCCACTTGAGAGACTGTGGCCTTGCACTCCCCAGGATCAAGCACAGGGCATGTTGCCCCCTCCAGAGCATGTGGGCAAGTCACCCACTTAAGAGACTGTGGCCTTGCGCTCCCTAGGGCAGAGTAATGGGCATGTTGCCCCCTCCAGAACCAGTGGCGTTGTATCATCTCCCGGCTGAGATGCCCCCCTGTTCCCGGTCCCCCTGAGGTGCCTGGCTATTTTCGACCTAATGACCCTGCAGTGTTCTCTTCGTGTTGTGAGTAAGGTGGGGCCTTGGACTATGTGATGTGGCCCTGTGGCCCACGGACATTGAGGACTGGGCAGTGTCCCTACATTTGTAAACATGTATATACTTTTTGATTTGGATGCACATATTTATACTATTTTATCGTATTACACTAACTTTAATCAATTTCTTTTGTCCTGGCATTATTCCTGAGGGGTACAGGGTGAATATGTAATGTTAGTGCATCTGCTTGTGTGTATGGTGTTGGGGGTGGGGGTGTTGCATGTGTGTGTGTGTGTGTCACTCTCTGTTTCCTCCCCTGTGTGTTAGGCGGCAGTACTCTCCATGGTCGTCTTTGCTTGCTTTGGTGTTCGTAGTGGAGCAGAAGGTAGAAGAGCATGGGGAACACATGCAACTCGGGCTCCATGGCAGCGTGGTTCTTCCCTGAGTCTCCACGGGTGAGTCCTTTGACTTCTGAGATTTGTTTCCACCAGGCTTTTTATGTCATTGGTACTGCCCTGGAAAAGGTGGTGGATTGGTGTATTATAATACAGTGAGCGGAATATTGTCTTCCGCCTGGCTGTAGGCGGTTACCGCCATGATACCTGTTGATTTCGTCCTGGTGGTCGGTGTGTTAAAGTGGCTGTCTGTATGAGCGGTTTCTGCCATAGTCATAATTTATTACTGCTGGCTTGTTGGCGGTATTACCGCCACTTTATCATTGACCACCAGGGTCATAATGAAGGCCATAATTCTTATCTGCTGTAATGGTGAATTGTAGAAAGGGTTTTCTTCCATTGAGTCACTGCATAAATGGATCGATTGTTTTCTCCTCTCTATGCCACATGAATAATAAGTCATCAATATACCTCTGCCACACTCGGATATTGTCAAGGAATGGGGTATTGGTCCAAACGTGTTCATCCTCAAACCAGGCAACAGAGGCAGGCAATGCTTGGGGTAAATGTGCTCTCCATGGATATCCTGTGGCACTGCAAGTAAATCCTGTTTTCAAAGGAGAAGAAGTTCTCAATAAGAGCTAGTTCAGCTAAGTTCACAATCCAGTGGACTGGGGCAGCAATTCCCATGCTTCAGATTGTAACAGTTCCCTCATGACCCACAGGCGCTCACCTTGCAGGATAGTTGTATAGAGGGGCTTGATATTGAGGCACATCATCAGTTCCTTAGTAAGGGCATATTCAACTTCCTCAAACAAGCTGAGAAGGTGCTTCATATCCTTGATATAAGACCTGAATTTTGTAAACAGGAGACATAAGAACCAGTCTATGTACTGGGACAGGGGCTCAAGGACGGATCCTCTCACCAAGACAATGGGCCTTTCGGGGACGAGGGTTCTACCTTTGTGTATCTTCAGGATGGTGTACAATTGTAGCTCATCTTTTTTTAGAAACTCATGTTCTTTCTTAGTGATTCATTCATTTTCTATGATTTTGTGTAGTAGATCTGTTATAGTTTTGTGTACGCAGGAGGCCTGGTCAACTTGCAGCATTATATAGTTTCTCTCTTCTCGCAAAAGACTCAGGTATGCTTCCCTGTATTCTTCCTTCCCATGGATGACATTCACTCCCCCTTGATTCGCGGGTTTGATCATCAAAATATGTTTTTTACTCAGCCCTTCCAGAGGCAACCTCTCCATCATGTGTCTAGTGTCTGTGCCCATGATTGGAGTATTCTGAAAAAATACTTTCACACAGATCTTTATAAAGAATTCAGCCAGTTCACATTGTGTCTTGAATTTGCTCATCTGTGTAGTAGGGACGAAACCCAGTTGTGAGAATTTGGGTTGTTGGTTGACTGCGGTGTGAACCCTGGTCAACCAACAGCCACAATCCCTTGCATGGTGAACCACAAAAAGTCAATAAATTAACCTGTGCTTAACCCTGGTTAGTTAGGCACAAAAAGCAGCCAGGCCAAACTCAGAGGCAATGTGTTAAGTATTTACGCAGTACACAAACAACAACACAGTGAAAACACAGCACAATAAAATCCCAAACCAATTAAGAAAAATAAATACAATTTGAATACATTACTCAGTTTTAGACAATGGTCACCTGGGCACCTTTAACACCACACCAAAGGCTCCAGGAGTGGAGGGAGACCTCTCGGGCGCAACACTCATTCAGACTGGGTCCAGGTGCAGGTTTAAGATGGTGGGATCCTGTTATGTACCTGTGGCTCAAAGCAGGAGACCAGCGGAACTAGCCCTTGGAGTCACTTCTGGAGTCCTGGGTGTAGGTGGTGATGAAGGGCTCTGCAGATTTGTTGGTCTCTGAAGGTCCCAAGCAGGCTCCAGGCAGCAAAGCAGTCCTTCCAAGTACAATAGCAGTTTGACAGAGTGCACAGCAGGTCACAGCAGCAGGCAGTCCTTTGAGAGTCCTTCCACAGGTCCAGTAGTGAAAAAAGGAGCAGGTCTGAAAGCGCTCTTTTAATACCCTGGTGCCCTGCTCCTAGAAGTTGGGAGAAGTTTCCAGAAAGGTTCTCTGAAGTTCCAGAAATGTCCTGCCTCCCTTGCCCTGGCTCCTAGCTAGCTGCACTGAAAATACAGGGTTGTTATGCCTATTGTGTGATGGCAGAGCCCAGCCTGTTCAGTTGCAAGTGGAGTTGTGCTCAGCTCTGCCCCCCTATCAAGTCAGTTAATGGCCCATTCATGTTCTGATAATCCCCCTATTGTGTGACTGTCTGGGGTAAATTCACAAAGTCCCAACGGTCAGTTACACCCAGTCATGCGATCTAAGGCATTTACAGGCACAGAGGGCTAAGGGCAGGAAAATACCAACTTTTTAAATGCAGCATTTTCAAATCTGTGATGATAAATCCGACTTTACCATGAAAAAGGGTTTAGCATTACAGGTTTTTAGGTACCAAACATGACATATCTACCACCTCTGATTTAGGAATCACAATTTATAAATTTTAATAAGTAATCCCCAATGTTACCCTATGGGAGGGGTAGGCCTTGCAGTAGTGAGAAAAGATATTTAGGAGTTTTTCACTACTATGATATGTAAAACTAAAAAGTATGTCATAAGGACTCTCGTACTCCAACAAGGCTTTCTGGATTTGGGGCAGCAGCACCTCTGCATTGTTGGTGACTGAGTCACTCCCTCGCCAGTCGGCAGCTGTTGGCCCAGTCCTGCCTGCTCTCTAGCAGCCCCTCACCCAAATTCAAACGGTAAGGGGATTTGTGGCAGCCTTGCGCATGGAACTCTGAAGACCCCTCAGGGAAATCATGGTGAAAAAAGCCTTACCCTTTTCTTTCCACATACAAGTCTCTTACATACACATAGGCAAGAAAAGAGATGCAGGACATTTTTCAATACAGTTATTGAAAAGAATGCAATTTACGATAAAATGCATGAGCTGCAATGATTAGGATAATGAGGGATAACAATATCAGGATTGTGAAAATTAGAGATGTAA
Organism: Pleurodeles waltl; assembly: GCF_031143425.1. Lineage (NCBI taxonomy): Eukaryota > Metazoa > Chordata > Amphibia > Caudata > Salamandridae > Pleurodeles > Pleurodeles waltl. Next base: position 535,751,163 of record NC_090443.1, read on the forward strand.
ATATAAACAACCCCAACAAATTGTCATGACATGAATACAATTCCTACCTAAATGCCTAATCTCTAGTCCCTGAGTGAGAGCATGGTGATGTAAGCCAAATCTGTCCTTACAGTGTCCAGGAGAAGTGCTCCCCACCCCTGTTACCTTGGTAGAAGGTCAGGCTGCCAGTATCCAGATCAGGATCCATGGAGACACAAAGGCTGAAGTCTACCAAATACTGACATGCAGCATGGATGGCAATTCTGGCCGTAACCTCCTCTAATGCCCTTTGTCCTACAATATGTTTTTATAGGGGACATGTTAATTATCATGCACAGAAGCCTGACGCGGGTATGTACCTAAGCTCTGGATTATTTACGCAGTCTTGGAGATGGCAATACAAAATATTATTCTGTGTGCCTCGCATTCTGTTCTTGTGAATCCTAGGAAAAGAACATAGTGTAAAGTATGTCCGCCATAGCACTGATAATGACGCTTACGGGGAATAGCGGCTGATTATGAAATTGAAATATTGCCACTAAAAGAAGCAATAATAAAATGAATAAAAAATAAATGCAAGAATACAGAGCATAATAACTAGGTAAAAGGGCACAGGCCGCAAGCCTAAGCTAAGCTATCACTGTGCCCAAGCGTTTAACTAAAATGGACCCACGACACCCTCCCCTATTGCCGGAAACAGGGTGAGAAGTCCAACACTCTATTAAAAATGCTCTAATTTAAAATCATAAGATTCTAAAAGAATAACTAAAAGCATACCTAAAAGACAAATGCCTAAATCGACAAGCCAAGCAGGCCAACAGGCAGGTCAAATTAAAAGGGCAATTTGGTGTCACATTTTACTTTTTGAAAAAAGATAACGGTCAAATTCTAGCAGTAATCATGGTGTTACAGGAAATCTCCGAGTTCATTAAGGGAGATTGAGACCAAGTAGGATTCCACTTCAGCAGGTGAAAGGTTGATCAATGTGTTGGCTGAAGAGTGTGGCAGCCTCTGGCGTAGAATGAATTGCATACGTGGCACTGTCCATTCTGCCAGATGTCATTGAAGTCAGGAAATCCACAAGTGGTGGCTTATGGGATACCTCACTAATCAACCACAGTATCAAGGGGCATTTATATGAATGAACCCTCATTGAGAACATTAACAGATCCTTGTTGAGAGAGAACAGCCACTACGTTTCAAAAAGAGCATCAACAGAATTTCGCCAATTAATGCCAAAGTTATAGGGAATCCGCCAAAGACACTCAAAAACAATGTCTTACCTTTTAATTATAGAGCACCTGCTCAATGGGCTAGTTAAGGCCTACTTACGGGTGAAATATGTAATAAAAGGATTTTTTAGTCTTGGCAAGGGGTTTTAAATGCCAAGGCGACATGGCAGTGGGACACTGCCTTGAGGCTGTAATGGCAGGCCTTGGACAAGTTTTGAGGTGCCACTTAAGTGGATGGCACAGTAAGTGCTGGAGGCCCACTGGTAGCATTTCATTTTTCAGGCCCTAGGTTTATGGTATATCACTGTACAAGGTATTTACATGTAAATTAAATAAATATGCAAATCAGGTATATGTCAATCAAACTATGTTTAGGGGAGTGAGCACATGCACTTTAACACTGGTTAGCAGTCCTAAAGCCAACAGAGCACAAATCCAGACTAAATGGAGGCAAGCAAACAAAAAAGTTTGGGGGAAGACCACCCTGAGGCTGACAGGTCTAATACGTGTCCCCCTAGCTGAAAGTCGGGAGAACTACCCAACCTCCCAGGATTCTCATCACTAATATGGAAGAACCTGGATAGACCATCAGCATTGGCGTGGTCTGACCCAGGTCTGTGTTCCACCGTGAAGTCCATTCCCCACAGGGAGATGGACTACTTCAGCAATTTTGGATTCTCACCCCTCATTTCCATTAGCCTCCTGAGGAGCCTATAGCCAGTCTGAGCCTTGAAGGGAGTCCCAAATCAATCTGTCATTCAGTTTTTGTAAAGCGTGGCTACTCACCCGGGAGGGTCTCAAGGCGCTGGGTGGGATGGGAGGGTCCTCATCTGAAGAGCCACGTCTTGACGTTCTTCCTGAAGATGGTGACCGACGGCTTAGTCTGAGGTGCCAAACAGATATGGTTGCAGCTTTTTCAGTGCCCAGACCACAGCCAAGGCTTCTCTCTCAATAGCACTCCACCTCTGTTCCCTGGGAAGTAGCCACCTAGGTATGAAGGCGGCAGTTTGGTCTGGGCCCTCATCATTAAGCTGTTAAAGTACTGACCCTATACCACGCTCTGAAGCGTCTGTCTGGACTATACATTTTTTTTTTAAAGTCTGGGGCCTTGAGCGTAAGTGCTGTGCAGATTGCCTGCTTTAGGGAGTCAAAGGCTTTCTGGCAGGCTTCTGTCCAAATCATCTTTCTAGGCTGCTTATTGAAGTCAGCTCAGTCAAGGGGGCAACAATGGTGCCATACCCCTTGACAAACCTCCTATAAGAACCTGTGAGTCCCAAGAAGGCCCTCACCCCTGTCTGAGTTTTTAGAGGCTCCCAGGCCAGAATAGCCTCTATTTTGGCCCGGTGGGGCTGCATCTTACCCCCACCAACCGGGTGTCCTAAGTACACCACTGATCCCTGCCTTATCTGGCACTTACTGGCTTTGATAGTCAGGACTGCATCCTGCAGGGCCTGAAGCACTTCCTGGCGGTGGAAGAGGTGGTCCTTCCAGCTGCTACTAAAGACAGCTATTTCATCTAAGTGGGCAGCACTGAAGGCCTCCATACCAGACAGTACTTAGTTTACCAGCCTCTGGAAGGTGGCAGGGGCATTCTTGAATCCAAAGGGCATCACTTTAAATTGATAGTGGCCCTGTGGAGTGGAGAAGGCTGACCTCTCCTTAGCCCTTTCAGTTAGGGCAATCTGCCAGTAGCCTGAGGTTAAATCAAAAGTGCTTAGGAACTTGGCAGCCCCTAACCTATCAATAAGCTCATCAGCTCTAGGCATGGGGTGAGCAGCAGTGTTGGTGACTGAGTTGAGCCCCCGGTAATCCACTCAGATCCTGAGTTCTTGGGTGGGGCCCGATGGGAAGCTTTTGGTACCAGCACCACAGGGCTGGACCAGGGGCTACTGGAGGGCTTCATCACCCGAACTCCAACATCTTGAGGACTTCCTCTTTGATGCTGGCCCTCACTTTGTCAGACAGCCTGTACATTTTGTTTTTGACAGCAGGGCTCTCTCCAGTATCAATATCATTGGTACACAGCTGTGTATGCCCAGGAGTGAGGAAAACCAGAGAGGAAAGCTGTCACAATAACTTGTGACTGTCCCTCTGTTGCTCTGGGGTCAGGATAGGGTAAAGGTTCACACCTTCCACTGACCCATTTTGCTCTTTTGATGACAGGAGGTCAGGGAGAGGTTCACTCTCCTCCTCCTCCCCATCATCTGTCACAAACAGGTTGGTGACCTCAGACCTCTCATAGTGAGGTCAGAGATGTGAAGGACCCCTAAGGGGTGCCTGTAGGTCTTGAGGTCCACCAGGTAGGTGGCATCCCCTTTTCTCTCAACTATTTCATAGGGTCCAGTTCAATGGTCTTAGACAGCCCTGGGCTCCACTGACTCCATCACGCACAATTTCTGTCCAGGCTGGAATTCCACAAAGGTAGCCTTCGGGTCGTACCGCTGCTTCATCACCTCCTGGCTTGCCTACAAGTTTTTAAAAGCCTTCTATCGTAATTTGGCCATTTAGTTCCTGGGAGTTAGCATGTAGCTACCCACATCCTGGGGAGGTTCCTTGCGTGCTTGCCCCCAACCCTCCTAAACCAGATTTAGAGGTCCCCTTACAGGGTGACCATACAGAAGTCCAAATGGGCTGAATCCAATCCCCTTCTGTGGTACCTTCCTGTAAGCAAAGAGCAGACAGGGCAAAAATACATCCCACTTCCACATCAGGGGGTTAGGGAGGCCCCCAATCATGCCCTCAGGGTCTTGTTGAACCTCTCAACAAGCCCATTGGGTTTGTGGATGATAGGATGTGGAGAACTCCACACTCCTTCCACATAGGTTGCATATAAGCTGACATAAGCTGGTGCCCCCCTCTGGTGAAAATCTCCATTAGGGCCCTAGCTACTGCAGGTGCAGGTCTCAGAGGTATGGCCTTTGGATTTCTTATTGCATCGTCAACCAAGACCAGGATAAAACTGTTGCCAGAGGCTGTTTTGCATTCAGGAGTCCAATGATGTCGATGACCCCCCTTTCAAATGGGGTGCTAACTATAGATAAGGGTTGTTGGGTAGCTTTTAACTTCTTCCCTGACTTCCCACTGGCCTGGCAGATCACACAAGTCCTGCAGAATGCACCTGAGGACACCTTCATCCTGGGCCAGTAAATGTGGGGGACAAGCCTGGCATAGGACTTGTCCTGCCCAGAATGTCCTGCCATGGGAATCTCATGAGCTAACTTTAATAGAAAAGCCCTGTAGCACTGGGGAACAACTAGGGCTTGTGCTGCCTCATGCAAAAGTGCATTGGGTTCATTGTACAGGAGGTCATTATCCCAATAAATGTGATGATCTCCAGAGGTTTCACCAGCTGCCTGGGCTTAAGCTTGCCACCTCATGCCCTCCAAGGTTGGGCACTCTTTCTGTGCTTGACAGAACTCCTCCCTGGTGGGCCCCCCTTCTGCTTGCCATAAGGCAAGCTCAGGCAGGTCACCAAGGGAGGCAAGGACCTCCTCAGTGGATTCTAGAGTGGCCTTCTCTGGTGCCCTATCCACCACCTCTAGGAGACAAACAGGGGCTGGTTTTGCACACTCCCAGCCCTTCCTTCTTCTGGCAGTTGTCTGGCCCATTTTTCCAGGCTCCAGATCCTCTGGACTCCCTTTCTGGGCAGCCATGGACTCATGGACTTGGTGGTCACACAGGCAACCCCAACATTCCCAGGTGGGACCTGAGCTCTACTTCCTTCCAGGCACGGTGTTCCAAGTTATTTCCTAGTAGACAGTCTACAGGCATGGCAGGGCTCACAGCAACTTTCAGAAGACCTAAGAACCCCCCCCCCCCACTCAAAGGGAACTAGAGCCACAGGGTAGTGGCTCTCCCAGTTTTTTGCTACTATAACCTGGTGGAATATATAGGGATTGATTTGCTTTGAGGACACCAGATGACACCATACTATAGTCATGCTGGCTCCTGTGTCCCTCTGAGCCTCCACCCTCTGCCCATTGATGGTGACCCACTGCCAATACTTTGCAGTATTGGAAGGCATGTGGGCTTTGGTCACCATCTCTTCATCAGCCAGCAACACTAGGGTACACTCACTGACTTCCCCCTACTAACTGGGGCCATCTCCTCCCCAAACAGTACACTCATCAACCCTAGGGGTATACCTCCAGTGGGAGCCTGCACCCTCTTGGGACACTTGGGGACACCCTTGTAGTGCTCATATTCATAACACCCATAGCATTTGGTGTTAGATTTGTTTTTACCTGAGAAGCCTTTCTTGTGGTGGGCAAATTGAGATTGGGACCCTTTCCCTCGAGAACTATTTTGAGGGAATTGAGAAGACTTCTTTTTATCTTCTTCCTCTTTCTTCTGGTGGGAACCATGACCACCCTTTTGGGAGTCCCACAGATGCCTTTTTGTAGAATTTGGTGCTGCTTCAGAGGTCCACTGCCTCAGCAAGCTTCCTGGGGTCAGTTAGCTTGCTGTCTACCAGGTGTTGGTGAAGCTCTGTAAAACAAATATTGAGCATGTGCTCCCTCAGAATCAGGTTGTACAGCCCATTGAAATCACCTAACCTGCAGCCCCTCACCCAGCTCTTCAGTGCCTTGGTGGCATAATACAGAAAGTCCACCCATGTCTTGTTGGGAAGCATGTGGCTGTCCCTGAACCTCTATCTATCCTTTTCAGGGGTCAACCCAAACTTGGAAAGAGGAATGACCTTTGCGGGGATATACCTAGTCTGGTCCTCTGACCTCTAGATTCAGGAGTGTGCCCCCCCCAACCCATGGAGGCTTTTATTTCCATACACCACCCCCCCAGTGCTCCTCTGGAACCTTATAGGCTCCTATAGGTACCTCATAGGCTGAAAGCCACTTGTCTATATGATTCTCCACCAAATAACTGGGCACCAGGTCTTTGGGAATGTGGACTTGCATCTCTCCAGTTAGACACTACTTATTTGCTGCCACTATTGTTGCTGGATTCTACTTGATTGGCTGTAATGTCCGGCTCCTTCAGGGTCAGTTCATAAGCCAGCATGAACTTTTTCTCCTCCATCCTTAGTCTGGCCAGTTCCAGCGTCAGCCTGAGCTTCCTCTCCTCCCTCCCGTCCTCTAGCTCCATTTAAAATAGGCCTCTGGAAGATAAACTGTTCCCTGCCCCATTCCAGGTATCCTGATTCTCCTCCTGGGGGCAGGGATGTTCGCCCTGAAGTCTTTGGTTCCCCTGGGGGCCTTGGTCCCATTCCTCATCCAGGCTCAGGTCTCCTTCTGGATCATCGTTCTCTATTGCTGTTTGCAGCCTCTTGACCTCCTCACAGGCCCAGAGGGCTACCTGTAGGTCCATCTTGAAAGCGTTCTTTCTCACTTTAAGCCCCCTCTCCTTGCAGAGCTTTTGCAGCTCAGCCTTGTTGAGTCTGTTGTAGGAAGCTGACCTGGTGTGTGGTGGACACCTGTGGTGTGTACACCTTATACCAGGTCCAGGCAACCCCTTATAACTAAGTAACAGGGTCTAGGAAGCCAGGGCTCACTAGTGGTAGATGTGGATGCGCAAGGAGGAGTGTAAAGCACTTGCAATACCACACTAGTCACGCAATAACTTATCACTCCTGAAAGGAACCAAACAGTGTTACAAAAAGAAAGGCATTTTATTATAGTAAACCTAAACTAGATTACTTATAGAGAGTCCCCCAAATGGAGGTTAGTACATACTATATATACACAATCAGTATTAGGAATTAGCATATAGGAACAACAAGCATTGGTAAGAACTAGTGGAAAATCGCTAGGGCTCTAGGGGAGGGCCAAACCATATACTAGAATAGTGGAATGCGAAGTTAGGTCCCCCACCCAAGGATGTGGAGTAGTTATTAGGGAGCTGGGAGAACTCGGTGCCCCAAGTGGTGAGTAATTAGATGACTCCTAACGACCAGAACAGCAGGGGTAAGTTACCTGGTTTTCCCATTGACTAACAAGGGGACTTAGAAAAGGAACTTTGCAAGAACAGGACCAGACCACAGGAACACAAAGGTGGATTCTGGAAGAAGAGGACCTGCAAAAGAAGGGGACAGAGTCCAGTCCACAATGGAGTGTCCAGGCGGGGCAGGAGCCAATGCTCACCCTTTCGTGGGTGAAGATCTGTGTCGGCGAAGGAGGATGAATACCAGCTGCGGAGTTGAGGAGCTGCAGAGGAGTCCCTGGAGTCATGCAGAAGATGTCTCACGCTGGTTGTCAAATTGCAGAGAGCTCAGCAGTCAGGAAGACCACCAACAAGGCTTGGCAAATGCAAACCAGGGCAGAAGAGGAGTTGCAGAGCTGAAGAGGACCAGCAAGGCCATGGGGACTTGACCCTTGAAGGGGAGTATGGGCTGACCCTTAGATGTTGGAAGATCCAGGAAAAGCAGTAGCAGCCCCTACAGGCAACCCACTGGAAGCAGGCACAGTAAGTTGCAGTGAGACCCAGTCAGCACACCTGGAGAGGAGTCCCACGTCGCTGAAGCAGCAAAGAAGAGACTGTCCTTGCAAGGATGAAGTGCTGGGGCTACTTCCAGCCTGAAGATCCCTTGGAGCATGAGTCAACAAGCCTTAACTGCTGCAAGAGTTATGGTGCATAGGGATACTGTCCTACAAGGAAAGGCAAGGGGTGACCCTCTCCCAAGTTGGACAGAAGGCAGAGAGGACCAAAGCGACCACTCTGACCCACCAGCTGTGTGTCAGAGTGGTCCACTTGGTCCTACTGTCCACACAGTTCCAGAGAAGAGCAGATCCACACAGCCAGCCATCATTGCTTAGGTATCTGCAGATGCAGGGGAGTGACTTCTTTCTTCTTGGTGCAGCTGAAGTCTTGCTGACCCCAGAGGATGCACAGCCGTGGAAATGTTGCATTTGCTGGAAGGAGCTGAGGAAACAATGTTGCAAGGTGAGGTCGTCTCAGGAGTTGCAGTCTTGTTTGGTTCCTGAAGTGCCCAGTTGCAGTTCCGGTGGCCAGGAGAAGAAGAGGTTGATGCAGAGGAGTCCTGGTGGTGTCTTGCATGCTGAATCTGGGGACCCACTTGCAACGAAGTCCCTGAGTAGCCCAAAAAAGGGGTTTGGTGACTTTTCACGGTGACCAGATATCAGAAGGGGTTACTGGTGTCACCTGCCTGACCTGGCCACTCAAATGCTGCCAGGGGCCTCTGTACATCTTGTTTCCAAGATGGCATAATCGAGTGGCCACATGGTGGTGCTCTGGGCACCACCCCTGGGGTGGGGATAAACAGGGGAGTGGTCACTCCCCTTTCTTTTGTCCAGTTTCACGCCATGGCAGGGACGGGGTCCCTGGACTGGTGCAAACTGGTTTATGCAAATAGGGCACCAAATGTGATGCCCTTCAATGCAAACCGGTGGCTTGGGGAGGCTACCCCTCTCCAGCCTTGTAACACCTATTTCCAAGTGAGATGGTGTTGCATCCCTCTCCCACAGGATATCCTTTGTTATGCCTTCCCATGCTTGGGCTGGTCAGACAGCAGGAGGGGTGGCAACAGTGTGAGGACTGGCAGCAGCATGGGCTGCCCACCAACCATGCAAGACTGATAGGAGCAATACTGGGGTTCCTCAAAGCAGTCCTTCCAGATACAGCAGCAGTCTGGAAAAGTGTACAGCAGGTCACAGCAGCAGGCAGTCCTTCGAGAGTCCTTCCACAGGTCCAGTAGTGAAAAGAGAAGCAGGTCTGAGAGCACTCTTTTTATACTCTGGTGCCCTGCTCCTAGAAGTTGGGAGAAGTTTCCCGAAAGGTTCTCTGAAGTTCCAGGAATTTCCTGCCTCCCATGCCCTGGCTCCTAGCTGGTTGCACTGACAATAAAGGGTTGTTAAGCCTATTGAGTGATGGCAGGGCTCTGCCTATTCAGTTGCAGGTGGGATTGTGCCCCCATCAAGTTAGTTAATGCCCCATTCAGTCTCTGCTAATCCCCCTATTGTGTGACTGTCTGGGTTAAATTCACTAAGTCCCAACTGTCAGTTACACCCAGTCATGTGACCTAAGGCAGGCTACAGGCACAGAGGTCTAAGGGCAGGGAGATGCAGACTTTTTAAAAGTGGCATTTTCAAACTAGTGATGAGAAATCTGACTGTACTATTAAAGAAGGGTTATCATTACAAGTTCATAAGTACCTAACATGACATATCTACCACCTCTGATTTAGGAATTACAGCTTATTAATTTTAATAAGGAATCCCCATGTTACCCTATTGGAGGGGTAGGCCTCTCAATAGTGGGAAAACCACTTTGGGGGTTTTTCACTATTAAGACATGTAAAACTAAAAACTATGGGGGTTATTCTAACTTTGGAGGAGTGTTAATCCGTCCCAAAAGTGACGGTAAAGTGACGGATATACCACCAGCCGTATTACGAGTTCCATAGGATATAATGGACTCGTAATACGGCTGGTGGTAAATCCGTCACTTTTCCGTCACTTTTGGGACGGATTAACACCTCCTCCAAAGTTAGAATAACCCCCTATATGTCCTACCTTTTAATTACACAGCACCCTGCCCTATGGGCTACTTAGTTACTACCTTAGGTGTGGCTTATATGTAATAAAAGGGAAGCTTAAGGCTTGGCAAGGGGTTTTAAATGCTAAGTCGACATGGTAGTGGGATACTGCTTTCAGGCTGAAAGGGCAGGCCTGGGACATGTTTCAAGGTGCCACCTAAGTGGGTGGCACAATTAGTGATCAAGCCCACTAGTAGCATTTAATTTACAGGTCCTGGGTATATGGTATACCACTCTACAAGGGAATTACATGTAAAGAAATATGCCAATCAGGTATATGCCAATCAAATCATGTTTAGGGGAGCGAGGACATGTACTTTAGCATTGGTGAGCAGTGATAAAGTGCACAGAGTCCTAATGCCGACAGGCCAAAAATCCAGACAAAAGTGAGGCAAGCAGGCAAAACGTTTCAGGGGAAGACCACCCAAAGGCTGACATGTCTAACACCAGTCCTTTGTTGAGAACAGCCAATTTGTCACATGTAAGGATTTCAGTGGTGAGGTTAACCACCACGTTCACGTCCCGCTCTGGCCTGCCTGTTTGTATTGTGCCCAGCTCCATGTCTTCATTCCCTCTGTATCGTTGTTCTCCCATTAAAACTTTCTGACTCCTTGTCTGCCTCTTCTGCCACCTCTACCTAAAACCTTTTGTTGGGTTGGAAGAATGGCATATATTGTGGTGGTGGGTCCTGGAAAAGCCTGAAACTCATAGGGACCAGGCCAGAAAGAACATTTTCTTTGGTGGAAATGTTTGATTCTAGTTGCTTCCTCTCTTTTGATGTCTCTGTCTACTCCTCCCGCTCTGGTTAGAGTTGTCACTTTCCCCCTCATCTGTGTTGTAATTTGAAGATCCCAAATCACTTTTACCTGAAGAGTCTGCATCTGGATCATATTTCTTCTTATAGTCATCCTTTACATATGGATAGATCATCACATGTGAGAACTTCTTTAAATCTTTATGCAGCTTTTTTATTTTGTTCTGCATCAAAATGTCTTTGTTCTCTTCCATCTCTTTTTTTACTTCTTCCAACTTCTTATTAAAGACTATGGGCCCGATTCACAAAGGTAAAGTTAGACCAAAAGTCTAACTTAAACAAAAAAGCTAACACTACTACTTTTTGGTATTCACAAAGGTAAGTTACTACTAGTAAAATTCCTCCTAGTACAGTTACTAGTAGTAATATACCTTTGTGAATACCAAAAAGTAGTAAAGTTCGACTTTTGGTCTAACTTTGGTCTAACTTTACCTTTGTGAATACTGCCCTAAGTTTAGACCTGAAGTCTAACTTTACACCTGAAGTCTAACTATAGATCGGAAGTCTAAACTTAGACTTCAGGTATAAAGTCAGACTTCAGGTTTACAATTACCATATGGCTCTAAACGTAGACTTCAGGTGTAAAGTTAGGCTTCAGGCATAAAGTTAAACTTTAAGTCTGAATTTACACTTCAGGTCTAAGTTTATCTTTCATGAATCAGGCTCTTAGACCAAAAGTCTAACTTTAATATTTTCGGTATTCACAAAAGTACGTTACTGCTAGTAACTTTACTACTAGTAAACTTAGTAGTAGTAACGTACCTTTGTGAATACCTAAAAGTAGTAAAGTTAGACTTTTGGTCTCGGACTTTTGGTCTAACTTTACCTTTGTGAATCGGGCCCTCAGATTTTAAGTTGGTTGTTTAAGAAGTCATTACTTTTCTTGATTTTAATTAGCATTGCTTCTGACAGGCATTTAGCAGCATTTATAATCAAAATAGGCACTCTCTTGACCACCGCCACATGATGAGGGACCACTCTGTTCGAAAAGGGGGTCCTCTAAAAAGATGCTAGGTTTATTTGTTACCAATAATCCTGTGGGGGCTGTGTTAGCTCGCAGATATTCTATCATTATTGGTACATTGAGGAGAGTTTTCATTTGATTTCTTTCCAGTTCCTTGAGTTCATCCCAACTTTGTGACTGTGAGATTTTGTGTGATGTTGGTGTCTGGAAGGGCTGCCAGTATGAGTGATGCCATCTTCTCAGTACATGCAAGGCCCAGATGTTCTGTCATGATGAGGAGCTCTATGATAAGAAATAATCTTCTACATACCCGGTAGTTGTGCAATGCTAAAACTTTGATAACGGCTCGGCTGGAAAATTACTATCTTCCAGATCTTAAGTGGTGGAGAGATCCTCTAATATATATAGGGGAAAATGTATACATCCTTCCTGGGCTATCAAATACTTAAACCATCTGATATCTCTCTGTGTTAGGAGAAAACGTGTTTGTAAGAAGAAAAACGTGCCAACCCCATACACTCCTTACTAAAGGAGGTAAATAGAGGGAACAGAAATTCCTTTTTATGTATATCCCTCATCCACTCTAATAGTGGCACGCTTCATCATCGGGTTCAGCCTGATCCCTATATATCAGGATGGGCTCAACCATATTTCAAGGAGCTTAGGATATTTGTATCTAGGGGGGCTTGCCAGTTAGAAATTCCTCATCCACAGCTAGGTGTCCCTTTAATGGTAGTGTGGATGGGAAAAATTAAAATCGCTAAGTGTAGGGCTTCGAGGATATAAGGGTCCTATGACCCTTGTGTTATGCCAACATGTTATAGCCCTATATTATTGGCCTGTCTAGTATGGGGCTTTCGTCAAGGCAAGTCAAGTTCAGACCACTCCCCCTAATTTTTTTTTTAAAAGGTGAATACTATGTGCTGATAGTCTCGTGGCATACAAATCAGTTATAAAATGCATCAAGTAAAAATTCTGACTTGCCAGTGATGAGCTGCATCTGAAAAGAGAAAATAGTATCGCATTATATGGTGATATCACACTCAACTCCCCACTGCGCGTGTTCTTGCACACATTTCACATGTGTAAAATGCTTAAACTACTTTTTCTACTTTTCCAGTGTTGATAATTGATCTAGCGCTGTGAAGTGAAAGTCACGTCGTTTGTTAGTAGCGTCGAAAACACTCATTGAGGTTCAAAACACTACCTCATGCCCATCAAAACAGTATATATTGCTGAATTAATGGAAAAACAGGCTGAAGTGTCCCACACTACCTCCACACACTCGTGCATGCACAAACCCCCTCAGTGTCAACACTGAATCATAACAGAGATCCAGTAAGGTATGGCCTATTTCTTGTGTCCTCACTTACACCCTACAGGGATGCCAGTGTCACTCGAAGGGCAGAGAAGAAGGGCACTGTAGTTACACCCTTTAGTCACTGATGAGGAGTCAGCTGGTTAACATAGCTAAAGAAACATCTCAGTTCAATTTACCACACACTATAAAAGAGAGCTAAATAACACCTGTGAACCTGCAGTTCAGTTTCAGGAGATCATACACACAGAGCAGAAACACAGTTATTCATCTCCATAGTGCAAGATGTGGATGACTCATTCCTCAGGGTGCAGTCATAACATGACACGTGTCAGAACGTTCTCAACCCAGCTCAGCGTGCCGAAGAAGTTGGACAATGAACGGTACAGTACACACAGTGCTTAATTTGAGCTGGTGGTTGCAGGTCTGGCTCCAACAGCAGTCATTTTTGGGGATCAGCACTCCTCATCAGACTTTGATCAAGAGCAGGAGAGAAAAAATATTAGGGGGAAAAAGAAGGAAGAGAAAAACTGAAGAAACCTAACAAAGAGAGAACGCAGAAACCGGCAAAAGTGAGAAAAAGGGGCTAACAGTCTCTGGCAGTGGATATGAGGCATGAGGTGCAGTCAAAACTAAGTATATCTATAATAAATGAGACAAACCCAGTAACGCCTGGAACCGAGTATATAAATGTAACAAAAATATTTTGTAGCCCATAGGGAGGAAGAATAGCCCTTAACTTCCATGGCAAACACATCAGAGAATCTTATACCTGTATCAAGTTAATCAAATATAACAGTTTTATTTTAATAAGATTTTGAGAAAATGAAATCGAAATATATCAAATTATTTTACAAAATATTTAGGTGCTCCTAAAGTGACGTCTCAGTGAGTGTGAATCGTGTGAAAGAAAAAGTGTCATAGTGTTATGTATAATATGAACATTTTTGTCAAAACTAAGTATCTTTTGTATTTGGCCTGCCAACATTCAATAGTGCCCAAATAGTGCCCACGGTGGGATTCTAAGCAGAACTATTAAATACTGGGCATAAGGGGCATGTGGCTAAGATTAGTACAACACTTGGAGACAATTAAACATTCCAGAGGCGAAGGAAATCCTGCTTAAAATAAAAGTGAGCAAATGTACTTCTAGGGCCAAATTACATAAAATGTTCAAGTGATGTTAATTTTCTCTGTGGTGCTGGTTGGAACCGTATTACTTAAGGGGTGTAGCCTGCAGGGCGTGGTCAAATTATGTTTCATGTTGTAGATCATTGGTCAAAACTTTGTCAGGCTAATGTCTATTGCAGGGTGATGATTTAGCATATGGTGGGGTGGGACAAATCAAAGGTTGCCTAATCTGCCAAACTCGCCATTCCCCCATCCCATTTATAGCGAGAGACCCGCTGAATGACCTACTGAGGAGCCACATCACCAATCAAAGGCAGTGACCCTTTGGCAGATGGGTCGCCACCTTTCACAAATCAGGATGTCACCCCTTTTTAGGGTAGACATCTTAATCCATATTTTGCAGGGCAAGTGGGTCCTGTGCAGACGTGTTCGCCTTCAAGAATTTTCTTGAACATGAACTGAATTCATGAGTGCAAATGATAAGTAAGAAATTCAGACCATCACATTTGTCAACAGCAAACTTTCAACCCACTAAGCCATCCTAGCGCATTTGGCTCCTGCCGCTGAGCTCTGTGTGCAAGCTTCAATTTAATGGTTGGAGCTCCTGGGCGATAATCTCAGCATTTCAAGGTGCACAGAGTAGCTAAAGAGATTATCATTGGGGTCGTGATACCAGTTCGCATGTGTTGTACTGCACAATTGTAAGTCTGTGACAGAAAGCCATACATAAATACAATATTAATACAATCTTTGCAGGGTATAATGCCATCAGGTGGCGAGCAGAGCAGTGGATGCCCACACTATAAGTGACCCGGTCATGAAGCGCTACAACGGTGATAAAAGAAATGAAAGTGACTGAGTTACCAATGTTTGCACAGGTTGTATGGGGACTTATAGCGACTGAGTTACAATGTCTTGCAATTATCATACTGAACACTTCTGTAGGCTGTGCCAAGGGTGCCTCCTCCGATGGTACATACAGCAATAGTAACTAAATTTCTAGGGCTTGAACTGTATTACTGGCATTGCTATAACACAGGTATGACCTTCCACAGCTGATATAAGCATTAATAGTACACTGAGATATTAAGGGCCTGATTTAGAATTGGTTGATGCCAAGGGTGTTGCAGGTGCAGTCTGGCAGATGGTGCATTCTCTCTTTGCTAGCTTCAGTGATCAGCAGGGAAGTCCTTCTTTTGTCCTTCATCCAGTTCTGTAGTGATAGAGGTTTGGGCTGCTAGGTGTGCCATATTTATGCACAGAAAGTGCCCTGGGGAGATGATGCAGTCACTAGCCACTGGGCTACCAGGATCCCTCCTGCCTGTGATGACTTTCCGGCTATGTGTGGTGACTAGTAATTCTAGAGTGCGCTATTCTGCCCACTCCCAAGAGGTCTGAACCCTTCCTTGGATGTTAAGAGCTTGGTAGCCCTCCCGAGAGGTGTGACTAACTGTGAGTTACGTGCCCACAGGAAAACCGGTTTGGGCACTAGTCTCCCCTCTCTGTTACTGTGGCCAGCCTGTCTACCTGAACAAAGGGGCAAGCCTTCAAGAGTGTGTAGGAAGTTGGCTCTGTATGTGCTATTTCAAAGTAAGGAATAGCATGCACAGAGTCCAAGGGTTCCCCTTAGAGGTAAAATAGTGGTAAAAAGAGATAATACTAATGCTCTATTTTGTGGTAGTGTGGTCGAGCAGTAGGCTTATCCAAGGAGTAGTGTTAAGCATTTGTTGTACATACACCTAGACAATAAATGAGGTACACACACTCAGAGACAAATCCAGCCAATAGGTTTTGTATAGAAAAATATCTTTTCTTAGTTTATTTTAAGAACCACAGGTTCAAATTTAACATGTAATATCTTGTTTGAAAGGTATTGCAGGTAAGTACATTAGGAACTTTGAATCATTTCAATTGCATGTATACTTTTCAAGTTATTCACAAATAGCTATTTTAAAAGTGGACACACTGCAATTTTCACAGTTCCTGGGGGAGGTAAGTTTTTGTTAGTTTTACCAGGTAAGTACGACACTTACAGGGTTCAGTTCTTGGTCCAAGGTAGCCCACCGTTGGGGGTTCAGAGCAACCCCAAAGTTACCACACCAGCAGCTCAGGGCCGGTCAGGTGCAGAGTTCAAAGTGGTGCCCAAAACGCATAGGCTTCAATGGAGAGAAGGGGGTGCCCCGGTTCCAGTCTGCCAGCAGGTAAGTACCCGCGTCTTCAGAGGGCAGACCAGGGGGGTTTTGTAGGGCACCGGGGGGGACACAAGCCCACACAGAAATTTCACCCTCAGCGGCGCGGGGGCGGCCGGGTGCAGTGTTAGAACAAGCGTCGGGTTCGCAATGGAAGTCAATGAGAGATCAAGGGATCTCTTCAGCGCTGCAGGCAGGCAAGGGGGGGCTTCCTCGGGGAAACCTCCACTTGGGCAAGGGAGAGGGACTCCTGGGGGTCACTTCTGCAGTGAAAGTCCGGTCCTTCAGGTCCTGGGGGCTGCGGGTGCAGGGTCTTTTCCAGGTGTCGGGACTTAGGTTTCAGAGAGTCGCGGTCAGGGGAAGCCTCGGGATTCCCTCTGCAGGCGGCGCAGTGGGGGCTCAGGGGGGACAGGTTTTGGTACTCACAGTCGTAGAGTAGTCCGGGGGTCCTCCCTGAGGTGTTGGTTCTCCACCAGCCGAGTCGGGGTCGCCGGGTGCAGTGTTGCAAGTCTCACGCTTCTTGCGGGGAGATTGCAGGGTTCTTTAAAGCTGCTCCTTTGGATAAAGTTGCAGTCTTTTTGGAGCAGGTCCGCTGTCCTCTGGAGTTTCTTGTCGTCGTAGAAGCAGGACAGTCCTCAGAGGATTCAGAGGTCGCTGGTCCCTTTGGAAGGCGTCGCTGGAGCAGAGTTCTTTGGAAGGCAGGAGACAGGCCGGTGAGTTTCTGGAGCCAAGGCAGTTGTTGTCTTCTGGTCTTCCTCTGCAGGGGTTTTCAGCTAGGCAGTCCTTCTTCTTGTTGTTGCAGGAATCTAACTCTTTAGGTTCAGGGAAGCCCTTAAATACTAAATTTAAGGGTGTGTTTAGGTCTGGGGGGTTAGTAGCCAATGGCTACTAGCCCTGAGGGTGGGTACACCCTCTTTGTGCCTCCTCCCAAGGGGAGGGGGTCACATCCCTAATCCTATTGGGGGAATCCTCCATCTGCAAGATGGAGGATTTCTAAAAGTTAGAATCACCTCAGCTCAGGACACCTTAGGGGCTGTCCTGACTGGCCAGTGACTCCTCCTTGTTTTTCTCATTATCTCTCCTGGACTTGCCGCCAAAAGTGGGGGCTGGGTCCAGGAGGCGGGCATCTCCACTAGCTGGAGTGCCCTGGGGCATTGTAACACGAAGCTTGAGCCTTTGAAGCTCACTGCTAGGTGTTACAGTTCCTGCAGGGGGGAGGTGTGAAGCACCTCCACCCAGGGCAGGCTTTGTTTCTGTCCTCAGAGAGCACAAGGGCTCTCACCGCATGAGGTCAGACACTCGTCTCTCAGCAGCAGGCTGGCACAGACCAGTCAGTCCTGCACTGAACAATTGGGTAAAATACAGGGGGTATCTCTAAGATGCCCTCTGTGTGCATTTTTTAATAAATCCAACACTGGCATCAGTGTGGGTTTATTATTCTGAGAAGTTTGATACTAAACTTCCCAGTATTCAGTGTAGCCATTATGGAGCTGTGGAGTTCGTTTTTGACAGACTCCCAGCCCATATACTCTTATGGCTACCCTGCACTTACAATGTCTAAGGTTTTGCTTAGACACTGTAGGGGCATAGTGCTCATGCACATATGCCCTCACCTGTGGTATAGTGCACCCTGCCTTAGGGCTGTAAGGCCTACTAGAGGGGTGACTTACCTATGCCACAGGCAGTGGGAGGTTGGCATGGCACCCTGAGGGGAGTGCCATGTCGACTTAGTCATTTTCTCCCCATCAGCACACACAAGCTGGCAAGCAGTGTGTCTGTGCTGAGTGAGGGGTCCCTAGGGTGGCATAAGACATGCTGCAGCCCTTAGAGACCTTCCCTGGCATCAGGGCCCTTGGTACCAGGGGTACCAGTTACAAGGGACTTACCTAGGTGCCAGGGTTGTGCCAATTGTGGAAACAATGGTACATTTTAGGTGAAAGAACACTGGTGCTGGGGCCTGGTTAGCAGGGTCCCAGCACACTTCTCAGTCAAGTCAGCATCAGTATCAGGCAAAAAGTGGGGGGTAACTGCAACAGGGAGCCATTTCTTTACACAAGCCCCCCCCCCCCCCAGCCCACAGGCCAGGAGACTCAGCCAAAGCTGGGAGAGTCTTCCTAGTCTGTCAGGCGAGGAAGAGTAGAGGAAATAGGCTGGTTTGTTGCAGGGCCTACTCTGCCTTACATCCTCCTGTTCAGGTCATTCCCTCTGGGGAACTGACCCACTTCCACAGTGATAGGACCTAGCCTGAACTGCCTCTTGTCTGTGCTTTTTATGTCTTCACCCATTCTCTCTATTTTGGGGTTAGAGGTATCCACCTCTGCTAATCTTATCTTAGCCAGGGTCACCCCTAGTTTACCCAAAGAGGTTACCCAGAGCTGGAGTAACCCCACCATGACCAACAGGGTCAGGGGGCCTAACTTGCTATTTGGCATGGGGTCAGACCACCATGCCAAGGATAGTGCAGCCATAAAGGCTAACACCCAGCAGAGGCCACTGACAGCTATCAGTGCCCAGAACCACACCTTTAGCTCTTCACCTACAAGGGAAGGGGCTAAGTTACAGGCTTCTTTGGGTTCAGGGTGCCTGTCTGCTGTATTGGAGTGGGGGGTTACCACATCTTGTAGTAAACACCCTTCTTCCACTCTTTCTTCTGTTAGCTGAGGAGCCACCCACTCAGGCTTAACAGTTGCCTGACTAGCCAGGACTTCTTGTGGGTCAGGTTGGACTTTATCAGAGCCACTTTTGGAGTTCTCCCCTACTGGAGCAGAATCTCCTTGGCTTGCTGGAACCTTGGCTAAAGGTTGTCCACCTTTCCTACTCTGTTTCCCTTTCTTTTTCTTCTGGGGCCTACTTGCATTTACTGCAGAGGCAGGCACTCCAGAATCCTTGGGAGAGGACTGGCACTGGACCAGTTCCTCTCTTGGGCTCTGACTAACCTCTGGGTAGTCATTTCCAAGGAGACAATCAAGGGGGAGGTCTGTACTGACTACCACCCTTCTCCAGCTAAAAGTCCCACCCACTTCTATGGGCACAAAAGCCACAGGCCTATCAGTGACCCTGTCTGGGCTAACTCTTACTCTGGCCATCTCACCTGGGATGTACTGGTTTGAGAACACCAGCCTGTCATGCACAATAGTGTGACTGGCACAAGTGTCTCTCAGGGCAGTGGCTGGGATTCCATTCACCAGTAGGTGGTGGAAGTGTCTACTTCCCTCTGGAATCTCCAACTCACCTGTTGGGCCCTTTTTCCAGTTGAAGGCTATGAAGACCTCCTCATCTGAGGAGTCATCCCCAATGGCTACACTGGTCACCCCTGGGATTTTGCTAGGGGGTTTGTTTTTGGGACAAGAAGTGTCCTTGGTGTGGTGCCCTGTCTGTTTACAGTTATGGCACCATGCCTTAGTGGCATCCCAGCTCTTACCCTGGTACCCACCTTTGTTTTGGGTTGTGTCTCTGGGCCCAACCCACCTGGTCTGGTTTTTGGGGGCCTACAGGGGACTCTTTTTCTTTGTTTCTAGTGTCACCCACTTTCTCCTGGGGAGGCTTTGTAACCCCTTTCTTTTGGTCACCCCCAGTGGAAGTTTTGGTTACCCTAGTCTTGACCCAGTGGTCTGCCTTCTTTCCCAATTCTTGGGGAGAAATTGGACCTAGGTCTACCAGATACTGATGCAACTTTTCATTGAAGCAGTTACTTAAAATGTGTTCTTTCATAAACAAATTATAAAGCCCAACATAGTCATACACTTCATTTCCAGTTACCCAACCATCCAGTGTTTTCACTGAGTAGTCAACATAATCAACCCAGGTCTGGCTCGAGGATTTTTGAGCCCCCCTGAATCTAATTCTATACTCCTCAGTGGAGAATCCAAAGCCCTCAATCAGGGTACCCTTCATGAGGTCATAAGATTCTGCATCTTTTTTAGAGAGTGTGAGGAGTCTATCCCTACACTTTCCTGTGAACATTTCCCAAAGGAGAGCACCCCAGTGAGATTTGTTCACTTTTCTGGTTTCACAAGCCCTCTCAAAAGCTGTGAACCATTTGGTGATGTCATCACCATCTTCATATTTAGTTACAATCCCTTTGGGGATTTTCAACATGTCAGGAGAATCTCTGACCCTATTTATGTTGCTGCCACCATTGATGGGTCCTAGGCCCATCTCTTGTCTTTCCCTTTCTATGGCTAGGATCTTTTTTTCCAAAGCCAATCTTTTGGCCATCCTGGCTAACTGGATGTCCTCTTCACTGGAGTTATCCTCAGTGATTTCAGAGAGGCTGGACCCTCCTGTGAGGGAGCCAGCATCTCTGACTATTATTTTTGGAGTCAGGGCTTGAGAAGCCCTGTTCTCCCTAGATAGGACTGGTGGAGGGGATTCTTCCTCCAGTTCACTATCATCTTCCTCTGTGTTATCCACAGAGGGGTTGGCTCTATCATACTCTGCCAACAACTCCTGGAGCTGTGCTTTGGTAGGTCTGGAGCCCATTGTTATTTTTCTTATGTTACAGAGTGACCTTAGCTCTCTCATCTGGAGATGGAGGTAAGGTGTGGTGTCGAGTTCCACCACATTCACATCTGTGCTAGACATTATGCTTCTAAAAGTTGGAATACTTTTTAAGAAACTAAAACTGGTTCTAGAATCTAATTCAAACTTTTAACAAACTTTTAAACTCTAAAAGAAATGCTAACAGGGACTAAGACAAGGCCCTAGCAGGACTTTAAAGAATTTAGAAAACTTTTCAAATTGCAAAAATCAATTTCTAATGACAATTTTGGAATTTGTCGTGTGATCAGGTATTGGCTGAGTAGTCCAGCAAATGCAAAGTCTTGTACCCCACCGCTGATCCACCAATGTAGGAAGTTGGCTCTGTATGTGCTATTTCAAAGTAAGGAATAGCATGCACAGAGTCCAAGGGTTCCCCTTAGAGGTAAAATAGTGGTAAAAAGAGATAATACTAATGCTCTATTTTGTGGTAGTGTGGTCGAGCAATAGGCTTATCCAAGGAGTAGTGTTAAGCATTTGTTGTACATACACCTAGACAATAAATGAGGTACACACACTCAGAGACAAATCCAGCCAATAGGTTTTGTATAGAAAAATATCTTTTCTTAGTTTATTTTAAGAACCACAGGTTCAAATTTAACATGTAATATCTTGTTTGAAAGGTATTGCAGGTAAGTACATTAGGAACTTTGAATCATTTCAATTGCATGTATACTTTTCAAGTTATTCACAAATAGCTATTTTAAAAGTGGACACACTGCAATTTTCAGAGTTCCTGGGGGAGGTAAGTTTTTGTTAGTTTTACCAGGTAAGTACGACACTTACAGGGTTCAGTTCTTGGTCCAAGGTAGCCCACCGTTGGGGGTTCAGAGCAACCCCAAAGTTACCACACCAGCAGCTCAGGGCCGGTCAGGTGCAGAGTTCAAAGTGGTGCCCAAAACGCATAGGCTTCAATGGAGAGAAGGGGGTGCCCCGGTTCCAGTCTGCCAGCAGGTAAGTACCCGCGTCTTCGGAGGGCAGACCAGGGGGGTTTTGTAGGGCACCGGGGGGGACACAAGCCCACACAGAAATTTCACCCTCAGCGGCGCGGGGGCGGCCGGGTGCAGTGTTAGAACAAGCGTCGGGTTCGCAATGGAAGTCAATGAGAGATCAAGGGATCTCTTCAGCGCTGCAGGCAGGCAAGGGGGGGCTTCCTCGGGGAAACCTCCACTTGGGCAAGGGAGAGGGACTCCTGGGGGTCACTTCTGCAGTGAAAGTCCGGTCCTTCAGGTCCTGGGGGCTGCGGGTGCAGGGTCTTTTCCAGGCGTCGGGACTTAGGTTTCAGAGAGTCGCGGTCAGGGGAAGGCTCGGGATTCCCTCTGCAGGCGGCGCTGTGGGGGCTCAGGGGGGACAGGTTTTGGTACTCACAGTCGTAGAGTAGTCCGGGGGTCCTCCCTGAGGTGTTGGTTCTCCACCAGCCGAGTCGGGGTTGCCGGGTGCAGTGTTGCAAGTCTCACGCTTCTTGCGGGGAGATTGCAGGGTTCTTTAAAGCTGCTCCTTTGGATAAAGTTGCAGTCTTTTTGGAGCAGGTCCGCTGTCCTCGGGAGTTTCTTGTCGTCGTCGAAGCAGGGCAGTCCTCAGAGGATTCAGAGGTCGCTGGTCCCTTTGGAAGGCGTCGCTGGAGCAGAGTTCTTTGGAAGGCAGGAGACAGGCCGGTGAGTTTCTGGAGCCAAGGCAGTTGTTGTCTTCTGGTCTTCCTCTGCAGGGGTTTTCAGCTAGGCAGTCCTTCTTCTTGTTGTTGCAGGAATCTAACTCTTTAGGTTCAGGGAAGCCCTTAAATACTAAATTTAAGGGCGTGTTTAGGTCTGGGGGGTTAGTAGCCAATGGCTACTAGGCCTGAGGGTGGGTACACCCTCTTTGTGCCTCCTCCCAAGGGGAGGGGGTCACATCCCTAATCCTATTGGGGGAATCCTCCATCTGCAAGATGGAGGATTTCTAAAAGTTAGAGTCACCTCAGCTCAGGACACCTTAGGGGCTGTCCTGACTGGCCAGTGACTCCTCCTTGTTTTTCTCATTATCTCTCCTGGACTTGCCGCCAAAAGTGGGGGCTGGGTCCAGGAGGCGGGCATCTCCACTAGCTGGAGTGCCCTGGGGCATTGTAAAAAGAAGCTTGAGCCTTTGAAGCTCACTGCTAGGTGTTACAGTTCCTGCAGGGGGGAGGTGTGAAGCACCTCCACCCAGGGCAGGCTTTGTTTCTGTCCTCAGAGAGCACAAGGGCTCTCACCGCATGAGGTCAGACACTCGTCTCTCAGCAGCAGGCTGGCACAGACCAGTCAGTCCTGCACTGAACAATTGGGTAAAATACAGGGGGTATCTCTAAGATGCCCTCTGTGTGCATTTTTTTATAAATCCAACACTGGCATCAGTGTGGGTTTATTATTCTGAGAAGTTTGATACTAAACTTCCCAGTATTCAGTGTAGCCATTATGGAGCTGTGGAGTTCGTTTTTGACAGACTCCCAGCCCATATACCCTTATGGCTACCCTGCACTTACAATGTCTAAGGTTTTGCTTAGACACTGTAGGGGCATAGTGCTCATGCACATATGCCCTCACCTGTGGTATAGTGCACCCTGCCTTAGGGCTGTAAGGCCTACTAGAGGGGTGACTTACCTATGCCACAGGCAGTGGGAGGTTGGCATGCACCCTGAGGGGAGTGCCATGTCGACTTAGTCATTTTCTCCCCATCAGCACACACAAGCTGGCAAGCAGTGTGTCTGTGCTGAGTGAGGGGTCCCTATGGTGGCATAAGACATGCTGCAGCCCTTAGAGACCTTCCCTGGCATCAGGGCCCTTGGTACCAGGGGTACCAGTTACAAGGGACTTACCTAGGTGCCAGGGTTGTGCCAATTGTGGAAACAATGGTACATTTTAGGTGAAAGAACACTGGTGCTGGGGCCTGGTTAGCAGGGTCCCAGCACACTTCTCAGTCAAGTCAGCATCAGTATCAGGCAAAAAGTGGGGGGTAACTGCAACAGGGAGCCATTTCTTTACAGAGTGTGATCACCATTTGCCCACCCAAGCTCACCTTTTGGACCATCACCCTCAATGGAACCTCTCTCTGTAGCAGGCTCCTATTGTTCCTTAGCCTGGGAGTCTACTACTTCCCCAGGAGAGCAGAAGGCTCTCTGGTAGTCAACAGCTGTGTGAGGCAAATGGACAAACTGGACAACAGAGTAACAATGTTCTAAAAGTTGACGTTCCTCAAAAGTGCCATTAAATTCAACTTGGGCATCAAGTCAGGTTTAATGCTGTGGTTCTAAAAATTCTGGACCCATGTAATTTACTTTGCCACAGCAGTACGATTTTAGTATCAAAAGACCGATAATGACTAGTACACTAAGCATGAGCATTTTCGCTCAATTCCAGCAGCGTTTTCACCTCGAAATCGCCATTTTCGTCCTGCACTCGTGGCTCCCATTTTATACACGGCAGCCATTTTTAAAAGTTGCCCTCACATAGGCTTATAATACAGTCAGATTTGATTCCAAGGACACGTACACGTTGATTGACTTTTCTCTGACCTGGGCAAGCTGGAACCATTGCCTCAGGCCAAACCTGTTTGGTCAGTCCCTCTCCCAGTGGCCGAATCAGATAGCATTAAGGCACACCATGCCATAAAACCCTTATTATCGCTCACACACCCTGCCTAATCTTGCTCACACCTGCACCTGCTCTTTTCTTCTTCTTACTTTACGAGGGGGAGGTGCCCGTTTTTATTGGGGGTCCACACTTATCTGATGTAAAATACTAGGCCTTGCCGGGTAATTTATTATGGGTTGGATGACATGAAATATGAGGTTTCATCATGACACTTTTTTTCCTTTTACTGAAAACATGTGAATGACCAACCAAAATGTCAAGAATGTTTGCCTGAAGCTTAAAAAACTGTATATAAGGAAACCTGACTTTGCATTGAAACACAGTCTCCTGAGAACATACAAACCGTGCTGTTGTACTTCTAGGACGCTTGTTACTTGGTTGCAGCCAATAAATTCGATCTTTGACTTCACCTAGAAGACTCTGAGTTTCTGTGGTCTGAATCAGGAAAGTACCCGAGGTCTTTGGGTGTACCCTGGCACCACTGGGTTACCGGATCAGTACCGGTTCTGAAAAACCCAGTACCTCAGTTGGCGCCCAACGTGGGGCGATACCAGCGGTACCGGTCCAAGCCTGAGGTCCGTGAGGAGCTTCGTGTGAAAATTCTGGAGGAAGGCCGCCACTTCATCGACCCCTGCATGTCGACGTGGTCCGAAAGTCTTTGCTGCGAGGTTCCCCGCTTCCCGACGGCTACGAAGGACTGCTGCCCTGGCTATCGCCCTGATTTGGACCCTTGATGTTTGGTAGAGCGAAACGATAAGACGAGTCTTCTGGTGACGTCATCGATATTTTCAGTTAAGTATAAGTGGAGCGTCTCCCAGTCCTTAGTTGGACACTTGGTTTGGTCCTTAGTTGGACATTTGGTTTGGTATCCCTTCGGGATCACTTTGATTTGGAACTTGCAAGTACCAAAGCCGAAGGACTCGTGTATTCACAAGACTATCGTAAACGATAATCCTTTGAAGTTTGAAGCTAGACTAGTGAGCGAAGATGCCTGGTCTTAGCAGACTTGGAAATTTGTTTTGTCTTGGTTGTAAAAGGGACTCCCGGTTGGAGGACTCATGTCCGGTTCCTCCGATTGGAACTCCAACCTATGAACTATATGTGAAGCACGGAGTGGGCCCCATCACGTTTAATAAAGTATGGGTCCGCTATTCTTGAAAATAAATGTCTGTGAGGCTGTTTTTGCAGTTTTTTGGAACACTATTGAGAAAAGTTTTCTTTTCTCTTGTAAATATGACTTACAACTAGGATCTGCAAACGGTTCTGTAAGTAAATTGTGACGGCGCTATTTATGAAAAATGGCTAAAGCGCGCTGTATTGTGTGTCCTGAGTGTTTTCTGTTTATATCTGAAATGAGCTCAATGTGTGTTTGTGGGTCTTCTTGATGTTTTCAGTTTGTTAAGTAAAATGTTGGTTAATTAATATTAAGTAGAAACTTAGAAAAAATCCAGAAATGAACCATGTGATGTGCTAACATAGCTATATGTTGCTCTTTAATTTATAGAATGAGCAATTGTGCACATATACACAACTGCTGTTAAATGCTTCATAAATTAGAAAACACATTCAATAGATATAAATACAGCCCCCCAAAAAAACCGAAATTATCTATTTTTGCAAAAAAATAAATACATTTACAGCACTTTTCTTAGATGCATTGTATTAGATGTTCACAGGCAAACTTTTCAGCTGCAGTATATTTGATAGGAATGTTCAATTCAGCCAGCACTTTCCCAGTTAAACACGGGTGGAATTTTGCATAACCTTCCTTTTAAATGAAAGTGGCGCAAAAATGTGACGCATTTCAAGTTAGGCTTATGCGCTTAGGCTTGTGAGTTAATGTATCCCAAATAATAGGCAAGGGATGCAGCTTGCTTTTATATGTGGAAATATCACAAAAAAAAGAATATATATATTTTTATTTTTTTAAAGAAAATTATTAATTATGGAAAAATTATTTAAAAAATAAGTGCCTTTCAAAATCGTTTTTTAATATTTATAAAGCTTAATACCTATACTATGACCTCCTAGCATTAAAATTTAATTTAAGTTATGTTGCACCGCTAAAATGACATTTGTATGTGCAATTTTCCCTTGGCGCAGGAGCAAACAAGCTCATTTCTATAAAGTATAAGTTAATATTTTCAATGGCTGACTCATGGATTGTGTAATAGACATTCTGGTAATGCATATTATGCAAGAAAATTGTAGGATATTGATTTTTAATGCCTAAAATATCAAAGTCGATTTTGGGCAAAAGCACTGTTTAAACTGCATTTTCTTTCATTCAGAGTACTTTTTAAAGTGTCTCAGGCTTCAGTAAATGCATACATTTAGGTTTGATATATATTTGCAGGTTGTGCCTTCTTATGATTCAATGAGTCAATGTGCCAGTACAAAGGCTTGTTTTAATATCGAGGTTGAAGGTTCTAACTTCAGCTGGGCCTACTGAGACGTTCATTCATTCGAGGTTGATGAAATATGTACCATTGCATGGGATTGCAACAAGCATTTATTCTAACAACTGGTATGTGTGTTATTAAGGTTTGTGAATTATTCACAGTAAATGTAGTTTAATAATCTGGAAATAGAGATAAAAAAATGTTAGCGCCTAAAAAGGAAAAAAAATTTTTTTAACAAATAGAGTGAATTATTGCAGGTTAGAAGGAAAACAGGAAGGCCTACTGTCTTTGACAGATTCAGAGTGGCAGAAGCTAGGAGAGCTACAGAGGCTGGCTCAAGTCACGCTGCTGAGATGCTATCTTTAGTTTTCCCATAAACAATGGAGGAGGCTGTCATGTTGACACTTGTGACCTTTTAAATTAGGGCCTTGTCTCTGTGAAATGCAGAATGACCCTATGGGCCTCTAAAAGTGGGATTTCTGGTTTCTCCAGAAGAACATCAATACAATTAAAGAACTTAATTCCAAAGGGAAAATATAAAAAAAAGGGGTTTCTTCGAAAGTCCCAACATCATGTTAAATGCTCTGCAGAACTGATACATTTGTGTCTCCGCTCTAAAAAAATAAAATGATGCCTGCTAGTTGCTTTTATTTGACAGAAAACAAAGTGTTGCATTAAGTCTTAGACAGAAAATAAGATGCAGCCCTTTTCTAAAATTTTGAAGGCTACATGCCTTAATGAGAACGATTTACCAATTAAGACTTATTTTTCACAGTGGAAATTGTAGGTGCCAAATTAATATGGAGTGTCAGTGTAACAATTTTTACTTTTAGAAAGGTAAAACTAAGGTGGCTTGATGTTGCGAAGTAACTGACAAGAGGGTAACAGTTAAGTAATGGAAATTTATTTTCGTGTATTTGGTCCTATCATGAATTGTTCTTGCTGGTCCTGTATGTTAGAAGAGAAACAGTAAAGTTATATTTGACAGCAGATTTCCATTGCCTGGTGATCTACTGTCAAAAGGGGGGTAAGGATTTTAAACCTGACAAATTAAACAGGCCCAAATATTGGGTTTTGGGCTGCAGGTTTACAGTGCATAAAGTACATAACATGGTGTTGTGTGTCACCGCTTATTCACACATGCTATTGTTTTGTCTATGCTTTTTGTGCTTGATACACAGCAAGTATATCTGATAGCTTGACGTTTTGTGCGTTTTTATTATTTTTTATTTGTTTTTTTGCATGTTTGTTGCTGCTTTTGATACTATTACAAGCTCCCCTATGTTGTGAGGGGATGGTCATGACGATGCATATCGCTACGCAACAGTTGGTTGAACTTGTTCTGGTTACTAAATTCCACAGATAATGATATTTCATGCTGTGAACATAAGAGACAACACTTCACCAGTGCATGTCTATTTGGCTATAATGGTATTGAAGGAAAATAAAAAGAGATATACAGGATCAAAGTGTATCACCTGCAGTTAGTCACGTTACTGCCCCTTCCCTTAAAGGAACAGGCAGCCCTACATTTATGTAGCCTTGATTGGACCTAAGGATGAAATTATAGATCTGTGACTCAAGGTGGCCTAATTTCTATATTACATTAGTTAATGATGTTCTGTTTCCTAAGTAGCATATGGCTTTTGTTCCTTAAAAGAAAACCAGGTTTTCATTTTTTCCTGAAGAAGGAACTGAAACATTAGCTAGGATTACCGTATATGTTGTAGTCACCAACGGTAGAGTTAAAATTTGTGTAACTTTGGCCTTTGTGTATCACCCGTACTCTTGGTGTTGTGTCACATGCCTGACTATCACCCAAATAATTTTTTTGTTCTTCCTATAGATTTTTTCTTTTGTTACTTCCCCTGACCAATGTCGCATCATGCTTAGTTATTGAGATTTTAGCTATGTCCTAGTCCCATTTCTCTTTTTCAAATTCCTTTCACCAGTCAGACCTTTTATTATTATTGATGTATTGTTCAGGTTCACATTTCCAGACTGCAGTGATGTACCAGGGACCCCCATGTTATGTATAATTCCCTTTGGTATGACCAGACTGGTTTTCAAGAATTTGCCTTAGGCCTGCTTCAATGTTTTCCAGCCTGACTGTCAGGGTAGCGATAGACTGGTTAACTGACTCAATATTATAGTAAGACAAGTTTTCCATCTCAATAGGAGATATCTTATGTTTACCTTTTTGAACATGACGAATTTTCAATGTCTATTTTAATTTGGTTTTCGGTTCCCTTCTGTTCCTGCTACTTTAATTTTTGGTGGGATCAGATGTGTCCTAATCATGCAAATATCAGGACCCTCTAGTTCTTGTCTTTTTGTTTGCACATTTGACTATTAGCCTGTGTATTGCATAGTGCACCTGATGCACAGTTTTTAAAGGAAGGTTTCTACATGTCCCTGATAATCGGTATCATGTGATTTCTCTATTGAGATGTTCTAAGATAAGGAGGAACACCTAGACTTAATCATTCAGGAAAATATGTGTTTACCCCATTAGACAATGCCACTGTGTGAGGAAATCCATTCAGATAGAATTCTCATGTAGCTATAGATGGCAGAGAATAATGGAGAGAACCCAATTAAAGATGCTAGAGACCCTGTTTTGCCCTTCTGCCTTTGTCTTTGTATTTTATGCCCATGGTGTATGGCTACTCCTTTGAAGATTGCAGACCACCTGCTTGCAGTCCCCTTGTTAAAAACCATGAACTGTTTTTGTACTAAATTGAAGGGAACTAACAACTGTGGCACATTTCCTACGTCACTAGATTCTGCGGGTATCAAGTCATAATAACCTGCAGGACATTGATTTAAGCCTAATTCCCATCAGTGGCAGCTACAGATGAAAGACGGATGTTTTGGCCCTACAGTCTCAGCACCCAGAAAGTAGCAAAGCTGGACAGCGATCGCCAGCGCATGGTATCGTACTTGCTCCATCAGACAGCGTTGGACATCACAAAACCAAAGTTTCAGTGTAAAAGAGCTAAAGAGAAGGATTCCTGTTGTTGATGGCAGAGCTGTTTTGAGGTTTCATTTCTCTACCTGTCATGTGCTGGTAACCTCTGACAGTGTGCAATCCCTTGAGCCCCTTGGCTTGAGTTTTGTCCACACCCCCTTTTCTTTGCTCCAACGGAAGAAGGGCAGTGCACCGGAGATTTCAAGTTTGGAAAAAGGCACTATATTGTGGTGCCCATGAAAGAGCAGCTTGAGCGTCCTCTGACACTAAATAATGAGTGTTGGAGTCTGAAAGTGCTGCTGAGCTTGAGCTATTTCCCAATTAATGGTGCTTGGGTCTGCACGAGATGATTTGTGCCCTTGATCAATGAAGAGCACATTGTTTGTAGTGTCTGCCACAGAGGAGAGACACTGGTGCATTGCTTTAAGACATTGAGACTTTCGAGTGAGCTGTGGGTGTTTGCCAGGAGGGCACTCCAACTAAGCAGTACTTTTCTCACGAAGAGGCCTGAATTGAGAGGCCCATGCGAAAGAAAACAACAAAAGAAAATTTGATGGACAATAGAAGCCTGCCAGAGAGGCTTTTTGAACGGACTCTGGGCATAGTTGGTTTCACAAGAGGTTTCCGTGTGATTGTATAGACTAGGTGTTAGGAGACTGATTGTTTTGCTGGCATTGTTTTAAAGTACTATTCTGTTTAGTAAAAGCAGAATAAAGTCCATTTTCTGTGGAAAGAGTACCCCCTTTTCACCTTAGAGCATTGATGAGAGTCACCACTGTTCCACCTGAACATACCAAAATTACTGAAATGCAGAGGAGCCCTAAAAATGTTACTAGATAATTTTAGGATTTGCTTTTTGGTTAGGGTTGTGAAAAATTATTATTTCATTTGTAATAGTGGTCACTACTTTCTCCCGTTGTCTATATGTTCTTAATAACGTGTTTTCTAGTGTCTTTTAAACATGACGTTGTCATTTATGTGTGGGATTGTTTTTCTCTACTCAATTGACTTCTGCACCCACTTCCCAACCTATGACTTTTCCTACTATTGTTTCTTTGCACTCTTTTCACCCTTTTCCTGAACATGAGCAGGTTAGAAGATCAGAATTCGTAAGCAATTCTTTTGTACAGCTTCTGCATCAACACTAGTTAGTAGTGAACATCACTAATTGTTGGGTGTGTGATCTTATGCCACCTACTGCAGATAGAGGTATTCCTTACTTTGTCCTGCCATATGTGGCCTCTGTGTTACATCATGCATAAGGAAACCTGCACCAAGAGACGAGCTAAATACTAGGATGATGTTACAGCAACATCTCAACGACTTTAGAAACATAGACCTGGACTCAGATTAGCATGAGAATAGGTTTATTGCCTATGTAAGGGCAAAAGGAGGGTTTGTGGTTCTAAAAATTCTGGACCCATGTAATTTACTTTGCCACAGCAGTACGATTTTAGTATCAAAAGACCGATAATGACTAGTACACTAAGCATGAGCATTTTCGCTCAATTCCAGCAGCGTTTTCACCTCGAAATCGCCATTTTCATCCTGCACTCGTGGCTCCCATTTTATACACGGCAGCCATTTTTAAAAGTTGCCCTCACATAGGCTTATAATACAGTCAGATTTGATTCCAAGGACACGTACACCTTGATTGACTTTTCTCTGACCTGGGCAAGCTGGAACCATTGCCTCAGGCCAAACCTGTTTGGTCAGTCCCTCTCCCAGTGGCCGAATCAGATAGCATTAAGGCACACCATGCCATAAAACCCTTATTATCGCTCACACACCCTGCCTAATCTTGCTCACACCTGCACCTGCTCTTTTCTTCTTCTTACTTTACGAGGGGGAGGTGCCCGTTTTTATTGGGGGTCCACACTTATCTGATGTAAAATACTAGGCCTTGCCGGGTAATTTATTATGGGTTGGATGACATGAAATATGAGGTTTCATCATGACACTGTTTTTTCCTTTGTAGTGAAAACATGTGAATGACCAACCAAAATGTCAAGAATGTTTGCCTGAAGCTTAAAAAACTGTAAATAAGGAAACCTGACTTTGCATTGAAACACAGTCTCCTGAGAACATACAAACTGTGCTGTTGTACTTCTAGGACGCTTGTTACTTGGTTGCAGCCAATAAATTCAATCTTTGACTTCACCTAGAAGACTCTGAGTTTCTGTGGTCTGAATCAGGAAAGTACCCGAGGTCTTTGGGTGTACCCTGGCACCACTGGGTTACCGGATCAGTACCGGTTCTGGAAAACCCAGTACCTCGCCACGATTAATTTGCTACCACGCAGAACACATTTTGGTAGTCCCATTCAGAAGTTAGCCAGGCAGAGGTGTCAGCTGGTAACTCTGTGTTAGCCAACAGTGCTACTGTTGCTTCCACATCAAAAACGACAATTTGGAAGCTTTGCTATTTCGCCATATAAAAATGTATGTCCTACGTACTGCTATACAGCTTTCTGCTTTAATGCTTGGTATGCCTTCCTTAGGGGAGCCTTACATGTATTGTTAGGAAAGTGGAGGCTTTGCCATTGGTTTAAATGGCAAAGTCGAACTAGAAGTAGTAAAACTGCTCTTCTATGCTGCAATGGTAGACTGGGAGCCATACCATATACCAGGGACTTATAAGTTAGTCAGTTTATGCCATTTGGGGATAATCAATTCAACATATCTTTTGCAACAAGCTAGGACACTGGCACTGGGACCTGATTAGCAGGTCTGAATGCACTCTCAGAGTTAAAAAACCAGTAGTTAGTAGTCCAAATGGGTGCAAAAAGTGGTGGGAAATGTGCAAAAAGCTTGTTCCCTTACAGATACTCCACTAATTGTGACTGGCATGTAGTGCAGGGATTACTGAGCCTTCCTTTACTACTTGCATTGATAGTGTACTGTACTTTTTTCATATACCGTAGCATGACAATAATATTGCATGCATTACACCAACCAAGCCATTTCATCAGAAGGAAATTATATGTAAACTTAAAAGGTGAATATTGAATGTGGTCAGGAATACAATATGCACCTTAAAGACTATTGATATACTAGTCATAAGTGCATAGTGGTAGGTGATGTAGTGGATGTGTATAAGTCAGTCAATATCATTGACCTTGATATAGAGCCATATGTACGAAAGCTTTTTCCCATAGACACAGAATCAGTAAAATCCTTTCGTACATCTGGCCCATACTGTCATACAATCAAACTTATTTATTGATAATGGCTGAAGTTCTACAACTTACGCTGGAACTAAGCCAACTATGCATGCCCTGACAGTCATATTGACTGAGATGACAAAGGTTGTGGTACTTGAGTACTGGTGCTGATACAATTACTCATAATTTAGTTGTGCTACGAGCGCTAGTAGCTGAACAACTAAGGCTTCTTTTGTGGAACTGTAGCACTGACAGTGACTAGGCTACTACGGCTCCTACTGGTGGTATATGGACACCGATGATGACTTAAGTACCTAGGCCCATACTTACAAAGAGCTTGCACTGTTGATGCATCAGTTTTTTTTGATGCAGCAACGGTGCATTCACTGCTGCGTATTTACAAAGTGATGTATTTGGTCAAATTAGTCACTTTTCTCTCCTGTGCGTCAGTTTTAAACTGCACTGCAATCAGCTGTGTCAGGTTAAGTTAGTCATATGCAAGTAAGGCGTACCCTCTTAAAACTTAAAATCCCATGCAGAACTGACACATCCATATTTACAAGGTTGGGAAATGTCCAAAATGGGTCACAATTCCGACGCCTGCTTAAGCCAGGCATGAAAATGATGCAGTGGTTTTCAATAGTGATCTGACCAGCTGAAGTCACTTTACACATTGGGATATGTCTGTGTTTCACTTCCCCTCTACTGGTAGTGGGTCCACATATGTGTGGGACCCCCTTGACCAAGCTGGGACCATTGCACTAAGATTCCACCATCCTCTGCAGCAAGGCTATGTGACGTTCTGTATTGTTTGCAAGGGACAGGCCAGGAATTGTTACTTATCCATGGAAGAAGGGGTCTCCAAGTCCAGGTCTGCATACTCCAAAAGGACAACATGTAAGTACACACATAAGGTAGGTAATATATGCATAGCCACATTACATTACACCATATACTTGTATTCACTTACATTGCACTGTCACTCACAATGTCACACATACTCATGTCTCTTCATACACATATATACATAATGCCCACTGTAATGTGACACATAGACATACTGCATGCATACCCTCTTCCATCCAGGACCAATGTAAAAGTGTAGATGGTGCTATTCCACCATTTTACAGTCTTTTACATTGGGCCTAAAACATTAGGCTACTTGCATCATTTCAAACTGAAGCAGCACCTCTAAATTTGATGCATCGCTGAAGTTGCATCAGTTCTGAGAGCAACTTCAGAGAGCTGCCACGTTTTTAACAGAATCATTACCCCAAAGTTCCCACAGCGTCAGAATTTCTGATGCACTTTGGGTTCTTGTGCGATGGTGCCTCATATTGTAAATATGGTGCATTCATGGCGTCGTAATGGATTCCTGCTCTTTGCTGTAGTTTTTTAGGCTGCCGCAACGATGCACCATTTCTTGTAACTATGGCCCCTAGAGTTCGCAATGGTGGTACTGGCCCTGACTATAGCCCCGTAGTAGACTTACCACCCTTTTTTGTCTATTGTATTTGAATATTGTAATATTATAGAAGTTTTCCCCAAACGTCGCTCTTATTGAGGGAGTGCTGGCTTCGTTCATGTTTATTTATAGCGACTATGCTTTCCCGAGAGAGCACACAATGTTACTGTGGATTTCTTTGTAGTTGCATAACTTGTTTCACTCCACAAAACTCTTTCATCCTCCAGTGCGCTGGGAAAAACAGCCATAAATAAATGCTTGACACAAAGCTGTGACCCTTCTGCCTCCAATATATAACTCTTGGAAAACCCAGCCTGGAGTAAAAGCGGAGCCTCCCCACCTCCCACCACTCGCCCCACATTTGTACGATTGTAATTCATAATCGTCCTCAAATGACCCTCATATCCAAAAGCATTTAATTTGTTCCAAAAGTAGCCACAACTGGAAATTACATTATGGAATAAGGCACTGTATATATATTTTTTAGTGAAAATCTGATCAGTGTGTGGCTCAAGGAGTACTACATTTCCGTCTAAGGACAACACATTTCACCTTGCCCCACGTGCCAACCTTGCGGCATTATTCTCAGGGTTTCAGAGTTACAGGGAATGTCCACTGACAATTAAATGTGCGTCAACATGTACTTTCCAATGACATCCATTGGACAGCTGGAGCATTTAAATACCTTAGTTTAGACTCTTCACATGAGGAAGGTCTCAGGTCTAAACCAGGAGAAAAACATAATAACACCAAAGCATGTTTTTTTTAAATGCAACGTCCTGTATTTATGTTCAGTGGTTACAAACATTAATCATCAAGCAATACCTAGCTGGTCTGGAAAAAACAACACTTCACATGTTCATTTCAGATCTTAAATACTTAAAACAGTTGTGTTAGTAGAGTTTGCACAGAGGGCCAACAACTAACACAGTAACATAAATGTGCTTTTTAATCTTTGTATATATGGGCAGTGGTAATATTGATTTTAGATCTTTCCTGGCAACCCAGTTTGCTTAAGTGTAATGAGTATGTGGTTGGTCAACATCAGATTCACCAGGCTGTCACAAGTGGAGATTTAGGACATTACTCCCATAACCAGCAATCATAATCGATAGTGGTGAACCGACACACCGTCACACATCTACCATAATCACAGAACTAACATCTTTAGATGTTCTGTTATATTAATAGAATTGTTTAGTAGGTCAAAAAGGCTTCGTTTGCTCACCCGCCCACCCCAGTTTAGACCCAGCCATATGCAAATCAGTCTTGACTCTGCTCCCCATGGGAACAGTCCATCTGAACAATGGATTAAACCCAGATCTGTGACTGGGGATGAGTGTTTGAAAAAAGCCAGCAACCATCTATCATACTTTTGGGTTGATAAAGTCATCCTAAGTGGCCAGGATATGCACAGGCGTGGGTCTCTTGCTCACCAAGCCACTGGATTCACACTAGCCTGGCTGATGAGGGTTGATACCCTGAAACTGGTCCCAGGATGCTTGTTTCTGATTCAGGAAGAACCTGGCCTGGTAGTTCGGGCTGGACTGATTTGCATTTAGCTGGGTCCTAACGTGTATTTTTGCTCCACTCAGGGCTACATATTGCAACAAGGTGTCAATATGAGATATAACATGCACACAGTTTGAATTTGCAGTTCCCAACACACTACATCCAGATCTTATGGGACTTCAGGACTTATCTTATTTCTCTGGCTTAGCTCAGAATCAGACTTGAGGCATTTGTCCCCCCTACTAGGCCACTTTAATTATTCTGCTCTCCAGCACAGGGAGCAAAGCCCCCTCACTTAAAAGGAGCAACTATCAGTAATTGACCCAGTTCCTGGTAGAGAAAAGGGTTTGAGGGACATCTGCATCTGATAAATAGCTTGTTACACTGCTCTCGGCTGGGACAGCCCACTAGAAGAAAATGTGAGTGCCAGACCTCTGCATCCAATATAGTATGGGCTAGCCTTTGAAGTTTTGGTAGGAAGGAAAAAGACTTATAGTAGGTCAGGCCAGAAACGGTTTATGACTTGGCTAATGTTTTTCTTTGACTGGCAGCAAAAGAGGCAAAATCTTCCTCGTGATGCGCATAACATGAGGAGTCAAAAATAGCAGACTTTATCAACTTGCTCTTTGGAGGACAGCTTATTATCAAGGATATTCCCCAGGTACCGAGTCAATGTGCCCGGGTAGGAGGAGTCCATAACTTTGCTGGCCACCTGGTGACCACAGGGATTGTTAACCTAAAACAATTAGTTTGGGTTTGTTCATTTTTAACTTTAGAATATTATTACTTATCCATCACACTGCTGCATTAAGACAGTCCCTAAAGTTCTTTAAAAGAAAGGGCTTATTATTGTGCAGTCAAATTATGTCACCTGTGCAGGCATGGAGTTCCATGTCAAAACTCCATAATAAAACAGCCAATGGAGAAATATAGATATCAAATAAGGTGAAGCTCAGTACCAAGCCCTGAGGCAAACCACAAGGAAGATAAATTCATATAGAAATGAGGCCACAGAGATGAGATGCATCATTTTCAACCTCTTGACTTAAAACTGAAGGTTAAGTGAAGTATTTAAGAGGGTGATCACATTTAGGTGAATAGAGTACAAACTCTTTTTGGATGGTATTCAAGGTTTAAACAGGGGTGACCACATTAATGTCTATTGAGGGATTTTGTTTGTTAGATTGGTGAATACCAATAAAAAGAGTGTAACATCCACCAAATGTGGGTGACTTGACAGATGTGCTACATGTCCAGCATGTTATCAGCCATTATCATGTAAGGATGATAGAAAAATTGCCACAGGTGTGGAATCTTGAATTTCTTAAGTATACAAATCCTAAAGGATGCTGTCACAATGACTGGCTGATGTCATCAGTGATGCCATCAATGATGTCATTTGAGATGTCATCTGTGATACCATAAATTATGTAATTTAACATGTCATGAGTGATGTAATGTGTGGTCATACGCAATGCATGGCTGTTGTGCAAGTTATAGTTTGTTCAGTAAACTATAACTTGAGATGCCCCCTCAGTGTATGGACTTCTGCTGCAGTAGCATAGGGAGTACAGCGTTCGGTACCACAGTATCAGGCACTGGCCCCCCCAATTATTATTTTTTTTAACTTGGCTTAAGTGGGTAAATGGCTTTTGCGGTCAGGGTATGTCTGAGATTTTTTTTTTAAACTTGGGACCAAGATCCCGAGGTCTGAAATGGCAGCCACACCATTTTGTTCAGCGATGTGACCAGCCAATCTGATCACTCAGAATCGGACTACTTGTGCAAGTCCATGGTACCGGAATGGCCAACGTGAGAAGATGCTCCCTTAGCCAGTCAGAAGGCCCTATTTTTTACTTTTGGTACTGCTCTGCTCCTGCAGAAGTCCATAGGGCCAACCTTCTAGAGATACCTTTTTTTATCAATAACCTTCACAAATGTTAAATTCTTGAAAGTGGCAAACCGGATTCACACCAAATTACAAACAGCATGCTTTCTGAGTAAAGTGCTAACTCCTTGCCAAATTCGGTGTCATTTCATTTAACAATTCTTTCTCTATCGAAGAGCTAATTTTCTAATGGAAATTAACATGGGAAATCACACTTTTGGGGCTACCACTTTTTTTGGCTGTTCCTTGACAGATCAGCTCATAATGTTCCATGAAGGAGCTGAGGTGGCTGCACATTTTTTGGAAAGCTTTTAGCAGATTTATCAAACAGCATCAAATGTATTAGCAGAACTAAAAATGCTCTTATTATGGAAACTCTGACCAAACTATAACTACAAGATGTCGATCACCACTGTGTAATCTTTTGCCCTAAGGCAACTATAACTCGCGCCCTCGCCATGCACAGTTTATTTGTCAAACATTTTACTGCAAATATTATCAATTATGTTATCAAAGATGTCATTAGTGCTGTAGTTTGTTGGGTAATTAGCAGTGCATGGTGAAGGCGAGAGTTATAGTTACCTTAGGGAACACGTTATGCTACTATAACAGGTGAATTTCTATGGTTTTGTACAGTATATTTAAATTGTGACCCTAACTATAACGCCCCTGTAACCTTTGTTTTTTTTTAAGTGAATTGTTATGTTTTTTTAAATTCTATTTCCTAACTATAACATCCATGTAACCTTTGAGTTTTGCAGTGAAAAGTTTTTCTTACGTATAGTAATTTTCATTATTATATATTAATCCAACCACTGCCGCTCACGGCCTTTGGCTGTGTGTGGCGGGGATTGATGCCAACCCCCTATAAGCACTCAACTTTGCGGTGGGGGTTGCCCGCAAGACCAGGCCTGAGGCCAGACCCTGCGGCCAACCCCCCTTAACAACCTTACCTCCTGTTGTGCATGGGCCCTTGGCCATGCGCAGCACGAGTTTGCCGCATCCTGTCTCTCTGAGTGTGTGAATAGGTGTAAAAGGGTGTATCTAGGAGTGAGAGTGACTGTGAGAGTGTCTGGGTGTGAGAGTGAGAGTGGGTGCATCAGTGTCTTAGTGGATATGTCAGAGTCTGTAAGGGTCTGTGAGTGGGTGAGTGAGGTTTTCAGTGGGTCTGTCAGAGGGTGTGTGAAAGAATGAGTGGGTCTTTGAGTGGGTTCATAAGTGTTCGAGTAGGTCTGTGAGTGGGGGCATGAGGGTATGAGTGGAGCTGTGAGTGGGTGCATAAGGGCCTGAGTGGGTGTGTGAGTGAGAGAAAGAGATTGAAAAAGAGAAATTGAGAGAGAGAGAAAAACTGAGTGAGAGGGAGAGATAGAGTTTTTTAGGCTTTGTTGAATGATATACTTAGAATGAGATATTTCTGAACAAATGAAAAGAAAAATGTATTTGTCAATTAAAAAAGAGTGAGATCACTTTCAGTGCAAGTGTTTGTGACCTTAATATTTCGGCTATAGGTGACTCTATACCGTGATTCTCTCTTTCTCTCTCTCTCGCTCTCTCTCTCTTCCACCCCATTATAAAATTGAAGAGAGAGTGAGAGTGACAGGATCGTGGGCAGAGCCTCAAGGCCCCTGCGGTCCTAGCCAGCTCCCTCTTTAAATAGCCTGTGGGAGCAATGTCTTCATTTGATTCTCTGCACACATATTTGCATGCAGATGAAAACTGTTTTCTGCCGGCAGGAGTTGTTTGACAGCTCCCGCTGTCAGAAGGCCGACTCGCACTGTCAGAAAGCAGACTTTGTTTGCTTTTGCTTGGTGGAAGCTGTCAGCTATGTCCTGGGGATGGGCAGGAGTCGGCCTGGGGGATGGCAGTTCCCAGGGCCATTATTGGCTCCATGAGGGGGCTGCACAGCCCAGTCCAGTGAGCATTGCCCCGGGGAGGTGGTGGTCCTCCGGGGTCCTCAACACATTCCATTCAGTCTTATATTTTAGCCCTGGGGAGGTGGTGGGCCATGGGGCTGTGGGGGGGTTGCATGCCCCCGCATCATATCACTTTCATGCCCTGGGGAGGTGGAGGCCCCCTGGGCTGTGGGGGGGCACGTGTCCCCCTTGCATCATATCACTTGAAAGCCTCAGGGAGGTGGCGGACCCAGGGCTGCAGGGGGGGCTGCCAGGACCCCCTGCCTCATATTACTATAAGTCCCCGGGGAGGTGGTGGTCCCTAGGGCTGACGGGGGTGCCCTCACATCATTTTGGTTAAAGCCCTGGAGAGGTGGCAGTCCCTGGGGCTGCAGGGGGGGCCAAGGTGCCCCTAGTTTACAAAACAAGCACAGGAGCCTGAGCTTATTATATATTTTTTTTTTTGGCAGAGCTGCTAGTCAGCACCAAATGTTTTTGAAGCCCTAAGGGGTCAATCTGGGACCCCAGCACCAGAGCTAACGGGTCAGGGTGGCTCTACCATGATCACTTTTCTTATTTATTTACTTTTTTCTGGGACTCGGCTGAAGCTGAGTCCCAAAATGGCTGCCAACACTTTCTTGTTGAAGTGTTGTCAGCCAATCAGATCTCAGCACGAGGTCGGGAGGGTTCAAAGAGCCTTTGCGTCCCTATATAAACAAATGTGGATTTTCTTTGATTTCTCAAAAACTACTGAACTGATTCACAACAAATAACAAAAAAGGCACTTTCTGGACCAAAAGCTATCTTTGTGACAAATTTGGTGTATTCCGTCCAGTGGTCGGGCTGTAGACCTGTTCAAAACCCCAATGGGAATTAACATTGGAAATGTACCTTTTTTGGATCCCCCTTTTTCTTGGCCCCGCTTGACAGATCACCCCTAAACTTTCCGGAGAGCAGTGGTAGTGACTGATGATTTTTTGGGGGAAATTTTGAGAAGATTTGTCAAGTGGCTCCAAAGATATAGGCAAGTCAAAAAACTCAATTTCTACAGAAACTAGGGGGCATATTTATACTCTGTTTGCGCCGAATGTGCGTCAACATTTTTGACGCACAATCAGCGCAAACCCTGCCCCATATTTATACTTTGACGTCCGACCCAGCGGGCTTCAAAGTTCCACCATGTGCGTCATTTTTAGGAAGGGGGAACCAGCCTTGCGTTAATTATATGCAAGGTAGGCGTTCCCTTCCAAAAAATGACTTTAAGGCCTGTGCCCCATATTTATACTGTGATGTCATTTTGACGCACAGGAGGGGGCAGGCCTTAAAAAACGGCGCCCAGCCTGATGGGCGTCGTTTTTTAATGCCTGGGTCAGGGCAGGCATTAAGGGACCTGTGGGCTCAGAAGGAGCCAAGAGGTGCCCTCCCATGCCCCCAGGGACACCCCCTGCCACCCTTGCCCACCCCAGGAGGACACCCAAGGATGGAGGGACCCATCCCAGGGAAGTAGAGG
This sequence comes from Pleurodeles waltl, assembly GCF_031143425.1. Classification (NCBI taxonomy): domain Eukaryota; kingdom Metazoa; phylum Chordata; class Amphibia; order Caudata; family Salamandridae; genus Pleurodeles; species Pleurodeles waltl. The sequence continues at coordinate 535,792,243 of NC_090443.1, forward strand.
TAAGTTGGGGTAAGTATTTTTTTCCGTATTTTTTTTGTGGCATAGGGGGGCCTGATTTGGGCCCCCCTACATGCCACTATGCCCAATGACCATGCCCAGGGGACATAAGTCCCCTGGACATGGCCATTGGGCAAGGGGGCATGACTCCTGTCTTTGCTAAGACAGGAGTCATTTCAATGGGGGTTGGGCGTAAAAATAAATGGCGCAAATCGGGTTGAGGCCTGAATTTTGCCTCAGACCTGACTTGCCCCATTTTTTGACGCCCAACCTCCATTTTCCCCTACGCCGGCGCTGCCTGGTGTGAGTCATTTTTTTTTACGCACACCAGTCCGCAGCGCCGGCTAACGAAATTCAATAAATAAGGCGCCCCCATGGCGCTTTGGAATGGCGTTAGCCGCAGTAAAATTTTTGAGTCCCAAAATGGCTGCCACCACTTCCTGGTTGAAGTGTTGGCAGCCAGTCAGATAGCAGCTTGGGGGCGGTTGAATCAGCGGAGGATATGTATCCCTATATATCATTATTTATTTTTCCTTTAATATCTCTTAAACTACTCAAAGTATTTACACCAAATCACCAAAAAGGTGATTTGTGTACCAAGATCTAGCTTCCTGCCAAATTTGGTGCAATTCCGTTCAGTGGTTTTGGCTGTAGTTGTGTCTAAAGGCCCTACAGGCAAGTGCATGGGGAAAACGTGTTTTGGGACCCCCCCTTTTTTCTCGCCCCCAACTTGCCAAATCACCTTGAAATTTTCAAAACAGCAGCTGAACAGATTGTTGTATTAGTTTTGAAAAATTTGTGGGGATTCATCAAATGGAGCCAAAGTTATTGTCAAACAAAAAATGCTTTTCCTAAGGAAACTAGGTCCTAACTATAACTTCCTCCTAGCGACAACCAGTAGGTTATATATATATATATATCTATAGATATATATCTATAGATATATATATATAGAGAGAGAGAGAAAGAGAGAGAGGGATATATATATATATATAAATACATATATAAAAAAAGAGCTTCCTGCATTTCCTCCTGACCTTCGTCTGACGAGGTCGGAGCTCGGATGCGGGCGCAGGACCCGCTAATAAAATCCACACCTCCAGCAAGGTTCCAAGCAAGGAAAGCCGGCACTCCAAACTGCTTTCACTCAAATGTTTATTATGTATCCATTACTGGCAATTTTGTATCGGCTGACGCGTTTCAACTGTTTAGGTCTTATTCTTAGCCCAAACCTTTACAAAAGGCCCACCACCAGTAGAAACTATATTGAGCAGTTTAATAAACACAAAAAAATACTACCCGCATTTTTCCTACTACAAAAAACATATACATTTTACATATAATTCTCACATTGTTATAAACCAACAGCCATCCATAATTTTATGTTACTGATGTATGATAAATATCAGCGAATAAAATCACATTCCCCACTTATACTACGTGGTTTCGTAAACATAAATAAAGTACTGACCACATTACTCATGATGTGGAATACATCGTCACTTTACCTATTCAACTCAATATCTGAGAGTACAATCAAAGTCTCAACACAATTTAAATGCCAAGTGGCTATTTGTTATATCATATAGTCATATAATTTAACAAACCTGTTCCTAGTATCACATTGCATCAATATTCTGTATCCCATAAAGACAGTTCCTGTGGAGCTGTGAGCATCATCAAACAATAAAAGCCAATTATAAACTCCAAACCAAAGCAACCAGATCATATATAAATCACTGACTTCATTCCATGATTTTGTCCAATTTACATGTACAAAAAGCTCTTCGTCCTGGTTCAATCCCCACGGATGTCTGCTGTTCAATCTGACTATGTACTCGGATACCATCTTTCTGAGAGTCTGTTCCCTGTCTCCTCCTCTTGGAGTCTGCAACACCCATTGGCGGGCCACTGAATAGTTTGCATCATTATTTTTGATGGCACGCCAATGTTCTACAGTACGCTTTTTTACTGGAAAAATTGTACTGCCCACATACCGGAGTCCACACGGGCGGGATATTGCATACACAGAGAAATCTGAATTACAATTCAGGAATTTTTTAATCCTCACTTCCTTACCTGTAGGTAAATCACATGTCTTGCGATTCATACTATTTGTACAGGCCTTACATTTAGCACAACTGTAAAAACCCTGCTGACTTGCAAAGAATGTTCCCCTTCTTCTTTTTCGTATAGCTGTGTACCAGCATATCCTACAGAGAACCTGCTCTTCCTATACGCCATCCTTGGATAGGGACTTAGCAGCTGACCGATCACTTTATCTGTTCTTATAAGATGCCAATATTGTTTCATGATCTTCATCACCTGATCTGAGTAAGAATTATAGGTGGTTATACATCTCAAAATATTTTCGTTTCCTTTCTGTTTTTTAGGAACAAGGAGACTTTCTCATTGCACCTTAGAAACCTTATCACCAGCATCTCTGATAACTCTCATCAGATAGCCCCTAGATCTAAATCTTCCTGCCATGTTCATTTGTTCTTTCTGATAAATCTGAGCCGTACTGCAGTTTCTTTTGGCTCTGAGTAACTCCCCATACAGAATACTCCACTTCATTTTAGGTGGATGATGGCTTTGAGTGTGCAAAATACTATTGCCTGTGGTACTTTTTCTAAAAAGGCTGGTATGGAGGGTATCCCCTTCCACTACCACTAAAGCATCCAAAAATTCCATAGCAGATCAGTCACATTTATTTGTGAAGTGCAAATTAAGCTCATTACTGGATAGCCAATCTAAGAAATATTGTAAAATTTTCTCTGGTCCATCCCATCTGATGAATATGTCATCAATATATCTCATCCAGAAAATAACATCTCAGCCATTTCTCATTTTCATCAGATATCACACATTGGGTCTCCCACCACCCCATAAACAAACATGCGTAACTAGGAGCGAAACAACTCCCCATCGCTGCCCCCGTGACCTGTCTGTACCACTGATTCTCATACAAGGAAATAATTATTCAACAAACAAAATCTTAGCATTTTCAGGAGCAATTAGGAGTGATCATATACTCTTAAAGGTTTGTCCCTGAAAAATTGCTCACATGCCTGAATACCTAAATCATGTTTGATATATGTATACAAAGACACCACATCTATGGTCACCATAATTGTTAGACTTTTCATCCTTGGCGTGGTTTCCCCTAACTTTTTGCCTCTGTTTCCCAGGTTGTTGATGTGTGCTGGACTCTGTTTTCGCTGGTTTTGTTACTCTGGGCATTTTACCACTGCTATCCAGTGCTAAAGTGCAAGTGCTCCTGTATACAATGTGTATGTAATTGGCTTTCCATGATTGGCATATCTGATTTACTGGTAAGTCCCTAGTACAGTGCACTGGAGGTGCCCAGGGCCTATAAATCAAATGCTGCTAGTGGGCCTGCAGCACTGGTTATGCCACCCACATTAGTAGCCCTGTAAACATTGCTCAGACCTGCCACTGCAGTGTCTGTGTGTGGAGTTTTAAACTGCCAATGCGACTTGGCAAGTGTACCCACTTGCCAGGCCTACACATTCCCTTTTCGTACATGTAAGACACCCCTAAGGTAGGCCCTAGGTAGCCCCATGGGCAGGGTGCAGTGTATGCTTAAGGCAGGGCATATACTAATGTGTTTTATATGTCCTGACAGTGAAATACTGCCAAATTCGGTTTTAACTGTTGCAAGGCCTATCTCTCTCATAGGTTAACATGGGGGCTACCTTTAAAAATGATTAAAGCGTAGATTCCATGTGGGAGCAGATAGACATGTGGAGTTTGGGGTCTCTGAGCTCACAATTTTGAAATACATATTTTAGTAAAGTTGGTTTTAAGATTGTGTGTTTGAAAATGCCACTTCTAGAAAGAGGGAATTTTATTGCTTAAACCATTTCTGTGACTCTGCCTGTTTGTGGATTCCCTGTCTGGGTCAGTTTGACAGTTGGGCTGTTTGCACCTCTCTCTAGACAGGGACACAAAGGGAGCTGGGGTGTAGTCTGCATTTCCTGATGAGCCATCTGTGCAAGGATGGAGGGGAGGAGTAGTCACTTACACCTGAAAGGGCTGTGCCTGCCCTCACACAATGCAGTCTCCAACCCACTGGTGTATGTGTCTGGGGCCTGGCCTGCGCAAGGCAGAATTTCACAAACAAGAGAGACTTTCATTTGAAGTAAGCCTACTTCGAAGGGCAAAATGGGTATAAGAAGGCCACCCAAAACCACAGACATTAGATCACATCTGGACATCAAGAGGAACCTCTGCCTGGGGAAGAGCTGAAGAGCTGAGGAGAAGTGCTGCCCTGCCTGATACTGTGCTTTGTGGAGCTATCCTGCAGTGGCTGCTTCTGCCTGTGCAAGAGGGCAAAGACTGAACTTTGTGTGCCTTCCTGCTTGTGAAGAAATCTCGAAGGGCTTGTCCTGAGCTTGCCTCCTGTTGTTGAAGTCTCAGGGCCAGCAAAGACTTCTCCTGCCAGCACCTGGACTCTCTGCCGAGTCTCCTGCCCTGACAAGTAGTGCCCTATCCAATTCCTGGGACCTTGGAAGGTGAGCTGGCAGACCAAGACTGAGAATCCACGCACAAACTGGCGTGCAGGGAAAAATTTGATGCACCTTCCAAGACACAGGCTGTAAAAGGCACTGAGGGCCTGCGTGGCAGCCAAGGAGCACACAGAGGATGAGAGTGAGGAGGAGGAGGGGGTACAGAGTATTCACAATGGTACTGTGGGTGGGCCTGTTCTGTCTGGGGGGAGGATCTCCAGGGTAGGTAGCAGTGTCTCATCTAAGGTTCTGACTCCTGAAGAGTTGTAGGACAGACAGGCAGAGAGGCTCACCAGTTGGAGTTGGAGAAAATGAGGATGGCCATAGAGGAGAAAACGTTGTTGTTGGCTCATGAGCTCAACTTGAAGGAGCTGGATCAGAGGTGCCAGTCTAGTAGGGATGGTGGCAGCAACACCATAGTGCAGCCTGAGAGGAGGGTGCACAATCCTAAGGACCTTCTGAAGGATTACAAGAGGGAGGGTGACATACTGCTGCAGTTTAAGGGGTATGAGTCCACTATCATGAATCTGGTTCCTGAAGCTCATTGGGGGGTGGGGTGGGGGTGGGTCTGTGGAAGCATTTTGAGGTAGAGGGAAGAGATACTCTGACATCCTTAGGGGATCCCCAGGGGCTCACTTACCCTATCATGAAGGATGCCCTGACCACTAGGTAGGGTCTCACTCCTGATCAATATAAGGATACGTTTAGGTCTTATAAGAAGAAGGAATCCCAAACATGGTTGGAATGTGTAGATTAATTCTGCAGGTCACTGGATGGTTGGGTGAAGGGCAATAAGGTAACACCGTATGAGGGGCTTCACAGTCTGATTGCTCGAGAGTATTCATACAGTTTATGTTTTCCAGAGCTGCGCCAGCACCTGAGTGACAACAAGCTGACTGACCCCAGGAAGCTGCGCAGGAAGCGGACTGCTGGGCGAGCACCAGGGTCCTAAAGAGGTATGGGGGAGACCACACCAAGGGTGGGCAGGGTCCCTCTCAGAAGAAAGGGGGGTTAAGGGTAAACAGGGGGAGCTCTCCAAAGGGCCCCAATCTGATTCCAAGGGTAAGGATTCCCAGCCCCCCAGTGAGAAGAAGCAATGGTTCTCCAAAGGCAAACCTGTGGCAGGGGGTCCCCCACGTAAGTGCTATGCATGTGACCAGGTGGGTCATGTGAGGGGGGGGGGGCCAAATGCCCCAAGAGTACACCCGCACCCACTGGTGCGCAGTCCCAAGGTTTGGCTAGTGTAGCGCTTGGGGAGGAGTTGATTCCATGTGGGTGGGAGCCAGCTGAGATGACCCCTGTCTCACTAGGGGACACTGAGATGGTCCAGAGAACCCTAGTGCCTGAGATCACTAAAAAGTACTGGCAGTGGGTGACCATCAATGGACAAAGGGTGGAGGCTCTGAGAGACACAGGAGCCAGTGTGACTACAGTGAGGAGTCACCTGGTGTCTGAAGAGCAGATAGATCCCTGGGTACTTTACCATGTAGTTGCGGTAGCGAATTCAGAGTGCATGTGCAGAGTGGCGCAGGTTCCCTTTGAATGGGGGGAAGTCTCAGGTTCCCTTAAGGTAGCTGTGAGCCCAACCATGACTGTTGATTGTTTACTTGGCAATGACCTGGAGGATTCCCCTTGTAAGGAGGTGGAACACAGGCCCCACTTGGAAATGTTGGGTCTGCCTGGGTGGGTATGCATATCCACCAGGTAAATGGCAGCCCATCAGGGTGATCCGGAGACCCTGGAGCCTGAAAGAGTGGCCGAGGCATCTGCCAGAAGGAGGAAGGGCAAGGGGCGTGGGAATCCAGCCCCAGAAGTTCCCATGGTTCCCACGGGCTGAACCTGAGGGGGAGGCCCTGGAGCCTACAGGGGAACAGGTGGCTGAACTGGGTGAGGTCCCTGAGTTGTCAGAGTGACAGCAGGAAGGGGGGCCCACCAGGGAAGCATTATGTGAGGCACAGAAGTCATGCCCTACTCTGGAGAGTTTGCGGCAGCAGGCTGCAGACCAGGCGTCTGGCAAGGAGCCTGGATCACATCTGATTCACTGGGAGGATGGCTTTCTATATAGCAAGCCTAAGGTACCTGTGCCTGGGTCAGCCCATGTGCTGGTGGTACCCCAGTGCTTCAGAGCCTTCCTACTGGGTCTGGCTCATGATGTGGCTTTAGCTGGTCATTTGGTGCAGGACAAGACCTTTGAGCAGCTTGTAACCCACTTCTATTGGCCCCAAATGAGCAGGCACTCGGATGCTCATTGCAGGTCTTGTCCAACTTGTCAGGCAAGTGGCAAGAGTGGGGGGAAATGTAAGGCTCCCCTCCAACCTTTTCCTGTTGTCAGTACCCCCTTTGAAAGGGTTGGCATTGACAATGTGGGGCCTCTGGATCCAAAGAAAGCTATGGTCAACAGGTTTATCCTGGTCTTGGTGGACCATGCCACCCGGTACACAGAAGCCTTTCCTTTAAGATCAATCACTGCCCCTGTGGTGGGCCGTGCCTTGATGGGAGTCTTAACCCACATGGGGTTCCCCAAGGAAGTGGTATCTGTAGGGGTACCAACTTCATATATACTTACATGAAGTCTCTGTGGAAGGTGTGTGGGGTAACGTATTATTTCACCACACTTACCACCCCCAAAGTAATGATATGGTTGAGAGATTCAACCGCACCTTGAAAAGCATGATTATGGGCCTGGCAGAGCCCTTGAAATGGAAGTGGGACGTCCTCTTGCCATGCTTTCTGTTCTCTTACAGGTAGGTGCCTCAAAAGGGACTTGGCTTTAGTCCTTTTGAGCTGATTTATGGCTAGCCTGTAAGGACACCTTTAAGTCTGGTCCGGAGGCTTTGGAAAAAGCTCCTAGTAAACCCCCCCAGGATGTATTTAGCTACATGCTGGCTCTGAGAAACCAGCCTGCGTGCTTCAGGAGTCTCACACAGGAGAATCTGGAAGCAAGACAGGAGGACATGAAACGCTGGTATGACCAGAATGCCACTCTGGTCGAGTTTCAACCTGGAGAAAAAGTGTGGGTGATGGCACCAGTGGAGGCTAGGGTGCTCAAGGACAAGTGGACTGGGCTATTTGAGGTAGTGGAGCGCAAGAGTGAACTCACCTACCTGCTGAACTTGCAGACTCCAAGGAACCCTTTAAGGGTCCTGCATGTTAACAGGCTCAAGCCACACTTTGAGCGGACAGAGTTGTCCATGCTCCTAGCGACAGATGACGGGGTAAAGGAGAAGAGTGAGCCTCTTCCTGACCTCCTGTTTGCAGGAGAAAATGATGGGTCTGTGGAGGGAGTGAACCTCCCCCCCTCCCTGACTGCAGAGCAGCAGAGGGACTGTCGCCAGGTATTGGGACAGTTCGCCTCACTGTTTTCGTAGGTGCCAGTGGTCACACACTTGTGCACACATGATGTCGACACTGGGGACAATACAACCATTAAACAAAAGGTTTATAGAGTGACTGACAAGGTCAGGGCTAGCATCAAGGATGAGGAATCCAAGATGTTAACCCCAGGGGTTATTCAGCATTCCAGCAGTCCTTGGGCCAGTCCTGTGGTTTCGGTCCCAAAGACTGCTGCTCCTGGTGCCACCCCCGAACTCCGGTTCTGCGGGGACTACCGGGGTCTCAATGTGGTCACTAAAACTGACGCGCACCCCATCCCCGGAGCTGATGTGCTCATTGACCGGTTGGGAGCTGCCAAGTACCTAAGTACATTTGACCTTACCTCTGGGTACTGGCAGATTGCCTTGACTGAGGGGGACAAGGAGAGGTCTGCATTTTCTACCCCAGATGGGCACTTTCAGTTTAAAGTGATACCATTTGAGATGAAAAATGCCCCTGCCATCTTTCAGAGGTTGGTCAACCAGGTGTTGGCTGGGCTGGATGAGTTCAGTGCCGCCTACCTGGATGACATTGCTGTCTTCAGTTCCACATGGGAGGAACACGTGCAACACCTCAGTAAAGTGTTGGAGGCCATGCAAAAGGCAGGGCTCACTATTAAGGCAAGCAAGTGCCAAATAGGGCAGGGTTCTGTAGTGTACTTGGGACACCAGGTGGGGAGTGGCCAGATGGCACCCCTACAGCCAAAGATTGACACTATTCTGGCTTGGGAGCCTCCCAAGACCCAGACTGAGGTAAGAGCTTTCTTAGGTCTCACAGGATACTATAGGAGGTTTGTCAAGAGGTATGGCACAATTGTTGCTTCCTTGACTGAATTGACATCAAAAAAGCGGCCCAGAAAGGTGATCTGGACTGAGTCTTGCCAGAAGGCTTTTGATGCCCTGAAGGCTGCAATGTGCACAGCACCTGTGCTGAAGGCACCTGACTACTCCAAGGTGTTTGTTGTGCAAACAGATGCCTCAGAGCATGGTATTGGAACAGTACTCTCACAGCTTAATGAAGAGGGCCTAGATCAACCTGTAGCCTTCATTGGAAGGAGGTTACTTCCCAGGGAACATAGGTGGAGTGCCATAGAACGTGAAGCTTTTGCTGTGGTCTGGGTGCTGAAGAAGCTAAGACCCTACTTCTTTTGGACTCACTTCTGGTTTCAGGCCGACCACAGGCCCCTCAGATGGTTAGAGCAGATGATGGTTGAGAATCCAAAACTGTTGAGGTGGTCCATTTCTCTACAGGGGATGGACTTTATGGTGGAACACCGCCCTGGCACAGAACACGCCAATGCCGATGGTCTGTCCAGGTTCTTCTGCCTTAGTGATGAGAACTCCCCTGAGGTTGGGTAGCTGCTTCCCACTTTCAGCTGTGGGGGACACGTGTTAGACATTTTATCCTTGGCCTGGTTTCCCCTAACTTTTTGCCTCTGTTTCCCAGGTTGTTGATGTGCGCTGGACTCTGTTTTTGCTGTTTTTGTTACTCTGGACACTTTACCACTGCTATCCAGCGCTAAAGTGCAAGTGCTCCTGTATAAAATGTGTATGTATTTGGCTCAGACCTACCACTGCAGTGTCTGTGTGTGCAGTTTTAAACTGGCAATTATACTTGGCAAGTGTACCCACTTGCCAGGCCTACACATTCCCTTTTCTTACATGTAAGACACCCCTAAGGTAGGCCCTAGGTAGCCCCATGGGCAGGGTGCCATGTATGCTTAAGGTAGGACATATACTAATGTGTTTTATATGTCCTGACAGTGAAATACTGCCAAATTTGGTTTTCACTGTTGCAAGGCCTATCTCTCTCATAGGTTAACATGGGGGCTACCTTTAAAAATTATTAAAGCATTGATTCCCTTTGGGAGCAGATAGACATTTGGAGTTTGGGGTCTCTGAGCTCATAATTTTGAAATACATCTTTTAGTATAGTTGGTTTTAAGATTGTGTGTTTGAAAATGCCACTTTTAGAAAGTGGCCATTTTATTGCTTGAACTATTTCTGTGACTCTGCCTGTTTGTGGATTCCCTGTCTGGGTCAGTTTGACAGTTGGGCTGTTTGCACCTCTCTCTAGACAGTGACACAAAGGGTGTAGTCTGCACTTCCTGATGAGCCATCTGTGCTAGGAGGGAGGGGAGGAGGGGTCACTTACACCTGAAAGGGCTGTTCCTGCCATCAAACAATGCAGTCTCCAACCCCCTGGTGTGTGTCTGGGGCCTGGCCTGGGCAAGACAGGATTTCACAAACAAGAGAGACTTTCCTTTGAAGTAAGCCTACTTCAAAGGGCAAAATGGGTATAAGAAGGGCACCCAAAACCACAGACTTTAGATCACTTCTGGACATCAAGAGGAATCTCTGCAAGGAGAAGAGCTGAAGAGCTGAGGAGAAGTGCTGCCCTGCCTGAGACTGTGTTTTGTGGAGCTATCCTGCAGTTGCTGCTTCTGCCTGTGCAAGAGGACAAAGACTGGACTTTGTGTGCCTTCCTGCTTGTGAAGAAATCTCCAAGGGCTTGTCCTGAGCTTGCCTCCTGTTGTTGAATTCTAAGGGCCATCAAAGACTTCGCCTGCCAGCACCTGGACTCTCTGCCGAGATTCCTGCCCTGCCAAGTGTTGCCCTCTCTAGTTCCTGAGGCCTTGGAAGGTGAAGCTGGCAGACCAAGACTGAAAATCCACGCACAGACTGCAGTGTAGGGAAAAATTTGATGCACCTTCCAAGATGCAGCTGAAAAACGACGCGCCGCTGGTTTCGTGGCAGAAATCGCCGATCCACCGGCATCGTGGCTGGAAAATCGATGCACGGAACTGGAAGAACGACGCTCACATCTGCTGACGGAGGCTGTTTACGTAGTAACCCACATTGCGCGGTTTTGCTGAGACCGGGCAGCAGGATTTTAGACACCATCCTTGCTGGGCGCAGAAAAATGACGCAACGCGTGTCCGGGCCCTAGTGCTGCCCGGATCGACACATCGGTCCCTTGCAGGGAGAAAAAACAACGCACGCTGAACCGACTGGAGAAGGAGAAATGACGCACGAGCTTGCTTGCGGGTGAGAAATCGACGCACCGCTTACCTTTTTTGACGTACACTCACCAGCGCGTATTATTTTGATGCTACCCAGGTACCTTTCAACGCTAACAGTGTTTTACTTGTTTTCTCAAGGATTTAAGACTCTTTTTGCTTTTTAATCAATAACTTGACATGTGTATGTTAGATTTTTGTCGATTTGGTCTTGTTTTGTTTAGATAAATATTTTCTATTTTTCTAAACCTGTGTTGTGTCATTTTGTAGTGTTTCCATTAAGTTACTGTGTGTGTTGGTACAAATACTTTACACCTACCACTCTGAAGTTCAGCCTGCCTACTCGTGCCAAGCTACCAAGGGGTTGAGCAGGGGTTATCTGAGGGTGATTCTCCTTTACCCTGACTAGAGTGAGGGTCCTTGCTTGGACAGGGGGTAACCTGACTGCCAACCAAAGACCCCATTTCTAACAATAATATAATTAGATTTCCAGGGAATACCTTGTATCTTAGTGATGAAATCCATACTATCCCTACAATATGAGGCAAGACTAAGTACATGATATATCGAAGTATTCTCAAGGAGGCTCCCTCTCGCTGATATTATAGGTCTCCCAGGAGGATCCACACTACGTTTATGAATTTTTGGCAACCTATAAAAACAGGGTGCCACTGTTTTTTTCACTGTAAGAAATTGTAACTCATCATCCGTGAGGAGGTCATAATCATACCCATCTGAAAGCAGGCTATGGTAAGATTTCACAGAGGACCGATATGCTGTCACTGTCGACCTCTCATAACAAATCCATTTTTTTTTTGCTTGTTGTTGATGCTTTTCCATGTCCCACAACACTACATTCCCACCTTTGTCTGCTGGTTTGATTATGAAGGACTTGGCTTCCCTCAACTTATTAAGTGCTACTTCCAATTCTCTTAGGGTAGCCAAACCTTCAATGTCACTGTATATACATACACACTTAGCACTTTACTGTTATGTAATAATAAGCCCTTTTGGAAAAGCAATTTAATCGTACTGGTTTTGTGCCGTCTCCTGGATTTGCCCGAGGGAAAAGCTCGCCGACTGGGCCAGGATTCCTTGGAGAAAACCATATATATATGTATATTTATATATAAACACACTCACATATATATATATATATATTTGTTCTGTCATTCAGCAGTTGTATCTGTGGCCCTAGTGGTGCCTCGTGTAAAATGTATTTCTGAAAACATCACTGTAATGTTGCGGGAGGATTAAGGCCCATATTTATACTTTTTCAGCACCGCATTTGCGTCATTTATTTACGCAAAAGCGGCGCAAACTCGCAAAATACAATTGTATTTTGTAAGTTTGTGTCATTTTTGCGTCAAAAAGCGGCGCAAATGCGGCGCTAAAAAAGTATAAATATGGGCCTAAATTCATGCTGAGAGTGCACTGCGTGTTCCCCTACATTTGTCACATTCCAGACCTTCACTGGTACAGGGGAAAGGAAGACCAGATAGAGCAATGCAGCAAATGCGCCTCTCCTTGAATTAGGGATGTCTCTACTACTCCACCCACCTAACTCCAGGACACATACCTTTAAGAAAAGATTGCAACTGCTGGTGTGAGTGCGTGCATCTTAAATTGTACACATGAAGTATAATTTGCTAAAGAGCAAATGTGCTCTGTGTATTCAACTGACCATAAACTACTGATCGTTTCAATCTGTGCACTCACCGATTGTTTCTAGCATTGTCAAAGTCAATAGATATCGCCTCTAAAAGGTATGACTTTTGGCGCTGACAATGCTTTTTTAATTGTCACTACTTGTGAATGCAGGTTGGTTATGTTGCATATGTACACTTGGCCAGCAATCTTGCAATTGTTCCTTGCTTCAATACTAACTGCGGCTTCAAGAGCAACAATACAATGAGGTCTTACTGGTGATGCCTGCTGTGTAACTCAAACTCACCTTTCTGCTTGTCACCTCTGCCATTCTGCATCTGATAATTCCATTTGCTCTCTCACAGCCTTGTCATTTTGAGACCCATTTCAAGGTAATTCAGTACATATGTCCAAGATGCTAACTGGCCGCTCGGATACCTCCTATGACTGCTGTTTTGAGTAGGTGGACAGCTGCTGCTGCCTGTGTTGTGTCTGTTGTGTGCTTGCAGAGGAATTGTGTACTGCTGATGCACAGCCTGCTAGCTTCCCAGTTACAGTTAACCCTTTATTTGAATAGTGTTACTTAAAGACTTACCCTTGCTTATAGCCGTATGTATCATAGGATGAGCACTTTAAGTACCAGAATGCATGGATTGACTACTCACGCGTGCGTCTGAGAAGCTTTAGAGCTTGGTTCATGGTTTTGATGTTATTAGGCTGCTGTGAATGAACTAATTTAAACCAATTAGCTCTGTACAAGCAATACCTTTTCTCTTAGTCAGCTGCTTGTTAATAAAATACGTCTTTATCTCAAGGCGCTAGCTCTAAGATGCCAAACAAAATGCAATTCACCATCATAGATAACTGGAAATCCATGGCATGTATTAGTGCGTGGTTGATAAGAGGCCCAAAACTGTATAGAAGAAGGCTGAGTTCATCAGATGCAAGACTGGACCCAGGGTTTTATGTCACTTACAGGACTGCTTCGCTTGCTGTTTAAATCTTAGAAGTCAAGGAGCGTGACCTCATCAAATTCAACTTATTAGTTTGCCAGTATGTAACCATAATAGTCTGTCACCGCTCTTTTTTTTTGCTTGTTTTATTATTTTCAAAACATACCACGAAAGGATCGCATAGAGAGTTAGGTACACACAAGGTGATAAAGAGGTGATAAGCTTATTTTTTTCCTGTCTGATTTTGCTGACTCTAGAACTCTGTGCTTTACCAAGGCTGAACTGTAATAGAGTGCTCGTGTTTCCAACGTTAAACTTGTGCTGTAAATTTTAACTCCCTGATTGGCGAATTTTACTCCCTTATAATTTCATTGTGAATAGTGCCGAAAATACACATGCAGCATGGGTAGTTCAATGTGAGAAGTTGACAGGGGTGTGTATTTACACCATCAACTTATACCGCAAAATATTTGTGTGCCTGGAGCACAACTGTGGATTAGACTTATTTTACTGTGCACCAGGCAGGAGGTGGGGATGCCACTGGAAAAAGCAGAAGCCCAGTGGCAAAACAAAGGCTTCCTTAGCACTACCCATTTTTACTTGGATACGCCAAGGAGGGTTGTATTCATTCCTAGGACCCTACGACATGGCCCGTCTCTAGTTACAGTAAAGGAGAGCACCTGAGTTGAACCATCATAAGGGAAGAGAGCTCATCTAAATAGAGGAGTGGCTAAAGAGCTGTAGACAGGCCTGCTGGCAGCTGAAGTCTGCCATTTACAACAGAGGCTACTGGGTAATTACACAGTATAACAAGCAAGAAGTGCTGCAAAGGAGGTGGAGGGACTGTTAGAAAATTGGATTGTTCAGTTGTGTTTCTCCAATCACTGGCTAGTGCACAGGACAAAGCTGTCATCTCGACCTAACCTCCCCAGAACATACCTGGGAAAATTCCACTTGTGGAGGACGGCCCTGCTGGAAGAAGACTCCCGAGTCCTGCTGCAAGAAGAGGACTCACTAATAGACTCAAGAACTCGGGATTTCTGTTGGCATTGAGGGACTGTTCTCAAAGGGACAAATGGTTGGCCTTCAGTTTGTCTGCTTCTTAGACACAAAAAGCAGGACGCCCGACTCTGAGAAGGCCCAACTGACTACAGGCTACTACAGAGTCGACCTGTAACCTAGATGTCTGGCCTTAGGAAACTAGCGGCTGTGGGACTGACAAGAAGAACTTTGAAAAGAGCCTTGTTTTACGCCAATGATCTCTTATCGTTAGACCATTCAGTCTTGTGGCTACAAAGACTACTGCAGACTCTCATTATTTATGCAACATAAAATCACCTAGAAGTCATTTTCAGCAAAAGAAAGATGCTATAATTTCAATCCACCAAGTGTGGTTGGCTTACTGACAGTCCAAGAGGAGAATCTATCTGCATATAGATGTTTGGGATTAGTGATGGCTAGAAAACCATACTGGGTCAATTTCTTCAAACAAAAAAATAATGTTTTAAACTATGACTGATAGCCTCCCACGGTTTAGTCTGAAATATGGAAGGCATATAGATATACAAGGCTACAGCGTAAGCCAGGAGTGGTTTATGGTTCCTAGATATAGTCTTCGCCTGTATGGAAGAAATTAATAAAACTGGAGCTCAAATTTGGGCTAGACTATTAGGAATAAATCAGAGCACCAAATGGAGACAATCTGACTTGAATTAAAAATGTTTCCTCTAAACCACAAATGATGAAAATTGACACTTGCCTGGTATGTGTAGTGTCATAAGAATAGATGCGCTAGGACCCTTGAGGCTCTGGGCAGACTTGAGAGATCACGCAACTTGTTGGGAGGTGTTAAGGTGTAGTTATTAATGGTTATGACGTAATCCGTGAATAGTATGTGATCGTATGCTGAGGAATAAAGATGTCTAATCAAGAGCTCAGTGTGTGGCATGTTCTTTTGCATCCTCCCGGGCTGAGGAGGACGCTACACTATGCCACTTTGTTCTACTCTATAAAAGATATTGTTGCAAGCTGGGTTTTTAATGTAGTTATTCAATTGGCTTATCTATATTGTTATAAATTGGGTCTCTGCTTGGCAGAGGTATGCACCCTGTCCAAGTAGGAACCAAAGTCCTAGTCAGGGTAAGTCACTACACAACCTAAATTATCCTGTACTCACCTTCTGGTAGCTTGGCACAGAGCATGCAAGCTTAACTTAAAAGGCAATGCGTAAAGTATTTGTGCAAATAGAGAATATTTATCTGAGTAAAATAAGGCCAAAATGACAAAAATCCAATCCATAGAAATCAAGATATGAATTTTTAAAGATTAAATGTAAAATAGATTAAATGTTAAAAGTCACTAGCAATCAAAAGGTTACTTGAGGTCATGAGGGACCAGTGCAAATCTGAAGTTCAGGCCAGCCACAATGTAGGGTTAGGTCAGCCACAGAACCCATGCAGGGTCCACTGAAATAGTACCTTTGATGGAGCAAAGCATCAACATTGAGGCAGTCGGATCACAGCATTGTCATCGGACTCCACTGAAATAAATGTGATGCGTCGTTGTCAAGCTGCACAGAGCATAGTCGTCTGGTCGGTAGGCTGTGAATTGGCTGTCGTCAAACAGCTTCTGTGTCAGTGCCGAAGGAGGAAAGCAGCGGAAATTCTTCCGCACATGAGGTGATGCGTCAATTTTTGCAGGAATCAGCTGCCAAACCCACTTCTGGGGCCCGAATTGGAGAGGGGCACCTCAGGCAATGGTAGGATTTACAGATGTCAGAATCCAGCAGCACCAGGAGAGTTGCAAGCAGTTGTTGATGTCCCTGAGACTGCAGAAGAACAAGGGGCAAGCCAACAAGCCCTCTGAGACACTCTAGGTCAGCAAAATGGGACCAGTCTTTATCCTCAGAAGGGCATAGAACAGCAGGCAGAAGGGCAGCTCAGCAAAGCAGAAAAGCAGTTCCTTGGAACAGTCAGTCCAGGCAGAGTGGCAGTCCTTACAGCACAGCAGTCTTTACTCCAGAAGAGTTCTTCCCAAGTCCAGGGGTGATCTGATGTGGTGGGTTCAGTGACCCAGTACATATACCCAAGTGTGCCTTTTAAAGTGGGGAAGATTTCAAAGAGTGGTTCTGAAGTGCACAAGTATCCCTTTCAACCCAGCATTGTCTGCCAGGCTATCTGTATGGGATAACCAGTCCTTTGTGTGGGGTCAGGCCACTACCCTATGAACTATAAGTGTGAGACCCTTCCTCCCTACCAGCCCAGGAAGGGCCATCAGAATACAGATGCATGTAGATGGGTGCTCAGCTACACCTAACCTTCCAGTGCTTG
Source organism: Pleurodeles waltl (assembly GCF_031143425.1). Classification (NCBI taxonomy): domain Eukaryota; kingdom Metazoa; phylum Chordata; class Amphibia; order Caudata; family Salamandridae; genus Pleurodeles; species Pleurodeles waltl. Next base: position 535,809,092 of record NC_090443.1, read on the forward strand.
TGGCTGTCTATGGATAATGCACAAAGTGTAGCTGTCACCTAGTCCAGATGTGTATTGGAGACTGGCTATAAGGCACACAGAGCAGTAAATTTCCACTTTCTAAAAGTGGCATTTCTAAAATAGTAATTAATGTTAAACTCAACTTTACCATTGAAGGGAAGTTATCATTAACATTCCAAAGATATGAAACATGATGTAGCTGCTCCTTTCTGATTAAGAATTGCAGCTTAAAAGTATATTAAGAAATTCCCAATGCTGGCCTATGAGAGAAATAGGCCTCACATCAGTGAAAAATGACTTTAAGAGGACATGTAAAACCAGGGCATGAAAAACAGTCCTGCCTGTTAAATACACTGCACCCTGTCCTGTGGGTCATGTAGGGCCTACCGTAGGGGTTACATATGTACGAAAATGGGAGTTTAGGACGTGGCAAGGGGTTTTAAATACCAAGCCAGGTGGCAGTAAACTGCGTACACAGGCCTTTCAATGGCAGGTCTGAGACATGGTTAAACGCCTACCAATGTAGGTGATACAATCAGTGCTGCAGACCTGCTAGTAGATTTTAATTTACAGGCCCTGGGCTCATGTAGTTCACTTGTCAAGGGACTTACAAGTAAATTAAATATGCCAATCGGGTAGGGGGGCAATATTACCATGTTTAGGGAAGAAAGCATAAGCACATTAGCACTGGTCAGTAGAAATTAATTCAGAAAAATGAGGGAGGAGGGACAAAAGTTGGGGGAAGACAACCATAAGGCTCACAGGTCTAACATATATACAGCCAGTACGGATCAAGATGTGAACAATGGCTAGATACTGTATATTGGAGATTGGATTTCAATGAAGAAGAGACTGAACAAATTATTATTGAAGGGAAGGATCAGGAAGGGAATTAAAACATGGTCCCTAAAGACTGGTCTGTAATGTCAAACCAGCAAATCATTATATAAGAGCTTTTGTACCCTGTTAAATGAGACACATTTGATTGCAACATACGATCAATTTCAGGAGAATGTTGATGTAGATGAACTTTAATCTTTATCTATTATTAGAAATGGAGGGAGGGATGATAGTGTTGTACACTCCTAGTTATAACATGGTGTCACTTCTGTGCTTTAAGTAATGAAATGCTGTTTTTAATAGAGTGGAGGCATTAAGGAGTAACTCTCTGAGAGATGTGGCCTAACTGGCAGAGCTGCCAGCCTTGAACGTGGGGAACCAGGTTCTATTCCTGACCTTGGCACAACATCCTGTGTTATTTGGTGAATCACTTAATACTCCTGTACCTAAAAGAAATGTTATGTAATCTGGTTCTTATTTAAAGTGCTCTAATGCACTTGGTCCAGGTTAAAGCTAGCTATATAAAACTAAAATCATCCTTTATGAATCCTAAAAAGCAACACATTTGGTAATCGCTTGTGGTATTTCTTGATAATTTCAAAGACGTTTGAATTTCATTTATTTTTTCCTCCTTTCTCTTATTATTATTCCTTCCCTTCTCTTTTTCCTGTTCTTCTTTTGCAGTTAACATAGTTTGTATTAAAGATAAACTATGTATTAAACTATTAAACTTAATGTGCTTGTAAATTCATAGGGTTCAATCAAATAAAACAAATCTATTGACGTAACATCTTATCTCTGAGATTAATTATTGTGGTACATCCCTATCGCTGAAGCTTATGTCTTTATCCTTCACTTTATACCAAACCTGTGTCTCTCTCCACATGACTGGCTTTAGAAGCAAGGTCTGTGTCTGATCTTATAAGCTGGTTAATAATTCAACCATATTTTAACAGAAGTGAGTCAGGCTGAAACCAGTTATATGGCAAAGATATAACAGTGTATTTTCCCACATCTACATACTTAGATCATTTTTGCCCATAAACTACCTATATTTTCCCATGAGTGCCAATATTTCCTTTGAAAGTAGATGTACCGGTTTCTCATGAGTTAATTTTAAGTTAATTTTCCCTGTGACTTTGAAATAGAGTAGATGTTGGCAATCTTCTTTCCATCAAAATTCCTTAAATGAGGTGTAAAGGTTGTCCCTTAAAGTAGAACTGAAGTGCAAAAACGTAAGATTAAGATTTGTAGGACTGTCCTATCTTTTTATGTGCAGAGAATCCACAGTCATAAAGATACTACTAGTAAAATACATTTGTGAACAGCAAAAAATTGTAAACCTACAAAAAAGTGTAAGTTTACCTTTGTGAATCAGGCCAATAGTGTCTTGAGAATTAAGGAAAATTGGCAAGAGGGTGTCTATCCAACTTCATACACCACTGTGATGTGATTATTTCAGATTTTAGTTAATGCTTCGTTTAACATGTAAAGAAAATGCTAGTTTGCCTGGTGCAGCGCATCACATGCATGGTTCATGAGTATAGCAGGCATACTTAAACAGTTATGCAGATACTGAAAACATTCAGTGGACAGAACTAGAGAGTGGATTGGTGAGAACGGTGCTTGGAATAGTTTACATCTAGCAAAGATTAATGTTATTTTATTTCTTTTCAGAAAGTGGTGCTAATGGAGTGATGTACTGGGAAAGAGAACGGGATAGCGTATCAGGAATGAAGAGAGAAGGAGAAACATTGAGGGTAAAGGAAATGGAGCATCTGATATTACCAGAGCAGGCTCCTACCATCGATGATACATACCACCAATGATATAATATTCCAGATACTTCTACTTTTTGTTTCTTTTTCCTTGTTATATTAACATCGCATGGTCATCTGTATTTTTGCACCCATTGTTTGTCACGCTTTTTTGGCCTCAAGGAACTACTGGATTGTGTGGGAGTCATACAGGTAAATACAAAGATGCACTTCACTCCCAACATTGATTGCTCTGCTACCCTTCCAATCCAGGCCATTACCGCCATTCTGCAACAAACCCCACCAGAAACATCCTGAGATCTTTTCGGACCAGGTCGTCCTGAAGTGCCTCAGGGTAAAAACTTAGAAAGTCCGAGTGCCTACTCATCTCTGGCGTTTTCTATTGACAGTCTTTTAATCCTTGGCTCAGTGATCTTGTGCATAAGGAGGTGCCGCAGCCCTTGGCCTTGGCTGCAGGGCTAACTCAGACCATCGTGCCAAGTTGTTGACTGTTCAACAAATTACAAATCTTAACTGCCACGGAATCTGTGCCATCCTATTTCAGCTTCTTAATTACCTAAAATTGTGAATTCTGATAGTATCTTCAGGAAAATTGGTAGCATCTGCCTTTCAAATGTCCTCTTTTCTTTAAATGTCAGGGCTACCTGCTGCAGCTCAGACTGTTTCTGAGGACAGAGGATGTAATTATACTACACCATTCATAGCAGGGAGTCTTATTAAAGTATATCCTCAATTTAATTTCCCCAATTTTGATGTACTGGTGGCTCTTGGAGTGCGTATCTTCCCAATTGAAAAGAATCCATTCTCCCATATGTACGCTTCTGTACCCAAAGGATACTCGCACACTACAGGCTGTGGTGGTGGGGCAGCGTTTTCTCTGATAGGAAGTATGGATGCTGTCGCTTCATCTCAATTACACGTGCATGTAATTCGTATCTCCCAGGTTACAGTACGTAATCTGGGATTTACGTACTGTGAAGTCACCGGGTGTATGGTGGATAAATCAGAAGGCATTTTAAGCGTCATAATACAGACTACACACTTACAGTATAGGTGGGTTTAACTCAGTTGAAAGGAAATATTACGGGCCTGGGTTTAAAATAATATTAAAAATGTTTTCGCTACAAATGACGAATCACTGATGAATTGATTCTGCGCTACATGTCCTATTTGAGAAACCTCAGCAGATAATGCGCCCTCTGCGGGAAGTCATGTGTCGGTGCACAGAGGTTATTTCAGTTTTTCGTTCTCCCGAGCATGAATAAAATAATAACCACTGATAATAAAGCATGTTACTGTCTTCCTACGTAGCTACCAACTGAAATGCACCTACAGCCCTTTGTAACAGCTCGTCTGAAGGGTTTTAAAAGTGTTTCGGGGTTGTAATCAGTATACTCTGTCTCTGCACTATACGAACACACGGATCAGCAACGAATGCTGTTTGCCTTAAGAAGTGTCCTGCTCTGTGCCCCCGCCGGTAAGGTTTGGGGTAAAACCTGACGCAGATCCCGTTGTTGGCTCAACGTCAGCAGAGTTCTAATCCTGGCTTCCCCCCGAAAATGGATTTTGAATGTGGACATATTCCTCATTTAACTGTTTACACTTGCACGCGTGCATGCCACTGCTGGTACGCAAATTCAGAGAAAACATCTCAATTGCGACCCACAGTTCACTCCGGACAAGACTTTCCTGAACCTTGCGTTTGACTGATGTCTATGGTAGGGACACAGCTTCTCCCCGGCTCCCTGTCCTGCACGCAGGTCTAACAGCAGCCAGAGCATCGCACCTCTGCCTCGGGCAGAACGCAGAGCCGGGTGACGCCTCTCATTGGCTGACAACAAGGGTGGCCCCGCCTGGCCACTTTTCATATAAAAGACAGCAGCCTGTGCAGCTGGCAGCTATTTCTGGCCATTCGTCGGTCTCAGTCGGGGGATCTTGGAGGAACTTTCACTCAGCACCCTGAACCGGCTGTCTGAGGAGAATCTTCATTTGCATCGAGCGGACCTTGGACAACAGTCACCAGCTACTTCAGCCTTCTACGGAATACACCGCCTGCCCGGAACCCACCCGGCGCCATGTGCAAGGACAGTCTGATCACGCTGCCCTCCATCTGTATCGAAAGGTGAGAGAGTCGAGGGACCGTAGGATGGAAATTGTGGCTCTGCAGTGTGACTGCAGAAGATTGCAGTAAGAAATGCGTACATTTGTGTGACAGTTCATTTACTTGACATAAAACCCCAGTCAAGGTTTGCAGTTGACTCCACGTGCAGCTGGCTAGAGGTTAGCTAAGCATCAAATTCTGTGTTCCTACTACTGTTATTTAAGTCTGGGTTAGTGATATAGCTCTAGTCGTCTTGTCTTTGTGTAGCTAAGTATGCACTACACAAATATTTTTTGAAAAGTAAATATCCCAGTTCGTTTCTTTCTTTTTTCACAATTGTCACACACAATTTGACCCATCTGAGACTTCACAGAACACAACTTCCAAAATGTATTGAGTTGTTACCTGAATACCCTGGAGGCTCAGGAACATCTAGTAACCATACCGCTGGCACGTTTAACACGCACCTGGGCTGCGTGTAAATCCTGAGGTGATAGTGAACAGACAGGTAGTTCTTCACAGCGAGGGGCTGTGGAAGGCCACTGCAAACATTCCAGCACCGAGAGATTTGCTGATGCTGCACCAGAGAAGGGAGGAGCGAAGGGTGCTGCCTAGCCCAGTCTGATACGCCTGGGAGGAAGGGACTGTCTACTCTCACCCCAGAGACAGGGAACAAGTGTGCAGCATTCTTACCGCGATCTCACACTGATAGAAGAGCTATCTAATGCAGTCCTTAAGCAGGTGAATATTAAATATCTAGTGTCATCACATATTACATAAAAAGGTTGAGAGGTTCCTTACACTGCTCTGCGTTGCCATTCAAGATCTAATTCTAGATGAGGCCTGAGGTGTTAGTAGATCTTTGAGAAGTGACGATCTATCCTGCTCACAGAACGCACGGTAGAGAAGATCTGACGCATAGCACCTCTTTTCAGCACTCCAGTAAAATGAGGGGTCTTGCACTGTGCTGTGAATATCAGAAATAATATTCTGATTGTGTATTTAAACCATAGGTGACCTCATTGGAGAAATTAGTCTGTCTTCCTTCTGTTCCAGAAGTAACAAGAACAAGAATCAGCATTGCCATTTCAGCCCTTTATCATTCCAAGCTCGAAATACCGAGTATCATTAAATAGAGTGCTAGGGACAACTGTTGCAGAGATCAAAAGGAGAAAAAAACAGGCAAAAGCATAAAAACCTGTCATTTTGCAAACAACCGGGTAGGGAAGCCGGCCAGCTCCTTTTCCAAAAATGCCTATATATTATATTAACTTGTGCCCATGGAGGGAGGCTTCTAAACGTAGTTCACCGTCACGTTTTTTAGATGGACTTGAAAACTAACAAATGTCTCTTCTTTTCACTTTCAGGGTTAAAGAGCTTGGGGCCCGCTTAGGAGTCTTGCTTCAGAAACCAGATGCAGCGTTTGAACCTGAAAAATGCATCCAGACCAAACCAAGAAACAAACACAGGTAAATCAGGGGCATCACTTGTCACCGACAATTTAACAAAGGGGTTTGTCTTCCCTGTATCAATGGATTTCCCTTTCTGGTCCTTGCCTGTCCTAAAGCTCTTCCTGTTCTTTCTCCAGACTCTGCTTGGAAGATGTGATGAGGTGGAGGGACTCGTTCGACAATCTGCTAAGTTGTAAAGGTGAGTATCAGTCACTTTGAGGGACGGATGGGCAGGCTGTTGTTGGGCCGGATGGATATGCGATGGTGACTCAATGGAGTCACTATGGCCTCAACCCATGGCAGAGTGAGAAATGCTAAAGGTAGATGGATCGATCATGGCTGGCTTGGGGTGGCTGCTGCATGCTAGTGGATAGATGTAACACAGCTGGGTTGGTTGGGAGAAGGTGCAGTGAGAGATGGATGGATCTTGCCTAGGTGGAAGAGGAGGAAAATGTATGGTATAGTCTGTTTGTATAGACCATGACAAAGTAGGTGGAAGAAAGTTCTGACTTAATTTGGGTGACTGTGAATTGAAGGGCCATGGCTAAATGGGATGGTTATATGTGGCAGGTGGATGGACCATTTATTACTAGAGCATCTGTAACATGATCAGATCAAAGTGCTCTTTTGACTAAGACTATGGATAAGTACAACTTTTTTCGTGAGCTAGTGTGGGAATGGTGGCACATGTGGATGAACCATGGTTGACTGTGGGTGTTTGTGAATGGGTGGGTGGACTGAGACTGAACAAGATAGATATGGTTAAATGCTGATAGAAAGGATGATCTGTTGGACTACCTTGACTAAACCAAAGAGTAAAATAAGGGACCAATGGGATAAACCATATGATCTCCATGAGTCATTCGAGATAAACTGTACAAAGAGCAATGACCTCATGAGATAAACTACAGTATGAAATAGGCAACCAAACGATGCACTAAGGGGAGTGGAGCAATTGATAGGTTATCGTATACAAGTCTGGGATAAGTTGCTGGATGATAATGAAGGTTGTACAAAGTTACTACACTTTGTAGATAAACGCTCTTCCTTTTTAACCATTTTGTTTCTTATTCTGTTCGCACAGATGGCCTTGCAGCATTCTGGGCTTTCCTGAAGACTGAGTTCAGCGATGAGAACCTGGAGTTCTGGCTGGCCTGCGAAAAGTACAAGAAAATTCGCTCAGCTGCCAAACTGTCCTCCAAGGCACAGGAGATCTATGAGCAGTTTATCCAGAACGAAGCCTGCAGGGAGGTGAGTCTGAATTAGATTCACCAGTCTGTTTGTCACATCATAGAGGTTCCCTTGCTGAAGACCAGTTCTTTGGCTTTTAAAAAGATAGGGCAGGAATGCATTGCTGATCTTTTATGTAGTATCCAAACAATATGGAGATGTTAAGTCTGTGTGCCCAAGCCAGAAGCCGGGGGTTAGGAGTTGTAGGGGTCAGAAAGAGGGTCTTTTTAATACAATTGTAGTGGAGAACACTTACAGTTAATTCCTTTCTTTAATTAACATGCTGTCTCCCATCCTTCCAGGTGAATATCGACCATCACACAAAGGAACTCACTCAACGCCAGTTGGCACATGCAACCCAGAACTGCTTTGATATGGCACAAGCGAAGACGTGGGTCCTCATGGAAAAGGACAGCTACCCTAGGTTCTTGAAATCCACATTCTACCATGACCTTCTAAATATTGCCTCTCACCATGGGGGTGCGCCGTACTCGCACACGTGAACTCTACTCTGATTGTATGAAAAGACTTGCAAATTAGTAGGGTGTGACAGACACCTTGAGTGAGAATTTGGAAGACAACAGTGAGGATCTGGAAGAGAACATTTCCAGAAAGAGTCTGTTCAAGGACTTGTCGTGTGGCCTTTGTTGCAGAAGGTTTCCTCTGGAATATATTCTCAGGATGAACTGAAGTTGCAGTATTTGGGGAGCTGGGTATGCTTATAATGCCTGCTTATTCACCACGAGGCGCATATCTCAAGGGATATACTGCTGTAATATGATTGACTCATTTCAGCCACCACTGCAATGGTATTTATGGTGCTGGGTGTAAGATGGACACACAGTTTTGGTATGCATGAACAAATTGTGTGTGTATGCTTATCAGTAATTGTGGAAATATGAGGTAAAGGTTGGTATAGTAACTTACCTTTGTGACCGAATCCAGAAGAGTAGGCTGTCAAGACACAGGCACACGTACTTGCAGGCTTGGGTACCACACTGTAGATGGGTGCGTAACAGTTGACAATAATGAACTCAACAAAGTAAGTGTAAAAATGTGTGTTGAATGTTGAGCGTGTAGTGTATTTTTGCACTGTGTTGCTCTGATAGTGTTGCACTGACCTCCGTTACGATGTTTTGACTGGTACTCCTCTGGATCCTGCTAAATGCTGCTAGTATCTGTTCACCAGTCTCTCCCTCTATTTCACTTATTGATACTGTCAGTGACCCTTAGATAATGCAAGAAGACTGGACTAGCCATCTTGCAAAAGATCTGCTGTGCATGTGCTGTGCAAACTGGGAATTTAATAACAAGACCGTGCCAGGAACATTGTGAGATACAAGGGGCAGGTAGGTGCAAAAATATCCAAGCTGGTGCAGTGGGTGATAGGAATCCTGCTTCATAGAGACAAGTCTATAACATTTAGCGCACAGTCCAAATCTGGTAAATGATTTCGAGGACTCTCTGATGGTGGAAGTGTGTGGTCTGATTTGTTTCATCTACTTAAACTAGAGTGCTCATGTGTGGCCGGTGCATTCACAACAATCAGATGAAAATTCAGTCTCAGCTTCTGTTCTGTTTTTAGGGGCACTTTTTTGGACATTCAGTGACACTATGCGTGGGTAGTTTATAGTGGTTTCCACCATACACTAATTGTGCTCCGGATCAATAAGACTCTTTGGTGTTTGGGTGACTTGGGTGCCTGTGAAGTCCCTCAGATGACCCTGAGTGTAGGGACCCTGCAGACTTTCCTATTGAGGTCTCTCTTTTCTGATACTAATCCTGCTTTTTTGAGCCCCCTTAACCTCCACATTCAATAATTATTGTTTTCTGTCAAAAATGTGTAGTCCGGGCGGAATTCATTTTCTCAAATGGCTCCTCCACTAATCTACAACATATTTCTACAGTTACCCTGGTTCAGTTGAACTTGCATTATTGCGTCTGTTCTTTCTGATAGTTTCTGGACTCTGATACTGAACAGGACACCTGAAGCCCCACTTCGCCCATTTGCCAAACACATTATTTCACCATTAACAGAGTTAATTCACTGCTGTCAAGGAAAGCAATGGACCGCCGTTAATAACTGGGGCTCATTCTGGGTCTTACCAATCAAACCTTATCAATGACACCTCTCCTTATCAAGGTTGTGACTAGTGCTGAACAGGATGGGCTTGTGCATGCCCTGGACAAAAGACAGGTACATCAAGGCATCACTTGCGCTACCAGCATTGAGGGGATTTTTGTCAAGCAGATGCGGTCCCAATTGAGGGACTTTGACTATTTTCCGAATGTCTCTATTTATGTATGAATCTATTTGAATATTTATATATTTATTTATTTAATAATGCCATGCCGTATTCCTTGATGAGATGACCAAATAAAAATTGACAAACTAGTGCTGTTTTGAGCTCATTGATTTTGTTAAGTGTCAGAAAAGAGGTTTCTGGTTGGATAATTAACAAAAAACAACATTTCACAATCCGTAAAGTCTTCAATGTCAGCACTCCTTCTTATGTGTCTCCAGGACTCCCCAAGCTAAACTCATGATTTGCATATTATAAAGTCTGCTATCCAATGAAATTCAAAAATATGCTGTAGGAAGTTGGCTCTGTATGTACTATTTCAAAGTAAGAAATACCATGCACAAAGTCCAAGGGTTCCCCTTAGAGGTAAGATAGTGGCAAAAAGAGATAATTCTAATGCTCTATTTTGTGATAGTGTGGTCGAGCAGTAGGCTTATCAGAGGAGTAGTGTTAAGCATTTGTTGTACACACACAGGCAATAAATGAGGAACACACACTCAGAGACAATTCCAGGCAAATAGGTTTTTGTATAGAAAAATATATTTTCTTAATTTATTTTAAGAACCACAGGTTCAAGATTTACAAGTAATACTTCAAATGAAAGGTATTCCATGTAGGAACTTTAGGAACTTTGAATTAGCAAAATAGCATATACAGTTTTCACATAAATGACATATAGCTATTTTAAAACTAGACACTGTGCAATTTTCAACAGTTCCTGGGGGAGGTAAGTGTTTGTTAGTTTTTGCAGGTAAGTAAACCACCTACGGGGTTCATGTTTGGGTCCAAGGTAGCCCACCATTGGGGGTTCAGAGCAACCCCAAAGTTACCACACCAGCAGCTCAGGGCCGGTCAGGTGCAGAGGTCAAAGTGGTGCCCAAAACGCATAGGCTTCAATGGAGAAGGGGGTGCCCCGGTTCCAGTTTGCCAGCAGGTAAGTACCCTCGTCTTCGGAGGGCAGACCAGGGGGGTTTTGTAGGGCAACCGGGGGGACACAAGTCCACACAAAAAGTACACCCTCAGCAGCACGGGGGCGGCCGGGTGCAGTGTGTAACCAGGCGTCGGGTTCGCAATAGAAATCGATTGGGAGACCAAGGGGTCTCTTCAGCGATGCAGGCAGGCAAGGGGGGGGCTCCTCGGGGTAGCCACCACCTGGGCAAGGGAGAGGGCCACCTGGGGGTCGCTCCTGCACTGGAGGTCGGATCCTTCAGGTCCTGGGGGCTGCGGGTGCAGTGTCTTTACCAGGCATTGGGTCTTTGAAGCAGGCAGTCGCGGTCAGGGGGAGCCTCGGGATTCCCTCTGCAGGCGTCGCTGTGGGGGCTCAGGGGGGTCAACTCTGGCTACTCATGGTCTTGTAGTCACCGGGGAGTCCTCCCTGTGGTGTTTGTTCTCCACAAGTCGAGCCGGGGGCGTCGGGTGCAGAGTGCAAAGTCTCACGCTTCCGGCGAGAAACGTGTGTTGTTTCAAAGTTGCTCCTTTGTTGCAAAGTTGCAGTCTTTGGTGAACAGAGCCGCTGTCCGGGAGTTCTTGGTCCTTCTAGATGCAGGGTAGTCCTCTGAGGCTTCAGAGGTTGCTGGACCCTGGGGAACGTGTCGCTGGAGCAGTGTCTTTAGAAGTGGGGAGACAGGCCGGTAGTGCTGGGGCCAAAGCAGTTGATGTCTCCGTCTTCTCTGCAGGTTTTTCAGCTCAGCAGTCCTCTTCTTCTTAGGTTGCAGGAATCTATCTTGCTGGGTTCTGGGAGCCCCTAAATACTCAATTTAGGGGTGTGTTTAGGTCGGGGGGGGTTAGTAGCCAATGGCTACTAGCCCTGAGGGTGGCTACGCCCTCTTTGTGCCTCTTCCCTGAGGGAAGGGGGGCACATCCCTATCCCTATTGGGGGAATCCTCCATCTGCAAGATGGAGGATTTCTAAAAGTCAGAGTCACCTCAGCTCAGGACACCTTAGGGGCTGTCCTGACTGGCCAGTGACTCCGCCTTGTTTTGCTCATTATCTCTCCTGGACTTGCCGCCAAAAGTGGGGGCTGTGTCCAGGGGGAGGGCATCTCCACTAGCTGGAGTGCCCTGGGGCATTGTAACACGAAGCCTGAGCCTTTGAGGCTCACTGCTAGGTGTTACAGTTCCTGCAGGGGGGAGGTGTGAAGCACCTCCACCCAGAGCAGGCTTTTGTTTCTGTCCTCAGAGAGCACAAGGGCCCTCACCACATGGGGTCAGAAACTCGTCTCTCAGCAGCAGGCTGGCACAGACCAGTCAGTCCTGCACTGAACAATTGGGTAAAATACAGGGGGGCATCTCTAAGATGCCCTCTGTGTGCATTTTTTAATAAATCCAACACTGGCATCAGTGTGGGTTTATTATTCTGAGAAATGTGATACCAAACTTCCCAGTATTCAGTGTAGCCATTATGGAGCTGTGAAGTTCGTTTTTGACAGACTCCCAGACCATATACTCTTATGGCTACCCTGCACTTACAATGTCTAAGGTTTTGCTTAGACACTGTAGGGGCATAGTGCTCATGCACCTATGCCCTCACGCCCCACCTGTGGCATAGTGCACCCTGCCTTAGGGCTGTAAGGCCTGCTAGAGGGGTGACTTACCTATGCCACAGGCAGTGGGAGGTTGGCATGGCACCCTGAGGGGAGTGCCATGTCGACTTAGTCATTTTCTCCCCACCAGCACACACAAGCTGGCAAGCAGGTGTGTCTGTGCCGAGTGAGGGGTCCCTAGGGTGGCATAAGACATGCTGCAGCCCTTAGAGACCTTCCCTGGAATCAGGGCCCCTGGTACCAGGGGTACCAGTTACAATGGACTTACCTGGGGGCCAGGGTTGTGCCAATTGTGGAGACAATGGTACATTTTAGGTGAAAGAACACTGGTGCTGGGGCCTGGTTAGCAGGGTGCCAGCACACTTCTCAGTCAAGTCAGCATCAGTATCAGGCAAAAAGTGGGGGGTAACTGCAACAGGGAGCCATTTCTTTACATATGCTCTCATCTGTTTACACCTAGGTCTGGGTACAAGTTTTCAGGTTTCTGAAAAACATAAAGGGTAAACCTCTAAGGCCATATTTATACTTTTTTAGCGCCGCATTTGCGCCGCTTTTTGACGCAAAATCGGCCAAACTTACAAAATCCAATTGTATTTTGTAAGTTTGCGCCGATTTTGCGTAAAAAAACAACGCAAATGCGGTGCTAAAAAAGTATACATATGGGCCCAAGTGTCTCCAATGTGAAATGGGCCAAGAAGAAGTTTGTGAATACCAACAAACACACATTTGGAAAATGACTTTTTAGGTCTGGCGTTAGCCAAGACCTTTTGATTTCACAAAAAAAATCTGTTATTATATACTAAGTTAAACAAGCTTTCAGCCACCTCTCAACTTGTTGGTGTGATGTTATGGCATTCCCATTTTGCTTCACCCACTAGAGCATACAACATGGCGCAATGGGTCCGCCCACTTAAGCATCTTTTTAACGACACTGGTTAACGTCATTTTGAGTGACTGCATTTTGCTCTTTCACAATGTGCACGTCCCCACACAAGGCGTTTTCTTTAGTACCTGTGTTGCCTGATGTGATAGTAGGATGAATCTGAAGTGTGCACAGGGCACATTTCAGCTTTATCAGTTCCTGTCTCCTTCCAATGCTGTTGTAAATTCCTTTTGAAGTGGATTGCTGCGATTTCAGAACATACCATTGTATGTTCCTGGACTCAGTTACACCAATGATTCTTTGATAAACTTTGCCCTCATAAGACAGTAAACGTTATGGTGTTTCATTTGCAGCACACTTACAAGTTTTATTTAAACGTAGGTGGGGTGTAATTATGGTTCCTTTATCCAATATTTTATACTGTGAACTCTCTTTTCTTCCTTCATTCCACCTTCTTTCATTTTTTCTTTTGGTCTTTCTTTTCCTTTCATTCTTTCTTTCCTTTCTTTTCCCTTCTTTTCTCCTTCTTTCTTTTTTGCCTTATTTACTTCTTCTGTGCTTCTTTCTTTTTCCACCTTTCCATCTTGCTTTTCTTCTTTCTTTCCTTCTTTTATTCCTCCTTCTGTTTTTCTTTCCTTCTTTCCTTTAGTCTTTTTCATCTTTATTTCTTGCCTACTATATGTTTTACTGATTTCTTTCTTTCTTTCTTTCTTTCTTTCTTTCTTTCTTTCTTTCTTTCTTTCTTTCCTCCTTTACTGCCCTTTCCTTCTTAGTTTGTTTCATTCATTCACTCTTTTTGCTTTCTTTGCTTCTTTCTTTCCTTTCTTTCTTATTGCCTTCTCTTTCTTTCTTTCTTCCCTTCTTTCTTTGTTTCTTTGTTTCTTTCTTTCTTTATCTCTTTCTCTTTTTTCTTTTTTCTCCTTTGTTTTTTTCTTTCATTACTTTGTTCTGTCTTTCTTTTGTCTTTTTCTTTTTGCTCTCATTCCTTCTTTCTATCCTTCATTCATTCTTTCTTTTTTGTGTTCTTTATTCCTTTCTTTCTTTCCTTCTTTCTTTGCTTGTTGATCACAACTGAAGAGATCTAGGAACCACAATTTTTCAAAAGATCCATTTATTGTTTTTAGTCATTAACAGGAGCCCTTTTATTAAAACATTTATGGAGGGGCTCTTAAGACAATTGTAAACCCCAAACCAATCTATATACTGATTGAACTTCCTTTTGTTTCACTTTCTAAAGAGGTGGATAATCAGTACATATCTACCTAACTGCTAGTCTATACAAAAAGATTTCCAGCAAAGTGCCACCCTGAATGGCCCACTGGGCATTGCAGCACCAGCCAAATGAGGAGAAAAGCCCAATGAAGAAGCATGCTTCAATCAGCAGGTGAGGGCTTGTGCTCCTAATAGGACTCTCCTCCAGTGACCTGACAGGTCCAGACTCATTTTGTAGGTGCTGGAACTCCCTACATTTATGAAACAGCATGCTTTTTTGGTTTGAGGACCGGAACCCCTCTCTGCCCCACATATTAATTTTTGATGTTGTATTGCAGCAGCTTAGGTACAAAGCCGGTAGTAATAAGTAGAAATTCCACCACAACTATACACCAAAAATATTATTCAAAATCGTCCCATTCCCCTGAAGATAAGTTTCGACACAGACTAAGAGTTACGATCGATCATTAGTGATTTTCAGGGATTTAGTTACGATAGTTATGTTGTAGCAGCCCTTTGTAAGACCCTATCCCTCTCAGGGATTGATGGTAGCACACTGTTGAGTTGTCTCAAATAATATTGGGAATTTCTCTCTAGCATAAATAAGAAAATAAAAATGTGCCTCCACAGGGCTATCATGATGAGTACTTAGGGGCTAGCCACATTGAACTACAGTATAATTTGGTAAAGAGCAAATGTGCTCTATGTATTCAACTGACCACAAAATACTCTTCTTTTCAACCTGTGCACTCACCGATTGTATCTAGCATTGTCGAAGTCAATAGATCTCGTCTGTAAAAGGCAGAATTTTTGGCGCTGAAAATGCTTTTTTAATTGACGCTACTTGTGAATGCAGGTTGGATATGTCGCATATGTTCACTTGGCCAGCAATCTTGCAATTGCTTCCTTGCTTCAATGCTCTAACAGCGGCTTCAAGAGTAACAATATTCATAATGAAGTCTTACTGGTGATTTCTGCCTTGTACCCCAAACTCCCCTTTCTGCTTGTCACCTCTGCCATTCTGCATCTGATGATTCCATTTTCTCTCTCACAGCCTTGTCATTATGAGTCCCATTTCAAGGTCATTCAGTACATATGTCCAAGATGCTAACTGGCAATGGAAGCCGCTCGGTTACCTACTGTGTGACTGGTGTTTCGGTTTTGAGTAGGTGGACAGCTGCTGCTGCCTGTGTTGTGTCTGTGGTGTGCTTGCAGTGGAATTGTGTACTGCAGATGCACAGCCTCCTAACTTCCCAGTTACAGCTAACCCTTTCTTGGAAAAGTGTTACTTATAGTCTTACCCTTACTTATAGCCTTATGTATCATAGGATGTGCACTTTAAGTACCAGAATGCTTGGATTGACTACTCAGGCATGCACCTGTGAAGCTTTAGACCTTGGTTCATGGCTTTGATGTTACTCTGCTGCTGTTAGTGAACTAATTGAAATCAACTAGCTCTGGGCAAGCAATACATTTTCTCTTAGTCAGCTGCTTGTTAGTAAAGTATGTCTCAAGGCACTAGTTCTAAGATGACAAAAACAAAGCAATTCTCAATCATAGATGGCTGGAAATCCATGGCATGTAATAGTGCATGATTGATAAGAGGCCCAAAACTGTATAGAAGAAGGCTGAGTTCATCAGAAGCTAGACTGGACCCAGAGTTTGATGTCGCTTACAGGACTGCTTCTAAGAGGTCACTCGCTGTTTAAATGTTAAAAATCAAGGAAACGTGACCTCATCAAATTCAACATACCAGTTTAACCAGTATGTATCCATAATAGTCCATCACTTGTTGTAGGAAAATGGATCCCTGTTGCAGTTACCCCCAACTTTTTGCCTGATAGAACACCCCCACATCCTGCAACCCCAGACAACTAGGTGCCCCCTTGGTTAGATTAGGAGAGAGCAGGAGAGGGTTGTGTTTATGATTTTTAGCCACACCAGTGGGTGGGCTCAGCCAGATGTAACCTCCAAAAATCACTTTCAGTCATGATGGATTTTTGAGGAATGTTGCCTCCTGGGACTGATTTTTGCCACACTTCCCAGGAAGTGGTCATCACAGGGGGAAGGGCCCTGCCCCTGATTGGAGAACCAGGACCCCCTGTTTTTCACCCTGGAGCAAGGATAAAACTGGCAGACCTGCACCCACACCTCAGATCCCCATCAGATTCCAACAAGGAAGAACCAAAGGAGAAGAAGGATTGCCCTGCTGGACCCCTGGCCTGCACCTGGAACTTGCACTCTGAAGGACTGTACCAGCTGCACACTTGGGCTTCACCGCAAGAAGGACTTTGCCTGGCTTCAACTGGTTAAAGGGGGACTCCCTGTTTGCTACAGGTGAAAAATTGCTAACCAGAGTCCCCTGCACCAACTCCTGAAGAAATCAACCAGTTGACCAATGTCCAGTGGCCAAAAAGGACTTTGAGTCAGGTGCATTCTGTGAGTTGTAGTCCACACCCCCAAGGATCATCTCAGAGCTTCTGAAACCTTGGGGTGAGCTGTGGACCCCAAAAGAACCTTAAAGGAACATCTGGGAGAAGATCCAGAAGTTTGGAGAACTTTTGAAAAAAGCTCCAGAGAGGGACCGACCCGCCGCGGCAACTCTAGCCAGCTTGCCTCAAGCGCGACCCGGCCTGATTTGCAGGTTCGTCCCAGTGAAGAAAATCTCCAAAAAAGAGACTAAGTCCGAACGTAGAAAGTTGACCGGGACCTCCCAGCCAGCGTATCCGAGGAGTGCTCCAAGGACGTCGGATCAAGATCAAGGTTTGCCCCGGTTGAAGGATTTTCACCTCAAAAAAACTACTAAGTCCGAAGGTAAAAATCTCCACCGAGGACTCCCGCGACGCGTATCCGTATAAGAGTTCCAGGAGGTCGGATTGGACTGGCAGGTTCGTCCCGCTGAAGAAAATCTTCAGAAAAACGACTAAGTGCGAAGGTAAACTTTTGACCGAGGCCTCCCGCGGGCTGTAGCTGAGTCGGGATCCATCGCGGTCGGCCTTTAACTTTGACTTTGCCCCGGTCGAGGTGCGACCAGATGACCAGATTGGCGCTTTTTGTTTCTAGGCACTAGAAAACAATAATTCTTTAAAAATTCATATCTCCGGTTCCCCTTATCCAATTTTATTCGTTTTTGTGTCATTTTAAAGATAAAAATATAATCTATTTTTATAAATTGGTTTTGGATTTTTAAACTGTTTCCTCTGTTTTATTTAATTACTGTTTTGTGATATTTGAATGCTTTGCCCTCTATCTCCTAAGTTAAGCCTTGTCGCGCGTTGCCAAGCTACCAAGGGTTGAGCTGGGTTTAATTTACTGAGACCTAACTGGACCTAAGTGGAGGTTAGTGGTCTATTGCTAAGTGCAGGTACTTACCTGCCCTTACCAATGACCCATTTTCCAACACCTGGCCTGTGGGCTGGGGGGGGCTTGTGTAGGAAAATGGCTCGCTGTTGCAGTTACCCCTCACTTTTTGCCTGATATGGATGCTGACTTGACTAAGAAGTGTGCTGGGACCCTGCTAACCAGGCCCCAGCACCAGTGTTCTTTCACTAAAAATATACCATTGTTTCCACAATTGGCACACCCCTGGAACACACAGAAGTCCCTTGTAAAAGGTACCAGTGGTACCAAGGGCCTTGTGACCAGGGAAGGTCCCTAAGGGCTGCAGCATGTGTTGTGCCACCCTAAGGGACCCCTCAACTAACACATACACACTGCCATTGCAGATTGTGTGTGTTAGTGGGGAGAAAAAGGCAAAGTTGACATGGCATCCCCCTCAGGATGCCATGCATACACAATATTACCTGTGACATAGGTAAGTCACCCCTCTAGCAGGCATTAAAGCCTTAAGGCAGGGTGCACTATACCACAGGTGAGGGCATAGCTGCATGAGCAATATGCCCCTACAGTGTCCAAGTCTATTCTTGGCTGCAGGTCCGGAGGAGATAATGAGAAAAACAAGGAGGAGTCACCCTACAGCCACGACAGACCCTAAGCTGTCCTGAGCTGAGGTGTCCCCTGCCTTAGGAAATCCTCCATCTTGTTTTGGAGGATTCCCCCAATAGGATTTGGGATGTGCTCCCCTCCCCCAAGGGAGGAGGCACAAAGAGGGTGTAGCCACCCTCAAGGACAGTAGCCATTGGCTACTGCCCCCCCAGACCTAAACCCCCCCCTAAATTGAGTATTTAGGGGCGACCCTGAACCCAGGAAACCAGATTCCTGCAACCTGAAGAAAGAAGAAGGACTGCTGACCTGAGCCCCGCAGAGACAACAGAGACAACAACTGACTTGGCCCCAGCCCTACCGGCCTGTCTCCGGACTCAAAGAACCTGCACAGCGACGCATCCAGTGGGACCAGCGACCTCTGAGGACTCAGAGGACTGACCTGCACCTAAAGGACCAAGAAACTCCAGAGGACATCAGCTCTGTCCAACTCTACAACCAATAAACCATCCTTAAAGAAGACTTCAGCCTCACTCCGGAAGCGTGTGTCTTCACACTTTGCACCCGACGCCCCCGGCCCTTGTCCAGAGAAGCCAACTCCGCAGAGAGGACCCCCAGGCGACTCCAACGACGTGGACACCCTGAGTTGACCTCCTTGCACCCCCATAGCGACGCCTGCAGAGAGGATGCAGAGGCTCCCCCTGACCGCGACTGCCCGGTAACAAAGGAACCCGACACCTGGACAAAGCACTGCACCTGCAGCCCCCAGGACGGAGAGGAACCAACCATCGGTGCAGGAGGGACCAGCAGGCGGCCCTCATCTAAGCCCAGTTGGTGGCTGGCCCGAGAAGCCCCCCTGTGCCCTGCCTGCATCGCCAGAGTGACCCTCGGGTCCCTCCATTGATTTCTACCTAAAACCCAATGCCTTGTTCACACACTGCACCCAGCCGCCCCTGCGCCGTTGAGGGTGTATTTTGTGTGCCTGTTTGGGACCCCCCCAGTGCTCCACAAAAAACCACTGGTCTGCTCCCCGAGGACGCAGGTACTTACCTGCTAGCAGACTGGGACTGGAGCACCCTTGTTCTCCATAGGCACCTATGCTATTTGGGCCCCACTTTGACCTCCGCACCTGACCCACCCAGTGTTTCTGGTGCTGGGTGTTTGGGGTTGACTTGAACCCCCAACAGTGGGCTGCCTATGTCCAGGAGACTGAACTTGCAGTTGCTTTACTTACCTGAGAAACTAAGTATTACTTATCTCCCCCAGGAACTGTTGATTTTTGCAGTGTACACTCTTAAAATATCTTATTGTCATTGCTGCCAAAACTATCTACATGACTGTTTTAATTCAAAGTTCCATACTTACCTGTGTGAAGTGCCTTACAATTTATGTACGTACCAGAATTTTGAATCCTGTGGTTCTAAAATAAAATAAGAAAATAATATTTTTCTATATAAAAACCTATTGGCCTGGAGTTAAGTCTTTGAGTGTGTGTTCTCATTTTCTGCCTGTGTGTGTACAACAAATGCTTAACACTACCCTTTGATAAGCCTACTGCTCGACCACAAAATACAGCATTAGTATTATCTACTTTTGCCACTATCAACCTCGTATATACAGAGCCAACTTCCTACACCTGTCTCTTCTTTTATTTGTTTTATTATTTTCAAAATATGACAAGAAAGGATCACCTAGAGAGCTAGGTACACACAAGGTGATAAAGAGGTGGTAAAATTATTTTTTTCATGTCTGATTTTGCTGACTTTAGAACTTTGTGGGCTTGAAAATGGCTGAATTGTGACTAAGTGCTGGTATTTCCAATGTTAAACTTGTGCTGTAAATTTGAACTCCCTGGTTGGCGAATTTTACTCCCTTATAGTTTCATTGTGAATAGTGCTGAAAATACACATACAACATGGATGGTTAAATGTGATAAGTTGACAGTGGTGTGCATTTACATCAACCACTTAGACAGCAAAATATTTGTGTGCCAGGAGCACAGCTGTGGATTAGCCTTCTGGTACTGTGCACCAGGTGGGAGGTGGGGATGGCACTGGAAAAAGCAGAAGCCCAGTGGCAAAACAAAGGCTTCTTTAGCACTACCCATTTTTACTTGGATATGCCAAGGAGGGTTGTGTTCATTCCTAGGACCCTACGACACGGCCCGTCTCTAGTTACAGTAAAGGAGAGCACCTGAGTTGACCAATCATAAGGGAAGAGAGCTCATTTAAATAGAGAAGTGGCTAAAAAGCTGTAGACAGGCCTGCTGGCAGCTGGAGTCTGCCAAGTTAAACAGAGGCAGCTGGGTAATTACACAGTATGACAAGCAAGAAGTGCTGCAAAGGAGGTAGAGGGATTGTTAGTTAATAGGATTGTTCAGTAATGTTTCCCCAATCACTGACTAGTGCACAGGATAAAGCTGTCACCTCAACCACAACGTCCTCAGAATATTCCCCGAAAAGGGAAAAACTCCACCTCTGGAACAAGGCGCTGCTGGAAGAAGACTCCTGAGTCCTGCTGAAAGAAGAGGACTCACTAAAAGACTCAAGGACCTGTGATGTCTGTTGGCATTGAAACACTGGGACTGTTCTCAATGGGGCAAATGGTTGGCGATCAGTATGTCTGCTTCTGAGACACACAAAGCAGGATCCTTGACTCCAAGATGTCCAGCTGACCACAGACAACTAGTTTCAATAGGAGCACTGACTCGAGAGAGACCTGGAACCTCTGCACCTGCCCTGAAAAACTAGGGACTATAGGATTGACAAGAAGAACTTTGAAAAAGTTGACACAGTTTTTCCTACCTCCAAAAGACTGGGACAAGGTGCTGATTCTTGCCCGTGAAGTCTCCCTCAAAGTCTGCAAAAACAGGTTTGTCTTGCTAAGAGCTTTTTGCCACACTGGAAACAGGTTTAGCAGGACCTCACTGCGAAGGTATGTCCATAATCTGCTCATTCGTGGCCATCCTGAAATAAGACCTTGTTCCTGGTCAGCTGCAAACCATTGTTATTGATTTCTGCTTTACTTTTTCTTGCCACTTTTTGCTGCGAAGCTTTAAGAATTCTTATCTCCTATTTTAACGATCTTGGTTTCTTTTTAATTATTTAATTATTGCATTTTCTCTGATTGCCTAAATTGGTTAGGAATGTAATTGTGCTGTGCTCCTTACTCTACAAATAAATGACGAGCAGGCAGCGTATTTTAGTTTAATGGAATCTGCAAATGTCATTTTTGCAACGCGTTACGTGCGTTGATCACAACCTTGAAAAGTCATCCTATATTTTCATCAATAGCTTGTTATGAACAATAAGATACACCACAAGAGTGGTAGAATGCCAAGACAGACTGCTCTGTGCACTGTAGGCAGTGGCACTATTTTTTGCGCTATGTTATTCTTTACAGTCTCAGCTACGGAAATGGCTGTTATGGGCGAGGGCAGGAAATCATTGAAGTCGTCAATGATTCTATGGGCCAAGGTGTAAGCAAGGTGAGTTTATCCCCATCCAC